>NC_064923.1:631286851-631886851 GCF_023897955.1 Schistocerca gregaria | reverse complement strand
GAGCCTGCAAAAAAACAGGAGCTGTCGGAAGTGACTGTTAAAGTGTGGCACCCTGAAACTGACATCAGTACCCTAGAAAATTTATCGAGTCCTAGTCTGACAAGAGTGAAGGCCGTTTTAAGGGCCAAGGAGGTGTCCAAGAAAATGCTAAAACTACTTAACATACGACAACTGAATATTGCAATTTTTTATATAAACAATATTTTACACTATGACCAAACTAAATGGAAGTTTCGACAAAATATTTAATATTTAACTTCGATATCATAAGAGGTATTGAAAGCTCCTTCAGTTTAATAGGAGGCTGACCATTACTCTGATACATCATAATGGTGATTTTTCTGTAACACTTGAGCTAACCTGTGTGATATGATATTAGCAATGAAATTAATTGCTGAGACTACAGTATGTGACATAGGACATAAACTATCTCTCTCTCTCTCTCTATCTCTATCTCTGTACGTGTGTGTGTGTGTGTGTGTGTGTGTGTGTGTGTGTGTGTGTGTGTGTGTGTGTGTGAGGGTCTTTTTTAAGCACTGTGGGAACTACTGTAGATTAATTCGGTACTTTTGAACATGGAATTACGTTTTTTACGCACAGTGACAGCATAAATTTTTTTACAGCCAACACCATCTTGTATTTTTAATTTCTTACTACCACCATCTTGTTTATTTTTAAATTACCTGTCAACACCATCTTGCAATTTTTAAACTTCCCGCCAGTGCCTTGTTGATTTTTGACGTCCCTGCCCATCGCCAAGGACGTTTGTATACTGTGAAATACAGACAATGCGCTAACTGCAATCGTTAAAACCTTGAAGCACTTCTATTAAAAAATAGATATTTGTGATGAACACTGCCTGTCTATAATTTTGAATAGTAATCCATGATCCGTTACTGTTGTGAGAATATGTGACCCTGTAAACAGGCGTAGGAGAAACAATAGAATATGTTTTATGTATCATAATAATTACATATATATTCATTCATAACATACCTAGTATGATACCGTTCAGTCTGGAACAGAATTGGTACTCTACCTTCAACCCAAGTTTAGAGCTTAGAGTGTATCTCTGACTCTCAGTGTATATGGTGATTCGCATTACAATGTATACATCAGGTGCATTCTCTCCATATCATGCTACCATTTATACATACATTCTCTCAGAATAGAAAACAGTTCATTATAACATTATCAACTAGTTATTAAATAGTAGTGATAGGTAATGATAGATTACTTTTCTGTTAGTAAAAGTTGCAACGTCTTCTTTATGCTTAGTATTCAGGTTATGTCAGAAGATGACCAATTAGATTGAAGCCAGTTGGAGACTAATAAAGTAAAATCTTTTAACAGCTTAGTGTGTAGATTTGAAGCTGGCCTCGGGGAAGATCGGTTTGGTATCCCGAGAAACGTAGAATCATGTGAGATAAGAGTGGCGCTATGACTTATTTTAGAACATATGCTGATGAGCGGCAACCTACGTTTATGGTATCTGTAGACTTAGAGAAATCTCCTGACGACGTAGACTGGAATATAGTGTTTGAAACTCTTAAGATAACAAGGATAAATCATTGTGAAGAAAAGTTTACCTACAACTCGTACAGATACCAGACTGCAGTTTTTAGCGTCGAAAAATATAAAAGTGAGGGACTGATTGGGCAGAGAGTGGGACAGAGTTGCACCTTACCTATGTTGTTATTCAATCTATACACTGAAAAAGCAGCAAACGGAAAGAAAAATTAAGAACATGAATTAAAATTCACAGAGGCTTGTCGATGACGTAATTCTATCAGAGAGAGAGCAAAGGTCTTGGAAGATCAGTTGAACAGAACGTATAGTGTCTTGAAAAAAGATAAAAAGATGAACATGAACAAAAGAAAAATATAGGTAAAGAAATACAATATAATTAAAAAGAAAACAAAGACGATTCTGAGGGAATCACATAATGAAATGGGACAACAAATATAGTGAATAAGCGTTACTACTTCGACAAAAAAACAACTGATGCTGGGGACAGAGGATATAATATGCAAACTGGCAAAAGCAAGAAAAGTTTTTTTGAAAAAGAGAAATTTAAGTAATGAGAAGTATTTTCTGAATTTTTAAGTCTGTATGGAAGAGGAATATGAACGATAACCAACTGAAACAAGAAGAGGTGAGAAACTTTGGAAATGTGGTGTTAGAGAGGAACGCTGAAGAGAGGATGAATAGCTAGGTTATCGAATGGAGAGGTAATAAATCGAGGTGAGGAGAGATGAAATCTATGGTGCGTCTTGACTAAAAGAAGAAATCGGTTGATAGGATTCATTCTGCATATTAAATCTGCCGCTGTAAGGAAGATGGCATATATTGTAAAGGAAGATAAAGACGTAACTACAGAAAGCAGATTCAAACACCTGTAGGTTACAATTACTATGCAGTGATGAAGATGCTTGGAAAGGATAGATTACCTTAGAAGTTGTGTCAAACCAGTGTTCTGACTTAAGACTTAAGGAACAAATACTTGAAGCCTAGCTTCCCTTCCACGAATATCGCTTAGTAATATGTACACCAAAACTGACCACGTAATCAGTGTTTCTCATTTTTCTTTTAACTAAGTGGAAAGGGTCAGGTTCTCGGTGCTCCAAGTTTTCATCATCGCTTGTATTAGAGGCAAGCAGAAGTACCAATTACCCGCCGTTCAGTTGGTGCCCTATACAGACTTCTGCTACGCACTTCATCGTAATATACCACGAAGTACAACACCGCGACACAGCAGTTTGGAAAGGCTGAACTATGCTGTGGTTAGGGGTGGCAGCTGGACGCGAAACACACTGACATCGGGCGGGACCTGATGCACCTGAATGTGTTAAATGTGAAAACATACATGAAATCTTCACATAAGTACGAGGGTTGCCCATAAAGTAATGCATAGCATTTTCTTTTCTCCGCTGAAAACAATGCTACAAATGCCAAATATTACGTATGTATTATTTGAAATCTCCTGAGTGAGCGCGCCAAGTTCCCATCACTTCCGACAGGTAGTGTAGCTGCAGGACAGTTTCAAAATTGCGTCTGTAGGTGATGTAAACTTGACAGTAAAGAAAGTGGGTCACTGCCGAATACAACCAACATAGCGTAGCTGTGTTGCAGGTCCTCTAAACACCAAAACCCCGTGGGGTACAGTCGTTTGACTATACACAATGGGTACCGCAAGAGACTACTAAGAGACCACAGGTCTTTATGGCACTCAGCCTAAGCATCAACTAATATCGTCATACAAAACATATTAGAAAACACGTTCTTAGCGATGAGACACCCCATAACACTCATAAACTAACCTTAATTACAACAAGTGACATTCCAAAAGTTCTGAGAAAAACGGATTATTTTACATGTATCGTACAGTAATCCTTACTCAAAATTAAATACTTGAGACAATATATGGAGCTACAAAGCTGTACAGCAATTGGAAAAATGTTTTTCGCTCTCTAAAAGGTTTTCCATCCATGTGCTGAAGGTCACTCAACGGTGAGTGGCTCTGGAAACTGGATATTGGACGAACCAGTAGCAAAACGCGATTAACGGCAACAAGCACTCCAAGGAAATCTCAACATTAACAGCGAATCACCAGTAATATCATTGTCCTCGTAAAACATCAACAGCTACGTGTACACAAATTTGAACTTTAAATGACTTGACCAACGTCGTCGTTCTGGACCTGGATTCAAACCCAGCACCTATAGCCATTGCTAACTAAGCTAAACTTTGTTTGTGCCTTATTGACACCGGATCACTAGGCATAAATAGACGTGAAGTATAGCCGTTTGGACCAGTATCAGTTATCTATTCAGATCCTGAAAATAAATAACAAAATGTTTGTACTGAACTCGGAATCCTGTGATTACAGTTACCGTCCTGGGATCTATCCCCAACGACGTTTAATATGGTGTTATTCACAAGGAACAAGGTATGCTCATGTTTAAAATTGAAATGCCATCATATAAAGCTTGTGACAGGGATGTGAACCCAGCACCTAATCGGATTGTTAGCGAAGTACAGTCATGCTCAAAAGTATCCGAACAACCTGGATTGCACTTCGCCTGATTCCCATGCAACCCACATAACGCACCTGTCTAGCAGGTCCTCTAATTGCTCTCTGATACAGCCGTTTGACACTGCTCTATATCGCAATAACTTAGAATGTAAAGAAATACCACGCTACTAAAAATATCAGGGAACACCTCATCACAGATAAGGCTTGTAAGATCGCATTTATTGCAATAACTGACATACCTGAAATGTTAGCACTCTCATTATTACGTCAGATAGGTAATGCACGTAGTAAGTTCGTCGTATTCATGATTTCCTCTTCAAAGGAACATACCAAACTCGTTATTTAACACGAAATGTCATTAAAAATTTACGTTATTCACGAGCAGCTAGTTAAGAATATGTATAAACTTCTAACGACACGACGAACCGACTCGTTCTGCATATGGATTCAAACCCAGGTCAGGCAAACTACGACTTCGTGACTGACGGAAATTAACAGTCATTCCTGACTAGGCATAAAGACAGTGATATACCTCGATTTTAGACAGTATAAATTAAAAAATATCAACTTTAAATTACATAACGTAAACATTTTTAACGGTCTCGAATTCCTACCCAGCATCTATTGCCAATGTTGACGAACTACAAGAGATGATAAATATTGCTACCTCACAAGTGACGTACTTGAAATGCAGTGAGGTAAAGCTTTGTGTTGGACAGGGATTCGAACCCAGAACGTAATCGGATTGTTATCGAAGCACAATCAGCTTTGACATATTGGATTTTCTCGGCAGTAGTTAGAAGTATCAACTGAAATGATGAGAAGAAACATTAATTTTTTCCAACCCGGCACATATTGCTGTTATATTCTAGAGAAAATGAACGTTAATTTTGGTTTTGTTACTCCAGCAGCGACATGTGAGCATGTTTGAACTAGAAATAATATGACAAAAAGTTCAGTACTGACTAGGAATCGAACCCCACACATATCGTTGTTGACTACACACAAAGAGACTTCAGCTAATGAATTTTTCTCCACCAGCAGCTCGGAATAACATCCTTGAACTTACAGTGATCTCACAAATAGTTCTGTCTCTCACTGGGAGTCAAAAACGTCAGATATCGTTAATGTCGACAACGAATTAAAATGCATTAAAAATAAAAATTATTATCCACTAGCAGATAGGTGTTCTCATGCTAGAGCTTGATAATACATAGTGAAAAGTTTAGTGCTGGGCCATGATTCCAACCGATTCTTGCGCATTATGTGGAGATGTTGAGGAAACTGCAGTTTTGATCAAGTTGCAGTCGAGCTGTATTGTCACGAAGGGATTTGCATTCCCAGTTCAGAACCAATTTTATCAACATACAGAAGCTCAAGTAAAAGATGTAATAAGTGTCCTGTGACCATACACAGGGTTTGTTTCGCCACTAGAAATAAATAACTGGTATAAGAAAGGTTACAGGTGATTAGAGTTACTACATGTCGCCACTCCTTACTTTATTGTGGTTCCACCTAACGTCTACTTGGTAGAGAAGGAATATCATTTTTAATGTGAATATCAGACCACAATGCCATTATATCTTCTTCACTTGGTATAGCCAAAAGACAATGGAATCTGTCTCTCCCTATCAAAAAACATCGGCTTAAGTTGGAATCAAACCGAGACCAACATCATATGAAACTATCATCAGTCCAACAGACCACCAAACCCTCGTCTCTACGACTCATTTCTCTATCAGAACACCGTTGCGGCACACAAGATGAGAATTCTGACACACAGGCTCCCTGTAGTGGTTTGCAGGATGTTCAGTATATTCATTTACTTGGTCGATCGAATCGCCGTGAACTAGCTGCCTTGGCTACCCAGTGCATACATTCGATCTATTTTGTAATCACCGAAGTAAAATAACGTAATTGCCAACTACACAGAACTGCCAACCGTGTAGGATGAAGAAATTTAAACAGGAAATTTTCCTTTCCATTTGAGCTACTCTATTGCGCTATGTGTTTGTTGAAACCATCGTGCAGTTTAAAAGAAATGCTGTAACTGTCTGTCTCTCAGAAGTCTAGATCTGGCCATAAGCATTATCTCACAGCACTGTGGAATGCCGAAGTTCTGGAGGAACTGTTGTTGACTTCCAGAGGTGCTGTAGCTACGTCACAGCTAGTTGCGCATAAGACGTCACGTGGTCTATTACATTCGCTACCACATTTTTTTTAAACGCAATTCTGCTGTCTGCTGAAGTTACCAGTTTAATGGAACCTTGAATATAATTCTCTTCACTTCTCAACCCAAAAAGTCGCATGTGGAAAAAAGGCTAACATCAGCGACATTTTGTTCTTTTCAGATTTAATAAACGGCCAGGCAGCAGATGCGCTCGAAGCTTTTGTATTATGTAATGGGAGAGCACATCGTGCCAAAATAGTCAGATAAGTATTTTCCAAATTAACTGTCGTCTGGTAGTGGCATTTTATTCTTCTTCAAACCTTGTTTGACAGCTTTAACTCAGAACAAGTTTTCTACATGCATGTAATCAATAAAGTGCATGTGCATTATCAGACTGTTATAGATAACATCAGAGAATTCGCATATATCATTGATGATTAATCACTCTCTCATGTTTAGTATTGTTTTAACAACCCTAAAAGAAACCTTGAGAAAACTGTGCGCTCTATTGTAAGAAATGAAATGAAACTACACATGATAACCTTACGACAAAAGTAAGTATTAATTGCATACTCACCAACAGTAAGATGTGTGCATGTTTGTCCAGAAATTGTTGGAAACATGAACAGACAATAAAAATGCACGTTACTTTTCACTAGCAGGGTGGTGTTCACGTGATAGGGCTTGAAATGAAGCTATGAATATTTTTGTACTGGATCAGGATTCGGACCAACATATTTACCTTTGGAGGAGGCCTAGAAAACGGTTCAAATGGCTCTGAGCACTATGGGACTTAACATCTGTGGTCATCAGTCCCCTAGAACTTAGAACTACTTAAACCTAACTAACCTAAGGACAGCACACAACACCCAGTCATCACGAACCAGGAAAAATCCCTGACCCAGCCGGGAATCGAACCCGGGAACCCGGGCGCGGGAAGCGAGAATGCTACCACACGAGGAGACCTAGAGAAGACTGCCGTCTTGGGAAAATGAATGAAATGATCGAACTATAATGTTCAGAGAGATTCAGATCCTAGTAAGAGGAGATGCAAATTAGAATCACAGTCCAGCACCAAATTTTTCAACGTCTCTAGTTCAATCAATTACAAGTAAAATATGAGCTCTGTTCTTTTAGCAGGCTATCAGTTCATCAAATAAAATAAAATTTTATAATGTAAGTAAGTTTACTGGTGACAGTATTTCTGTTTGCCCTGACCTCCACCTATGTCATTTTCCAACGTAAACCGGCTCTGCCCGGTTTGGAATGTAGGAACGTGATGTTTTATGCGGATTCTGGATTATAACAGCTTTCTCTTGAGTTTACCAGAGGTAAAGTAAATCTGTTTGTGCCTCTTAAAAGTAAATGCCTGGACCCACGCATTGCACTTGTGATAGTTCGTTCCACGAGACCATTGTGGCCACATTTCCTAGCCCCATGAGTGTGCTGTAATGGATGATGTGCTTAGCTTTCTAAACTAGTCACGGTGAAAAAAAACGAGTCTATTAAATGGTTAACTAGAAGCAAGCTTCTGACGTGGAGATTATGCTATTCTCATGTTAGCAGGATGTAAAGACTCTTCTAGGCGTCATAGCCTCGATTTGAAACCATTTTGAAATTTCCATTAATTCAGGAAATTTTTTAGTTCCAGAAAATCAAGTGTGAAGTGTGAAGTTACCGGATAATTCGATTATCACCGTCATTATTACTATAATTTTCTTACTACCGCTGCTGGAACACATGTGCCTGAAGATCATTTAAGTCCCTTTGGTCATTATAGAAGTAGTTGCCCAAGAACAAGTTCTTTCCCTACGGAATCCTTTTCATGTTAATATGAAACATCAGTAATTACTCGTAGATCACATTAAAACTAAAGTAATTGATAAAGACGTTAGTTGATAACGAAAACGCGCTGCCTTTCTTCATTTACTTGCGCCTAGAAATGGCTGTCGAATACTGCCAAACCAAAAGCCAAAGGATCTTACTGCCTTCCAATATACGCAGCTGTCGGTTCTTCCATATGATTTGGTCGACGTGACCTGTTTCAAGTCGTGTGTGACACAGAATGTTTTAGAAAATCAATTGTTTTCCTTTGTAATAAACAGAAAGATTTTCATCCTAAGCTACCTCAGTCCAAAATTTTCGCAATATTAGTTCAAATTTAATATTCGCTTCCATAATGTAAGGAAAGTATTTCACAGTGGCAAAACCCGCATCCGACTCACTGTCCTTACACTTAGCCGCTAGCCGTAAATTCTAGCTCAAAGTGACGCCAGATTAAGTAACCTAATGTAGCTAAGACTGTTTGCCAGTGCTCTTTCTCACCGGAAAATATGCAATTCACTCATTGGGCTCCATAAGTACAGTGTAACAGTAATTTCTGTGTGTATGCAATGCATACGGATTGTAGAATTTAGTGGTGCTCTCTCTTCCACTATCTTCCACTTCTGTGTACAATATGCCTGACCTAAACGGGCCCTTTATCATTACAGGCCCTGGGCGGTGCAACATCATATTGACAACAGTAATGTGCTTATACTGACAACCTCATTGTTCGTTTTACCCGATTTTGTAATCATTTACGTTAAACAACATGACCTTCGAGTGGGAGACATTTCGTCCCCCTTTTACTTCTTTGAAACTTGTCAGTAAGCTTTTCGCCTTTTGCGGCAGAGTACGGCTGGTAAACGATTTACAAACCACTATTTAGTGCCGTTAACACGATTTCCTTAAACATTGGCGTAGCTGAAGGAATTTAGTTTCTTCTTAAATCGTCTTATGCAGCAACATTCACAGATATCTCAAATAGGAAAAACTCTTTATCCAGGTACGAAGGTTGTAAAACAAACTTCCCACAGTTTGTGTCAGGTTGATCTTTTCGTCTGATAGCACTGCGTAGTATTTCGTCTAAGAGGTATTAGAGTAGTGTTCCTATAGCTGTGAGAATCATTGGTAGAAAACGAGTTTCACACCAATGGGTACAGTAATGATAAATATTCAAAATGATTATCAACCTAAGACTGCGTTCATCCACAAACAGAGGCGTATTTGTAATATTGAAGGGAGACTAGGTATCCTAGTCTTCCTTGAGTGGGCATTGGATGGCGTTTACACACACGTATACGAGGGTAATCCCAAAGGTGAGGTCTCCTAAGGGACACGCAAGAGCTAACGCAAGCACAAACGAGAGGTCCTTAATTGTAATGGTAAGCAGAAACTACAGTGTTGGCTGCATGGTGGCAAGGTGATAAAGCGCAGGACTCTGGATGCGAATGTCTCAGGTTCGATCCCTCACCAATCCCACGATTTTTATGTGGCATTTTATACATATTTCCCCTGGGGCAGTGTTTGTTGATGTGAAAAATGCCGAGTTGCACTGTGGTCCGAAAGCCACGTAAAACTGTAGGTTCCCCTATTAACTGGCTAGGTAAGTCAACGCAAAGGTCGGATGAAAGCAACAGTATACCACCTCCAACAATTCCGTGCCTATTAAAGAACTGTGGTATTCAAACCACTCTTGCGACTGATTACTGCTTTACTTTCTATGGGTTCCAAAACTTATGATCTTTGGGTTATTATCATTTTTGTGTTTTAATGCTGTAGCTTTGATACCAGTAAACGTAAGTAACCGGCCGAGCACTGTCACCGTTCGAGTTGTCAATGTGGTAGACGACGATGCTGTCGACCCCAGTTGCAATTTTGGTCATGGCTATGTTTCAGTCGAATA
Source organism: Schistocerca gregaria (assembly GCF_023897955.1). Lineage (NCBI taxonomy): Eukaryota > Metazoa > Arthropoda > Insecta > Orthoptera > Acrididae > Schistocerca > Schistocerca gregaria. The sequence continues at coordinate 631,876,918 of NC_064923.1, read as the reverse complement.
CCTCTATGGGCCTTTCTGCGTATTTCAAGATATACTTTTATACACTTGGTACGCTTCCAAATTGATATCTGATGGCGCTGTATTTAGCAACATGTTTCAGACATGTTTTCCGTGCAATATATCGGACAGCACGTCAGTGCAGCGAGATTTCGTTTATGTGTTGCGCATGGTGCAAGAAATATTTGTGTTTTTCTTGCTTCTGTTATAGGTTTCACCCCATTGGATGCGAGCAAGCTCACTAATAGACTGACAATAACTGAAATTACGCAATAACACACTTAAAAGTTGTCTTTTTGCATTATGTATCCCGATGAAAATAACTGTAAACAGGTTATATGCCTACTTGCTTGCTATCGCGCTTCTCGATGCTTTCCTCAAAAAATTAAAATAAAAATAGAGAGAGAGAGAGACAGAGAGAAAACAGAAATGTATTTCATATATCAGCTCAGTGACGCCATGTTCGTCTCGTGAGGTAAAGCAAGGATAGTTGATAGGTAATATCTCGTTGTACTAGCGATATGTATGGCTACAGGGTTCTTTGTTTTCTCTCTGCAAACAACAAGAACAGAATTTAGTAACAAAGTGGTAAGAACACCTACTCAGTGCGCCAATTAAACACTCAGCCATTTTTGGTTTTTTGTTAATCGTCTGTAATGCAGTAAACATCCTTGATTATTAATTTGTAATTACTACCATTGTTTTTGTTATTCGTCACCCCACAACAGCTTTCCTATCACTCATTGCCGCCGATGCACGTAACGAATGGATCAGGATGAATGGAATGTGGGATGTTTCGTCACGGAGAATACACACATTTATCTCGGCGTCTTGTGTCAGGGTAATATGAAAATCTCAATAAGAAAAGGCGACAATAGCACCCAACTATTTTTGTCCACTTAACACCATGATGACAGACAAATTGGCGTCTCACTGTATTTTGATTATAATTCGTTAGTCTTTATGCGACCTCATTTTAATACCTCGTGGGAGCAGGCATAATACACTCCTGGAAATGGAAAAAAGAACACATTGACACCGGTGTGTCAGACCCACCATACTTGCTCCGGACACTGCGACAGGGCTGTACAAGCAATGATCACACGCAAGGCACAGCGGACACACCAGGAACCGCGGTGTTGGCCGTCGAATGGCGCTAGCTGTGCAGCATTTGTGCACCGCCACCGTCAGTGTCAGCCAGTTTGCCGTGGCATACGGAGCTCCATCGCAGTCTTTAACAATGGTAGCATGCCGCGACAGCGTGGACGTGAACCGTATGTGCAGTTAACGGACTTTGAGCGAGGGCGTATAGTGGGCATGCGGGAGGCCGGGTGGACGTACCGCTGAATTGCTCAACACGTGGGGCGTGAGGTCTCCACAGTACATCGATGTTGTCGCCAGTGGTCGGCGGAAGGTGCACGTGCCCGTCGACCTGGGACCGCACCGCAGCGACGCACGGATGCACGCCAAGACCGTAGGATCCTACGCAGTGCCGTAGGGGACTGCACCGCCACTTCCCAGCAAATTAGGGACACTGTTGCTCGTTTTGTATCGGCGAGGACCATTCGCAACCGTCTCCATGAAGCTGGGCTACGGTCCCGCACACCGTTAGGCCGTCTTCTTCTCACGCCCCAAAATCGTGCAGCCCGCCTCCAGTGGTGTCGCGACAGGCGTGAATGGAGGGACGAATGGAGACGTGTCGTCTTCAGCGATGAGAGTCGCTTCTGCCTTGGTGCCAATGATGGTCGTATGCGTGTCTGGCGCCGTGCAGGTGAGCGCCACAATCAGGACTGCATACGACCGAGCCACACAGGGCCAACACCCGGCATCATGGTGTGGGAAGCGATCTCCTACACTGGCCGTACACCTCTGGTGATCGTCGAGGGGACACTGAAGAGTGCACGGTACATCCAAACTGTCATCGAACCCATCGTTCTACCATTCCTAGAACGGCAAGGGACCTTGCTGTTCCAACAGGACAATGCACGTCCGCATGTATTCCGTTCCACCCAACGTGCTCTAGAAGTTGTAAGTCAACTACCCTGGCCAGCAAGATCTCCGGATCTGTCCCCCATTGAGCATGTTTGGGACTGGATGAAGCGTCGTCTCACGCGGTCTGCACATCCAGCACGAACGCTGGTCCAACTGAGGCGCCAGGTGGAAATGGCATGGCAAGCCGTTCCACAGGACTACATCCAGCATCTCTACGATCGTCTCCATGGGAGAATAGCAGACTGCATTGCTGCGAAAGGTGGATATACACTGTACTAGTGCCGACATTGTGCATGCTCTGTTGCCTGTGTCTATGTGCCTGTGGTTCTGTCAGTGTGATCATGTGATGTATCTGACCCCAGGAATGTGTCAATAAAGTTTCCCCTTCCTGGGACAATGAATTCACGGTGTTCTTATTTCAATTTCCAGGAGTGTATTTTGCTTTTACAACACCGAACAATAACACACAAAGATAGTAGATGGATACAAAGAAAAAATTATACTCATGGGTGTGGATACAGTTCATCATAAGAAGACTATACAAGAGGGAAACATTACGAAAGCAATGAATACGCTGGTTAGTATACATTTTTTGTATAGATCTGAAGATGAAAAAGCGCAGATCTGCACAGTGCCCACTTTTGCACTTTAGTTTCTGTCTTAATGGGCATAATTTTTAGTTTCCTCTCTTCTGATTCATCAAATCATTTGATTATTACGTGGTACAGAATAATTAGGTAACTGTGTTTGTTACAGCTTCCATTCGCATTAACATTTTTCTACATTCTCGTGCAATTCATGATATTCTACTTGTATGATCACAAGACTGCACATAGATGCAATCGATTTCGAGGTGCAAAGTCATTGTTATCTTACTTTTCGTGACAGGTTGGCAAAGTTGATTTCCAAAGACTTTTTATTGTACTGAAATAATCTTTTGTATCAAAGTAACAAGGTTAGTGTATTATTCGCATATATTTTGTGGGAAACTGTAATCGTGATGGAAGATAACACACGTGAATGTTTGACACAGCTGGTAGGAGAAAACGCTGCCTATTAACCAAACCCTGCGCCTTCTCTCCGTATCCTCCTATGACACAAGCACGGGATTCTCCTCCTATAACGCTACAGAGCTGTTTCTAGCATAGCTGAGAATTGGCAACATCGTCACAAACATTTGGGAACACTGTGACAGTGGAATCACTTCCGCGCATGGTACTAAACAAACTCGCTAAATTCACTTGATATTCCCTTCCCATTTTAATAACTCGTGGTACATAATCCTAACGTAAACTAAGACACTGAGACAGAAATTTCAATTTTTTAGCTAAAGAAATGTTATTCTTCACATAAGTGACAACTTTTAATATCTTTCACGATGCGTTATGAGGCTGAGCGACAAATACCAGCCCGCATCTCGTGGTCGTGCGGTAGCGTTCTCGCGTCCCACGCCCGGGTTCCCGGGTTCGATTCCCGGCGGGGTCAGGGATTTTCTCTGCCTCGTGATGGCTGGGTGTTGTGTGTTGTCCTTAGGTTACTTAGGTTTAAGTAGTTCTAAGTTCTAGGGGACTGATGACCTCAGGTGATAAGTCCCATAGTGCTCAGAGCCATTTGAACCATTTGACTAATACCATGACGAGATTGGCGTGCTGGCAGGAGTGTGTCTGTAGCCCGTGGCACCGCCCGTGTCTCGTGTTTCAACGGTTAACAAAATCGTCTGTTCTAACCGTGGTAGGGGCAGTGCGTGCGAGCTTTTTTTGTGTATTATTTCATGGAGCTGCGAATTAACAGAAAAAACTTTGTAACAAAATCAGAAGAAAACCTTTATACATCAAATCCTCTTGGCAACTTGACTCAGTAAGTTGTGTTAATGGTCGTAGATCTCGGCTTTCTGACTGCCAAGCTGCTACACAATACAAGCGTCTCTGAAGAAATTCGAATCGACCGTCAACGACACGAAATTCAATAATGTTCTTCACTTAAGACTCCCCTGCCAGGGTGATAAGTATGAAGAAAATAAATTGATTAGCAAATCGCAAGAAAATACTTTCAGCTCTTAGTGTAATGGTGAAAAACTTACAATGCTGCACAACCGGTAACGCCTCTTTCCGCTGCTGACAATTTTGGGTTTCTAGGAATACATTATTTATGAAATGCCACATTCGCATACCTGTTGAGTGTGACAGAGCATACCATTTAAACACAGACCCAATCGAAATCTAGTGTTTTACTAATTCGTGCAGATAGAGGAACGCTTGTGTACAGATAATCAGTTTTGTTAAAACAGTCTTTCGTCGTAAGATTATCATGGGTAGTTTTCTTTCATTTCTTACAATACAGTGCACAGTTTTCGTAAGGTTTCTTTTAGTGTTGTTAAAACAATACTAAACATGAGAGAGAAATTAATCATCAACGATATACGCGAATTCTCTAATGTTATCTACAATTCACTTGGAGTTTATTGATTACATGCATGTAGAAAACTTGTTCTGGGTTAAAGCTGTCAAACAAGGTTTGAAGAAGAATAAAATGCCACTACCAGACGACAGCTAATGTAAAAAATACCTTTCTGACTATTTTTGCACGATGCGCTCTCCCATTACATGATACAAAAGCTTCGAGCGCATCTGCTGCCTGGCCGTCTATTAAACTCGAAAAGAACAAAATGACGCAGATGTTAGCCTTTTTACACATGCGACTATTTTGGGTTCAGATGTGAAGAGAATTATGTTCGAAGTTCCATGAAATTGATAACTTCAGCAGACAGCAGAATTGCGTTTAAAAAAAATTTAGTAGCGAATGTAATAGAAACCGCGACGTCTTATCAACAGTGCGCGACTAGTTGTGACGTAGCTACAGCACCTCTGGAAGTCAACAACAGTTCCTCCAGAACTTCGGCATTCCACAGTGCTGTGAGATAATGCTTATGGCCAGATCTAGACTTCTGAGAGACAGACAGTTACAGCATTTCTTTTGCACTGCACGATGGTTTCAACAAACAGATAGCGCAATAGAGTAGCTCAAATGGAAAAGAACATTTCTTATTTAAATTTCTGAATCCTACACGGTTGGCAGTTATGTGTAGTTGGCAATTACGTTATTTTATTTCGGTGATTACAACATAGAATGTATGCACTGGGTAGCCAAGGCAGCTAGTTCACGGCGATTCGATCAACCAAGTAAATGAATGTACTGAACATCCTGCAAACCACTACAGGGAGCCTGTGTGTCAGAATTCTCATCTTGTGTGCCGCAACGGTGCTATGATAGAGAAATGAGCCGTAGAGACATGTGTTTGGTGGTCTGTTGGACTGATCATAGTTTCATATGATGTTGGTCTCGGTTTGATTCCAACTTCTGCCGAGGTTTTTTGATAGGGAGAGACAGATTCCGTTGTCCTCTGGCTACACCAAGTGAAGAAGATATAATGGCATTGTGGTCTGAAATTAACTTTAAAAATGATATTCCTTCTCTATCAAGTAGACAGGTTGAGCCACAATAAAGTCTGAAGTGGCGACATGTAAAAACTCTATCTTACACTAGTTATTTATTTCTAGTGACGAAAGAAACGCTATGTAGGATCACAGGACACTTATTCGATCTTTTATCTGAGCTTCTGTATGTCCATAAAATTGGTTCTGAACTGGGAATGCAACTCAGACCGCCCTTAACGCGGAATTTGATCCCTTCGTGACAATACAGGTCGGATACAATTTGTTTTGTTCAAAACTGCAGATTCCTCAACATCTCCACATATTGCGTATGAATGGGTTGGAATCCTGGCAAAGCACTAAACTTTTCACTATCAAACTCTAGCTTGAGAACACCTATCTGCTGGTGGATAATAATTTTTATTTTGATACATTTTAAATTGTTGTCAACATTAACGATATTTGACGTTTTTGACTCCCAGTGAGACACAGAACTATTTGCGAGATCACTGTAAGTTCAAGAATCTTATTCCGAGCTGCTGGTGGAGAAAAATTCATTAGCTGACGTCTCTTTGTGTGTAGTCAACAACGATATGTTTGGGGTTCGATTCCTAGTCAGCACTGAGCACTTCGTCATATTATTTCTAGTTCAAACATGCTCACACGTCGCTGCTGGTGTAACGAACCCATACATAACGTTCGTTTCCTCTACAATATATCAGCGATACTTGCAGGGTTTATTTAATAGATCTAGCTACTGCCGAGAAAATCCGATATGTCAAAGTTGATTGTGCTTCGATAACAATCTGATTAGGTTCTGGGTTCGAATCCCTATCCAAAACAAAGCTTTACCTCACTGCATTTGAAGTAAGTTACTTGTGAAGTAGCAATATTTATCATCTCTTGTAGTTCATTAACGTTGACAATAGATGCTGGGTAGGAATTCGAGACCGTTAAAAATGTTTACGTTATATAATTTAAAGTTGATATTTTTTAATTTATACTGTCTAAAATCGAGGTATATCACTGTCTTTATGCCTAGTCAGGAATGACTGTTAATTTCCGTCAGTCACGAAGTTGTAGTTTGCCTGACCTGGGTTTGAATACACATGCAGAACGAGTCGGTTCGTCGTGTCATTTGAAGTTCATACATATTCTTAACTAGCTACTCGTGAATAACGTAAATTTTTAATGACATTTTGTGTTAAATAACAAGTTTGGTATGTTCCTTTGAAGAGGAAATCATGAATACGACGAACTTACTACGTTCATTACCTATCTGACGTAATAATGAGAGTGCTAACATTTCAGGTATGTCAGTTATTGCAATAAATGCGAGCTTACAAGCATTAAGGAGAGTCTTATCTGAGATGAGGTGTTACCTGATATTTGTAGTATCGTGGTATTACTTTACATCTTGAGTTATTTCGATACAGAGCAGTGTTTTCTAGTGGTGATTTGTTTTAACGATTTTCAATAGCAAACGACTGTACCAAGGAACGATTAGAAGACCTGCTAAAAAGCTGCGTTATGTAGGTCGCATGGGAATCAGGTGAAATGTAATTCAGGTCATTCGGATAGTTTTGAGCATGACTGTACATAAAATCAGAAGTTAAATACCAAATGTTTTCACCAATAGCGAAATGCTGTAACCTTAATTGACGATAGAATTGTTTTTGCCTGACTGGGATTCGAACCCATTATCTAGCACCGTCGTTATCTAGCCAGGAACAGACGATAAATAGCTATTGTTGGTTAACCAGTAGCGAGACATCAGGCGACGAAAAGTTATGTGCTAAATGGAATTCAAACCCCGCACACGCGGTCATGAAGAAACTTTAACTATTAAACTCTTTTCCAATAATAGCTAGGAATGGCATGTTTGTACTTTCAGTGATGTGATGGAAAATACTCTGATGGCTAGAAGTTGAATCCACAACATGTCGTCGTTGGTGATCACAACGAACACAACGTCAAACACAAATATGCTTTCACCAGTAGGATGGAGAGGAATGTTTGAACTTGAAAAGATGTAAGGAAACGTTTGATCTTGTAATGGTGTGTAAATAGCTCATCATGCGGCTGTGAGTTGAAACGAACACGTTACAGCTCGCAAAGCACGAAGAGACGTTGAAAATGGAACTATTTTTCACCATTAGTTCGGAGTGCACATGCTAGGGCTTGAAATGACATAATGAATATTTTGTGCTGATCAGGATTCGAAACCAGATAGGTGCCTTTCTAGGACGCCTAGAAGAGTTTGCAATCTTCGGGAACACAGTGAAATCGAATTCTAATTCGATGCCCGGACCACAATTTTCAACGTCTCAGTTTCAAATAAAGTAAGAGCCATGTGAACTTACATGGCCATTGGTTCATTAAATGAAATACGTTTTCTAGTTTACGACGGATTGCTGGTGACAGAGCCTCTGCCTTACGGGGTTTCTCGATCTGTCACAGATCAAACGAATGCCCAGTCGGCAGCGAAGGGATGTTATCTTTACTGCGGATATTGAACTACGGAGCTTACTGGCGTTCTGCACGTATCGTTACTAGGTTATGGGACTTAGCTGCTGAGGTCATCAACCCCTAATCTTACACACTACTTAACCTAAATTATCCTAAGGACAAACATACACACCCATGCCCGAGGGAGGGTCTCGAACCTCCGCCGGGACCAGCCTCACAGTTCATGACTGCAGCGCCCGAGACCGCTCGGCTCATCCCACGATACGAGTAAACATAATGTGAAATCGTTGGCGTATTGTGTGGAGGACGGAGAGTGTATTCGTGGATGGAGGGGAAGAGAGAGACTATCTAAAATAACGAAAACTACTATGACAGAGTCCATCTACGCTGATTAGTTTGTAAGTATGTAGACAGGGTGTAAATGAAATCGAAATAGAATACTTAACAAACTGTATATTCAAAAGAAACCCACTTGAAGTAAAAGAGCAACTCAAAGGAAAGCTGAAACGTCCCCTTAGAAAAATTATTCAGGTCTGTGCTTAAGCTGACACACAATATTTTTTAGCGCAACGCAATCTGACTTTCAATAATCCCTAAAAAGAATGAAAGAATGGCCCTATACCTTTCACAAATCACTTACCTCACAAAAATCTTCGTTACTCGAACTACTGCTAAACAGCGAGCGCCACTACTGCCAGCTAAATAAAAGATTCAAACTACTGAAGGCACTAACTACCGATAGGCACAGTTAGCAATTGAAAGATTTTAATCCAGTCTTACAAATTTCAAAACTCCGCCATCTCTCTCCCCACATCCAGCACTGCTGGCGGCTCACCTCCAACTACACAACGCTACGCGCTGTTAACATCCATCTGCCCAACACTATAATGGCAGACAACAATGCAAACTAGCCACAGACTGCGCACAGGTCAGCCAGTGATTTTTCATACAGAGCGCTATGTGGCGTTACCAATAAGAAAACCTAAAGAGCCTACTTACATAGACCCCATGCTCCCCGCAAAAAATTTTATAAATTGTTTTAGGCAGTGGTCAATACAGATTTGAAATTTTTTTCATAATTACAATAACAAAGATTTCAAATGCACACACTTATTGAAACAATGTTGATCAAAAGTTAAAATTTTCTCATAGTCCCATAAAGACAGTCCTGATCATTCATCACAGTAAAATGGCAGTGTTTTTCTTCTCAAAGTCTGAACAGCAAAAGAAAGTGCACACGGAGGCAGTGGATTTCCATGCAGTCTTGAAGAAGTAGTGTTGTCCTTCTAACGGAAAGACAGTGCTGACTCTTGCATGCAGACAGGTAATGGGCCACAACAGAGCAAACCCACAGCAGTCAGTCGAAGTTTTGAAGATTATTGGTAGGTAGGTCATCACAGAGCACACCCACTGTAGTCCTGGTAGAGAGTATGGTATTGGTGGGCCATCAAAGATGCAGACCCACTGTAGTCCATGTAGAAATAATTGTATTGGTGGGCCACCAGAGATGCAGACCCACTGTAGTCCTTGTAGAGACGGCCAGCAGCCATCTGTTGCGACTGTGCGGGTGCACAATAGCAAGGCCATAAACCACCACTTGTGCACTCATAATTTTTTTTTTGAAATGTCCTTAGAACGAGCAATGCTGTTATCCAGTCACTTGCTGAATTATTAACACACGTGCAAACACTATCAGTCCCTACTTCTCACATATTGTCCATATACAATGACCAACAGAAACGTGTGCAGTGAAATGTAACTTACAAGTTACTTAATTAGATGAACTGGTGTCAGTTACAATTTTATAACATGAGAATACAATAACAAAGGTACAAAATATATCATTAAAGAACATAATAGCACAGATAACATTTGCAGTAATACAGGCTTTACAAAATAATGGAAATAAACATGCACATCAGTGTTACAGGAATTATGACATAAGTACATACATAAAAGACCAGAATAGCTTTTGAAACATCAACTTCACACATGAGCATTAGAACAAAACAGAATAAATAATGTGTAAACAACATGTTATTAATGCAAATTATATTTGAGGATAACAGTATTCCTCATCATAGTGAATGTAGCTTAGTATTATAAGAGAAAAAGTTCTATGAAACGGTACACAGAGGCAGGAAGAAACAAATACACAAGGGTACACAAACACATAGTGGGATAACACAAAAGGAAAGGACAGGGTTTGTTTTCAGGGTAACATTTGGTACTGCAGTCCAACCCAGAACTTCATTCCATAGATCGTCCCTCTTATTTCAACATTTGGTTCCACCAAAAAAATCCTATCCAAGCATGCTTTCTGTATTCTGCTCAACACTACAATGGCAGACAACAATGCAAACTAGCCACAGACTGCGCACAGCACAGTCAGTGATTTTTCATACGGAGCGCTATGTGGCGTTACCAATAAGAAAACCTAAACAGCCTACTTACAAAGCTATCCCATATTGTATCTTTTCTGTTGCCACGCGATCATCCACTAGCTCCCAGTGAGGAAAAATGACGAAAAAAAAGACATAACAAAATATTTTAAGAACTCTAATATTTTATCCAGAACCCTTCATCATTTTGTACTTCTATCACGCGTCTTGGCATAGAATGTATAAGCCGTCGGGCGTAACAGCTTGAAGAAGCAACTTCCTCCCAGGCTTCCAGGACGCAGTCCCAAAGAGCGTCCGCAGTAGTTGGTTGGTTTCGTGGCCAGTCCTCTGTTAATGTTCTGGCAACCTCAGCCCACATGTTTTCCACAGGGTTCATATCAGCCGCCCGTGGCGGCCAGTCCATGACGTTGACGCCAATCGTGGAGAGCCGCTGCCGAACAAATGCAGACTTGTGAATGGGAGAATGGTCCTCTTCTGCGTGCAACATTCGCTCTGACGGAGGCATCACATTTTCCAATATGTGGGCATACTGCGTGCTGTCCAGAGTTCCTTCTATCCTGTGAAGAATTCCCGCCCATCTCGCAGAATTCCAACCCAAGCAGGTAACAGATAGCCGGCCACTTCTTCTCGTCGTGGTTACATATTGGCGTCGATGGCGAGTCCCTTGCGGCCTGTAAACGCTTCGTGGACCGCTGTTATTGGTGGAAAACACCTTCTCATCAGTGAAAATGACGTTGCCCATGACGGCCTCAGATGGAGCTCCGCAAATGCTAGCCGGTACAAAACGTTGTCTTCGCTGAGCTCTTGATTCATGGCGGACCGTCGTGCATGCAGTCCAGCGTCCCTCAGCCTTCGGCGAATCGTGTCACTGGAGCCGGGGAAGGTGGTCTCCCGCCGCAACTGCTTCGCGTTCAGAAAGGGATTTTCTCTGCTCCTAGTCACTAGGTGCCTGTCTTCCTGCTGTGAGCTCACTCTCTTCCTGCCTGAGCCAGGAGCCCTGTTGGTGGTGCCTCTTTCAAGGCAAATCCTCCACCATCTCGTTGCAGTGATATGTGGTACGCCATACCGTCTGCCAGCTTCTCTGATGGAACATCCTCCTTCCTCAATGAGAGCGACGACTCTACCTCGTCCGGCCGGAGTGGCCGAGCGGTTCTAGGCGCTTCAGTCTGGAAACGCGAGACCGCTACGGTCACAGGTTCGAATCCTGCCTCAGTCATCGACGTGTGTGATGTCCTTAGGTTAGTTAGGTTCAAGTAGTTCTAAGTTCTATGGGACTGATGACCTCAGATGATAAGTCCCACAGTGCTCAGAGCAATTTGAACCATTTTTTGACTCTACCTCGAATAGACCTCTCCTAGTGGGCCATTACGGCAGACAGCCTGATGTGTATTTCTGCTTGCCGCCCTTATACTGGTTCCAGAAGAGTAGGTAAACATATTTACGTCAAACGGAGCGGGAGAGGCAGAGACATGCGGCGCAGCCGTGCTGGCTCGTCCCAGGCTGTTGGCCCACCAACGCCACCGCCAGCTCGCTCACTTGCGTCTCGCCTCGGCGAGCCGCGGCTACTACAGACCCGGGCCGCATGGCCACGATCACCCCTTGAAGGATCAAAGGTTACACCTGACCTAACCAAGTCTGTAGTACAAACTAACGCAGCGACAGCGCATATGCTATAACATGTACAGGCGCACCTACAGTTGACGATTTATTCAAATATTTCACGGACAATACTTTCAAAAATACATTCATTTTAAACATAGCTACCACAAAATGTTTCACCACAATAGCATCTCGCAGAAAACTATACTTTCTTGTAAGCGCTGTGCATTAGATGTAGCCTTAAGAAAACCTGTATTCAACCGCGACAACTAAGCGGAATGTAAAAGTAAACAGGTTTGGCGGCAGCTTCTCCAAATAATAGTATATACTTAGTATATAATACACGTTTTGTGCATTTATAACATGTTCTCAGTGTCTCTGAAACAATACGTACTGCACGGCGGAAATTACTTTCTGCCGAGGCACTTCGTTTACAGCTCAATGATGCACGACTACTAGAGAACATTGCTCTTTACGGCAGTCAATCCACTTGTAAATTAACATCATGATATCGCAGATATTAGGCAACACGTTACTAGGGATGAGTAAGGCCGTAAGGTTTGCAACTAAACATGCTACTCCTAGCTACTACTGAATATGAAGTTGATTATTAACGTGTCTTCATAACCCTGTGTGCGGCGTTCGACTCTCAGTCAGCATAGACGTTTTCGTCACCTTATTTCTAGTTGAACGTGTGCACATCTCGCTGATGGTGGACCAACATTGGACATATCTCATCTGTTCCTGGTTAGACAACGACGGCGATAGGCACCGTGTTCGAATCCCGGTCAGGCAGTACAACTTCAGTCGTCGTTTAAGGTTCCAACCCCACTACTGGTGACAAACTGTGATATCTAAATTCTGATTTTACGTACTTATTCAACAATCCTATTAGGTGCTGGGATCGCATCCTTGTCCCTAGCATTACACGATAGCATTTCAATTTTAAACATGTGATCCTTTATTCCTTAACAATGCAACACTATAAAACGTCTTTCGAGGTTAATTACCAAGAAGGTAATTGTCATGTTAGGGTTCCTGATTTCATACAAACATTATCGTCCCTTGCTTTTTATTGTGTGATGACCTGCCCACGCTTCATTGCCCTTCAACCTACAGGACAGAAAATGATTTCTTCGTGGACGATTGATTTCGTACGTCTTCTTCAGTATAGATTTTCGGCACCCAACGACAAACGTTTCTGATAACCTGATGTTTCTTAAAACATATCATGAGGAAACTGATACCTCTGGACAATATTCATGAAGGCCATTAGTGTTTACAGGTGAATCGCTTTGTATCTTTTATTCAATATCCTCTACGAATTCGTCTGTGACTATGATTGTTTTCTAGATCTAATTTCATAAACAAACTTCCTGAAATTCGCATTGTGACGATTTTCATTTATGAAAGAAAGTAGGCGATTAAATCCAAGAGCTGTTTGCAAATATTTATTGAACAACGTCGAAACAGAAAATTCGCTCTTGACGGAATTTGACCCCTTAGGGATCATTTTCAGACGTGTCACGTTCTCTAGGCCAGGAATTTTCGGTCTTCTTCAGCTTAATATGTAGTGGTGTAAACTTGTTTTGTGACCTTCTGTATTAGTAATATAAGTCGAATTACGTGTTGAAGTTCAGAATACAGAATACGATGTAATTACGAAAATTGGTTTTGTTTTTATTTTTATTTAACGGCTGACCACAGGGAGAACGCCTCTGAAGATTGAGCCGTTGTGTTGCGCGACTGACTGCGAGTCGCGATCTATCGAAGATAATCGCTCTGCAGAGAAGCGCTTGCGTATTGTCCCTGTGATCTCCAATCACAAAGCGTAAAAATATTTACTATCAACAGTTACATGCAAAATCTCTAGTTTTGTTGAATGCAGTTATTTTTTACTGAAACACTGTCACATTGACTTCAATCGGAATAGATACTATTGAAAAAAATGACATTTATGTAGAGCTAAATATTATCTAAGAACAATGAACTGATTTACCAAATTGAGGAATATTATTTTTCATTGAGTGGTATACTTTATTGTTACATTTACTGAGGTCAGGAGAAGTCTGTGCAGATATTTCAAAGAGAGTGTGATTTTGGCTTAATAAAGTGAGTACATTTTTACGTTTCTTTTTTACTGCATATACGATCTCTAACACTTCACTCAATACACACACACACACACACACACACACACACACACACACACACACAGGGGATCTCTGGGCCATTTTGTGTATCGCAACTTCCCACTTGCTATCCTGAAAAACTGAGTCAGCATTCCTCCATAATGAGGGAGATGAAGAAGAAGAGGTGTTAGTATTGTGCCATGCATAGCTTAGGGGTAAGTATTTGCAGAAAGGAAAAAAGAAGGAAAAAAACAAAGTGAAGCTGTTATGTGGAATTTTGGATATTCCATAATCATTATTATTATTATTTATTTGTATAAGATTTTTTTTATCAAACCCTTATTCTGTTTCAGCTTATCGTTCAATGCATAAAATGTATTGCATACCAGGTAATTTTTAGCTGCCTTTTTAAATAAGTGCATTTTTGCAGTTTCTTTAATCTCTTTTGATAATTTATAATACAGTTTTATTCCTTTGTAGAAAATACTGTTTTGAGTTTTATGTTTATTTTTCCTTGGTGAATGTAAGTTGAGTATATTTCTTGTTGCATGGTCATGGACAAAGCTGGTTGTGCTGTAATTTCCAATGCTTTTTTATGTGCACAAGGGACTGGCAAATGTATTCACATGGAGCAATTAAAATCCCCAGTGTTCTGAAGAGATCTTTCCAATGAGCTCGACTAGCTAAAAAAAAAAACAGTTCAAATGTATGTGAAATCTAATGGGACTTAACTGCTAAGGTCATCAGTCCATAAGCTTACACACTACTTAACCTAAATTATCTTAAGGACAAACACACACACCCATGGCCGAGGGAGGACTCGAACCTCCGCCGGGACCAGCCGCACAGTCCATGACTGCAGCGCCTGAGACCGCTCGGCTAATCCCGCGCGGTGCTCGACTAGTATTTTTGATAATTATTCTTATGGCTCTTTTCTGGAGTTTGAAAATTGTGTTCATGTTTTGTGCATTTGTTCCCCAAAAGAGAATGACATAGGTATGAACTGAGTGCACGTATGAATAATATGTAACTAAAAGACACTCCATGTTACACACTGATGATAGGATTCTACATGCTGATGACATTCTTTTTGCAAGTACCTTAGCGTTTTCACACCACATCACCTGAAAATCAATATTCATTCCTAGAAATTTTGCAGTTAGTACACAGTCTATTGAGGTGCCATGTACATTTAATTTAACATTGTCATTTTTTCTCTTCAAACTGAAATTCATGGCATTAGTTTTCTTTATGTGAAATGTCACTTTATTACTTATTGACCAGTCATAAATTTCCTTGTGAGTTTCATTTGCATTCTTGGGAAGGAGTTCTCTTGTTTTCTCAGTAACTGTAATATTACTGTCATCAGCGGAGAGGATTTTGTCACCATGAGTAACACTACTGGGAAAGTCATTGATGTATATCAGGAGCAGTACTGCTCCTAATACGCTACCTTGCGGAACCCCTATATTAATGTATTTTGGTTCCGATAAGCATTTTACAAAATGTTTGTATCTATTTGAAGTATGTGTTATCTCTACTCTTTGTACCCCATCTGTTAGGTATGATCGAAACCAGTCTTTAGCTACCCCTCTTATTCCTAATGCTTCTAATTAATTTAATAGAATCTTGAGGTCGACTGTAGCAAACGCCTTAGAAAGATCCAAAAATATGCCTGTGACACATTCGTCCTAATCAAGAGCATCAAGTACAGAATTTGTGAATTCTACTATGGCTGACTCTGTATTTTTGCTACTTCGGAAACCAAACTGTGATTCGCTTGAAAGATTGTATTTATTCAGGTAATTCATTAATCTGTCTTTCATAATTGCTTCTATTATTTTCGAGAATGCTGACAGCAGGGAAATGGGCCGGTAATTGTCTATGTCTTCTGCATTACATTTCTTAAGCAAATCTACAACTCTTGAGTGTTTTAACTGCTCTGGAAATGTCCCTGTTGTGAAGGATCCATTTATCATATTTGTTATGGACCTTTTCTAATCCCTATGCATTGTTTCAGTACACATATTGGTACTTCATTTAAGCCTGCTAAATTCTTATTTTAAGTTTTTGAATTGTTCTGATGACTTCATTCACTGTGGCTTGGAGTAACATCATTGTATTTAATGAAACATTATTTACAGATGTAACACTTCTGTCACCGTCGGGAGACTTCTGACACCAAATGTAACACTTCTGTCACTATATGTAACTGGGTTTTCTCTTTTGATGCTAGTCAATTGTCAGGATGAGCATTACTGCAAAGGGCATTTGATTCTAAAGCATTGTGTCAGGGTGAAAATACTAAATAAATTAATTTTTCTCTCTTAACAACATGTGGGCAGGGTGGGTTCATCCTTGGCTCGGGTATGAGGTAGAATGAAACAGCATTTTTACATAAGATAACTTTTATTGAAGATTTGTACAACTGTTCCCTTACTCGACTGTTCTGGCTGAGAGAGCGGCAGCTGTGTCGTTTGCGAAGCCTCTGGTGCGGCAGCGGCGGCGTCTGAGTACGCTTGGCGGTGTGTATCTCGTGTCGCCGTCTCGCCCTGTTGACTGGAGACGCGCGTCGTGCTGTGGCCCGTTTAGTTATTAAGAACGAAGTCGTGATCGGACGGTGATACCTTGGATGTGGCATCCCAGTGTTTCTCTTCTCTAAGCGGCCGCGTGTGTCAGCGTTGTGCGTCGGCCAGCGGAGCGGCGCGGCGGGGGAAGGCCAGTGTCCCGGACTCGAACAACGGACTCCCACCTGTCAGTTTTCGGCTGTCAAATCTTCATCCCAGCTCACAGGTGACTGTTGATGTGAGGCCGTCTCCTTTCCGTCCTCAAGAGTCGCCCGGGTACATATAAAATACCTTTTAACTTCTGTCTTCTGGCGCCGAGGCTGCTGCTTGCTATTCATTACAGCGGCGGACTTCGTGCGTCTGTGTATGATGTAGTCTCTTCTTGCATGACGGTCTTCAGCAACGAAACTGACTGAAAACTGCTGCTACATAAATGGTTCAAATGGCTCTGAGCACTATGGGACTTAACATTTGTAGTCATCAGTCCCCTAGAACTTAGAACTACTTAAACCTAACTAACCTAAGTGCATCACACACATCCATGCCCGAGGCAGGATTCGAACCTGCGACCGTAGCAGTCACTGCTGCTACTCTTCTCTTCTTGTTGGGCCCACTGCGTCTCGCGTATTTATTCACTTCAGTTCACTGGAGGTGAACGACTTCACGGTCATTGCCTCTTCTGTCACGTTGAAAAACTTGTCGAAGAGTCTTCTTAACGTCGGTCATTGGTTCTTGGAATGTAGGCGAGGGACTCTGCTCACATGTGACAACTGAGAAACACGTGAGCCGGTCGGGCGATGCTCTGACGGCTGAATCGACAGCGTCCGCTTATGTGGAACTTGCTGACTTCACGGTCATTGTCTCTTCTGCTCTGCCCGCTGTTTGCCAGTATGTAACTCTCTAAACAAAACCAAGTTTTTCATTTATTTTCTAATTTCTACTTCACTTTGATTTCACTAATTTATTTACTTATCTTAAGTACCAGTCAACACAGGTGATATATTTGTTTGGGAGAATTTCTGCTGTAACTTCTCTGCAATACCTGAAAAATGCTTGTTTACATAGTTTGCTAAGTGCTGTGGATCATTTATTACTTTATTCCCCTCCCATTGCAGTATGTTATTCTCCGTTTGTTTGCCCTCCCCGTTTCCTTTTTTTTTATAACATCCCAGACTGCTTTACTTTTATTGTCTGCATTATATATTATTTTGTCATTAAATGACTTTTTGCATCAATCTACACCTTCCTGTACATCTTTTTGTATCTATGATAAAAATTTAAGAATTCTGGATCATTGCGAATCTTTTTCATGGAGCTGAGGTGTTTAAATGTTTGGGAGGACTTCTTAATACCTGCTGTTATCCATCTGCTTTTGTGAGATGTTGATACAGACATTTATACTTTTGGAAATGCCTTTCCAAAGTTCAATTTAAACAATGTAAAGAATTTAGAGAATTTCATATTCACATTGGTTTCCTTATACACTTCATCCTACTTATACACTTCATGTCGAATACCTGAATTATTTAGCGGTAGTGCAACACAAGAAACTATTTAATGTCGCCCTTCTTGTTATTCCCCTGACGAATTTTCTCTCTAGTGCTGGTCACAAGAGAATCTAGGTGACTTTACTATTTAATTAATTTTTGATTTACTGTTTAAAGAGAAAGTGAGCTAGGCGAGAAACATAGATTTAATGACAGTGAATTATTCGAGTATTTCACAGACCGAAACAAGTTTGTGTCGTTTACGGCAAAACACGGTCAATCTAAAATCCGAGTTTACGTTCGACATGTTGTTGTTGTTGTTGTTGTTGTTGTGGTCTTAAGTCCACAGACTGGTTTGATGCAACTTTCCATGCTACTCTATCCTAGGCGAGCTTCTTCATCTCCAAGTGCCTACTGCAGCCTATATCCTTCTAAATCTGCTTAGTGGATTCGTCTCTTGGTCTCCCTCTATGATTTTTACCTTCTACGCTACCCTCCAATACTAAATTCGTGATCCCTTGATGCCTCAGAACGTGTCATACCAACCGATCCCTTCTTCTAATCAAGTTGCGCCCCAAATTCGTCTTCTTCCCAATTATATTCAATACCTAATCTGTAGTTATGTGATCTACTCATCTAATGTTCAGCATTCTTCTGTGTCACACACATTTCTAATGATTATATTCTCTTCTTGTCTAAACTATTTATCGTCCATGTTTCACTTCCATAAATAGCTACACTCCATAGAAGTACTTTCAGAAGAGACTTCCTGATACTTAAATCTATGCTCGATGTTAACAAATTTCTCTTCTTCAGAGACGCTTTCCTTACCATTGCCAGTCTACATTTTATATCATTTCTACTTTGACCATCATCAGATGTTTTGCTCTCCCAATACAACGAAACCCATCTACTTCTTTAAGTGTCTCATTTCCTAAGCTGATTCCCTCAGCGTCACCCGATTTAATTGGACCTACATTCCATTATCCTCTATTTGATTTCGTTGATATTTATCTTACATCCTTCTTTCAAGACACTGTCCAGTTCGTTCAATTGCTCTTCCAGGTCCTTTGCTGTCTCTGACAGAATTACAGTGTCATCAGCAACCCTCAAAGCATTTATTTCTTCTCCATAGATATTAATTCCTACTCCAAATTTTTCTTTCGTCATATAAATATACTATAACATAATAGCACAAGCGCCCTCGGGTGGACGTGCAAGGATACTCCTTGACCCTCCCCCCTGAACCCATCCGTAATCACCTTAAGCCTTCCAAGTTTAAGCGTAGTCAAAGATTACCTTGTATACAAAGCTTTGTGTGTACAAAGTAAACTCCGCAACAAAATTAAACTATCAGTATTTTGAAGCGCGGCATTCTCTCAGCATGATGCAGAAGTTAGAAATTTATTTCGCGGTTTCCTACAACCTTCCTATCTATTAGTGCAAGAGCGTGGCACCTTGTGGTTGTCACCCTCCGTCTCGCAGACGCTTCCAACAGCGAGGTCTCGACACAAGAGAGAAAAAGGTACAACTCAGGAGCTCATTCGAGGTATAAGGTGAGTTAATCACGTCACATTTCGACACCCTTTCGATACCCCTCAGGTTTCTCATGCTGCCAGGAGGCGGTAATACAGAAACATAGCGAGAACGGAGAGGTGCCGAAATCTGCTATCCTGCAGTCGCCTTGTCATCGAATAATGCAATTGTCAGTAAAGAGCCGGCCGCTGTGGTCGAGCGGTTCTAGGCGCTTCAGTCCGGAACCACGCGGTTGCTACGGTCGCAATTTCGAATCCTGCCTCGGGCATGGATGTGTGTGATGGCCTTAGGTTGGTTAGGTTTAAGTAGTTCTAAGTCTAGCGGACCTTTTTTGTCAGTAGAGATTTTTTAAAGTGACCATCAAAGTTGTGCAGATGGCACCGAAGGTGCAGGCAAGCTGATGGGGTCTTAAAGGGTGAGAGACCCTTTACCACTTTGTTCACTTTACGTCAATGACGTCAATGTCACCGCCACCTCCACCCTTCCCGCAGAGGCTGCAGCGGCACACGAGATGGCTCTGAGCACTATGGGACTTAACATCTGTGGTCATCAGTCCCCTAGACCTTAGAACTACTTAAACCTAATTAACCTAAGGACATCACACACACCCATGCCCGAGGCAGGATCCGAACCTGCCACCGTAGCAGCCGCGCGGTTCCGGACTGAGCGCCTGGAACCGCTAGTCCACCGCGGCCGGCGCACACGAGATAGAAGAGATGAAAAAGCGTTATCACCTCATTTCGGAACTCTTTCAGGTTTTGTCGAATGGTTTTGGGCGGTCCGTCGTGGTTCCACCTAGTATGCCGAAGTAAAAATTCTGGTAGACTATGGTCAAAATGGTTGACATAGCGTTCACTGTGTTTGCAGCTCGTTGTCTCGAGAGAAAGATTGAATCGACCTGTGGGAGTTAACGGCGGTTTGACTCGTGCTTTCATCAGGAGCCGCTCCACATATGTCACTAAGTAAGCTGGAAAGCTAAGGCGGGTAATTTCACTTCCTGACACAGAAGATGGGAAGAATTCTACACTTTGAACCACAAACGTTCATAGTTATATTGCTGAAAAAGTACTTGACCTTTGCAATTGTTTTCCATATCACACAGCTCTCTTGCAATGGCTTATGAAACTCGCTTGAGGTCTACTGAAAGCATACTGGATACGCCACTGAGAAGACGATGGAGATATTTTCCGAACATTGGCCCAACGGACAAAATGGTTTTACATTATTTTCACGTAAAATTTTGTGATAAGAAAATATAATGAGCTTAGAAAGTTGAACTTTGTACTATAATATACCACAATTTTGTGTCATTCTTGTTATATTTCATCGAGATTGCGACGTGTAGTTTCCACATGTAGACAAAATTTGGTGTCCAGTAGTACATAGCAGCTTTATGAGTTCCCAGAGGGGTAAAACTGTGCATAGTCACAATCTGCTGGCACCTACATATGGACTACAATCAAGACGAAGTAACTTAATTGTCCGAAATAACAGCGATCAACTACACGAACATCAATGGTACCAAAGCAGAACCAGCATTCTTTAGAAAACAAAACAGACCTCCACGCTGTCTTCCAACGAGTTCTAGTTGGAAACCAATGAAGTCACAAATTATCGTGGTTGGGGTTCAGTGGCATGTTCACTACAGGACTCCTCGCAGTCTTTGAAGTAACCGATTTATGTCGGTTCGTTGTCAGCTTGGTGCCAACTGCTGCTGAAATTGCTGCTGCTGATGCAGAGCCATACGCCGAACACAACGGTCTTACCTCTCGGGAGTGCCACGTGACCGTCCAGAAAAAATGGCCCTGATCACTATGGGACTTAACATCTGAGGCCATCAGTCCCCTAGAACTTAGAACTAATTAACCCTAACTAACCTAAGGACATCACACACATCCATAATCGAGGCAGGATTCGAACCTGCGACCGTAGCGGTCGCGCGGTTCCAGACTGAAGCGCCTAGAACCGCTCGGTCACAGCGGCCGGCTACCGTCCAGAGCCCGTTCTTCTAGCGACTGCACATTTTTATGACCACCACTGCCAGCAATCATGTATAGTGGCAACACATCTGATATATTTTTCTGTAATTTTCTCAGAATGAACATACGGCTTCTCGTAGCCCTGTTACACCACCTCTCTCAAGTTAAATGAGATATTGATAATGGCGTCTTTGTGGCCTTAGAGGTGTTCTTGACTAACATCGACTCACCACGTGCAACCTCAAAGGTAACTAACTCTCACAACCGTTACGGCGTCTATTTTAAGCAAACCTGATTGACATCCTCATAGTCGCAACACCAGTGCCATCCTTATGCGACTGGTGCGAAATCTAAATAGACATCGTCTCTTAGATGTAGAAATACGCCTACCAACTTTCGTTTTTGGGCACAACTGCTTCTTGGTGCTGCGATTTTTTCCGTCAGTTTATGTCGTATATTGCTGATACAATTCTTGTAATGTTGAAATGGTACAATTATAAACAACAGTGTGCCGATGGTTTCCACTGTTTCAGTCGACGGCTGCAGTGGCAAAAACATCTTAAGACGTTCCAAACAGGGACACAGTAAAGTGTTTAAGAGTCACTTACACGAAAATCGTGTCCTGAGCAGGCTGTAAGCTTTTGAGAAAGTGGCACATGGTTTCTGCACCATCGAACGGTACCGTGTTTACTTGTATTGTGGTGACGTGCTCCTGGTTAACATTTGCTACTGTTGCTGTGATATTCATGTGCTTTGCGAGCTGTAGTGAGCAAGAAAGACTAATAACCATGTGAACTGCAAATGAAAGAGAAAGACACGTCCCCGCGTGGTGAAGTGTTCTCACACTCCTCACTCTACTTACTACAGCAAACAGCTCAACAATTTACTGCTACTATGCTGAAATTTCAGTGGTGTCCAGCTGAGTACCTGTGCATTTGTTCACAAGGAAGTTACAGCCACATTCGACGAGCAGTGCTGCTCTGCGGCTGCTCTCATGTGATGCTTGTCTGGTCATATTTGAATTGGTTGATATGGTAGTGGGACGCGGGTTTGGAGGCTGTTTTACAATGCGTTGTTCTTACGTACCACTGACTTATGCCTTTGTTTGTGTATTTTAGTCTGAAGACTAAATACGCCGGTACGCTGAAAGCTGAATACTAATTATTTCTGCTTACTTAGAGATACGCACGAGTTACGGTGTTTCGTGGGAGTTGACGTTAAGGATATTGCGGTACCTGTCTTGTTCGGTATTACTAAACTTTTTGTTTCTATGTGTGGCACCAAGTAAAATTTTCGTCTATGATTTGTACTGTCGAGGCTAATGTAAAGCTTACCAAGTAAACGTAAGACTTGCAATAGGGTACGTTTTACTGTAGATATTTTATACACTTCTGGAAATGGAAAAAAGAACACATTGACACCGGTGTGTCAGACCCACCATACTTGCTCCGGACACTGCGAGAGGGCTGTACAAGCAATGATCACACGCACGGCACAGCGGACACACCAGGAACCGCGGTGTTGGCCGTCGAATGGCGCTAGCTGCGCAG
Source organism: Schistocerca gregaria (assembly GCF_023897955.1). Lineage (NCBI taxonomy): Eukaryota > Metazoa > Arthropoda > Insecta > Orthoptera > Acrididae > Schistocerca > Schistocerca gregaria. The sequence goes on along the minus strand of NC_064923.1, from coordinate 631,853,777 downwards.
CATTTGTGCACCGCCGCCGTCAGTGTCAGCCAGTTTGCCGTGGCATACGGAGCTCCATCGCAGTCTTTAACACTGGTAGCATGCCGCGACAGCGTGGACGTGAACCGTATGTGCAGTTGACGGACTTTGAGCGAGGGCGTATAGTGGGCATGCGGGAGGCCGGGTGGACGTACCGCCGAATTGCTCAACACGTGGGGCGTGAGGTCTCCACAGTACATCGATGTTGTCGCCAGTGGTCGGCGGAAGGTGCACGTGCCCGTCGACCTGGGACCGGACCGCAGCGACGCACGGATGCACGCCAAGACCGTAGGATCCTACGCAGTGCCGTAGGGGACCGCACCGCCACTTCCCAGCAAATTAGGGACACTGTTGCTCCTGGGGTATCGGCGAGGACCATTCGCAGCCGTCTCCATGAAGCTGGGCTACGGTCCCGCACACCGTTAGGCCGTCTTCCGCTCACGCCCCAACATCGTGCAGCCCGCCTCCAGTAGTGTCGCGACAGGCGTGAATGGAGGGACGAATGGAGACGTGTCGTCTTCAGCGATGAGAGTCGCTTCTGCCTTGGTGCCAATGATGGTCGTATGCGTGTTTGGCGCCGTGCAGGTGAGCGCCACAATCAGGACTGCATACGACCGAGGCACACAGGGCCAACACCCGGCATCATGGTGTGGGGAGCGATCTCCTACACTGGCCGTACACCTCTGGTGATCGTCGAGGGGACACTGAATAGTGCACGGTACATCAGGACCGTCATCGAACCCATCGTTCTACCATTCCTAGACCGGCAAGGGAACTTGCTGTTCCAACAGGACAATGCACGTCCGCATGTATCCCGTACCACCCAACGTGCTCTAGAAGGTGTAAGTCAACTACCCTGGCCAGCAAGATCTCCGGATCTGTTCCCCATTGAGCATGTTTGGGACTGGATGAAGCGTCGTCTCACGCGGTCTGCACGTCCAGTACGAACGCTGGTCCAACTGAGGCGTCAGGTGGAAATGTCATGGCAAACAGTTTCACAGGACTACATCCAGCATCTCTACGATCGTCTCCATGGGAGAATAGCAGCCTGCATTGCTGCGAAAGGTGGATATACACTGTACTAGTGCCGACATTGTGCATGCTCTGTTGCCTGTGTCTATGTGCCTGTGGTTCTGTCAGTGTGATCATGTGATGTATCTGACCCCAGGAATGTGTCAATAAAGTTTCCCCTTCCTGGGACAATGAATTCACGGTGTTCATATTTCAATTTCCAGGAGCGTATAAGATTAGAAATGTTGCATGTCCTGTTGGATGTTATGATTTGTTTCAGCTATTGCGCCTCACTTTAAAAGATTATTGTCCTCGTGTTTCCAAATGAGATTTAGAAGTTCCTGTCGCGCAGTAAGCGCTAGTGTTAGTTCTTGCTTGTCTATAATTCACCTTTAGCCTGTGTCTAAAGTACGTATGTTTGAGGAAACAGACTGCATTATGTTCAGAGATATATTGTGAAACTGATTTGTTTTGTAGTGAAAGCGGACGGCAGTAGTCCCACTGGTTGTTACGAGAAGTTCGGCATACGTGGAATGTATGGCGTACAGGATACTGCATCCTCGACCGGTTAGATTACGATGCAGACAGCATCTAGTTTTTAGTTAACTTGTTGTTCTAATGAAGAGTTTTGTACTTTTTTATTAACAGGACTGAACAAACTTTACGTAACGGTATAGCATTGTACGTAATGTTTTATGCGTGTTGTTCTAAAACTTGTGTCAGTATTCTATAGTGATTACAGCTGGGGAAATAGTTTTAAAGTTATTCAAACATTCTGAGAGCTTTTGTAGGTTTTTGTAAGAAATGAATTGTTAAAGATATTAAATGTAAATGTCGTGTGACGAGGAGCTCCCGTCAGGTAGACCGTTCGCCGGGTACAAGTCTTTCAATTTGACTCCACTTCGGAGACTTGTGCGTCGATGGGGATGAAATGATGATGATTAGCACAACATAACGCCACTCCCTGAGAGGAGAAAATCTCCGATCCAGCCGGTAATCGAACCCGGGCCTGACCACTCAGCTTCTGGGGGCCGACAAGATATTAGATAGTATGTGTGAAATGCACTCTTAAATTGATGTTAAGAACTTCTTGGTTTGATAGTTTGTGAGTGACGATTTTCTATTTTGAAGACTATATTGATGCATGTTAATTTATAGGGGTACTTGTTTTAGGGTCCGCAGCTTGTGGTCTCGCGGTAGCGTTCTCGCTTCCGCAGCAGAGGGTCCCGGATTCGATTCCCGGCGGGGTCAGGGATTTTCAGCTGCCTGACATGACTGGGTGTTGTTGTGTCGTGTTCATCATCATCATTCATCCCCATTACTGTCGTAGGAAGGAAACGGCAAACCACCTCCATTAGGACCTTCCTAATACGGCGATGATGGTCTCCCGCGTCGTTCCCCTGCGCTCTCTCAAGAAGCATGGGACTTCATAAATGTCACTTGTTTTAGGAATGAATGAATTTTTTTGTCGTCGGTCTTCTGGCTAGTTCAATGCGGCCCGCTACTAATTCCTCTTCTGTGCCAAACTCTTCGTCTCAGAGGAGCACTTGCAACCTACGTCCGCAACTGTTTGTTGGGTGTGTGCCTTCTACAGCTCCCTCTAGTCCTATTATCCTATCCCTTCCCCTTGTCAGTGTTTTCTATACATTTCTTTTATACACATGTTAAATAAAATGGATGCTATATATGAGCCTTTGGTTATACTCCTGTCCTAAGGTTTCAGTCAGCCACTGCAGTCTATGTAGGATCGTTAGATTAACTAACGGTGCAGCAGAAATACCGATTATAATTACGTTAGTTTTACGTATGTTTTATTATGTTCTCTTTACGTTGTTGATTTATTAACCTGTTAGCACAACGACTAACTGGTGTACAATTTTAAAGTAACAAAAGCGACAAAGTTTAATAAAAGTTTGGTACTGAATCATCTGTTGAATTGTACAGTTTTTGGTAGCATTTTGATCCGTGTTTGATATGAATTGTTTATGTAATTTGACCTATTTGTTCAGGTAATACAACCCATTAGTTGCTCTCAACGTCGAGTGATCATCAGAGATAAGGTTATCCTCAGGAGTGTCCCAGGGAGGTGAAGTATCTGTACACGCAAATGACCTGGCGGACGGGGTGATTAGCAATTTACGGTTGTTTGCTAATGATGCTGTGGCGTGTCACATTAGAGTGACTGTAGGAGAGTACAAAATGATTTAGACAGAATTTCTAGTTGATATGATAAACGGCAGCTTGCTCCAGATGTAGAAAATTTAAGTCAATGTGGGTGAGTAGGAAAGCTAATCCTGTAACGTTCGAATATAGATTTAGTAATGTGGTGCTTGACAGTCACATCAATTATATATCAACGCATAACTTTGCAAAGAGATGGGAAAAGGAATGAGAAAGTCAGTTTGGTAGTCTGGAAGGCCAATGCTCGACTTCGTTTTATTGGGAGAATTTTGGGAAACTGTGGCTCACCAACACAGGAGGCGCCCACCCGCTAGCCGTGCAGTCTAACGTACTGCTTTCCGGACGGGAAGGCGTTCCGATTCTTGGCACGAATCCGCCCGGCGGATTAGTGTTGAGGTCCGGTGTGCCGACCAGTCTGTGGATGGTTTTTAAGGTGGTTTTCCATTTGCCTCGGCGAATACGGGCCGGTTCCCCTTATTCCGAATCAGTTACACTATATCGGCGATTGCTGCGCAAACACTGTCCCCACGTACGCGTACACCACAATTAGTCTACCACGAAAATATTTGTTGTTACACTTGTCTGGTTTGAGACGTTCTGCAGGGGGGTGCACTGGGGGTCGAACCGCACAATAATCTTGGGTTCGGTGTGGGACGGTGGTGGGGTGAGTGGACTGTTGTAGAATCATGTGGGGTTGTGAAACACTGAGGGCTATGGCTGGAACGAAGCCTCTCCGTCATTTCTAGGTCCCCAGTTCAATACAATACAGTACAGGAGGCGGTTTATAGAATGCCAGTACGACCCATCCTTGAGTACTGCTCGAGTGTTCTGGAGCTGCACCAGGTCGGATCAAAGGAAGACGCAATAGAGACGCATGCCGCTATATTTGTTACCGGTAGGTTCGATCAGCATGCAAGTATTACGGAAATGCTTCGTCAACTCAAAAGGGAATCCCTGGAGCGAAGACGATGCATTTTTCGCGAGGCTCTACTGAGGAATTTTACAGAAGTGGAATCTAGGTCCGACTGAAGAACGATTCCACTGTTGCCAATGTACAAAAACGCGTAAGGACCACGAAGATAATATGAGAGAAACTAGCGCTCTTACAGAAACTTATGGACAGTCTTTCCCCTCGCTCTATTTGCAAGTGGTACAGGAAAGGAAATGACTAGTTGTGATACTTGGTAACCACCACTACGCAGCTCACGGTGGCTTGCAAAGTATGTACGTAGATGCAATAGGGCAAGTCCCAAATGTTGGGGCGACATCATGGGGAGTTGGCTGTAGCGGCAGCTAGTTGTAAGCAACCAAACCGTAGTAATGGGGGAATATATGCAATTGGGGCTTAGCATTGAGACCCGGTGAGGATGGATATAGAGTGTGGAGTCATGGAGGTTAGACGTGGAATGGGAAGGAACTCCCATTTACAAACTACACTCCTGGAAATGGAAAAAAGAACACGTTGACACCGGTGTGTCAGACCCACCATACTTGCTCCGGACACTGCGAGAGGGCTGTACAAGCAATGATCACACGCACGGCACAGCGGACACACCAGGAACCGCGGTGTTGGCCGTCGAATGGCGCTAGCTTCGCAGCATTTGTGCACCGCCGCCGTCAGTGTCAGCCAGTTTGCCGTGGCATACGGAGCTCCATCGCAGTCTTTAACACTGGTAGCATGCCGCGACAGCGTGGACGTGAACCGTATGTGCAGTTGACGGACTTTGAGCGAGGGCGTATAGTGGGCATGCGGGAGGCCGGGTGGACGTACCGCCGAATTGCTCAACACGTGGGGCGTGAGGTCTCCACAGTACATCAATGTTGTCGCCAGTGGTCGGCGGAAGGTGCACGTGCCCGTCGACCTGGGACCGGACCGCAGCGACGCACGGATGCACGACAAGACCGTAGGATCCTACGCAGTGCCGTAGAGGACCGCACCGCCACTTCCCAGCAAATTAGGGACACTGTTGCTCCTGGGGTATCGGCGAGGATCATTCGCAACCGTCTCCATGAAGCTGGGCTACGGTCCCGCACACCGTTAGGCCGTCTTCCGCTCACGCCCCAACATCGTGCAGCCCGCCTCCAGTGGTGTCGCGACAGGCGTGAATGGAGGGACGAATAGAGAAGTGTCGTCTTCAGCGATGAGAGTCGCTTCTGCCTTGGTGCCAATGATGGTCGTATGCGTGTTTGGCGCCGTGCAGGTGAGCGCCACAATCAGGACTGCATACGACCGAGGCACACAGTGCCAACACCCGGCATCATGGTGTGAGGAGCGATCTCCTACACTGGCCGTACACCTCTGGTGATCGTCGAGGGGACACTGAATAGTGCACGGTACATCAGAACCGTCATCGAACCCATCGCTCTACCACTCCTAGACCGGCAAGGGAACTTGCTGTTCCAACAGGACAATGCACGTCCGCATGTATCCCGTGCCACCCAACGTGCTCTAGAAGGTGTAAGTCAACTACCCTGGCCAGCAAGCTCTCCGGATCTGTCCCCCATTGAGCATGTTTGGGACTGGATGAAGCGTCGTCTCACTTGGTCTGCACGTCCAGCACGAACGCTGGTCCAACTAAGGCACCAGGTGGAAATGGTATGGCAAGCCGTTCCACAGGACTACATCCAGCATCTCTACGATCGTCTCCATGGGAGAATAGCAGCCTGCACTGCTGCGAAAGGTGGATATACACTGTACTAGTGCCGACATTGTGCATGCTCTGTTGCCTGTGTCTATGTGCCTGTGGTTCTGTCAGTGTGATCATGTGATGTATCTGACCCCAGGAATGTGTCAATAAAGTTTCCCCTTCCTGGGACAATGAATTCACGGTGTTCTTATTTCAATTTCCAGGAGTGTAGTATCTCTTAAATGCTGTAACTCAGTTTTTAGGGGGCGTGTGGCCAGGTAGAGTGGGGAAGGATAGGGTATTCCACATCTCATCCTAAACTAGTGAACCGATTTCAAACGAACTTGGTACACATAACATTTATCGCCTGGTGGAATCACTGTGGGGGAGGGGAAGGGTGTAAGGATCACCCACCTATCAAAGAGGTGTGGTGGGGTGTGAAAAAACAGTTTAGTTCACTGTGCGAGAATACCCATACTTTAGTTATCTAGCGTCTGAGAATGAGAACATTTCGTGACTGCAACAAACTTTACACAAATTGCAAACCATTCCGAAACTGCAGGGTGAAATTCGCTAGCCATACAAGTGAAATATGTGTACAAACATACATGAAATAAATATGTGCGAGCAAAACCAAGGGTAATAAGCTTATCTAAAACCCCTGGAACGATTTCAGTCAAATTTGTACACACAGGAAAGAAATACTTCACGGATAAGAACCACCTGCATCCTATTGGAATTGGGAAGAGTGTGATAACGTGATATCGTGGAGAGAGAGAGACAGAGAGAGAGAGAGAGAGAGAGAGAGAGAGAGAGAGAGAGAGAGTATGTTGAGGAAATATGCACACAGCGAGGGGGAAGGAGGAGAGAAGTGCAAATAGGAGGAAGGGAGATGGTCAGAGATAAGGAGAAACTGACAGAAGAGGAATGAGGAGGAGGAGGTGGACTGAAAAAGGAAAGAGGAAGAGCTGGAGGGAGACAGGGGTGGAGCAGATGAACAGACACGGGGAGCTGGAAACGGACAGGGAATGGGTAGTAGAGGAGGTGGATTGAGAGAAGGGGTGTTGGAGATGGACAGAGAGAGAGAGAGAGAGAGAGAGAGAGAGAGAGAGAGAGAGAGATGGGTGGAAGTAATGGGTGGAGGTACTGGACAGGGACAGAGGTAATGGATAGAGAGGGGAGGGACGAGTGGCGGATAAAGAGAGAGGTGATGGTAGAGAGAGAGAGAGAGAGAGAGAGAGAGAGAGAGAGAGAGAGAGAGGGGGGGGGGGGGGGGAGAGGTGGACGTGGACAGAGAGGGGAATAGGACGAGGAGGAGAACGAAGGGAGCAGGAGAAGAGCTAATAGAAAATTAGAATAAATAAATACCCGTGCAACGCCAGATTTTTTAGCTAGTAGTTAAACAATTGATTTTTAAACCTGAGTGATTAATTTCGCCTAGCTTATCTGAATGTTTTCATCTCCAGGTACCTTGAATGGTTGTTGATGCAGTTAAGCATTCTGTCAACTTGTTATTACAGAAAATAGAAACTATTTTGCACTGATGTACAATCGATCTCTGACTGAAAATTACTAAGCCATAGATACTTGTGTAAATCTGGTCGTGCATTCAAGTTCCCTGCCCAGGTGGTAGCTCGCGATTTACGGTGACAGCTAGCACACCTAACCAGCCGAAGACTCTTCATAAAAATAAACCTGACGGTGCATACTTCATAGTATTGAGAAGACTTTTAATGCGATTTCCCTTGATATTCTTTTTATATTTCCATGTTCCAAACACTGTGTCCCTTTTCTTGTACAATATTCATCTTTAACTAACCAGAGATGCCCCTTTGTAGAGGAGAACTGATAATGACGCGGACTACACGTATTACATTCACTAATTTGTCAGCAATGACTTTGTCCTACATTGCACGTTCTACTGTCCGATCGTGCGAAATTAACTTTACCCATCCCTATTCAGCGACACAAAGGAATACATACGCTCGGACAACCACTATATCCTCATTACCGAAATCGCTATTTTACAAGTATTAACAGGTGCCTTTGTTGGCCGACAATCTTTTTTTGTTCCTTTTTCACACTATGGTCACAGAACTGCAAACGCGTCCGAATTTCTACAATGCCGCATTTAACTCTGCAGTATTTGTCAACAGCAACCGTATTGCGGTCAGTTCGCTTTGCCGGCTCAGCTAAGCGGAAATTATGATATAGACGGCTTGCTGCCTGTTTATTGTTTCCAACTCATCTCATTATTTCGAATGGAATGTACGGAGCGTTTGAAATGATGCGGAACTGGTTGACGGCCGCATGGACAATACGGACGGGAAAGGGAAATCGGCGGAAATGGTTACTACGGCTATTCTCAAACACATTTTCAGAGGTGCGTATCTCGCTTACTCCATCGGTCGAAACACACACCGCTTGAAACTACGAATACTGTCCATCGTTCATTATTGGGAATATTTCTGCTCCGTTTCCGCTGATACGAAAACATTTGATGATTTACCAAAGTAGGTAGAACAGGGTCTACCTGTCATATCGCAAAATACGCTTACTGAGAAATCGTTTTTGTTACTTAGTTTGTATATTTCTAAGGTTATGGCATAAAGACTGTTAAAACATTATACAGGCTACTTCAAAAATGTCACATAACGTTACGTGAGGTAGGGCTGCTAAAAACTAGTAGCAAACTTCCTGCACGTCTAGAAAACAATACCTGTTGATATATGGCCCGTTTTATTTGTGACGAGTAATGCGAGGTACTATTAGCTGGTGTAGGAAGGATTCACAAGTGATAGCGTAGTAAAATACCAGAAGAAGCACACTTGAGGAAACGCAAATCGTTAAGAAATCAAGGAGGTGATGCATCGCTTCAGTATCAATGTAGGGGCAGAAATTGTCGGTGACAAACTCATCGTGCTATTCACTTAGGAAACAGGTCAGAAGATGCTGCGTATCGTCGAGAGGGTTCGTTAGTATTGCCTCACCATTCACCGGATTGGAATCCGTTGGATTTCTGGCTAAGAGCACATTTAATAGCGTTGGTATATGCCCAGCCCATGGACAATATGAAGTGTGAGCAATGCATGTAACTCAATCCGAGCAGGGCAATGTATATTTATAAGAGTGCATGATTAACTGCGAAGAAGTGCTGAAAGGCGCATCAGGATGCATGGTGACCACATGCGGCATCACGTATAGTATCCTCTTCTACGTAACAGACAGATGGGGATAAGAGAACAGACTGGCCCGTATCCCTCAAAAGGTATTGTTTTTGGACATATCATTATAGGACAATTTCTTTAGGTTTTGACCAATATCTGTAGGAATATATGACACATTTTTAAACACTATGTATATTTACAGAAAATTTTTTACGGTTCTTTCTCGTCTTTTAATGGATAACATGTAATCTTCATTTTGGTACTATATGCAGGCACCCTTCAGACTTCTTTCTCCATGTAAAGCAGTTTCCAACTACACACATCCGTCTTACTCGTAATCTTACAATATTTTCAAATTTCATCTACCCACCTTACACCGAGTTATCTCAGACTGTTCTTATGTCTTGAAATCCAGAAGAAACTTTGCTTCCTATCCACAAGCCGCCCTATAGAACATGGCGGAGAGTGCTTTGCTCCAGTATTGGTGGTTCCCTGTCCTGTTTCATTCGCGTATTGACCGAGCGGAAATTCACTGTTTATACGCCTGACCACGTGTCATTATCTCTCTTACCTTACTCTCCTGATCCAACGCTTAATGTACGGTGACGGCAGCAGAATGCTTGCATAGTTTTCTTCTACTACATGGTCTAAATTTTCCCGGCAGGGTTTTGTAAGAAATGCGTCGTCTTTCATCCAAGAACTCCTTTTTAAGTTCTACGAAATTTCCTGCTGCACTTCCTACACGCTGCTACGATTCTAGCATTACGTCTCTAAGTTCATTCGACATCTGTTTTCATTCCTACTTGAATCAACTCCAAACTGTGGAACAAAATTCTAGAAAATGTGGAAAAGCGTCTTCTGTGCTAATTCTTTTACAGGTTCACTGCACTTTCCAAGAAGTCTTCTACCACCCTTCCGTCATCGTCCGTAATACTGATTTCACTTGTACGTTCAAAATTAGATTGCTTCTTAGAATGACATAATTGATGCGCTCGAGATGGTCACCATCAGTCTTGTAATTGGATACTACTGGGTTCTTTCTCTTTGTTGTGAGCATTACCGTACATTTATTCACATTTAAAGAAAGCTACCACTCATTACACCAACCACAAATTTTCTTACAATCTTTTCCAGTTGCTTCGACCGTCCAGCGACGATAGGCCTGCTTAACCGCAGATAATACCATCGTCAGCAAACAAATTTGTATTGCTGCTGATTGCATCTGATAAATCGTTTATGTGTATTAGTAAAGTCAGAGGGCTTGTTGCAGTTCCTTATGGCACATCCGATGTCACTTACGCTTCTATACAACGTTCGTCGTTTAGTTTAACGTACAGGGTGCCCTCAGTCAACTACTCATCAAGGAAACCATGTCTGCCAAGATTCTCCACACGACCATGCCTTGGTAAGTTGAAGACAATGTGTTGCAGTGTCTCACGCCTTTCGGAAATCTAAGAAGATGGAATCCAGCTGTTCAGCTGCATTGACTCTTTGCAAGGTTTCCTATATGAACATAGCAAGTTGTTTCATACGACTGATTTTTCGTGGGACTGAGCTGCTTCTTCGAGGAACGTTCTTTTTCCTGTAGTAAGGTCATAATATTTCAGTTCGGAATATACTCTTTGATACTATAACAGACAGACGTCAAATTGCTCTAAGCACTATAGGACTTAACATCTGAGATCATCATTCCCCTAGACTTAGAACTACTTAAGCCTAACTAATTTAAGGATATCACACACGTCCATGCCCGAGGCAAGACCGTAGCATTAGCGCTGTTAGACAGACGTGAATTAGTCTGCATTTCTGTCCATCCGATCCTTTACTCGCTTTGTAAACGGGCGTGATCTACGCTCTGTGGTGCAGGATTTAGGTGGGAGTAGGGTTTGGCAAGGAGTTGTGAAAACGTAGACTCTCACCCAATGTAATCTTGTAGTGTCCTGCGGTCGGCAGGAAAGAACTAACGATCAAGTCTGAACACACGTTATTTAACTAAAACGCCTTCTTGTCTTACATTAATTTCCAAAATGAAGAACAACAAGATTCAACAATTCTAGTATTAGCAAAAGCCACATAGGAGTACAAGACAATGAAAAGAAATAATAACCAAAATACTACACTACACAATTACGAAGTGGTATTAGGCCCAACAAAATACAACTTTCTACTGAAGGCTACGGAGAATCTCTACACTCTTGGAAATTGAAATAAGAACATCGTGAATTCATTGTCCCAGGAAGGGGAAACTTTATTGACACATTCCTGGGGTCAGATACATCACATGATCACACTGACAGAACCACAGGCACATAGACACAGGCAACAGAGCATTCACAATGTCGGCACTAGTACAGTGTATATCCACCTTTCGCAGCAATGCAGGCTGCTATTCTCCCATGGAGACGATCGTAGAGATCCTGGATGTAGTCCTGTGGAACGGCTTGCCATACCATTTCCACCTGGCGCCTCAGTTGGACCAGCGTTCGTGCTGGACGTGCAGACCGCGTGAGACGACGCTTCATCCAGTCCCAAACATGCTCAATGGGGGCAGATCCGGAGATCTTGCTGGCCAGGGTAGTTGACTTACACCTTCTAGAGCACGTTGGGTGGCACAGGATACATGCGGACGTGCATTGTCCTGTTGGAACAGCAAGTTCCCTTGCCGGTCTAGGAATGGTAGAACGATGGGTTCGATGACGGTTTGTATGTACCGTGCATTATTCAGTGTCCCCTCGACGATCACCAGAGGTGTACGGCCAGTGCAGGAGATCGCTCCCCACACCATGATGCCGGGTGTTGGCCCTGTGTGCCTCGGTCGTATGCAGTCCTGATTGTGGCGCTCACCTGCACGGCGCCCAACACGCATACGACCACCATTGGCACCAAGGCAGAAGCTACTCTCATCGCTGAAGACGACATGACTCCATTCTTCCCTCCATTCACGCCTGTCGCAACACCACTGGAGGCGGGCTGCACGATGTTGGGGCGTGAGCGGAAGATGGCCTAACGGTGTGCGGGACCGTAGCCCAGCTTCATGGAGACGGTTGAGAATGGTCCTCGCCGATACCCCAGGAGCAACAGTGTCCCTAATTTGCTGGGAAGTGGCGGTGCGGTCCCCTATGGCACTGCGTAGGATCCTACGGTCTTGTCGTGCATCCGTGCGTCGCTACGGTCCGGTCCCAGGTCGACGGACACGTGCACCTTCCGCCGACCACTGGCGACAACATCGATGTACTGTGGAGACCTCACACCCCACGTGTTGAGCAATTCGGCGGTACGTCCACCCGGCCTCCCGCATGCCCACTATACGCCCTCGCTCAAAGTCCGTCAACTGCACATACGGTTCACATCCACGCTGTCGCGGCACGCTACCAGTGCTAAAGACTGCGATGGAGCTCCGTATGCCACGGCAAACGGGCTGACACTGACGGCGGCGGTGCACAAATGCTGCGCAGCTAGCGCCATTCGACGGCCAACACCGCGGTTCCTGGTGTGTCCGCTGTGCCGTGCGTGTGATCATTGCTTGTACAGCCCTCTCGCAGTGTCCGGAGCAAGTATGGTGGGTCTGACACACCGGTGTCAATGTGTTCTTTTTTCCATTTCCAGGAGTGTATTTTAGGAGCATATGATTTCTCTTTTATTTCTTTTCCACTTAACCAGAATGAGCCACAGACACATGTGGCCGGGAGCAGCTAGTAACAAGATAAATTTCTGGAAAACACGCTCTTACCTCACACTAATAGTAAAAGCATTAAAGGTTCAGAAATGGGTATTCAGTCACAAAATCTTAATACTTTGATATCGTCCAATTTTTTGAACACTTCGCCCCACTCAGTTAACATTACAAAAGGGGCATCCAGTGTAACGTGCAACAACACACGAGTTGACAAGACAGTACTAGGACGCCACGTATGAGTGACACCTTGACTAAACATGGACAGACCACATGGGAAACACGCTGAGTCTACAGCGACACAGTTTCCAAATGTACATAAATTACGAAGACATGCAGAAAGGCAACTTGAACGACTAAAAGCTTACCACTATAACACAAGTCCTTCGACAATTCGCTACTTCACTATGTGTAGGACCCACACAGCCTCACCTCGTTTCATCAAAATACAATAAACTTATACAGGGCATTTCTCTTCAAGTTATAGGCCAAGTAACTTCCCTGCCGCTTCATCAGCTGCAAATCTTGGCAATACCCTAATGCTTCCACAGTATCAAATGTTAGCTGCTGCTCCAACCGAACGTTCACAGCAGGCTATAGCCGATGTTGATGGCCAGCAACCCCACTACTGCCTTGACATTATTCACTCCGACACGAGGTGGCACCATTGAGCATCCTCCAGGATGTCTTAGCCTTTGCCGCCGGATTCCAACTCCCAAGTTGCTCCACAGCGCCTCCCACGTTTACACCTGTTCCGGCGTAACGACAAGCGCCAGCACTAAGATAAAGAACGGTAGAGCAGAGAGGGCTGTGAGATGACCTCAGCCAATAGCACGCTGACTACGAGGTCACCACGACAGTAGCGGCCTCTACCTTGTGCATAAGTAATTTAAGTATTGTCAATTCATTTACTGCAATAAAATCCTTTAATACAATACTGGTCATTAAAATTGCTGCACCACGAAGCTGACGTGCTACAGACGCGAAATTTTACCGACAGGAAGAAGATGCTGTGATATGCAAATGATTAGCTTTTCAGAGCATTCACACAAGGTTGGCACCGGTGGCGACACCTACAAAGTGCTGACATGAGGAAAGTTTCCAATCGATTTCTCATACACAAACAGCAGTTGACCGCCGTTGACTGGTGAAACGTTGTTGTGATGCCTCGTGTAAGGAGAAGAAATGCGTACCATCATTATTTCTGACCTCGATAAAGGTCGGATTGCAGCCTATCGCGATTGCGGTTTATCGTATCGCGACATTGCTGCTCGCGTTGGTCGAGATGCAATGACTGTTAGGAAAACGTCATATTTTCGGATGAATCCAGGTTCTGTTTGCAGCATCATGATGGTCGCATCCGTGTTAGGCGACATCGCGGTCAACGCACATTGGAAGCGTGCATTCGTCATCGCCATCCTGGCTTATCATGCTGCGTGATGCTATGGGGTACTATTGGTTACAAGTCTCCGTCATCTGTTATTCGCATTGGTGGCACTTTGAACAGTGGACGTTAGATTTCAGATGTGTTACGACCCGTGGCTCTACCCTTCATTCGGTCCCTGCGAAACCCTACATTTCAGCAGGGTAATGCACGATCGCATGTTGCAGCTCCTGTACGGGCCTATCTGGATACAGAAAATATTCGACTGCTGCCCTGGCCAGCACATCCTCCGGATCTCTCACCAACTGAAAAAGTCTGGTCATTGGTGGCCGAGCAACTGGCTTGTCACAATAAGCCAGTCACTACTCTTGATGAACTGTGGTATCGTGTTGAAGCTGCATCGGCAGCTGTACCTGTACGCGCCATCCAAGCTCTGTTTGACTCAATGCCCAGACGTATCAGGGCCGTTATTAAGGCCAGAGGTTGATCTGGGTACTGGTTTCTCAGGATCTATGCACCCAAACTGCGTGAAATTGTTATCACAGGTCAGTTCTAGTATGACATATTTGTCCAATGAATACCCGTTTATCACATGCATTTCTTCTTGGTGTAGCAATTTTAATGGCCAGTAGTGTATAATTTGGTTGTATGTTTTCTAGTTATACGAGAAAACTACTTCCTAGGCACCCTATATCACGCGAGTCTTCAGGATCCCACAACACCGAACTACATAAACCACGGCAACTCCATGCGTCAGCCTTTCCAGTCCCAAGTAAGTTTGGCTGGAGCGCCAAGAACGGCCGCTGGAGCTGCACCGAGACTTGCAGCTTCTGCCGACAGCGCCGGCCCCCAGTTCAGGTTGACACTTTAATCTCATACTTCCAACTCTCGCTGTCTTTTTCCCTACAGTCCGTCTCGACTGGGGCTCGGTGGCACTGCGCGATGACCTCGTCCACCTCGGATGTCGTACACCACGGGCAACTACTAATGTTTAGCCATATCCATCCAGCAGGCACATGTCAAGACGCCAGCTGCTGCAGCCAGTGACTCCAGAGATAGACAGGCACTGACGGTACGATACGCCTGGACTGGCGCTCCTCTCGAAGACTCGTTTGCTGCTGCCACCTACGATGACGGTGCTGGCTACATCTTTTTTTCAGTTTTTGTAGTCGTACCATAGACTGTCTTCCGTTATGTCATGCCTTCACAGCTAAACTCGGTGTTTCTTCCACCAACTTCCCCACACCCACAAGCCCCTGATCCGTGCTGTCACTAACTGCTGGAATACGGCAAAATATCATATTTACCATGCATCTCCTTTCCAATCACACCAGACTATTCGTAGCTCAAAAAGGGTCGATAAATTTGAGCTAGGGAAGGAGCTTATTCTGCAGAGAGGTCAATGTAAACTAACTGGAATATCTTCATGGACTGCTACCTTGTACTCTTCAAGTCATGTGTGATCCATATTCGTGGCCATTGGACCTGTCCAACTACTCTTCACTTGAATTAAAATGCGCTCTGTTCCTTGATACAACTGTTCATTTTCCTACACCTTCGAGTTTTCCTAACACGCATTTCTTTATTTCGTGCTGAGCGGCCCCCAGTTTGGATAAGCTATGTGGAATGGAAGACAATGTTTCACTGCCATAACTAGAAAGAAATGATAATACATGATAATGCGCTCCGGAAGTGGTTTAGAAACAAGTACTTAATTTACCGAAAACATCTGGGGTCCTGTTACTCCTCTGTTTCTTTATCTGTCAATATTATCCTACAGTATTTTTGGTAGTATGCGGTCTACTAGCCTGATCCGTTTCCCCAATTGTTTCCCACGCTTTTGGTGAAGCCTAATGAAAGCTATTACTTTCTTGTAATATCCGTCCACAGTTTCCATAAATTTTTAAATTATGTCATATTGCTTTCAGCTGCTAGCGTTTATTTTAAGACTGGAATTTCGGTATTAAATCTTTTTCAAGTACCTACAAAACATATAACAACGCAACGACAATGTATAGTCGAATGACCAGCATGTCTAACTAGTTTTGTAAACATTTATATACTTAAAAGATTTTGACGCAAAGATTTACGTCAGGCATAATATGCACATCAAACAAGAACTGGTCAGTGATACGTCAGTATTCTATTTCATTTTGCGCAATAGATTGTATATGTGAAGACAGGTTGGCACTAAAAATTTGCACTTGTAATACTGTTAGAGTAAATGTCCAAGACTATTGAGAAAATTGTTATTACTGAGGTCTGTTTGTCCACTGAATATGTCTTGTGGTTGTTCTCCTACAGCGTTCATTTGAGACGTGGGACTTAGGAAAAGCAGGAAAGGTGTGGACGGGGCGTAATCAGTTACCGCTGGTTGCACAGAAAACACACACACACACACACACACACACACACAAATTATTAAAAAAAACTCTCAACAATCATTTTAAAAGGTCTTACTACGCCGACAGCTGAAAGCATTAATAGAAGAATTGCAAGTTATTGTCGACTGAAGGCCACAACCAATGTTGCACAGAAAACACACACACACACACACACACACACACACAAATTATTAAAAAAAACTCTCAACAATCATTTTAAAAGGTCTTACTACGCCGACAGCTGAAAGCATTAATAGAAGAATTGCAAGTTATTGTCGACTGAAGGCCACAACCAATGTTACAAACAATTAACGGCTGAAGGCCTGATTAAGAAAGGATTTCAGAATACTCAACGGCTGAAGGTCTGAATTACAAGTAAGGAAGGCAGTTGCATGTTAATATACTAAAGCCTTTTAAAACAATCTTAACGAACTGTAACAAGCTATAGTGACGGATGCAGGCCTGATTAAGAGAAAATTACAAATAATTTGTCGGCTGAAGGTCAAAAGCAGTGTTACAAACAATTAACGCCTGAAGGCTGGAATTACAAGTGAGGCAGGCAATGGCATATTAAAATATTAGAGTAAATTTCAAACAATTATCACAACTTGTCGAAATAAGATGGAGTGATCCACAGACAGCGATCCTTGGATCGACCTGAGGAAGGTGACTATAGCTGTGTAAGCGGTGAGACAGGCAGCCAAGTGTTGTACTCACGTAACAGGATGGCAACTCACTCTAGGGGTAGCTTAAGCGCCGACCGCCCGACTAACCAGGCGAGGGCGAAGAGACAGACAGCACCACGTCTTCAGAAATACACCCAACAACGAAGGAAACACTAGAACCAAGGAAGACCTCCCAAAAACATATGCACAGTACAATTCAAGAGGCTGTCGAACTACACGGTGTGTTGGACAGCATCAACGCGATGAGGAAAGGTACAGTGCCGGAAAAGTACACTAACCTCCAGGGCAGGTAACTGGGGCGTTAGCGGCCACAAGACAGAAAATAGCGCTGGTTGCACTTCACTAATAAGACTAATACTAAATCTAAATTAACATCAAGGAGCAGAATGCGGCTAACAGCTTCCGCCAATATGACAGACTCCACTTGTTGCATCTGGTCTCACCGACCCTGGGAGCAGCAACACAGAAACAACAGCGAGATCTCAAACAGTGGAGGTTTCAGTACTGGGCACGGTTCACTCAAAGTCAAACGTCCTGGGTTCGGTTGTCAGCTACAGCCCCTCGGTCCGACAGTACCTGCACGCCGCCAGTGGTCCCGGCCTGCCCCCTCGCTGCGGACCTCCTCGCTGCTCCGTCCGAAGCCGAATTACCGACACTGGAACTCTGGCAGCATTTAAATAACTGGACATTAAAAACCGCACAAGATACACATAGACCCGCGGAGACAATTCCACAATGTCTGAAACAATACTAAAATCAGTCACTGTGAAACAACACGGACGAATTATAAGTCAGTACATACAGAGAAGCCAGAACCGGTCAGAAGACCAAATGCACGTCGTCCGGTGCGACGACCGGTCGAACGACCAACCACGCTCAAGTCAGGCGCGGAAAAGATTCCAATATAAATCGTGGACTGACAATATACTCTCATGAGGGCACTTCGACGGGCGGGGACACACACACACACACACACACACACACACACACACACACACACAGGTGAAAGTTTCACTACTCGAATATGACGGTCCATTCAACTAAAACTCGCAGCATCCGGTCCTTGACATGCTCGTTCAACTCTCGCGACCACACGCTTCCGTTGGACAGTGCACGTGTGTCGCCAGCGGTCGGGCGAGTACTGGCTGTCCGGCCCTCACTTCTGCTCCATCCCAACTCGACTCGCTGGACACACGACGACCCGGAAATACTAGAGCCACTCCAAGGATGGTACCACAGTACGCGCTATTGATAAGCGCTGCTGCTGCCACCCACGGACAGACAAGGCGAGCAAACGTAGTGGCGCCAGTGAACACACTAAGAAAACCAGACGCCACTATCGCTATTACAAGATGCCAAGATATGAATGGCATCAATGCCATTTTCTACCCAATATTGTACGTTTAAAAACTTCTCTCTGCTGTTGATAATATGATTGCAGTTTTGTAGATGTGCACTAAATAAAGATTTATAGTTCTCGCTTATGCCTGCTTGCTCTCTGAATCGGGTAGACAAACGCCTAGCTCTTTGGTCCACACAGAAATTTTCACATCGCATTTGATTTTGTAAATTCCTCATTGTGTAAATGGTTTTATTTCGTGGGTCGCGTGTCTATTACCTCTAATTTGTTGTTTGTGCACAACCCGGTGTATATTAGTTTTACGAAAATTATCACCTGTTCCGTCTGATATGACACCACAATAAAGTAAAGCAATGTATTTCCCGTTTTCTGTCCCTGCTTCCCTTGGTAGTGTTGTTTCTTTATCTATGTACGACAGTTGCGATCCTAGCGTAAATTTGTAGTACACATTGTGTCTACCATATGAGCGTTGTAGCCGTTGTTTGATGCTGCGTGTTTAAGTATACAAAACCCTTGGGTAATTCCGCTCTGCTCTGATGGGAAGTTAATAATTTCGTTGGTCTTGCAGTGAAAAAGGAGCTCTTATGCGTTTCTGGGTGGCATGAAGTCCAGGTTGGTATCGCTGACTAGTTATTCCTTTAAGTGCATTTTACGTAAACCTATAGTATTTCAAAATCATGTAAGTATATAAATGTCAACAAACTACAAAACTAGTTGGACAGAAATTCACTTTATTTTGTTGTCATTACGTTGCATTATGTGTTGTAGATGCTGGAAAAAGGCTTAATGCCGAAATTTCAATCGTAAAACAAAACACTAATAGCTGAAAGGAAGATGACATAATTTTAACAAGCTAATGAAAACTGTAGCGTTGGTAGAAAGAGCCTGTAAATCAGCTTCTATGTCGCAAGAAAACAAAATATAATTGTACTATACAAAAAAGTGAAGGCGAATACTCACGAAATATGTGATGCGACGAACACGGTTTTTAAATGTAGAATGACGCCATCATTAAATAGCATATGTAAATAGAATGGCACAAAATAAAGTTCACTGAATATCTCCAGTAACATAAGCAGTTGGTCACAAGAGCTATTGCAGTCACTGCTGCTGGAATCTTTCTTGTAAAAGAACGTGTCTCACCCCTCACCATAAAATATACACAGGGCGCTGTTTAAGAAACCTCTCTGTTGATGATCATCTGATAACAGGTACTCGTGTTTGACTGTCTAAAAATTCAGGCTTGAAGCTGTAAGGTATCAGGCAAATCCAACACCATCCATCAAAACCCTGACATGATAACCAAATCCAGTAGTATGTCACATAGCTCCGAATAAATCGTGACATTAAATTAACCCAAGTATTACGAGTAACGAGTGAGCAAATGGAATACCACAGACTAACACAAGAATGCCTAAATCCATGTCGTACCTTCCCACCGTGAGACCGACGCAGTTCCGAGGGGAGAAACGAGAACAGAAGCCGAGAGCAGAACCGTGTTAAGCTAGAAAGCCCTACGATAAGGGACGGACTGGGCACCCACGTCGCCAGCTAACCACTGGGGCATACCACCCGAAAGTTTTAGCGTGAGGCAGTTTCGCGTCTTTGTTACATCAAGGACCACCCCCCCCCCCAGACCATGTTAAAAGCTAGAGCCCTCCAGAAAAACAGTAAAACAGTATAGATCTTACGGTAACACAAAAAGGGCCACTACCACTCGCAAGTTTTAGCGTGAGACTTTTTCGCGTGTCTGTTACATTAGGACCACCCCCCAGCCCATGTTCAAAGATAGAGCCCTCCAGAAGAACAATATAGATCTCACGATAACGCTAAAAGGACCACACCAGCTGCAGGTTTTAGCGTGAGACTTTTTCGCGTCTCTATTACGTTGCAAACTTTAAAAACATTGCCCCACCACGAAAAGTATAACGTTTCTCATTGGATAGACAGAATTTTTGTAGGCGGAGCTTAAGGTTAACATTGAGACCCTGATTGGTCAGATGAAAACACAGCCAGATAGTTTTTTTTAAACCAACTTCGGTAAATTGTAGTAAGGAGAGGGGAGTTAGTTCCGAGATGGCGAGGTGAGCGGAGCTGTGCTGCCCGCCGCTGCCCTGAGGCTGCCTAAACACCGACAAGGTAATGAGCGCACGCGATGCCGCATTTTTGAGCGCATAAGGCTTCACTCAGAACTGCAGAAGTCTCATCTGTTACACCCCGTTTTTGCGTAATACTAGTGTCGATCGTAAATTAAAGCTCATGGTGTTCACATTTGCCACTTGAAGTAAAAATCTGAAACGCGATGATTTCTCTGTTTTATAATAATTGAGAAGCCATATCAGCCACTGTAAATTACGACAAGTTAGATAAGTAATTAAAGATAATTGAGGGTCACTGTAGACCGTTTTGATAGTTTTCTCTTTTGTGAAACTTAATTTAAACCTAGATTATAGATGTGATATGGCATAGGTCATCCTTCGATCGATTGTAGAGTTTGGAAACCCATTCAGGGAATATTCGTTCACATTTTTGTTGAACGCAGTTGGTTTTTACCATCCTGTATAAAAACACCTCCTTTTATCAATAGCACAATTTATAAACAATGTTTTGTGAGTAGAATAAAATTTCCAATGGTAAACTTAACTGCTTTTTCGACGTTATTTTGCCAGGTAACTAAAAATAGGAAAGCCCTGAACCCCTTCCACTAAATTTAGTTAGTATTAAGATTCTTTTACAGGGAGTGCAGTGGAGCTTACGCTGAGATCATTTATATTTTGTTATATCATCGCTAGTCTCACTGAACTCTTCGGAATTCTACATGTCAAATTAGTACAAAGTATAGTTTGAGAGTAAATCGGAGAAAGACGAAGGTAATGAGAAGTAGTAGAAATGAGAACAGCGAGAAACTTAACATCAAGATTGATGGTCACGAAGTCAATGAAGTTAAGGAATTCTGCTACCTAGGCAGTAAAATAACCAATGACGGACGGAGCAAGGAGGACATCAAAAGCAGACTCGCTATGGCAAAAAAAGGCATTTCTGGCCAAAAGAAGTCTACTAATATCAAATACCGGCCTTAATTTGAGGAAGAAATTTCTGAGGATGTACGTATGGAGTACACCATTCTATGGTAGTGAAACATGGACTGTGGGAAAACCGGAACAGAAGAGAATCGAAGCATTTGAGATGTGGTGCTATAGACGAATGTTGAAAATTAGGTAGACTGATAAGGTAAGGAATGAGGAGGCTCTACGCACAATCGGAGAGGAAAGGAATATGTGGAAAGCACTGATAAGTAGAAGGGACAAGATGATAGGACATCTGCTAAGACATGAGGGAATGACTTCCATGGTACTAGAGGGAGCTGTAGAGGGCAAAAACTGTAGAGGAAGACAGAGATTGTAATACGTCAAGCAAATAATTGAGGACGTAGGTTGCAAGTGCTACTCTGAGATGAAGAGGTTAGCACAGGAAAGGAATTCGTGGCGGGCCGCATCAAACCAGTCAGTAGACTGATGACAAAAAACACATGTCATGTGTGGTCTGGCGTCTCCTTACCAGCAACAGGTCCCATGTTAAAACTAGTTAATTCCCTAAAAAACACGCTGAGAGCGTCGTTGCGCAAAAGTGGTAGGGAGACACGATATAGAACAAACAGGCACCACCATGAATGTTTAGAAAGCAATAATTCGTTCTTACGATAATATATTGTGGAGTTCCTCGACCGAAAAGCGGAATTTTTGCTATTCAGGTTAGTAGCCCTTGATTTCAGTAAGGCCGCACTTCCTGGAGACCCCGCCTATTTAAATGTGAGTTTATTTGAGCTCCCCAATGTTCAGTTAAGCTTTTAGTTTTGTAGTGCTCTCTGGATCAGATCAACGCACGGAGATATCAACGTGAATATTATTGCTCTGGGAAAGGAGTCGATCTATTGACTTTTTTCCAGTTCACTTCAAGTCGAAACCAGCTAGACTGACGCACTGGAAGATTGTTATGTTATACCTTACTGCGTTCTTTCATTGTTTCAGAACTGGACACATGGCCATCATTGAAATTGCAGCATCTTCTTCTAGATTCAAATTTGAAACCTTTTTTTTCAGATTACCATGGTGTAGCAATTTCTCAAGTACTTGCAGATAATTTTGAAATTTTGATTATCGTATTGTACACTTGACCTGGGAAACCTATTGAGCAAGCTGGGTTTCGCGCAGTGCTTAATACAACTGATCATATCCTCACTCTACGCGAAACAATTAATAAAACAAATGAGTACCATCTACTTCTTTGCCTTACCTTTTTTGATTATGAAAAGGCATTCGAATCGATAAGAAGTTTCCTGTTCCATCGTGGCAGGCACCTACAGCAACCGGTTTATGAGTATTTCAGACCAAAACTGTCTCAGTTGCGAAATTATTTAACGTCAAGGACGCTTTTCACCCTTCTGGGGCATCATCAGATTGACTATCAGATTTACTGATAATGTCCCAAAAGGGTGAAACGCGTCAGTGATTTTAAATTATTTCGCAACCCAGACTGTTTTTGTTGTGAAGCATTCGATTCGATCAATTAACTGAGTCTGCAGCTGTATCAGAACAAGGAGGAGGAGGAGGAGGAGGAGATTCCAGAATGAGATTTTCACTCTGCAGCGGAGTGTGCGCTGATATGAAACTTCCTGGCAGATTAAAACTGTGTGCCCGACCGAGACTCGAACTCGGGACCTTTGCCTTTCGCGGGCAAGTGCTCTACCAACTGAGCTACCGAAGCACGACTCACGTCCGGTACTCACAGCTTTACTTCTGCCAGTACCTCGTCTCCTACCTTCCAAACTTTACAGAAGCTCTTCTGCAAAATTTGCAGAACTAGTACTCCTGAAAGAAAGGATATTGCGGAGACATGGCTTAGCCACAGCCTGGGGGATGTTTCCAGAATGAGATTTTCACTCTGCAGCGGAGTGTGCGCTGATATGAAACTTCCTGGCAGATTAAAACTGTGTGCCCGACCGAGACTCGAACTCGGGACCTTTGCCTTTCGCGGGCAAGTGCTCTACCAACTGAGCTACCGAAGCACGACTCACGTCCGGTACTCACAGCTTTACTTCTGCCAGTACCTCGTCTCCTACCTTCCAAACTTTACAGAAGCTCTTCTGCGAAACTTGCAGAACTAGTACTCCTGAAAGAAAGGATATTGCGGAGACATGGCTTAGCCACAGCCTGGGGGATGTTTCCAGAATGAGATTTTCACTCTGCAGCAGAGTGTGCGCTGATATGAAACTTCCTGGCAGATTAAAACTGTGTGCCCGACCGAGACTCGAACTCGGGACCTTTGCCTTTCGCAGGCAAGTGCTCTACCAACTGAGCTACCGAAGCACGACTCACGTCCGGTACTCACAGCTTTACTTCTGCCAGTACCTCGTCTCCTACCTTCCAAACTTTACAGAAGCTCTTCTGCGAAACTTGCAGAACTAGTACTCCTGAAAGAAAGGATATTGCGGAGACATGGCTTAGCCACAGCCTGGGGGATGTTTCCAGAATGAGATTTTCACTCTGCAGCGGAGTACTAGTTCTGCAAGTTTCGCAGAAGAGCTTCTGTAAAGTTTGGAAGGTAGGGGACGAGGTACTGGCAGAAGTAAAGCTGTGAGTACCGGACGTGAGTCGTGCTTCGGTAGCTCAGTTGGTAGAGCACTTGCCCGCGAAAGGCAAAGGTCCCGAGTTCGAGTCTTGGTCGTTCACACAGTTTTAATCTGCCAGGAAGTTTCATATCAGCGCACACTCCGCTGCAGAGTGAAAATCTCATTCTGGAAACATCCCCCAGGCTGTGGCTAAGCCATGTCTCCGCAATATCCTTTCTTTCAGGAGTACTAGTTCTGCAAGTTTCGCAGAAGAGCTTCTGTAAAGTTTGGAAGGTAGGAGACGAGGTACTGGCAGAAGTAAAGCTGTGAGTACTGGACGTGAGTCGTGCTTCGGTAGCTCAGTTGGTAGAGCACTTGCCCGCGAAAGGCAAAGGTCCCGAGTTCGAGTCTCGGTCGGGCACACAGTTTTAATCTGCCAGGAAGTTTCATATCAGCGCACACTCCGCTGCAGAGTGAAAAACTCATTCTGGAAACATCCCCCAGGCTGTGGCTAAGCCATGTCTCAGCAATATCCTTTCTTTCAGGAGTACTAGTTCTGCAAGTTTCGCAGAAGAGCTTCTGTAAAGTTTGGAAGGTAGGAGACGAGGTACTGGCAGAAGTAAAGCTGTGAGTACCGGACGTGAGTCGTGCTTCGGTAGCTCAGTTGGTAGAGCACTTGCCCGCGAAAGGCAAAGGTCCCGAGTTCGAGTCTCGGTCGGGCACACAGTTTTAATCTGCCAGGAAGTTTCATATCAGCGCACACTCCGCTGCAGAGTGAAAATCTCATTCTGGAAACATCCCCCAGGCTGTGGCTAAGCCATGTCTCCGCAATATCCTTTCTTTCAGGAGTACTAGTTCTGCAAGTTTCGCAGAAGAGCTTCTGTAAAGTTTGGAAGGTAGGAGACGAGGTACTGGCAGAAGTAAAGCTGTGAGTACCGGACGTGAGTCGTGCTTCGGTAGCTCAGTTGGTAGAGCACTTGCCCGCGAAAGGCAAAGGTCCCGAGTTCGAGTCTCGGTCGGGCACACAGTTTTAATCTGCCAGGAAGTTTCATATCAGCGCACACTCCGCTGCAGAGTGAAAATCTCATTCTGGAAACATCCCCCAGGCTGTGGCTAAGCCATGTCTCCGCAATATCCTTTCTTTCAGGAGTACTAGTTCTGCAAGTTTCGCAGAAGAGCTTCTGTAAAGTTTGGAAGGTAGGAGACGAGGTACTGGCAGAAGTAAAGCTGTGAGTACCGGACGTGAGTCGTGCTTCGGTAGCTCAGTTGGTAGAGCACTTGCCCGCGAAAGGCAAAGGTCCCGAGTTCGAGTCTCGGTCGGGCACACAGTTTTAATCTGCCAGGAAGTTTCATATCAGCGCACACTCCGCTGCAGAGTGAAAATCTCATTCTGGAAACATCCCCCAGGCTGTGGCTAAGCCATGTCTCCGCAATATCCTTTCTTTCAGGAGTACTAGTTCTGCAAGTTTCGCAGAAGAGCTTCTGTAAAGTTTGGAAGGTAGGAGACGAGGTACTGGCAGAAGTAAAGCTGTGAGTACCGGACGTGAGTCGTGCTTCTGTAGCTCAGTTGGTAGAGCACTTGCCCGCGAAAGGCAAAGGTCCCGAGTTCGAGTCTCGGTCGGGCACACAGTTTTAATCTGCCAGGAAGTTTCATATCAGCGCACACTCCGCTGCAGAGTGAAAATCTCATTCTGGAAACATCCCCCAGGCTGTGGCTAAGCCATGTCTCCGCAATATCCTTTCTTTCAGGAGTACTAGTTCTGCAAGTTTCGCAGAAGAGCTTCTGTAAAGTTTGGAAGGTAGGAGACGAGGTACTGGCAGAAGTAAAGCTGTGAGTACCGGACGTGAGTCGTGCTTCGGTAGCTCAGTTGGTAGAGCACTTGCCCGCGAAAGGCAAAGGTCCCGAGTTCGAGTCTCGGTCGGGCACACAGTTTTAATCTGCCAGGAAGTTTCGAGGAGGAGATTACTGTTTATCGTCCCGTCGCCAACGAGGTCGTTATAGATGGAGCACAAGCTCGGATTAGGGGAAGGATGGGTAAGGAAAACGGCCGCGGCCTTCCGAAGGAACCATCGCGACATTTTGCTGTAGCGATTTAGGGAAATCACGGAAGAACTAAATCTGGATGTCTGGACGCGGGTATGAACCGTCGTCCTCCAGAATGCGAGCAGGACAAGAAAGAGAACAGGGCTATACTAAAGTCTTATAAGACATACACAAAACCACATCGTTTATGAGTGTTAGTGAAGAAACCGATCAATATCACATTGAAAATGGTGTGAAAAAAGTTTGCCTTATATGTCCAAAACTGTTTTCAGGAGTCGTAAAGAAGCAACGTCTAAACTGGACTGGGAGACAAAGGGAGTTCAAATGCTTAAAATCAAATTAAATAATCTGAAATCTGCTGATTATACTACATTATTTGTAAATAGGATACGGATTAGCGAATTTGCGCAAGTCTGCTATGAAGTTGGTGTAAAAATGAACTATGAGATGTAACAGTTCTGGTACTAAATGTAGCACTTATGCTAATACATGTAACTGGGTTTTCTCTTTTGATGCAAGTCCAATGTCAGGATGAGCATTCTAAAGCATTATGTCTGGGTGAAAATACTAGATAAATTAATTTTTCACTCTTAACAGCATGTGGGCAGGGTGGGTCTTCCTTGGCTCGGGTATGAGGTAGAATGAAACAGCATTTTTACATAAGATAACTTTTATTGCAAGTTTCGTACAACTGTTTTCTTACTCGATGTTCTGGCTCGGAGAACGGCAGCTGTGTTATTTGCGAAGCCTTCTGCTGCGGCAGCGGCGGCGTCTGACTACGCGTGGCAGTGTGTATCTCGTGTCACCGTCTCGCCCAGCTGACTGGAGACGCGCAGCGCGAGGTGGCCCGTTTAATTATTGCGAGCGAAGTCGTGCATCGGACGGTGATACCTTGGATGTGGCATCCCAGTGTTTCTCTTCTCTAAGCGGCCGCGTGTGTTGTGCGTCGGCCAGCGGAGCGGCGCGGCGGGGGAAGGCCATGTCCCGGACTCGAACGACGGACTCCCGCTTGCCAGTCTTCGGCTGTCAGATCTTCGTCCCAGCTCACAGGTGACTGCTGATGTGAGGCCGTCTCCTTCCCGTCTTCACGAGTCACCCGGGTTCATAAAAATCAAACTTCAGATACCTTTTAACTTCTGGCGCCGAGGCTGCTGCTTGCTATTCCATTACAGCGGCGGACTTGGTGCGTCTGTGCATGGTGTAGTCTCTTCTAGCATGACGGCCTTCAGCACCGAAGCTGACTGAAAACTACTGCTTCTCTTCTCTGCTTCCTTCGTCTTCTTGTCTTCGTCTTCGTCTGACAGACCCACTGCATCTCGCGTATTTATTCACTTCAGTTTACTGGAGGTGAACGCCTTCACGGTCATTGCCTCTTCTGTCACGTTGAGAAGCTTCTCGAAGAATCATCTTAACGTCGGTCATTGGCTCTTGGAATGTAGGCGAGGGCCTTTGCTCACATGCGACAACTGAGAAACACGTGAGCCGGTCGGGCGATGCCCTGACAGCTGAATCGACAGCGCCCGCTTATGTGGAACTTGCTGACTTCACGGTCATTGTCTCTTCTGCTCTGCTGTTCTGCCCGCTGTTTGCCAGTATGTAACTCTCTAAACTAAACCAAGTTTTTCATTTATATTCTAATTTCTACTTCATTTTGATTTCACTAATTTATTTACTTAAGTACCAATCAACAGAGAAAACCAAGATTATGATAAATGAATGGACACCGAAGGTTTCAAAAATGGTTCAAATGGCTCTGAGGACTATGGGACTTAACTTCTGAGGTCATCGGCCCCCTAGAACTTAGAACTAATCAAACCTAACTAACTTAAGGACATCACAAACAGCCATGCCCGAGACAGGATTCGAACCTGCGACCGCAGCGGTCACCCGGCTCCAGACTGTAGCGCCTAGCACCGCTCGGCCACTCTGGCCGGCCGACACCGGAGGGGAACATGTCTGTTGGAAGTACGCATCTGCAAGGGATCACAGAATCTGTCTATCTGGGTCAACATATAAATATGAAAGACGTAAAACCAGGAATATTTGGACGTTTTAAATTTGGCTGGCAATGTTCTGGAAGATACCCTTCAGTTCTGAAGTCAAAGAAGACGCAGAGCTGAAGAAAATAGTTTTTGACCAATGTATACTGCCAGTAATAACGTACGGCTGTGAGACTTGGACATTAGATGAATTCATTGTTATGAAACTAATAGGAGCTCACAGAGGAGTGGGAAGATCAATGTCGGGCTACACAAAGGAAGTCAGAATAAAAGCGATTGATATCAGACGGACAACAAATGTCAGAATGGAGAGAGTGACTACTTGACATGGCAGTGGATTGATCATATCGCTCGAAGAAACAATGGTAGGTGGTCAAAACAGGTACTGCAGTGGAGCCCAGTTTACCAATAAAGACCAAGGGGAAGACCACCGGATAGATGGGACAGCTGGGGATTGGACTGGCAACAGAAAGCTCAAGATAGACTGAACTGGTGAAACCTTCAGGAATCCTATGGTGCACACCGACTCAAAAGAAATCACATCACCAAGTGATCGAACTAGATGATAATCAAGATGTTGTTTTTGTTGTTGTTGATGATGTGTTCATGGTGATCCCACATAAATTATGTCGATTGTCATACACACATCCAATATAGTGTGGTTTAGCTTCCAAAAATAAAAATGTCGTTCCTCAGATATTATGGAACGGAGAAGGCACTAACAGATTCACGATTGTTTAAGAAAGACGTCGTTTCAGCACACACTTCTGAAATTTCGTGGTAGGTTAAAACTGTTTTCCAGGTCGAAAATTGAACACGGAAATTTGACTTTGGAGGAAAATGCTGGTCTAACAGAGCCACACAGCACGACTAATGACTCGTCATCATAGCCTCATCCAGTAAACCTTTCATACTTTCCAAAGTCTCAGAGTGTCTCCTGTATACTTTCTTGAATCAGCACTCATGAAGAAAATATATTGTCGAAAAATAGTTAATTCACAGCGTAGCGGTTTGTTTCCAGAATGAATCTTTCATCCTGCAACAGAGTTGCGATTTATTTAAACTGCAAATCAGATTAAAACTGTTTGTCGGACTGGTAGGCGAACCCGAAGTCTTGCTTTTCGCAGGCAATGCTTCTAAAGACACAGTTATCAAGTCACGATTCACCATAGTATTCTTTCTTCCTGGAGTGCTAGTCCAGCAAAGCTTTAAGGAGGGCTTCTTCAAAGTTAGGATAGTTGGAGAATGGTACTAGCGCAAATGAAGCAGAGATGGAAGTCGTGTGTTTTGCATGGCTAGTTCAGTCGCTAAGAGCATTGCCTGCGAAAAGCAAGGCGGGTCCGATTTTCGATCTGGAGCACAGTTCTGATCTGTTGAAAAACAACGCAAACTCTGCTACAGAGTGAAAGATTCTTTGTAAGAACACTTCTTTCAGAGTAGTCATCCAAGAGGTTAAAACAGTTCTTCGACTCGTCCTTCATAATCCCCTTGCAATACACGAAATATGACGTAGCTTCGTAAAAATAAAAGTAAAAACTGCACACTATGTCTCGTCATTTTAAGAATCGTTCGTCTTAGTTCCTTACTGAAGGAAGGAAGCAGAGCACAGACTGCAAGATAGGCACACGGTAAATTTTTTTTCTTCTAGTGGTTAGCTTATTATAGGGGAGTTTCGGATAAGAGTACGCAGTTAAGGAAGAAAATGAGGATATGTTCTTAATCTTATACTGTTACCTAACTATTTGTACGCCACTTTGTTATTTAAGCTGCCAGTGCATGGTAACCATAGTAAAAATAAATGCATTTTTACTCTTCAGAGAGACCCAATGAAGCGGTACTATAAAGTCTTAAACTGCATACTCTCACGGAACAGGTCGATAATAGAACGCAGTCACTGGGGAAACAATCCAAAAGTGAAATTCTTCAGCAGTGACTGTTTTTTTCCTTCATTTCCTTTTCGTTTCGTTTCTGCAGAACGGTTTCTTCTGCTCTAAAGAACCTATTTTCTTGGTCTCCTCTCTACCCTTCGGTTTTACTGCTCCTCCTTAGCCATCCGTTCCTCTACGAGAACATTCATTACCGGCGATGCAGAGAAGATGTCCGATTTTTGATACTCCCGCTTCCTTCTGCCAGCTGGCGACAGTTTTGGCAGAGGGAGTCAGAGATGGGAGTGCATGCTAGCACGGTTGGGACACCTTTGAAACTCCTGGCTGGCTTTCCTTCGAAGAACCACTGACTCGGCTTATTATATTCGATGAGATGAACTACAGTTTCGTCTTCCGCTGTTACAAGAGGAAGTAAATCCTCCGCCGAATAAGAGTTAAGATATTATCTAAATGCTTATCCCATCTTCTCTACTGTTGCTGTCTGGCAGTAGTCACGTCCGAAAATTCTCTGAATGACAAATGTTTCGTTACAACCTAACGTATGATAGACAAATTGCTGCTATCATTTGAGCAAGGGAGCAATACAATGCAGACTCAACAGATAATCCAATATATTAAACAACTGTGATTGTTTAGTCAAAGCCACTTGAATTACGAAATTAGTATATTACTTTAGATCCTAACAAAAACACTCTTTCTTCAATAACAAGCAATAATCAAGGAGAAAGAGCAAACGTTTGGTCTTTATGTCACTGTGCAGTTTCACCATTGATATCCAATGACAGTTTTTCTCAGTGCAGCCAATATATGGGAAAGAAGTATTACACGATGTTCTCTCCTGACCGAACCTTCCTTACATCTCCGATTGCCACCATTTATACGTAATGTAGGACCGAATTCAAGATGGCCGGATAAGGATGCCCGTGTGCTAAAAATTGCGTCGTCTCGCTCTGTGAAGATTTTATATCTATTTGGCATTTCTCGGAATTCTTACAATTGTCAGAGAAGTATTCCTCTCTACATCTACATCTACATGACTACTCTCCTGGAAGTTTGCTCTTTTGTTATTGTTCTTTTCAGCTTTGGGCTGTTGCTTAGGCATTGTCTCACGCTGTTACGTTTCCTGAAGTCCGTTCTCAATCGTCGGCTGCAACTGATCCAATTCTAAAAGGAATGGCGTCAGGGTCTAAGACAAACAGCGCTCTTATTATTCAAATCTGAAGCCTGTCTTCTGGCTATGACGTTTGGCAACTTGATTCAAGAGATAAATATCAGTACCTATGGCCTTTCTGTAATCTAAATGGTGCTCAAGAGCATTGTCTTTCTTTTCACTAGTATAACATAAATGGAATATCAATACTGAAAAATTGCATCGCCAAACCAATATGTAAGTTTGTTTGTAGCTGTGTCAGCTGTTGTTCGTGTCAGAGGTAGTTACGGGCAATCGTGCACCCAACTAACCAAACCACACCGCATAAAGCTTTCTGTTCTCAAAAAAACCTTGATCTGATGACTGCTGTAAACTGTCTAGTTACATAAGACACTCTCAGGTTAATTTAAGAAATACCTGTTGCTCGACCGAAGTTGGTCAAACCTTTACTCATGCGACAAGATCTGGTTGAAATTCATGGTTTTTTACATAAACTAACCGTTCTCCACATGACAGACGAAGCAAGGAGAATATAAAGAACAAACTAGCGACGAAGTGCTGAGGACATAAAAAAGCTAACTAACGCTCCTAGCATCAAAAATCGGCCCTATTTGAACGAAGGAATTTCCTAGTACGTACGTGTGGACCACAGCATTGTATAGAAGTGAATCATGAACTGTGGGAAATCGGAAAACGAGAAAATCAAAGCGTTTGAGATGTGCTATAGAAGGCTGTTGAAAATTACGCGGATTTATAGGAAATGAGGAAGATCTCCGCAGAACTGTCGAGGAGAAGATCACTGACAAAAAGAAGCGACGGAATGATGAGACATGTGTTAAAACTGCGAAGAAAGGAACTAGAGTTATAGTCATTAACTAACTGATGTATAGTTCAACTGCAATGCTTAGAACTTAGGATTTGCCTGTGTTACACATGAAACTGATTGCTGTCGTTTGCGGAAGTTTGTGATTTCATATACAAATAAACAAATACATCATTCCGGATAAGAAGAAAATAGTGCTTTGCACCGCCGCTATACTGGTATACAAGGGACATAGGCAAATGTAACTTTCATTTTATGTAGTGTACGTGTCGACTTCCGGTTAGTTTCAAAAATTAAATGTTTTCACAAAAATTCTCTGTTACTTCTTTACCAATTATGGAGAAGGAGTGCGAATAGAACAGTTGAGTTGTACACACCAAAGTACCCTGACAGCCGTATCCTGCAACACCTCTTGGTGGCCGGGCTGCAAGAGCTGTTGCGTAACAATTTCATTCACGGATCCAGTTATATGGCTCCTTCCGTGTATACCGATTTTACGACAATGACGTGTGGGGCCTGAAGATGGCATCAATCTAATGCCGAAACTGGTAGCATATAAGAAGTTCATAAAATAAATTTCTACAATACACACGGCTTTTGGTAAATTATTTAATCAAGAAATACATGCCAGCCGTTGTCCCATGGTCCGTAATGGATGAAGGAAGATTACGGTAATAGGTTCTTTCTTCAAAAAATTTACTATATCCGTGAAGCTACCTTTACAAGTCATTGACAGTTGAATGTAAAATCTATACTTTGTTTTCCGGTTGATAATGCACATTCACTGTGGCAAGAGTCCGCCCCCGGTAGCTGAGTGGTTGATGTCCAGGACGCGGAACGCTGGCCATTGGCATTTTCCGATCACAGCGCTTACATCTGTACGGTGCTTCTTCCCCGTAGAGAGGTGTGGAACAGCAAGGCCCGTGGAAATTAAACATTCAACATCTACATGATCCTGAATATCGTCAACGGATCTTTGAGACATGGACGATGTGCGAGCGAATGGTTGGAAGGTATGCGACGAAGCTTGATTAGTGGCTGACTTGTGCTAAACCGGCGCTTCGCCGTACGTTCATCTCATATAGCAGGGAGATGGCCGAATGGCGCCGCCGTACGACCGACTTTTATTTTGCAGCGCTGCGCGACCTGGACGATGGTCCGCCGGGACCGGAGGTCTGGATCGAACGCAAAAGGATAAAAGCTAAACTAGTGGCTTTAGCTCGGAAACATCTTCAGGGAACCATGGTGCGCGCCAGATGTCACGATACGATACGACACGAGATTCCTTCCATGCACCACGTCGTGAATGAACGAAAGCACC
Organism: Schistocerca gregaria; assembly: GCF_023897955.1. Lineage (NCBI taxonomy): Eukaryota > Metazoa > Arthropoda > Insecta > Orthoptera > Acrididae > Schistocerca > Schistocerca gregaria. The sequence continues at coordinate 631,820,454 of NC_064923.1, read as the reverse complement.
GACGACGCCTTTTGGTAAGGGAGTTAATTACCCGCGAAGACCGAAGAGTGACGCGCCAAGCGGACATTGTCTCTGCATTCGTCGACCATTACCAACACATATATCGGTAGGAAGCAACCATTGTTGATAACCTCGAACGTATAGCCACATACGTCTCCCGTACACTAACGCTGGAAGCCGCTGGAACCTTACTGGAAGCTATTAGCTGTGAGGAAGTACATGATACGATCGCAAAGGGTGCATTGAATCGCTCCCCAGGCATTGATGGACTTCCTGCTGAATTTTATCGAGAATTTCGCAACGAAATGGCACAGTGATGACCGGAAATGTACAACGAGTTGTTAAATTCGGATGCGCCTATTCCACTGGCTTTTATGGAAGGCCTCTTGGTGCCAGTACATAAACCGAAGCCAGGAATAACGGTCACACATTATCGCCCCATCACCCTGCTTAATGGAGACTATAAGATCTTTGCACGGTTGCTAGCGTCCCGATGTCGTATGTTAATTCGTAGCGTTCTCTCTCCAGAACAGACGACACCGGGTGGATCGGTGAATGTGCAAACAGCTACTGGCGAATGCCGTGATGTGATAGCGCTGGCGGAGGAGTGCCAGCTTAAAGCGGCGATGGTGGCGGTTGATTTTGACAGTGCTTTTGATAAGGTGCGCCACAACTATCTGTACGCTGTACTGGAACAAATGGGATTTCCAGACTGTTTTACTGGTCTCATTAGAAGGATTTATGGGAGCGCACAATCCTTGGTACAGGTTAATGGGCATACAGCAGGGCCCATTCAAATTCGACGTTCCATTCGCCAGGGCTTCCCTCTTTCGATGCTGCTGTTCGCGATAGCGTTGGAACCATTAATTGGGAGGCTAACAAATTCTCTTTCTGGGATGGAACTGCTGGGCTACACCTTCAAATGTCGTGCTTATGCAGACGACTTCCTGCTGCTCGTTCGTTCTGAGGAAGAGGTGAAGACGGTCCTTGAACTGTTGTTGGACCACAGTGTGACGGCGGGTAGTGCAGTGAACATGAACAAATCGGCAGCAATGCCGGTTGGAAGGGGCCTTACGCCGGAAGAAATCAGTCCGTTTCCTTATGTGCAACGATTCCGCTATCTCGGCATAGACTTTACCTCATCTGTGAAACATACTGCGGCAGTTAACTACCGACGTATTTTACAGACAACACGTACCATGGTCCGCCGACATCTCCTACGGCGCCTTGATCCTTTGCAGCGAGTCAAATATCTGAACACTTATGTGGTTTCTCGAATGATGCATATTTCGCAGATCCTGCCCCTACCACTCACGCTCTGGCATCGACTTCAATCAGCACTAGGCTATTTTGTGATGATTGGGTCGCCCCTCAAGGTGCGATACGCAACGCTCACGCTCCCTAAGGACAAGGGGGGACTCGGACTTACGAATGTTCGCTACCGAGAGACGGCGCTCCTTCTAGCCACGATGTACAAGCAATGGCGTAGCGGGCGTGATTCCCTTACATCGCGCCTACTGGATCTCCTAGTTTCAGCGTCCCTCACACCTCCGGTGGCGGTGGGCAACATTACGCCACGTTTTGCATATGTATCAACATTTATCGTGGAACTTAGTTATATCAGAGACGAGCTTCCGTGCACGAGACCACCATGCGCGAAGGATTTTTATGTTTGGCTGCTACGACGGATAAGTCGTAATGTCATTGAACTGAAACACCCCACGTTGCATTGGCCGAAGATTTGGAGACATGTGCACCAAAATTCTTTCCTACCTTCGTTCGGGCACTGTGGTTCTCTGTCACTTGTGGCAAGTTCAACACCAACCAACGACTCCATGCAATTGGACTAGTGGACACTCCACTCTGCCCGAAATGTCGCCAAGTGGATGACGACCATCACCGCTTAACTTGTATCGCGGTGGAGGACGTATGGCTCCTAGGACGACAGATGGTGGCTTGCTACCTCCGTGTGACCCCGCAGCCTATTACACCTGCTTCCTTCTTACTTCCGGAGAGTGACTACTTTCCGGCGACTAAATCACAGTCGATCATCTGGGTCAAAGATTGGAACTATCGCGTACCTCTATGGGGATGCTGCCAAGTCGCGACTCGACTTTTGGTATTTCTTGCAGCAAGCCCACAATGAGGTTCATAGATGGTCACACTATCGGAAAACCTTTGCCAACTATCTTCAGGCAGTCTTCCTCGACCCCCAACGCACTTGGGATGTGCCGGGCGCAGTCGGTGTGCACGTTTGACAGCTGATAATGAACCTCACGCTTCTCTCACCGCTCCATATGTAATGCACATACTATACCATGAAATGATCTACATGATCTACATGTTCCTTTTAACAGGGCGATTGTGGAAAATAAATAAATATAATAAATAAAAACAAAATAAAAAGTGGTCCCCGCGACAGAATGTCAATCCTAAGGGCCCGGGTTCGATTCCCAGCTGGGTTGGAGATTTTTTCCGCTCAGGGACTGGGTGTTGTGTTGTCCTAATCATCATCATTTCATCCCCATCGACGAGCAAGTCGCCGAAGTGGCGTGAAATCGAAAGACTTGCACCCGGCGAACGGTCTACCCGACGGGAGGCCCTAGTCACACGACATTTACATTTGTTTAGTATATTCTAATGAGGTACACGGTTGGCAGTTGTCAGTGCAAGTACCAAAAAAAAATAATAATAAAAAAAGTGGTCAGCGCTACAGACTGTCAATCCTGAGGGCCCGGGTTCGATTCCCGCCTTGGTCGGAGATTTTCTCCGATCAGGGAATGGGTATTGTGTTGTCCCAATTATCATCATTTCATCCCCATCGACGCGCTAGTCGCCGAAGTGACGTCAAATCGAAACACTCGCAGCAGGCGAGCGGTCTACCCGACGGGAGGCCATCGTCACACGCCATTATTATTACTATTCATTTTATGTCGATTTCCCTAATAGTTGTTACTTGTATGTTTGTTTATTACATGCGACACTGTAGCGGGCATATAAAAACAGGCTCTTATTGGAATGCAACATTGTGTCAAAATTTCAAAGACGTTTTGGAGGTTTTAAATTTCAAACAAATGAACATTCATATTTTCATTTATATGGGAGTAAATGTTCATAATCTTGAATGTCCAAAATATCGTCAAAGATTGCTTTGAAATTCTGAATACGTTGCATTAGAATATGCATTTGCTTTTAAACATCTAAGGGAGAGCCATGTGATATAAAAATATGTATTATATTTTTATTTATTATGCCTGGTTTACATATCTTATTGCGCTCCAGTGGGTATGTAAAACACGGATGTATTCAAATGCAACTGAGCCGTGCACAGCTCTTGTTCATGGCGTTAATTGTTTGTCATCTTCTCTTATGGAACTGCCGCCTCGTTTTCTTATTCCATTTATTGGCGTTACTAACTTCCTGCCTTACTTGCCCATGAGAGGCAGCAGCAGCGCGTATCGATATTTACGGGCCGTCGTGTGTCTGGAAGTGAGTTGGAAACGGACCAGTGGTGTAGTCGAGGACGGAGCAGCGGTCGGCGACGAAGGGGCGACGGGGACGGAGCACCAACGAGGTGCTGAGAGCCAGTACTTGCCGACCGCTGGCGTCACACATGCACTGTCCGACTGAAGGAGACTGAAGCGTGAACGGCCGTTGGTTGGTCGTTCGGTCGGTCGTCCCATCAGCGCGGCTTGCATGCGTAGTTGGAGTTGTGAGGCGCTTCTTCCGAGGGTTACGAAGTTCGTCGCCCACCAATCTACTACCAAGCCTCAACTGCTATCACATCTCTTCGTTTGATCCTGGTTGTCACCTTCTGGGAGATTTCCACGAGCAACAACGTGTGCCCATTGAAGCCAGCTAGAATTGAAGCCATCTTCCTGTGTGGTGTTTAACTTACTTTAATTCATTCCTTTTTCAATGAAGTGTACCAGCGGTATCTTGTGCCTTGTGGCCGTTGACGTTTTGGTGACCTGCCCTGGTCGTTGATGTAGTTTTCGGAAGTGTATTTTCCTCGTCGTGTTAATGCTGTCAACAGGGCGTGTAGTTCAACAGCTGAGTTGTTGGTAGTTTTGGGCGTTTATTCTGACTTGGCTGGATTGGGCACCAGTATCCAGACTTTTGTGCTATTGACATCTTGTTGTAGTTCTGCTGGTCAGGTGGGACAGAGCTGATCTTGTTGGTTGATTTGTTGGCTGGCTTTCGGTTGGGTTCCCTTCAGATTCAGAGGTTGTCAGTCTGGGTGCCTGTCTCACCTAAACGAGCATTAGTGTTACCTTCCCGCCGGACGCGGTACCAAGCGGTTCTAGGCGCTTCAGTACGGAACCGCGTGACTGCTACGGTCGCAGGTTCGAATCCTGCCTGGGGCATGGATGTGTGTGATGTCCTTAGGTTAGTTACGTTTAAGTAGTTCTAATTCTAGGGGACTGATGACCTCAGATGTTGAGTCCCATAGTGTTCAGAGCCATTTGAACCATTTTTTGTTACCTTGCCAGGCCGATCCTTGGAACCTTCTGAGCTTCGCTCATTGTGTTTTACATAGTGATTTCCCTTTTAGTCTTTAGTACTCTGTGTGGTCTTTAGTCAATTTTTAGCTTATTAAAATTGCAAGGTTTTTCTTGTACATAGGCCTTAAGCCGTAAATTTGTTTCAACTTAGTATGTGGCCTTCAGCTGAGTTTTCAGCCGTTTCAAATCAAAAGCTGAAATAAATATTTTCTACTTTCTATGCGGCCTTCAGCCGAGTTTTCCATCTTAAATTTAAGATTAAAAATTTCTCGGTCTGGGCTTTCAACCATGAGATTGTTTGGGTTTTGTATGTGCCCTTCAGCAGAGAGTTATGTGAAGCATTTTAGGATAAAGCCTTTAGCTTATTTTAGTTGAAATTTAGAAGCTTTTCTCCTTTAGGCCTTAAGCCGTAAAATTGTTTTCCGCAAGGTGTGTGGCCTTCAGCCGAGTTTTAACCTCTCTTAAACTAAAAATTCAAAATCCTTGTCTTGCATTTAAGTCATAGGATTGTTATTCTTCAGTATGAGGCCTTTACACGAAATATTTTAAGGTAAGGCCTTCAGGCTTTTCAAATTGAAAGCTCTTCTTCCTAGGCCTTAAGCCGTTACATTGTTTTGTTGACATGCGGCCTTCAGCCGTGTTTTCAGCCTATACAGATTAAACTTTGAAAATCTTTGTCTTGGCCTTAGGCCGTAACACTGTTCTTGATTAATGTGAGGCCTTCAGCCGAGTTCTCTGAGAAAAATTTAAGCTAAGGCTTCCAGCCTATTTATGTTGAAGGTAATTTTTTTTCTAAAGAATTGAAACCTCCAGAAGAACTCATATACTTCAATTCCTTGCTTAGGCATCGTGCCTTGGATTTTTGATGTGGCTTTCAGCCGATCTAAATTAAATCAAAGGAGGTCTTTCGTTAAAACCTTGAGTTTTAATTCTTGGTTGTGTGATTGTGTGTTTTAGGAAATAAAGTTTATATGTTGAGTGCAACTGATAGTAACTTATTTTGGCCCCTTTCCACAAATATAACCGCATCCGCTCTGTCCTACTAGCCCAGGGATATCAGTAACATTATGTCAAAATTTCTTAAGGAATCACTGAAGAATTTTCGGAGATTTACGATTTTGAAATAACTAATATTTACACTTTTATTTATATAGATTAACTATTACAAGTCCCTCGAATGTCGATAATATCATCTTTCGGCATTTCTCGTCAGTTACTGGCATAGACTGCTTAACGATGTTCCACTTCCTGTTTTTCGCTGGTCTTTTAGTTCCACGGTGCGCCACAACAGATACGTGTCGCAGACACATCAATTACGGACGGCCACTTTTACGGCTCATCTTCGACTAGTCGTAAACTCCAGTTTTAGCTCTCTGGACTTGTGAAATAACGTTTTTGCAGCCTCAGCTTGCAGTGTGCTGAAGTCGGTAGTAAAGTGGGCCCATTTCGCTTCTGTATTTTAATGCGTGTCTTTACACGACAAGCGTAACAAACAAATTCACGTCAAACAGCTTTTTGTAGTGACTGGCTCAACGGTATTTTGAGGGGCATTGGGGACAAAGATCCGTTGGATCGAGAGGTGTCTACAAATACAAGGATATTCAAGTGGTTCAAATGTCTCTAAGAACTATGGGACTAAATATCGGAGGTCATCAGTCCCCTAGACTTAGAACTACTTAAACCTAACCTACCTAAGGACATCACACACATCCATGCCCGAGGCAGGATTCGAACCTGCGACCGTAGCAGCATCGTGGTTCCGGACTGAAGCGGCTAGAGCTGCTCGGTCACAGCGGGCGGTCGAGGATATTAGTCTAAATCCTTTCAGAAAGCGTGAAAAATTTCCAGCCCGTCTCTCTGAAGGACAGTCTGGTTCAAAACATGAATCTGAACTAATGATCGTCGGTTGCTATCGCAATATTTCACTCTGTATAGTATCTTCTGCTTTTGTATGAAACAGTAAATTCTTCGTTCACTTTTATCAGATATCTCAAATGCTGCTTCCTTTCGACAACTGCAGCAAATTACAATCTAGGAACGATAATGAACAGCGTTGGGAAGGAATAAGTAATTTATGAACAGACGGGGATAAAAGCACCTCCTGGTCCGTCAATATCATTTGATAAAACTGGCCGCACTTACTGAAATATGGCAAAGGATGTCACAGCACGAGGTGCCGATACATTTTTGTAATGTTTGAAGGCTTTCTTGCTTGTATCTCACATCTATGAAAAGGTTAGCATCGCATGAAGGTTTACTTCATACGTAACTTACTTGTTCAAATAAATGGGTGATGCAGTTGTAGAGCAAATGTTCCCTGCAGTTCTTTGCATCAGTTTGTACTTCACCATTTTGAAATGATAATCAGGCTTTGGCCGGTATTCACATTGAAACCTTCCCGTCTAATATTGGATGAACGTTTGCTTGCTGACTGAACGCTGCGTCTCTTAAAATCTTTTAACTGCTGCTCTGTCAAGACTACCTGCTGATTATTACGACGAAACATAAAATGTGTTGAAACTTCCTGGCAGATTAAAACTGTGTGCCCGACTGAGACTCGAACTCGGGACCTTTGCCTTTCGCGGGCAAGTGCTCTACCATCTGAGCTACCGAAGCACGACTCACGCCCGGTACTCACAGCTTTACTTCTGCTAGTATCCGTCTCCTACCTTCCAAACTTTAGAGAAGCTCTCCTGCTGAGTCGTGCTTCGGTAGCTCAGATGGTAGAGCACTTGCCCGCGAAAGGCAAAGGTCCCGAGTTCGAGTCTCAGTCGGGCACACAGTTTTAATCTGCCAGGAAGTTTCATATCAGCGCACACTCCGCTGCAGAGTGAAAATCTCATTCTGGATAAAATGTGTTGTCGCCGTGGCCCTCAGTCGTTACCTGAAATTATTAAGACTGATTCTTACCTCTAATTATTTATACTGGATCGCCATCTGACTGCTACAGCAAACTGTGGAATGAATATACTTACTTCTCTTTAACATAATTATAAGCTGCTGGTGGAGTTTCATAATACTTTGTGACTGGAATTCTTTAAGTTGAAGTTAATTTAGATTTGATAAAAGCTGAAGCTCAGTTTAGACTTTTCTTTTAAGAAAACAATAAATTCCGTAAAGCATTTACGTGAATGATTTTGGGATAGAAAATTCTTAATGCATTTAATCTGGTAGAAGTTAACTATATTCTGAGAACGATCTTGACAAACAATTACAAGGGGTATAGTTCTTTACAAAAATTCTTAAAAACTAGCATTGCGCTACATATAGCGAGTGGCTGGCGAGCACACCGCTTCTTTCAAAGTGTTAATTCATACCTCGCTTACAGCGACCTCCTCTCATGTCTCGCTAGTTACGACTGCCTCGTCTCACATCTTACTCGCAACTGCTCGCTTCCAACGCTCAATGCTACAAAAGTGCGGTCTCGCCGCCAACAATGGTTTTTGGTGCAGACAATCCCTGCTACCATTACAGATGTATTACTGCGCGCTGTTTCCCGCTCTTTCTCAAAATGTATCTATGCGCGGTTTCCCGCTCTTTCTCAATAATACACAATGCAATTTAATTAACAAAACAATTTAAATAAGAAACAGTTCAGATAATTACATGCTAAAACAGTTTAAATACGCCTATTACATAATTACAACATTTAGGAGGAAAAGGTTTCAATTCACTGAACGGCCACCCAATTTAGATTTTTCTCGTCTTGCACAAATCACTTAAAGTGAATGCGGAGGTCAGTGTAGGAGGTAACGAAATGAACGAAATTAAGCAAATCATCGAAAGTCGGAAATACACGACCGCGGAGCTACAGATATAAAAAAAAAAGCTAATCAGCGGCCGGCACGTGATACTCAGCACCCGTGAAGATCTGGACCCGAGAATTCATGAGACTGTGACAATCCTTCGCTACACGGTAGGAACTTCTGAGAGAGGGTGCCAATTATTTCTGTGAGGATTTCAACTTTGTATTGATGTTAAGAGTCGAATTGACGTTTGGGAAACTGTAGTCTTTAATTTTAAATTTCTGTTTGCATTTCGTCAGTGTGTGGTTTACTGTTGCCTATCTGTTTGTTAGAAGTTAGTTCATCCTCGTCATACAACAGCAAAAATGAAAACATTTGATCTTTATATTTCATTATTTGAACTAGGGCACCTTACTGTACCACATAGTGACTAACTTACTGCAGTGCTTATTCAGCAGTGGAACCTGTTATCTTAAACTCCTTGCCTGGTAATACCGAACTTTTTTTGCACCGTGTGTATTTAATTCTGCCTCTGATAAGACCTTAGAAAGAGAAACTGCGTTATGGAATTCCTGGCTAACTAAGTGGCCCATGGAGAAACCTGTCGCGGAACATATCCAAGCGATAAATGAGAGTATGAGTTAGAAGCCATTCAGAATATCTAAGAACATGGATAAATGCTCTCTTCTATCCGACCAATCCCAATCTGTTCGACAAACAAGCAATTTCTTGGCACGTTCAGAAACGACTTGCATGTGGGAGCAGTTTCACTAAAGGGTGAAGAGCATTTTCTCAACGAATCTGACACAAAAAATATCCATAATTTCTTAATCATGCTGTTGGTCTTTATAGCTCGCGATGGGTGTTAACCTGGTAAGTGTAGAAATTTGCAAGTACTTGCTCATATAGAGTTAATTAAAAAGATGGATCCAATTCTATTTCATGAAATATATTGGGTAAGCATGCCATCTGTCTTGCCGCAGTGGTAACACCGGTTCCCGTCAGATCACCGAAGTTAAGCGCTGTCGGGCTGGGCTAGCACTTGGATGGGTGACCATCCGGTCTGGCGAGCGCTGTGGGCAGGCGGGGTGCTCTCAGCCCTTGTGAGGCACACTGAGGAGCTACTTGATTGAGAAGTAGCAGCTCCGGTCTCGGAAACTGACATACGGCGGGGAGAGCGGTGTGCTGATCACATGCCCTTCATATCCGCATCCAGTGACGCCTGTGGGCTCAGGATGACACGGCGGGCGGTCGGTACCGTTGGGCCTTCATTATCTGTTCAGGAAGAGTTTAGTTTAGTCTATCGGGTAAGCATAATCTGCACACTGTTCAAAGAAGATAATATTAAGATTCGATCACCATACTAGATCGCTGATAGTTGCATAAACGACCATTAAAGAACTAACGCCAGTAGATATTCAGTTTCTGTTAGTTGTAAGATGACAAGTATGTGACATAAGGTTCTCTGCAGGAGTGAGCAGTTTCGGTGCAAAGGGCATTCGGAGTTGATCAACAACCAAGAAAAGCATATGCTGTTGGCTTAAATAATTTTAGAAAACCTGATTTGTCTGAAAACGACGAAGCTTGAACCGACCTCATAAGTGAGACGAGGATTTGAGTCGAATTGAAGAGTTCAAGTGAATCGACCAATACTGCTGGTAGAGAACGAAGAATCCCTCAGTGAACTGTGCGGCAAGTTTCGAGATGCCGTTTGCTGTACAAACCCTACCGCCTACATATTGTGCATGCTTTTGCTGAAAATGTCAGACATGCAAACTGAATAAGGGTAGGTATCACCAGGGCATTCGACCACATACGGTGGGCAACACTTTTAGACTGCCTGAGGGACATGAACTGCCCACGAACGAAATTGTTTTAAGAATTTGTTCCAAAACAGAGAAGCGACTCTATTGTGGCCAGGGCAGATCCCTCCAGAAGAATTTTGAGAAAGCTCCCTTCAATGATCCATAAGTAGCACTGTGTTCTGTGATCTGGTACTCGGCTTAGTACTAGGAAAGCTGCAGGACAACGAAGCGGCCGTAGAGTAGTGGCATACGCTGATGACGTTATGATCCTTGCGAAGGCAAGTTCCAAAAGTAACCTCGTAGAAAGATGTAACACAATGGTCCCAAGGAGTTAAACTGTCTATTGCGTCTGAGAAACCCACGTACATGATATTGAAACGGAATCCGGTTGTGTATTAGTTGGGGTATTGGAACTATTGCTTTGGATATGTCCTTTCGATTCCCAGACGATGAAAAATGCTGCGATGTATTGGCTGTAGAAAAAGGCCATTCAGAAGAATAGATTTTAAGAAGAATATGGGCCACACATTAGGTACAGCATCACAACCAGTGTCTCTTCTTGGTGCAGACAAGATGATGTCCAAACAGTGAGACATACCTATGGTTTTCGCCTAGGCTCAAAACAGAGACTGGGGAGAATGAGCCACCTGAATCAAAAGGCTTCAGTATTTCTTGACGTGTCATGAAGATGGCACTCCAGAACATGCTGGTGATGCTGCATGGCCGGCCGGTGTGACAGAGCGGTTCTAGGCGCTTCAGTCTGGAACTGCGCGACAGCAACGGTCGCAGGTTCGAATCCTGCCTCGGGCATGGGCGTGTGTGAGGTCCTTAGGTTAGTTAGGTTTAAGTAGTTCTAAGTTCTAGGAGACTGATGACCGCAGATGTTAAGTCCCATTGTGCTCAGAGTCATTTGGACCATTTTTTTGATGCTGCATGCCTATTTTATTGATAACGATCTATAGCAATTGAATCGGCATGGAAGATTCGACGTCAGGAACGTATTTCAATACAAGACAACGTTATAGATCGTTGATAAGTTTCCTGGTGCTATTTCACGAAAGACATGCGTAACGTGTCACCCTATCCATCTGAACAATCAACTCCTGTTCGTTGCATTATGGGTGGCTTCGACGGAAGATCGAGAAGCAACACAGCGAAGACAGTTGAGCTCAAATCTGACACAATGGCAGCCGGAAGTGCATGCATGTGATCACAACACCAGAGTGGAAATATAGCTGTGGGGCAGTGTGTAACCAAACCCGCTGATTCTACGTGTGAATGATTCGCCTTTGTATTTTAAATCTCCGAATCGCACGTAGTCGAACCGTTTTTAATGTTACATAGCAAGGAAAGGAATGATTTTTAACTACGAACGTAACAATATTTAGGTAGATGGCTCACTAATAGTAGTTTATCGTTCTGTAGCGTTGGCTGTGATTCGGAAAATGAATCGGTTTAGCGGTCGGATTTAGGGCCCCCTCGCGTGTACCACTACCTGGCGGGACTGCCTTGCGGAAAAGAAGAACCTTCGTCCCTCCCGGGCTGACTACGTGTCGCATTTAAGAAAAATCCAGCTTTTAGTTCACTTAGTAGAGCATTTGCACTGAACATGCACAACATTGCACTTATTGTTAAAATTAACAACCATTTATAACACAAAGTTTGATACGTGCTACCTAACAGAATACTGTTATTAGCAAGGCATTTATGTTGTAAACTTATCTCTAAAGCTATGACTACTGGTGTTTGATTAGTTAGTATACCACACAAGTTATTACACACACAAAATTATGTATGGCGTATCTGGAATTTGGTCTTGTCCGCATCCCTGTAGCAAACAGCTTCCAGCTATGTAGCCTTACCTTACGACCGATCCACTGAAAGGAAACTGTATCTACGAAGATTGTTTTGTTCGTCAGCTCCAAAGGAGCAGTTCCAATGCTTTATTTCAGTTCATCTTTAAAAGTGCCAGAAGTAAATGTACTTTAACGACTTTTGTGGAAACAATTTTACTCGTAAACAAGATGGAGGCAGATTGAGATATTCTTACGTGGATTAATGGCCGCCATCTTTACTTTGAATAATTACATAAAGTTAATATTTTGTTAAGCAAATTTGAAGTTAAGAAATCTCATTAAAGTGAACTTTAGAATGACATATCAAAGCGACCACACTTTCAATCTCTTCAATTTGAAGGTAAACAATTATTACTATAGCTTGCTTTCATATGACACTGCAAGAATCAGTCTTGCCTGGTTCGTTGCAGTCATGTCGGTGTTGAAGTTGGTGCTTGCTATATGAAAATTTGGATAGGATCTTCACGTCTCTAGTGATGGAATTAATTAATAACTGCCACCCACTTGCAGTAGCCATATTAACTTGCTGTATCATCAGATCCATATTCCATCATACAAAACCAGGCAGATATTCTTGCTTTTCGACTCGAAATAAATTGGAGACCCGTTTAGGACCTATAGACCATTGCCACAGCAAACATTAAGCACTTACTCTCCGAATTACTATAGTCAGTCAATGCTCGACAGCAACTGCCCTCGTTTTTCGTTCTTTGCTCCCTTGCGGTGCTCTCACTGTGGTCATCCAAAAGACTGGCGGTTGGAAACCTATAGTGGATTCCCTTCCTTTGTGATTTCATTTGGTTTAATTGAATTACATGTTCTAATACTGTAAGTAGGCTGTTTAGGTTTTTTTATTTGTAACGCCGCCGCCACGTAGCGCTCTGTATGAAAATCATTGGCTGTGCCGTGTGCAGTCTGTGGCTGGCTTGCATTGTTGTCTGCCATTGTAGTGTTGGGCAGCTGGATATTAACAGCGCATAGTGTTGCGCAGTTGGAGGTGAGCCGCCAGCAGTGATGGAAGTGGGGAGAGAGATGGCGGAGTTATGAAATTTGTAAGAATTGGAGTCATGAACTGATATATATATATTATGACTATAAAGGTAAATACATTGTTTGTTCTCTATTAACATCTTTCATTTGCTAACTGTGCCTATCAGTAGTTAGTGACTTCCGTAATTTGAATCTTTTAGTTAGCTGGCAGCAGTGGCGAATTTTCTTTTGAAGTACATGGTAATATTTGTTTTAGAATAAGTTTTTGTGATGCACCACTTTAATTATATAGACATTAAGATGTGAATATACATTTCCTTTTTCTGCATTGTTGTCTTTAGTGTAATATTTTTTCTGCTTTTGGGTTTGTCATATTTAGGGATAAGTTATTACATTTATTGCTGCTTCCTTTGCTTACTTGCATTTTTTTTCATTACTGTTTGTGTTAATGGTTTTGTGCTGCTGCATTGCGTCGTCCCTTAGTTTAGCATCTGAGCTCAGTAGGTTTAAGTTAGCTTAAGAGGGGGTAGACTATATAAGAAACTAACTATGATGAATTGGAAGAAAAGCATTGAGAAGCTATAAGAAAATGGTTTGGCCAAAAAAGTAGTGTACAGTGGAGAAAAACTATTTTTGAAAGAGGATGTGAACAGAATACAGAAAGCATGTTTGGACAGGATTTTTTGGAGGGAACAAATGTTGAGATACGACGAAAGATCTACAGAATGAAGTTTTGGGTTGAACTGCAGTACCAAATGTTACCCTGAAAACAAACCCTGTCCCTTCCTTTTGTGTTATCCCACTATGTGTTTGTGTACCCTTGTGTATTTATTTTCTTCCTGTCTCTGTGTACTGTTTCATAGAATTTTTTCTGTTCTAATACTAAGCTACATTCACTATGATGAAGAATACTGTTATCCTGAAATATAATTTGAATTAATAACATGCTATTTACTTTGTAAAGATGTTTACACATTATTTATTCTGTTTTGTTCTAATGCTCATGTGTGAAGTTGATGTTTCAAAAGTTATTCTGATCTTTTATGTACGTACTTACGTCGTAATTTTTGTAACACTGATGTATTTGCTATTTCGATTCTTTTGTAAAGCCTGTACTACTGCAAATGTTATCTGTATTGTTATGTTCTTCAATGATATATTTTGTACCTTTGTTATTGTATTCTCATGTTATAAAATTGTAATTGACACCAGTTCATCAAATTAAGTAACTTGTAAATTACATTTCACTTCACACGTTTCTGTTGGTCATAATATATGGACAATATGTGAGTAGTAGGGACCGATAGTGTTTGCACGTATGTTAATAATTCAGCAAGCGACTTTATAACATCATTGCTGGTTCTAAGGACATTTCAAACAAATTCTTTGCGCGTGCACAAGTGGTGGTTGATGGACTTGCTATATTCTCCGCAACACTCTTTGATGGTGATTGTGCACCTGCACAGTCGCAACAGATGGCTGCTGGCCGTCTCTACAAGGACTACAGTGGGTCTGCATCTTTGATGGCCCACTAATACAATTATTTCTACAAGGAATGCAGTGGGTCAACACCTTTGATGGCCCACTAGTACCATAGTCTCTGCAAGAACTACAGTGGGTCTGCTCTGTGATGACCTACCTACCAATATTCTTCAACTTTGACTGACTCTGCTGTGGGTTTGCTCTGTAGTGGCCCATTATTTGTCTGCATGTCAAGAGTCAGCACTGTCTTTCTGTTGGAAGGACAACACTACTTCTTCAAGACTGCATGGAAATCCACTACTTCCGTGTGCATTTTCTTTTATTGCTCTGTCTTTGAGAAAAACACTGCAATTTTACTGTGATGGATGATCAGGACTGTCTTTATGGACTGTTAGAAAATTTTAGCTTTTGACCAATATTGTATCGATAAGTGTGTGCATTTCATTTCTTTGTTATTGTAATTATGAAAAAAAATTTCAAATCTGTATTGGCCACTGCCCAAAACAATTTGTAAATTTTTTTGTGGGGAGCATGGGGGTTATGTAAGTAGGCTGTTTAGGTTTTTTTATTTGTAACGCCGCCGCCACGTAGCGCTCTGTATGAAAATCACTGGCTGTGCCGTGTGCAGTCTGTGGCTGGCTTGCATTGTTGTCTGCCTTGTAGTGTTGGGCAGCTGGATATTAACAGCGCGTAGTGTTGCGCAGTTGGAGGTGAGCTGCCAGCAATGGTGGACGTAGGGAGAGAGATGGCGGAGTTATGAAATTTGTAAGAATTGGTGTCATGAACTGATATATATATATATATATATATATATATATATATATATATATATATATATATATATATATATAATGACTATAAAGATTGTTTGTTCTCTATTAAAATCTTTCATTTGCTAACTGTGCCTATCAGTAGTTAGTGACTTCCGTAGTTTGAATCTTTTAGTTAGCTGGCAGTAGTGGCGCTCGCTGTATTGCAGTAGCTTGAGTAACGAAGATTTTTGTGAGGTAAGTGATTTGTGAAACGTATAGGTTAATGCTAGTCAGGGCCATTCTTTCGTAGGGATTATTGGAAGTCAGACTGCGTTGCCCTAAAAATATTGTGTGTCAGTTTAAGCACAGTTCTGTATAATTTTTCGAAGGGGACGTTTCAATACCTTTAGCATATTACAGTCAGTACATTTATAACTTACACTCGTTTCCATATTTTATTTTTCATAAAATTATTAATTTTTCACAAACTACTGTCTCCTTTCAACGAACATTTATCAAAGACGTTACACACTTGTGCTGACAATTATAGAGGTTCCTTAACACTAATCTTTTGTAGAAGGTCGATCATTTCACTCTATTGACTTTCGATCGATGCTGCTTAAGTAAATAAAAATTTTTAGACTTTGCAGTTTGAATTGAATTTTATCACCACAAGTGACATACAAGAAAAGGGGTCTGGGAGAGGGGCGCGGAGTCATGTGACCGCACTACGCACTGGCAAGAACGATGTTTGGGTGGGATGGGGAAGTCGTCCCTTGCAACAAGGAAGCGTGTAGACGAAATGACAGATTACACTATAACGTAATTCGAAGCGCCCAAGCTACCGGCAGTGAGTGTCTAGGGGCAGGTGACTGATGGTGTGTGTTGTGGAATGTGGGAGATAAAAACTCCTGTAGTTACCTTTTGTAAACTTTTTCAGTTAGTTGCAGTGTATGCTAGTGATACAAAAATAAATTGTTTGGTAAAGGTAGTGGTAGTAAATGCAGTCTTATCAACTTTGGACATAATTGCAGTGATGGACTGTGTTAAATATAGTACTACCTTTTGCATCATTAGTTGCAACTTCATTGAAAGGATACCTGCCAGACAAATGTGTTGTTCTTGAAGAGTTGCAGCAGACATTTTGGTACTTACAGGGGCAACAATCTCGATAATTGACTGATCAGGTCTTGTAACATCAACCAAAATGGTCTTTAATGACTTAACGCAAGGGTAAGTACAGTCGTAATTTTTTCTGAAGGCATGCAGCTCTACCTCTACTGTATGGTTGTATGATGATGGAATCCTCATGGGTAAAACGTTCCAGAGGTAAAGTAGTTCCCCATTCAGATATACAGGCGTGGTCTATTTGGAGGCTGTCGTCATCAGGAGAAACGAAAGTGGTGTTCTACGTATCGGAGCGTCGAATGTTTTATCGTTCAGGTACGTTAGAAAATTTGATAAGGAAAATGGAACGTAGGCTATGGAAATGAAAACCTACGTTTACTGCATTTGTAGGCTTGGAGAAATCTCTTGACATTGTTGACTAATGTCTTCGAAATTCTCAAGGTAGCAGGGCTAAAATATTGGTTTTACAGCTTGTTCAGAAACCAGATAGCAGTTATAAGTGTCCAGGAGCATGAAAGGTAAGCAGTGGTTGAGAATGAAGTGAGACAGGGTTACAGCATATCCCAGATGTCATTTAATCTGTACATTGAGCAAGCAGTAAAGGAAACCAAAGAAAAATTTCGGGTAGGAATTAAAGTGCAAGGGGAATAAATTAAAATTTTGAGCATTGGCGATGACATTGTAATTCTGTCAGAAATAGCAAAGGATTTGGAAGAGGAGTTGAACGAAATGGACAGCATGTTGAAAGAAGGACACAAGATGAACATCAACGAAAGTAAAACAAGGCTAAGGGAATGTAGTCTAATGAAGTCTGGTAACGCTGAGTGAACTAGATTAGAAACGAGACACTGAAGGTAGTAGACGAGCCTTGTCACTTGGGGAGCAAAATAATTGGTGATGGGCGAAGCGGAGAAGATATAAAATGTAGACTGCCGATTGCAAGAAAAGTGTTTCTGAAGAAAGGACATTTGTTAACATCAAAAACAAATTTAATTGTTACGAAGTCATTTCTGGAGGTATACGTCTGGAGTACAGCCATGTATGAAAGCGCAGCTTGGACGATAAACAGTTGAGACAAGAAGAGAACAGAGACATTGGGAATGTGGTACTATAGAAGAGTGCTGGAGATCAGATGATTAGCTCGTGTAACTGATGATGAGGTACAGTGGAGAATTTGGAAGACAAGAGAGTTGTAACACAACTAACTCACAGATATCCGATTAGCTGCTTGGTCTTCTTTTCAGACAATTGTGGAAGGTTTTTTGGGTAACAGAAAAGACAAAAACTATGTTACCATTTTGACTGATCTGTTGGACAAATATAAGAACATTGGGTGTTGAATGTCGCTTAAAGTTCACATTTCTTCGCGGGAAATTTGGTAGCCGTAAGCAATGCGAATGGTGAACGCTTTCACCAAGACATTCTTACAAAGAAACACCGTTACCAAAATCATTGGAAATCTTCGATGATGGGTGACTACTGCTGGGGTCTTGTTAGGGAGAGTGATGAAACGGCAAACAAAAGAAGAGATCTGTCGCCGCATTTTTCAAAACCCAAAGACGATTAACGGTGAAAATATCTTCTGAACTAATTTGGACCTTTTATTGGCATCATGCCTATACATACATACAAAACAGTATTTATTTCTAACTTTCTGGATGTGTATTTTTGTTTGACATAATTCTGTCAATTTTCGCTACTACCATTTTTTAATCTGATGTGTATCTAGGAAATGTGACGTCATGGAGGAAAACTGATTTTACCAGAGTGTTCTGAACCCCAAAATTAGGTAAATCCATCCACTTACAAACCAGATGCAGAAAAAAGTTTAAAATTATTAACTAGTGTTATTGCATCTGGTATACGGTATATATGTTCTTTCCATATTAACTGATACTGTTTTACTATTTCAACTGTGTTCTGCAAATGTAGTTGAACTCGGATGTCATTTATCTTTTTAGCCATCGAATTATATCCAGCCACACACCTAAGGAAATTCATTTCACACGTTTTATCCTCTTTTCATCTCTCGTCTCAAGACGAGAGATGATTCTGTCATTTGTCCTCTAGTAAAGTCATTCGAAAATCAAACCAAAGTGCAAAATGACCGACTCGACATCTGTATGGCACAAAATTGGTAATTGACTAAGCAGTAAAAAGTATTATGTCAATCACATGAGTATTAAACTGAATGCTTTAAGTTTCGGTTACACAGAAATTCACACAAATCCAAAGATTCTCAGCTCCATTAAACGCCTAGGAATTACAATTAATAACAGCTTAAACCGGAATGATCACATAGATAATGTTGTGGGATAGGCAAACAAAAGACTGCCAAATAAAAGACTGTTTGGCAGAATATGTAGAAGACGTATCTGGTCTACTACAGAATGCCTGCACTATGCTTGTCCATTCTCTGCTGGAGTGCCGTATTAATGGGATTGACTGAGGACACCGAAAAAGTTCCAAAGCAGGACAGATCGTATTGCACTGTCGTGAAGTAGGAGAGAGAGTGAAACGGATACGGTTAGTTGGAGTAGTGATCATTAAAACAGAAGCGGTTTTCGTTGCGGTGAGATCTTTCACGAAATTTCGGCCTCCAACTTTCATCCTTGAATACGAAAATATTTTTGTGACGAGAACCTTCATAGGAAGGAATGATCATCGGCATAAAATAAGAGAAAACAGAGCATTTGCGGAAATATTTAATTGTTCATTTTTCCCATGCGCTGTTCGAGAGAGGAACGATAGAGAAACAGTCTAAAAGTTGCTCAGTAAACCCTCCTCCACGCAGTTAAGCGTCAACTGCAGAGTAGGTATGTAGATTTAGGTGAAGTGAGAAGTTAAGAACCAAAGTGTTGTAGATGGCATCAAATATGAACAAGTTTTCTCTAGTTTCTTCACTTTGAAGAATATTAAACAGTGGCACGTTCTACATCTACATGGATACTCTGCAAATCACCTTTAAGTGCCTGGCAGAGGGTTCATCGAACCACCTTCACAATTCTCTATTATTCCAATCTCGTATAGCGGGCGGAAGAAATGAACACCTATATCTTTCCGTACGAGCTCTGATTTCCCTTATTTTATCGTGGTGATCATTTCTCCCTATGTAGGTCGGTGTCAAAAAAATATTTTCGCATTCGGAGGAGATAGTTGGTGATTGGAATTTCGTGAGAAGTATCCGTAGCAACTAGAAACGCCTTTCTTTTAACGATTTCCAGCCAAAATCCTGCATCATTTCTGTGACACACTCTCCCATATTTCGTGATAATACGAAACGTACCGCCTTTCTTTGAACTTTTTCTATGTAGTCTGTTAGTCCTATCTGGTAAAAATCCCACACCGCGCAGCAGTACTCTAAAAGAGGACGGACATGCGTAGTGTAGGCAGTCTCAGTTACATTTTCTAACTGTTCTGCCAATAAAAAGCAGCCTTTGGTTAGCCTTCCCCACAGCAATTTAGTGGCTTTTATAGTGACAACCAACAGGATTTTATTAAGCGTTGTGAATTGTTACAGTTTAACAGTTTTTATTATGAGGGTCAAGAATGTATAGATAAATAACTTTACTGAGTACTTTCATAGTTTATTTCCTATCTCGTTAAATATGATGGATTTAATCATGTGGGGATGCAATTTCAGATCAATATATCAATGACTGACGCGCGTATAAACCTGTACTTCGCATATACTAATAAAGTACGCTTACGTCTTAAGTGTTCAAGTGCAACTCGCAATCGAATGAGCACAATGCCTTCCTGTGAAATTTGTTTCTGGGGTAAGGCACGGTTTCAAACTCTCGGAATCTGGCTCGTCGAAAATTTGAATTTTTTACTCTTGATCCCTCTTGTGAATAGCACTGTTGACTGACATGGTGTCAGTACTTTCGTTTCTGAAAATGCGGAAAAAAAATCATCTTATGCCCTCCTTTCAGGAGCAGGTGGTTTACTCGGCTGCTGGTGGCAAGGTACGTAAAGACTGCGAAATCTGCTACCTGGCGGTCGCCTCTTCAGATCTTTTAATCTTTTACGTTAGGGACTGGCTGCGGAGGTGCGCGGGCGGGTCGAGCGCGGCGCGGATAAGGCCGGCGGTGGAGCCGCAGCTGCCATCTCCCCGGCTGCTCTGGTAAGCGGCCCGGGGCTGCGTGGCGCCGCATCTCCATATTAAGTGCCACTCGGGGAACCCGGGCGCGATAAAAGGTGGCCCCAGTGTCTCAAGAGCGGCGACAACTTAGTCTGCGGCGCCAAGTTGCCGCCTCTGCGCTGCTGGTGGCACACACAGGCTTCCCGGCGGCGGCGAGCGACGCCGTGTCGGTTCCTCGCTTCACTCACGGCACCTACAGGCGGCCGCACGTACTACGCCGTTGGCCAGACAACACCGGGAAGGGTAGCAAATAACGGAGTTTTACTTACCGTATGTATACAGAATAGTAGGAAAAACAACGTGTGTTATAATTAAAGTGCAGCTATTCAGTCTGGACCATAAGTGTCGTATTGTAGGTATTCTAACGCGTTAATGCGGAACCGATTTACGCTGGGAAACCAATTAGTTCCTTAAGTGGCCACCAGCTGCAAGTTGGCGCTGTACACTGTCTAACGATATGAGGAGAGTTCCGATGTCATTACATGGTTTAAAGAAGATGATAATGAAATCGGAAAACACGTGTAAACTTTGTGTCTTATACCGCTGTTAACTTTTTGACGGGTTAACTTTTAAGATGTCGGATGGAGTGGCCGTGCGGTTCTAGGCGCTACACTCTGGAACCGAGCGGCCGCTACGATCGCAGGTTCGGATCCTTCCTCGGGCATGGATGTGTGTGATGTCCTTAGGTTTGTTAGGTTTAATTAGCTCTAAGTTATAGGCGACTCATGACCTCAGAAGTTAAGTAGCATAGTGCTCTAAGCCATTTGAACCATTTTTTGAACTTCCAAGATGCCACTCCAGGCGTGTGTAAAAATGAATGTGCGCAACGGAAAATAATAAACGGTAAAATGAAGATTTGGCTCTGTCTGACTACATGCTGAAGCAGATCTTCTTAATGGACTTTAACATATAAATTACAATCTAAACATAAATTAATGATGAAGGCAACTAATCCTACTAAATGATAAACGTTGTTCCTGCTTATATATTTATTGTAGATTAAAAAAGCCCTTTATATTACAAAGTTTACATTTCCTAAGTTAAATTAATGATCAATTCCAGAATGAGATTTTCACTCTGCAGCGGAGTGTGCGCTGAGATGAAACTTCCTGGCAGATTAAAACTGTGTGCCGAACCGAAACTCGAACTCGGGACCTTTGCCTTTGAAAGGTACAGGTCCCGAGTTCGAGTCACAGTTTTAATCTGCCAGGAAGTTTCATACTGATCAATTGCCTACTCTGCCCCATATTATGACTTCGCGGTCTAATATCAATAATACGAAATGACTGACATCATCTATGTACCAAACACTACCAAGACACTATTTTCAAAGATGATGTACGGTGGTGTGGAACCTAAGTGGAAATAAACTAACGTGGTCACAGCTGTTTAGCTTTTATAGCCCTAGTAAGCCGAAGAAATTTACGATGTCACCATATGTACTGCGTTCGGTGCGTGGAAGTGATGGTTCTAGTACTCGTCTGCGACGACGGAACAACTCCAGCCACTAATAAACACTCTCAAACACTAGGACGGCAGAAGGCGGTCCTCTGACAAATATATACTGTAATACGGTCATCTCCTCTCTGTGTTCTATAGACGAGAAATGCGAACTCCCAGCCACAACGAAGGAGTTCAGATAACGTCTCAACGTAAGTTTAGGCAGAGGAAGTGCTCTCAATTACTGAACGCTGCATACTCAACGACGACTTCCAATCCGGAGGTGAAGTCCAGAGTCTTATACGTTCGGAACAGTACAGTACCTAACTGTTATAACTACTAACTCTACTGAGAGCAAAGACAGCAAGTCCGTCTGTACCAACAAAAGCTGATACCGAGCGACCGTCACACACGGATGCTCAGAACGGAAGACCTCGTCTCTCCAGCGCTGGCTTCCCAGCAAGGCTTGGCTACCCACCATCGTAATTCCGAGAACGAATCATATTCCCGAAATCACGGAATATTCTCCCTCTCTACAGATTCTTTCGAACGCCGACCAACCATATTTCAGTCTTTTGTTGTCCAGCGCGGGAAGTTTGCGAGGAAAAACCTACACTCGTATAATGGTATGCTTCTGAGTAATAATCCTTGGAAATAACCCATCCTGCGCGGTTTCCGAGGTGCCGCTTCTTCGTTCCTCTCACCTGCGTCGAAGATTTTCGGCTTTCCGAAGTATTATCCGGTTATCCTTCTGGCCCCTACTACAATAGCGGCTGGCCGTCACCCTGTTGTGCTCCAGCGCTCAGGTGCCACGACGTCTGTCTAGCTGCTTCCTGTGTTTAAGCAGGACCAACACCTGTGTGGGCCTTCCACCCAGAACTTGAGTTCTGTCTGCCGTTTCATCTCCACTGGCGTTCCAACCTCTACTCATTACGCCGTTTTTTGTAATAAAGCCACTCCGTCACCTTTCATGCAATAAGCGTTAACAATTGTTTCCAAGACGTACGAGACAACATCAGTCTCCTTTTTATATTCATATATACGATGTGCAACGTGTCACATGATACCTAATTGTGTTTGTAAATCACGGCAAAGTATGTGGATGAGTTCTTGTAAGGTGCAAAATTATAGCCACCTTCAAACTGAGCGTGCAGCACGTGTCTGCGAAGTGCTGGTGTTCGTTAAGTGTCATGAGAATCGTCCATCCAAAGGTCAACAGTACCGAAAGTTTTATGATGGTTTTTTCACTGGTACCCGTCCAGACAGTGACAGTAATCGCTGTGTGTTGGTTAGAAGGCAGTCGGTTGAGGGCCTGCAACCAACCCGTCTGCGTGCTACACACACTGGACCTTCACCTGTAGTTTCTGGGGTAAGATTTTGTATGAGAGCAACAGCACTCTCAAGGTTATCATATGCACCCTGAGTGCATTTTGGTATTTCAGTCTGCTGATTCTACGTGTAGTATTGCCTTTCATGAACAGCATTCCAAGAAGGGGTGTTCTTCAACAGCGTGGCACTCGCCCACATACCACAGTTGTTAACCAACATGCTCTACAGAGTGTCGACATGTTGCCTTGGCCTGCTCGATCACCAGATCTGTCTGCAATCGAACACATATGGAACATAATCGGACAACTGCATCGTCTTCCACAACCAACATTAAGTGTCCCCGTACCTTTCACATTATCGGTGACTTATTTCGCGCTTTAATCTACCTGTAATCTTAAAATAATGTATTTCCTAAATTTCATTCCTCTAATTTTTTATGTTGCTATTATTTTCCGTCAGTGTATGTCTTGAGGCAGTGTAAATCACAGTGTGCAGATGTCCGGATTACATTCACCTAGTACTCAAGAATTAAAGTAGTAAGTGACTTACAGCAGACCTTACACGTAAGTTCAAACCTTTAAGGAACTTTTTCTTGGTGTCGCCTCAAAAGAAAGTTTATAATTAATGTGTAAAAATGGGTTGAAAAAGTCTGTTGACTGAATCTTTATTACTGACATATATAGTTTAAGAATTTGCTTCTTGAAAATGTCATTTAAACGCTAGCCAGTACGCCTACGGCACTCATTTATGCGATGAACAAAGTTTTGCATGACGGCTCGGCATAAAGACACTGGAATGGTTGCTACTTCGCACGGGTACTTTCTTTCAGTTTCTACAAGCAGGTCAGATTATTGACATACGCTTTAGATTTTGCACGTTGCCATGAGTGAAAATCCATGGTGCTCGAATCTGGGCTGCTTCATTCTCATGGAGATCAATTTGCAAGGGAAAATCTTACGAACTCACAGTATAGACTCAGGGGCGTATGTTTTGTGGCTCCGTAAGGGCTAAAACCATGTTCTTTTAACCAAGGAAAATTTTCAGTTGAAATACCAGAAAATCATTTAATATCTTCACATAACGTTGGCAATTCACTAACTGCACGACCGCTCTAGTCCTCAAAAAAGTGCGGACCAATTATTGCTCGAGCCGACATTCCAGCCCATATAGTAATTTTTGGCGAATTAAGGGGTTTCTCATGCTTCCGTTTAGGATTTGTTGCACTCCGGTAACTGAAATTTTGGCCATTGACGTGACACCTTGCAGTTGAAAATGATCCTCGTCAGAAAACAAGATGAAGTTAAATTAAGGGCACTTATTTGCGTCATTAACCAACTACAGTCTATGTCCGGGATCCTGAGGCTTTAATTCTTGCAACAATTGGATTGAAAGTTCTTTTTGCAGGATTTGGTGCTCAGTGATCTGTGCACGTTTAAAGATCTTACACGCTCATGAATGGAGAGGTTAGAACAGACCGATTCACACTCTCCACGGATGCGCCCGTTCTTGATGTCCCTGGTCGTCCGGAATTCGGTTTGACCAGTGTTGAACCGATCTCCTCAAACGTTTTGATCGTTTTCCGGGCTAGGGGAAGACTTCGAGCATAATTTACAGTATGCAACCCACGATCACTGCAAAATTTCCTCCGTGCTACAGTCGTCTAATCACCATTGTTTGCAAAATTTTCACGCTCAGGAAGAGAGGTCCTCTCCCGAGAAGCACACAAAATCGACTGAATTCCAAAGGGCAAGCAAGCTAGAAAGCAATGAACGTACCCTCACTCTCCTATGATTTCTTGCGCATGCGCTAGATAGCTTCAAATATAAATTTTCTTACGAGACACTGTGTACATCATTGGATGACTCGTAGTTCCTGTGATATGACGCCATTAATATTGTGGTGCATGAAAAATTAGCGTTTGCTTAAACCGGACTACAAAGTACCCAGTGTTTGACAATGAGAGCATTTAGCGATTTCCAACAAACATCAGGCATAATTTCAAATCTTTTTTAGCCTTCTCTGCCTCACATCCTTAAGGTCAAATATTTAACACACTAACCCAATGTTTTGTTTTTTCTAGTTGTATTTGTAGCTGGAATAATATCAAAAAACCATTTCTTTTGCTGAGGAATCTTTATGTAATATTTATCGTTTTTTTTTAAAAAAAATATTTACTATCGTAGGTCTTACCAAGAGCCTTATAAAAGGCAACTAATATCTGAGTGAGGGTACGAGGAATGCCAGATGATACGTCACTTACGTGGAAAAATGTTCTTTAATGAGCCCTACGTGTGATTTTAAGTGACACAGAACGGGCGGCATCCAGCACGGCGTACACGTAATCTGTACATTCACCAATTTCAGAAGGTCTCACGTTTTGCGAATCTACAAAAATGCACTATCTCCGAATGGTATAAAGGTGCAGTTGAAAACTAGCTTACCTTTGTTTGTCATAACTGAAACGGGAAGTTCATGCCAAAAGGAACTCGGGGAAACGATTCAAATGGAAGGACTGCACCCCAGGCGTTTTCTTCTTGGCATCATTCTTTGTTTTACCAAAAATACAAATTGTGGAAATAAAAGTGAACGATTCAATAACTGAAATAATATAAAAGGGCCCTAACAACTATCTGGGCCAAATTTGGTAAAAAAAGATAATATTAAAAGGTTCTAAACATTCTGAGCAAATACGCTCTCCTTTCAGCTAAAGACAGAAGCATGAATTCGTTACATAACATGGAATTAAGGTGTGAATTTGAAAAGCTTTTTCTGTCCTTAACAGAAAATCTCATCTCTGAAATCGTGAGCGAGGCTCACGCACGCTACGGTCGCAGGTTCGAATCCTGCTTCGGCCATGGATGTATGTCATGTCCATAGGTTAGTTAGGTTTAAGTAGTTCTACGTTCTTGGGGACTGATGACCTTAGAAGTTAAGTCCAATAGTGCTCAGAGCCATTTGAACCTTCTTCTGTAAGATACAACAGACTAAAATGTGTTACGTAACACTACGAGATATGCCGAGTAAAAGATCAAATTTTTTTTGTCACTACTGTTCATCCCGAAGGCTTTCAAAAGCTGAGGCTCATTTAAAGAGAAAAAATATAATTAACATGGATATGCAGATCAGACACTCAGCTAAGACTTCAAATTTAATGAAATTAGAAGCATTATGTTTTAACTATAGAACCGTGACTCCTTGCCACGGTTACACACGCCGGCTGACACTTCCAACGTGTGGGCTGTCAGTCCGCATATCAAGGTCCCGGTGTCGCCGAGCGCAGTCTGTACTAGTATCGCTGGATCCGCGAGTCGAGATTAGCGCCGCTCCGCGGATTGCAACAAGTCTCTAGCGTGCGCTCGGCCACTCTTGCTCGTGACGTCAAGCAGGAAAGTAGTATAGCTTTCAGCTGATAGGAAGCAACCTCTAACAAGGCGTGAGCCGTGCTGCGGTTGGCGTAGGTTTCCGTCCTCTTTTGGACGCCAGACTGTGTCGTTTAGTTCACATGGTTGCGGTTTCTTGTATTCCTTTTGTGCTGACTGGCGCCACTTGGTTTCGCAATCGTTGCCTGTCCGCTAGTGGCAGCAGTTGCGTTACCGATATGTAGTAACTGTGGCCCTATCTTTGGGGTGACGTCGTTGCTCTTCCAGGTCGTGGGAGTGAGCCGAGGGACTCCGGAGGAGCCAAGAGGGCAGTGCGAGAAACACTCCGGGACCGCTGGTGGCACTCATGGACTGCCAGATGGAAGGGCTGTGGTCGCGAGGGTATACGACCTATTCGTCAACTGCATCCAACATGCTTTAAGTTGAGTGGATTTTAATCCTAGCAGTGAAACCACCTCCATTGTGAAATCTCGCGATTTTCCAGAGACTTGGGGTCGTGTTGCTGCTCGCAATGTCACCGAGACGAAGAACAGCGAATGGAGTGTCTGGGGAAGGCGGATCTACGTAATTAGCTTTCCTCGGCTTCTTGTTACCAACTGCTGCAATCTTTGTGTTACTGTTTGTTAAGTTCAACCAGCAGTATTTTTCCCTCCTGGTGGCCGCTATCACCCCAGTTACCTGCCCTGGAAGTTGGTGTATGTATCGGCAGTGTACGTTTCCTCGCCTTCCCGCTGCTTTCCTGTATGGCGTGTAGTTTTGATAGTTCCTTAATTTGTAGGTCGGTTTGTGCTCTGGTAGTACTGGTCCCTTTCTCCTTTCGGACGCTCTAAACACAGCATCTGTGGACATAGTGCTGACCGACGGTTCCGGCTTTGACATGTTGTTCCATCGTTGCATTGGTTATCGAACGTTAGGTAGCTTCAACAGATTGCCATTAGTCATTCGTTTGACTGCCACTAGTCTGTTACCATCCTGTGAAGTGAATGCAACTCTTGGCTGCCTTTCTCATCGCTTGCGAAAGTGTTTTTAGCCTGACCCACTCAGAGGTCGATTCTTGTGTTTTATTATTGTGTTATTATTTTATTATTGTATTACCAATTTACCATCGTTTGTGTCACTTTTTTGGTTATCAGTTGGTAGTCCTTTTGAATTAAACTTATTATTATTTTGGCTGGTTTATTGGTTCAAATGGCTCTAAGCACTATGGGACTTAACATCTGAAGTCATTAGTCCGCTAGACTGAGAACTACTTAAACCTAACTAACCTAAGGACATCACACACAACACATCCATGCCCGATGCAGGATTCGAACCTGCGGACCGTAGCAGACTTGTGGTTCAGGACTGAAGCGCCTAGAACTGCTCGGCTACCGCTTGCAGCGCTGTTTCATGGCATGTTTCTAAAATTTTAATACAATTGCCATTCTTGACGTTACAGCAAGGTCAAACGGTTGTCCTACCAAGTTTACTATAATTTTGTCTCACCTGTTTGGTGATCAGTTGCCTGTTTTTAAATTAGCTTTTGCTATTGCCTTGCTGTTTGACAGTATGTTCGTTAAATTATTTAGTTAAAGGCCTTCAGCCGTGACTGTCGCTACTTGTCTAAAATTCTAATGTGGCAATTATATTTTAGCAGTTAACCTTTAAGACCTTGGTGATTTGTTTCCAATATTCTAATAACTGTAGTTACTAAGTTGCAACAAGTTAAAGAATTCTTAATTTATTGCCATTATGACCTTCAACGGTGCAAAAATTCTTAATTTATTTCTATTAAGGCCTTCAGCCGTTGAAGAATACTTAAATTATTGCCATTATTTAATTTGTTGTGGATTTTAAATAAATTGTGTGTGCTTAAAAGAAAAGCCCACCAATAGTAACTGATTACGGCCCCATCCACAATCGTAACCGAATCCTGCTTTCCTTGACCACAAGGTTTGAAGGCGCTTAGTTAAAGTATGGCCTATGTGATGCCTCTGCATTTCTATGTTTGTAGTTATATTCCTGACTATGAAAACTTCTGTACCACCAGTTAAGTACAGTGTATAATTTTTTTACCAACAACCTCTAATTATTTTAGTCGTTGCAGCCTGCTTCTTATCGATTTCACTGACAAACCTGCTGTATATGCAAAGAAGAGATTTGTATGTTTGTATGTTTCTATTTGGCATTGGTCACCGGTCATTCACATTGGCGACGATTCGATAGCCGACATCATAACACAAATTCTGATTACAAGCCGGCCGGAGAGGCCGGGGGGTTCTAGGCGCTACAGTCCGCAACCGAGCGACCGCTACGATCGCAGGTTCGAATCCTGCCTCAGGCCTGGATGTGTGTGATGTCCTTAGGTTAGTTAGGTTTAATTAGTTCTAAGTTCTGGACGACTGATGACCTCAGAAGTTAAGTCGCATAGTGCTCAGAGCCATTTGAAAATCTTTTCTGATTACAAACAATTGCCCAAATAAGCTGCAGGGAGTGAAAACAGATTTCACAACCACTGTCTATCTACTATTACAACGACAAAACCTTTCGCGCATAGTGCTTACGGATGAGCTAACAAGGATGCCAAAGAAATCGGCCTAAGTACAAGTGCAGCTTCAATTTATGGACTTCAGTGACATGTATCGTCTAACCAACACAAAGCAACAACATCTCTTAAGCAATTTTCGCTGAAGGACGCAGAAAAGCATGAATGGCAATCAGGAATTAAAAGCAACTTCATAATACCTTATAACTACAATAAGGTAAGAGCGCAAAGGGGGCGTATATGACAGATTGAAACGCAGTAAGATTTAAATACTCGAAGATGTGACAGATGTTCATCCAGCTTACAGTTTTCCCCGCTCCCGCCAGCATACACACATGCAAAATAACACATCCAGAACATCAACAGCCGCAACAGCGCCATTGCTCCGTAGGTGACACTAAAACACTTTACATTCAATGTGACAGGGAGTTGTTCGTCACGTAAATATGAAATCCTTTATAAAGTCACCAATGAAGCAGAGGCTACCACAAAACATGGGGTAAGAGTATACCAACGTATAATAAATGCTCCGATTTCCAAATAGTAGATGTTTGCGACGGTCGGGTGGCCGAGCGGTTCTAGGCGCTACAGTCTGAAACCGCGCGACCGCTACGGTCTCATGTTCGAATCCTGCCTCGGGCATGGATGTGTGTGATGTCCTTAGGTTGGTTAGATTTAAGTAGTTCTAAGTTCTAGGGGACTGATGACCTCAGCAATTAAGTCCCATAGTGCTCAGAGCCATTTGAACCAGTAGACGTCTGCACTTTCAAGTCTACCCAAAAACAACAACCGAGAAAGACGAAAAAAGAAACGAACACGCTTGCGGGCAAAGGAAATGTGCGACATCTACACGGCAGCAAGATATGGGCAGTGAGCTTTCCAGTCCACTGCCAGCCCCACAGCAAAACACGGTTGCAATCGCCGCACTGCAAGGCTAACAACGCGTGTTCCCGATCTGCCTTGGGCGGACTAGACTCCGACCGTCGACCACATTTCTCTGCGCAACCCAGTTCGCCTCGCTACGACCGAGACCCACCTAGCTTCCTCGTTCGACAGCCCACAAAACATTATTCTCTACGTTATTCGGAAATTTCCTAGGCGCGAGCCAAAACGGCTCAATAACAAACAAAACTTGAGTATGGAAGTACTCGTCTATGAGAATCTTACGTAAGTGGCATAAACTGATTTAAACTGAGAAATTATTTCTTGTTTATTGGACTGTACATTACATGACTTGCCATCAATAGGAGAAAAACATATTCAAAACTGTTTTCCATGATTAATTGCAGTTTTGTGTATAAACAGGTTAATAAACATTGCGGAAACTTTTTAAAATGCCTCCACAAATTTCACCCATATTTGTAATAGAACGAAAAAGATTTAAATTCTGAAACAAATTGAAAAGTTTCACTCTTATGTTACGCATTATCCTACAGGTTGTGCGTGAAGGACAACACAATTTCTATTATACAAAAATCGACTTGAAAATACATGTTAAAACTTGTGGTAATTGGTTAAAAGCGCAAAGTGTGAGAAACGTTCTGCATAAAGAATTTTTAATGTCAGTGGTTCGCACTACCGCCTGGGAGTGGAAGGAGCGGGTAAAACAAGGACTGAACATCATTCGTACCGAGGTTTTGATTGACACTCTTCTCCAAAAGTAACTTCACCAACTAGGTAAACAGGATCGTCACATATTTAAAAACAAAACCATCCGGTTAGATAAAACATTTTAATTTTTGATAATCGGTAAAATACCATCTTCAAAGGTTCTTTTCCTTTGTTAAAACAAACGATTTAGTGCTAAACTCAAGTATGCCCCAAAAAACAGCGTTCCTTTTTAACAAGTATACCATAATAGGAAAACAATCTTCAAAACAGACAGGCAACAAATATGCATAGAACGTGTCTGCTAAAAAACAAAAAAACAATTCACGTTTACCGAAACGGACTTAATTGAACGGAAACAAAAATTAAAGCCGTTTGTTATGAAACCACCACACGTCTGGGAATGTGGTCCGGAGCCAGCCGGTGTGGCCCAGCAGATCTAGGAGCTTCCGTCTGAAACGGCGCTACCACTACGGTCGTAGGTTCGAATCCTGTCTCGGGCATGGATGTCTGTGATGTCCTTAGGTTGGTTAGGTTTAAGTAGTTCTAAGTTCTAAGGGACTGATGACCTCAGTTGTTAAGTCCCATAGTGCTCAGAGCCATTAGGACCATTTGTGGTACTGACGAACGGCCCCGAAATTATTTAGGACAGGCCTAATACGCTGCTCACCGTACTCCTTTTCTAAGCAACTGGTAGATACACACCCCAAGGCACAAATATACAATGGCAGCCTGATGAACAGATAAGTATTTTTTAAGTAAAACGAGTAGAAACTTAAGTCATCACATTACGCGCTGGCAGCGTAGACAAAACGGTTGTAATAAAGGGTGACGCGAACGACTGGCTGGTGAACCTCACGTTAAGCATGTTTGGCTTGGACGTATGCCAAAATACAAACAAGATTTGCCGCCGTAAGGCACATGAGCTTCCGGGCTCCAAATAGCTAAAGAAAGCGACTTGGCGATAATTTGAATCACACGATGACATTTACCAAACTTAAGCTATTATGTTTCCATACGCGCGAGACACTCAAAGAACCAGGCAGGATGCAGGGAGAGGGAACAATAACAACAGGAGGCTGAAACGAATCAGATACAGAAGCAGCCAGGTGCAAACACATGGGGAAACACAACCAGTCGCAATTATCATGCTGCCACGCGGAATGGCCACGCGGTTAGAGAATCCGTGTCACGGAATGCGCGGGCCCTCCCGCCGGAGCTTCGAGTCCTCTCTCGGGCATGGGTGGGTGTGTTGTTCTTAGCGTAAATTAGTTTAAGTAGTGTGTAAGTCTAGGGACCGATGACCTAAGCAGTTTGGTAAGTTACGTATTCACACACATTTGAACATTTGAATTATCATGCTCACAGCGGGGAGCAAAATCAGTCTTCACGAATGTCGAGTGGCCTCGGCACCGAAGTATCGAACTAGAAGTGCCTCGCCGAGTGTGAAACGGTGAAAAACAACGGAAAGACTTGGAGCCGTCAGGAGGTGTATGGTTGGCGAAGACCCAGCGCTCGCCTCCAGTCCTGGTCTTCAAAAGTTATGTGTCCATTCCGTTTCCTTTGCTCGCCCCTCGTGTCCACAATATGCTCAGCTACACAAACTTGATGGTAGAAGTTAGAGGCAGCACGTTGCCCCACAGATCTGCGCTGCCCGGGCTGCTTCACTCACTCCCCCTCCCGTAAAACGCTTAAACGCCACTCGCAGCAAACGTCCCACGCCCAAATTGTACTTCAACAGTGTGAAGCAAGAAGACACTTAAAACATCAATGTAGGCGTATGCTGTGATAGTGCCTCGCAAAACAACAAAGGATGCAAGCCCCCTCCATGAAAAACACGTTTACACTATAACACCACCGCCGCCTAATTTAACTGTTGGAACTACACACTCTAGCAGATTACGTTCACCGGGCATTCGCCATACCCACACCCTGACATCGGATCGCCTCGTTATGTACCGTGATTCGTCACTCGACACAACGTTTATCCACTTTTCAATCGTCCAATGTTTACGCCCCTTACAGCAAGTGAGGCGTCGTTTACTACTTACCGGCGTGATGTGTGGCTTATGAGCAGCCGCTTGACTATGAAATCCAAGTTTTCCAACTTCCCGCGTAACTGATGATGCTGAACGCAAACGCATTGCTAGACCTCACTGGCCAATTCTGACACCATTTATTAGTGTGCGAGGATGGTCAGAGCGGTACTGACATCATAAAATGTCAGGAAGTCATCTCAGGATGGTTGGCTGGACGGTAGGTTATTATATATATATGATTTATTTATATAAATGATATTTATATGAACGATATGCCCTGTAGTATTACGAGGAATTCTAAAATATTCCTGTTCGCTGGAGACACTGAAACGTCCCCTTAGAAAAATTATACAAGACTGTACTTAAACTGACACATATTATTTTTAGCGCAAAGCAATCTGCTTTCCAAACATCCCTACGAATGAATGGCCCTGACTAACATTAAACTATACCTTTTTTTTTTTTTGCCGTCAGTCTACTGACTGGTTTGATGCGGCCCGCCACGAATTCCTTTCCTGTGCTAACCTCTTCATCTCAGAGTAGCACTTGCAACCTACGTCCTCAATTATTTGCTTGACGTATTCCAATCTCTGTCTTCCTCTACCGTTTTTGCCCTCTACAGCTCCCTCTAGTACCATGGAAGTCATTCCCTCATGTCTTAGCAGATGTCCTATCATCCTGTCCCTTCTCCTTATCAGTGTTTTCCACATATTCCTTTCCTCTCTGATTCTGCGTAGAACCTCCTCATTCCTTACCTCATCAGTCCACATAATTTTCAACATTCGTCTATAGCACCACATCTCAAATGCTTCGATTCTCCTCTGTTCCGGTTTTCCCACAATCCATGTTTCACTACCATAGAATGCTGTACTCCAGATGTACATCCTCAGAAATTTCTTCCTCAAATTCAGGTCGTTATTTGATATTAGTAGACTTCTCTTGGCCAGAAATGCCTTTTTTGCCATAGCGAGTCTGATTTTGATGTCCTCCTTGCTCCGTCCGTCATTGGTTATTTTACTGCCTAAGTAGCAGAATTCCTTAACTTCATTGACTTCGTGACCATCAATCCTGATGTTAAGTTTCTCGCTGTTCTCATTTCTACTACTTCTCATTACCTTCGTCTTTCTCCGATTTACTCTCAAACCATACTGTGTACACATTAGACTGTTCATTCCGTTCATCAGATCATTTAATTCTTCTTCACTTTCACTCAGGATAGCAATGTCATCAGCGAATCGTATCATTGATATCCTTTCACCTTGTATTTTAATTCCACTCCTTAACCTCTCTTTTACTTCCATCATTGCTTCCTCGATGTACAGATTGAAGAGTAGGGGCAAAAGGCTACAGCCTTGTGTTAGACCCTTCTTAATACGAGCAATTCGTTCTTGATCGGCCACTCTTATTATTCCTCTTGGTTGTTGTACATATTGTATATGACCCGTCTCTCCCTATAGCTTACCCCTACTTTTTTCAGTATGTCGAACAGCTTGCACCATTTTATATTGTCGAACGCTTTTTCCAGGTCGACAAATCCTATGAACGTGTCTTGATTTCTCTTTAGCCTTGCTTCCATTATTAGCCGTAACGTCAGAATTGCCTCTCTCGTGCCTTTACTTTTCCTAAAGCCAAACTGATTGTCACCTAGTTCATTCTCAATTTTCTTTTCCATTCTTCCGTATATTATTCTTGTAAGCAGCTTCGATGCATGAGCTGTTAAGCTGATTGTGTGATAATTCTCGCACTTGTCAGCTCTTGCAGTCTTCGGAATTGTGTGGATGATGCTTTCCCGAAAGTCAGATGGTATGTCGCCAGACTCATATATTCTACACACCAATGTGAATAGTCGTTTTGTTGCCACTTCCTATAATGATTTTAGAAATTCTGATGGAATGTTATCTATCCCTTCTTCCTTATTTGACCGTAAGTCCTCCAAATCTCTTTTAAATTCCGATTCTAATAATGGATCCCCTGTCTCTTCTAAATCGACTCCTGTTTCTCCTTCTATCTCATCAGACACATCTTCACCCTCATAGAGGCTTTCAATGTATTCTTTCCACCTATCTGCTCTCTCCTCTGCATTTAACAGTGGAATTCGCGTTGCACTCTTAATGTTATCACCGTTGCTTCTAATGTCAGCAAAGGTTGTTTTGACTTTCCTGTATGCTGAGTCTGTCCTTCGGACAATCATATCTTTTTCGATGTCTTCACATTTTTCCTGCAGCCATTTCGTCTTAGCTTCTCTGCACTTTCTATTTATTTCATTCCTCAGCGGCTTGTATTTCTGTATTCCTGATTTTCCCGGAACATGTTTGTACTTCCTCCTTTCATCAAGTATTTCTTCTGTTACCCATGGTTTCTTCGCAGCTACCTTCTTTGTACCTATGTTTTCCTTCCCAACTTCTGTGATGGCCCTTTTTAGAGATGTCCATTCCTCTTCAACTGTGCTGCCTACTGCGGTATTCCTTATTGCTCTATCTATAGCGTTTGAGAACTTCAAACGTATCTCGTTATTCCTTAGAACTTCCATAACCCACTTCTTTGCGTATTGATTCTTCCTGACTAATGCCTTGAACTTCAGCCTACTCTGCATCACTATGTGATCTGAGTCTATATCTGCTCCTGGGTACGCCTTACAATCCAGTATCTGATTTCGGAATCTCTGTCTGACCATGATGTAATCTAATTGAAATCTTCCCATATCTCCCGGCCTTTTCCAAGTATACCTCCTCCTCTTGTGATTCTTGAATAGGGTATTCGCTATTACTAGCTGAAACTTGTTACAGAACTCAATTAGTCTTTCTCCTCTTTCATTCCTTGCCCCAAGCCCATATTCTCCTGTAACCTTTTCTTCTACTCCTTTCCCTACAACTGCATTCCAGTCGCCCATGACTATTAAATTTTTGTCCCCCTTTACATACTGCATTACCCTTTCAGTATCCTCATACACTTTCTCTATCTGTTCATCTTCAGCTTGCGACTTCGGCATGTATACCTGAACTATCGTTGTCGGTGTTGGTCTGCTGTCGATTAGAACAACCCAGTCACTGAACTGTTCACAGTAACACACCCTCTGCCCTACCTTCCTATTCATAACGAATCCTACACCTGGTATACCATTTTCTGCTGCTGTTGATATTACCCGATACTCATCTGACCAGAAATCTTTGTCTTCCTTCCACTTCACTTCACTGACCCCTACCATATCTAGATTGAACCTTTGCATTTCCCTTTTCAGATTTTCTAGTTTCCCTACCACGTTCAAGCTTCTGACATTCCACGCCCCGACTCGTAGAACGTTATCCTTTCGTTGATTATTCAATCTTTTTTTCATGGTAACCTCCCCCTTGGCAGTCCCCTCCCAGAGATCCGAATGGGGGCTATTCCGGAATCTTTTGCCAATGGAGAGACCATCATGACACTTCTTCAACTACAGGCCACATGTCCTGTGGATACATGTTACGTGTCTTTAATGCAGTGGTTTCCATTGCCCACTGCATCCTCGTGTCGTTGAGCATTGCTGATTCTTCCGCCCTTAGGGGCAATTTCCCACCCCTAAGACAAGAGTGTGCCCTGAACCTCTATCCGCTCCTCCACCCTCTTTGACAAACCCGTTGGCAGACTTCATATGCTTTAAGTCTTCGGCCGCCAATGCTGATTATTTATCAAAATTTAGGCAGTGGCGGGGATCGAACCCGGGACCGAAGACGTTTTAATTATGAATGAAAGACGCTACTTCTAGACCACGGGGAATATACAAATCACTTACCTCACCAAAAATCTTCGTTACTCGAACTACTGCAATACAGCGAGCGCCACTACTGCCAGCTAAATAAAAGATTCAAACTACGGAAGGCACTAACTACTGATAGGCATAGCTAGAGAATGAAAGATTTCAATAGAGAACAAACAATGTATTTACCTCAATAGTGAACAAAACTCATAATGTATGAAGCAGTTCATGACATCCATTCTTACAAATTTCAAAACTCCGCCATCTCTCCCCCCACATCCACCACTGCTGGCGGCTCACCTCCAACTGCGCGACGCTACGCGCTGTTCACATCCATCTGCCCAACGCTACAATGGCGAGTATTACAACAATGCCAACCAGCCACAGACTGTACACAGCACAGCCAGTGATCTTCATACAGAGCGCTACGTGGCGTAACCACACAAAAAACCTAAACAGCCTACTTACAACACCATCTTGGTAGCAGAGAATGTTGTGTACAACATTGGCTCGGTTTCAAGTAGTGCACTTTATGACATAAGATCATGGCTTGTAGAAAATAAACTAAAGCTAAATAACAGCAAGACTCAGTTTTTACATTTTCTAACACACAATTCAACAAAACCCGACGTTTTAATTTCACGGAATGGGCATATGATTAGTGAAACTGAACAGTTCACATTTCTAGGTGTTCAGATAGATAGTAAACTGTCGTCCAAAGACGACATTCAGGATCGTGTTCAGAGACGTAATGCTGCCGTTTTTACTATTCAAACGGTATGAAAAATAAGTGATCTTTCGACACGAAAACTAGTCTACTTTGCTTATTTTCGTTCACTTCTGTCGTATGGTATTGTATTTTGGGATACCTCATCCCGTTCTAAAAGGATATTTCTGTCTCAGAAAAGGCAGTTCTGGCAATAAGTTCGCAAAGCTCTTCTCGACCTCTGTTCACTAGTCGGGGTGTTTCGACATTGGCCTCTCAATATACACTCCTGGAAATTGAAATAAGAACACCGTGAATTCATTGTCCCAGGAAAGGGAAACTTTATTGACACATTCCTGGGGTCAGATACATCACATGGTCACACTGACAGAACCACAGGCACATAGACACAGGCAACAGAGCATGCAGAATGTCGGCACTAGTACAGTGTATATCCACCTTTCGCAGCAATGCAGGCTGCTATTCTCCCATGGAGACGATCGTAGAGATGCTGGATGTAGTCCTGTGGAACGGCTTGCCATGCCATTTCCACCTGGCGCCTCAGTTGGACCAGTGTTCGTGCTGGACGTGCAGACCGCGTGAGACGACGCTTCATCTAGCCCCAAACATGCTCAGTGGGGGACAGATCCGGAGATCTTGCTGGCCAGGGTAGTTGACATACACCTTCTAGAGCACGTTGGGTGGCACGGGATACATGCGGACGTGCATTGTCCTGTTGGAACAGCAAGTTCCCTTGCCGGTCTAGGAATGGTAGAACGATGGGTTCGATGACGGTTTGGATGTACCGTGCACTATTCAGTGTCCCCTCGACGATCACCAGAGGTGTACGGCCAGTGTAGGAGATCGCTCCCCACACCATGATGCCGGGTGTTGGCCCTGTGTGCCTCGGTCGTATGCAGTCCTGATTGTGGCGCTCACCTGCACGGCGCCAAACACGCATACGACCATCATTGGCACCAAGGCAGAAGCGACTCTCATCGCTGAAGACGACACGTCTCCATTCGTCCCTCCATTCACGCCTGTGGCGACACCACTGGAGGCGGGCTGCACGATGTTGGGGCGTGAGCGGAAGACGGCCTAACGGTGTTCGGGACCGTAGCCCAGCTTCATGGAGACGGTTGCGAATGGTCCTCGCCGATACCCCAGGAGCAACAGTGTCCCTAATTTGCTGGGAAGTGGCGGTGCGGTCCCCTACGGCACTGCGTAGGACCCCACGGTCTTGGCGTGCATCCGTGCGTCGCTGCGGTCCGGTCCCAGGTCGACGGGCACGTGCACCTTCCGCCGACCATTGGCGACAACATCGATGTACTGTGGAGACCTCACGCCCCACGTGTCGAGCAATTCGGCGGTACGTCCACCCGGCCTCCCGCATGCCCACTATACGCCCTCGCTCAAAGTCCGTCAACTGCACATACGGTTCACGTCCACGCTGTCACGGCATGCTACCAGTGTTAAAGACTGCGATGGAGCTCCGTATGCCACGGCAAACTGGCTGACACTGACGGCGGCGGTGCACAAATGCTGCGCAGCTAGCGCCATTCGACGGCCAACGCCGCGGTTCCTGGTGTGTCCGCTGTGCCGTGCGTGTGATCATTGCTTGTACAGCCCTCTCGCAGTGTCCGGAGCAAGTATGGTGGGTCTGACACACCGGTGTCAATGTGTTCTTTTTTCCATTTCCAGGAGTGTATATATTGTTTACTGACGTTTCTTGTTAACAATATCCGCTTATTCCCGAGGATTAGCAGCTTTTACTCAGTTAATATTCGGCAGAAATTCAATCTGCATTTGGATCGCACTTCCTTATTCGCAGAAAGGTGTGCGGTATACTGCTGCATGCATTTTCAATAAGCTGCCGCAAGAATTCAAAAGCTTAGCAGTAATCCACGAGCTTTCAAATCGGAACTGAAGAGTTTCCTCATGGGTCACTCTTTCTATTATGTTGAGAAGTTCCTCGAAACATCAAGCTGGTTCTTATGTTATACTGTTGACTGCGTTTACTTAAATTTATGGTTTGACTTTTTTGGGTTATGAACTTTTTTTATAATTTATTACTTTTATGTAGTAATTCCATGTATTACCGCGTTCCATGACCTTAGAGATTTACTCCTTAATTTCGTCCTATGGAACTAGAGTGTGAATCAATAATAGGAGCAGTGGTGGTCGTGGAATCATAAGAGCAGTGGTATCAACAATGTACTTTATTCGTCATAATTCATGCAGCCGTTATGGACAACGTCGTGGCAGCATCGTCGTACTTGGGCGGGAGTGCAGGAAACGCGCGGAACCGTGCTGTGGTGGAGGTAGAAAGCACAGTGGTGCGACCGCCTCGTGATGTGATCGTGTCCCAGAGGCGATGCGACAAGTGCTAACGTACACGGACGGAACTACACGGGACGGTCTGGCCGACTGTGATACTTGCCGACCGGCGTGGTCCACAGCACCAGACGGCAGCCTGGAGGCCCCCGAACCCGGAACTGAAGGGGGATGATGCCGCTTCGGTGGCCTGGCAATGGAGCAGGCGCAGATAGCGAACCAGAGACCCGTCGGAGACGCCCATGAGTCGGCTAATGTCAGTCACAGCTGAATGGCCAACAGCATCAGCTCTAAGTTTGCAATCAGCAATAACCGCAAACAGTGGCCAGTTAAAGATGAGACTGGATTACCTACGTCATGTTGGTGGCTGTTGTGCAGGCGTTCTCGACGTAGGCATGATTCGAGGACAGATCTTGTCACGTGTACATCCTCAGCAAGAACAGTCAATATCTTCACTACACCGACGGTAATATTACTGATAACAGCGCCACAAACGCGAAGTTATTAAGTTCAGTTTACCGAAATTCTTTCATCAAAGATGACGAAGTAAATAGTCCAGAATTCGAATCATGAACAGCAGCCAACATGAGTGAATTAGAAACAGATGACACCGGTGTAGCGAACCCACATAAAGGCAAGTTCTCGATTCCAGATGGGGTACCAATTAGGTCCCTAATGCAGTAGTCCCACACTTAGCAATCATATGTAACCGCTCACTCGACGAAAGATCCGTACTAAAAGATTGGAGTATTACAGATCACAACAGCACTCATGAAAGGATATATGAGTAATCTGCTGAATTATAGACCCGTATCACTGACGTCGATTTACAGTTGGATTATGGAACATGTACTATATTCGAACATTATGAATTACCTCGAAGGTAAACGGTTTACTGACATACAGTCAGAAGGGATTCAGAAAATATCGTTCTCTTGAAACACAACTGACTCTTCACCCGCACAAAGTAACAAGTGCTTTCGACAGAAGATCTCCAATTGAATCCATATTTCCAGGTTTCCTTAACGCTTTTGATAACGTCACTCACAAGAGAATCTAATCAAACTGCGTGCCTGTGGAATATCGCTTTAGTCGTGCTACTAAGCGACAAAAAATCATCGAATAAAACAGAAGTCATACCTGGCGTTCCCCAAGGAAATATGAGAGGCCCTTTGCTGTTCCTAATGTAAGTACATAAACGATTTAGGAGAGAATATGAGCAGCCCTCTTAAATTGTATGCAGATGATGCTCTTTGTTATTGGATATTAAATCAAAACTAATTAAGAAATGACTTGAACATGATATCTGTATTTTGCGAAAAGTACCAAATGTCTCTGAATAAGGAAAAGTGTGAGGTTATCCATATGAATGCAAAAAGAAAATTCGGTTACACGATAAATCACATTTGAAGGCTGCCAGTTACGCCAGATTCCTGGGAGTTACAATTACGAACAACTTAAATTGGAACCATCATATACAGGGTCGTCCATTGATAGTGACCGGGCCAAATATCTCACGAAATAAACATCAAACGAAAAAACTACAAAGAACGAAACTCGTCTAGCTTGAAGGGGGAAACCAGATGGCGCTATGATTGGCCCGCTATATGGCGCTGCCTTAGGTCAAATGGATATCAACTGCGTTTTTTAAAATAGAAACCCCCATTTTTATTACATATTCGTGTAGTAGTAAAGAAATATGAATGTTTAAGTTGGACCACTTTTTTCGCTTTGTGATAGATGGCGCTGTAATAGTCACAAACGTATAAGCACGTGGTATCCGTAACATTCCACCAGTGCGGACGGTATTTGCTTTGTGATACATTACCCGTGTTAAAATGGACCGTTTCCCAAATGCGGAATAGATCGATATCGTGTTGATGTATGGCTGTTGTGATCAACATGCCCAACGGGCGTGTGCTATGTATGCTGCTCGGTATTCTGGACGACGTAATCCGAGTGTCCGGACCGTTCACCGGATATTTACGTTATTTAAGGCAACAGGAAGTGTTCAGCCACATGTGAAACGTCAACCACGACCTGCAACAAATGATGATCCCCAAGCAGGTATTTTAGCTGATGTCGGAGCTAATCCGCACTTCAGTAGCAGACAAACTGCACGAGAATCGGGAATCTCAAAAACTTCGGTGTTGAGAATGCTACAACAACATCGATTGACCCCGTACCATATTTCTATGCACCAGGCATTGCATGGCGACGACTTAGAACGACGTGTACATTTCTGCCACCGGGCACAAGAGAAATTAAGGGACGATGACAGATTTTTCGCACGCTTTCTATTTAGCGACGAAGCGTCATTCACCAACAGCGGTAACGTAAACCGGCATAATATGCACGTGGAACATCAGCGACCTTTGCGGGTTAATGTATGGTGCGGCATTATGGGAGGAAGGATAATTGGCCCCCATTTTATCGATGGCAATCTAAATGGTGCAATGATTTCCTACGTAATGTTCTACCGATGTTACTACAAGATGTTTCACTGCGTGACAGAATGACAATGTACTTCCAACAGGATGAATGTCCGGGACATAGCTCGCGTGCGGTTGAAGCAGTATTGAACAGCGTATTTCGTGACAGATGGATTGGTCGTCGAAGCATCATACCATGGCCCGCACGATCACTGGATCTGACGTCCCCGGATTTCTTTCTGTGGTTTGCTGTCGTGTTCCACCGACAACGCCTGACAACATGCGTCAGCGCGTTGTAAATCATGTGGGAACATTACGGAAGGCGAACTACTCGCTGTTGAGAGGAATGTCGTTACACGTATTGCCAAATGCTTTGAGGTTGACGGACATCATTTTGAGCATTTATTGCATTAAAGTGGTATTTACAGGTAATCACGCTGTAACAGCATGCATTCTCAGAAATGATAAGTTCAGAAAGGTACACTTGACAGCAAAAAAGTGGGTTACTGCCTAATGCAACCAACATAACGTAGCTGTGTTGCAGGTCCTCTAACACCAAAACCCCATGGGGTACAGTCGTTTGACTACACACAATGGTAACCGCAAGAGACTACTAAGAGACCAAAGGTCTTTATGGCAGTCAGTCTAAGCGTCAACTAATATCGTCATACAAAACATATTAGAAAACACGTTCTTAGCGATGAGAAACCCCATAACACTCACAAACTAACTTTAATTACAACAAATGACATTTCAAAAGGTCTGAGAAAACGGATTATTTTACATATCTCGTACAGTAATCCTTAGTCAAAATTAAATACTTGAGACAACATATGGAGTTACAAAGCTGTATGGCAATTGCAAAAAAAGTATTTCGCTCTCTAAAAGGTTTTCCATCCACATGCTGAAGGTCGCTCAAGGGCAAGTGGCTATGGAAACTTGATATTGGACGAACCAGTAGAAAAACGTGATTAACGGAAACAAGCACTCTAAGGAAATCTTAACATTAACAGTGAATCAACAGTTATGTCACTGTTCTCGTAACACATCAACAGCTACGTGTACACAAATTTGAACTTTAAATGACATGACCAACGTCGTCGTTTTGGACCTGGATTCAAACCCAGCAGCTATAGCCATTGCCACCTAAGCTAAACTTTGTTTGTGCCTCATTGAGACCGGATCACTAGGCACAAAGAGACATGAAGTATAGACGTTTGCACCAGTATCAGTTATCAATTCAGATCCCGAAAATAAATAACGAAAATGTTTGTACTGAACTGGGAATCCTGTCAAAACAGTTACCGTCCTGGAACTACCCCCAACGACGTTTAATATGGTGTCATTGACAAAGAACAAGGTATGATCATGTTTAAAATAGAAATGCCACCATATTGAGGTTGTGATAGGGATGCAAACCCAGCACCTAAT
The DNA here is from genome assembly GCF_023897955.1 of Schistocerca gregaria. Lineage (NCBI taxonomy): Eukaryota > Metazoa > Arthropoda > Insecta > Orthoptera > Acrididae > Schistocerca > Schistocerca gregaria. The sequence continues at coordinate 631,777,090 of NC_064923.1, read as the reverse complement.
CGGATTGATAACGAAGTACAGTCATGCTCAAAAGTATCCGAACGACCTGCATTGCATTTTGCATGATTCCCATGCAACCTACATAACGCAACTGTCTAGCAGGTCCTCTAATCGCTCCTTAATACAGTCGTTTGACTATTAAAAATGGTTCCAACAAGTCACCACTAGAAAACACTGCTCTGCATCGCAATGACTCAGGATGTAAAGTAATACCACGATACTAAAAATATCAGGGGACACCTCATCACTGATAAGACTGTCTTTACGGCTTGTAAGCTCGCATTTTTTTGCAATAACTGACATACCTGAAATGTTAGCGCTCTCATTATTACGTCAGATGGGTAATGCACGTAGTAAGTTCGTCGTATTCATGATGTCCTCTTCAAACTAACATACCATACTTGCCATTTAACACAAAATGTCATTAAAAATTTACGTTATTCTCGTGCAACTAGTTGAGAATATGTATGAACTTCAAATGACACGACGAACCGACTCGTTCTGCATATGGATTCACACCCAGGTCATGCAGGATAGGACTCGGTGGCCGTGTGGTTCTAGGCACTTTAGTCCGGAACCGCGTGACTACTACGGTCGCAGTTTCGCATCCTGCCTCGGGCATGGATGTGTGTGATGTCCTTAGGTTAGTTAGGATTATGTAGTTCTAGGTTCTAGGGGACTGATGACCTCAGATGTTGAGTCCCATAGTGCTCACAGCCATTTGAATCAATCATGCAGGCTAAGACGTCGTGGCTGACGGAAATTAACCGTCATTCCTGACTAGGCATGAAGAGAGTGATATACCTCATTTTTGGACAGTATCAGTTAGCAAATATCAACTTTATATTACATAATGTAACATTTTTAACGGACGCGAATTACTACCCAGCATCTGTTGTCCCTGTTAACGAACTACGAGAGATGTTAAATACTGCTTCTTCACAAGTAACTTGCTTGAAATGCAGTGAGGTAAAGCTTTGTGTTGGACAGGGATTCGAACCCAGAACGTAATCGGATTGTTATCGAAGCACAATCAACTTTGACATATCGGATTTTCTCGGCAGTAGCTAGATGTATTAAATGAAATGACGAGACGAAACATTAATTTTTCCTTTCCAGGACTCCAACCCAGCACATATCGCTTTTATATTCCAGAGAAAAGGAACGTTAAGCATGGGTTTGTTACACCAACAGCGACATGTGAGCATGTTTGAACTAGAAATAATATGACGAAGTGTTCAGTGCTGACTGAGAATCGAACCCCAAACATATCGCTGTTGACTACACAGAAAGAGACGACACTTACCGAATTTTTCTCCACCAGCAGCTCGGAATAACATCCCTGAACTTACAGTGATCTCGCAAATAGTTCTGTGTCTCACTGGGAGTCAAAAACGTCAGATATCGTTAGTGTTGACAACGAATGAAAATGCATTAAAAATAAAAATTGTTATCCACCAGCAGATAGGTGTTCTCATGCTAGAGCTTGAGAATACATAGTGTAAAGTTTAGTGCTGGGCCAGGATTTCAACCCATTCATACGCAATATGTGGAGATGTTGAGGAATCTGCAGTTTTGAACAAACAACAAGTTGTAGTCGTGCTGTATTGCCACGAAGGGATCAAATTTCACGTTAAGGGCGGTCTGTGGTGCATTCCCAGTTCTGAACCAATTTTATCGACATACAGAAGCTCAAATAAAAGAAGAAATAAGTGTCCTGTGACCATACACAGGGTTTGTTTCGTCACTAGAAATAAATCATCAGTATAGGAAATGCTACTGGTGATAGAGTTTCTACATGTCGCTACTCCTTACTTTATTGTGGTTCCACCTAACGTCTTCTTGGTAGAAAAGGAATATCATGTTTAATGTGATTTTCAGACCACAATGCCATTATAGCTTCTTCACTTGGCGTAGTTAGAAGAGAATAGAATCTGCCTCTTCGTATAAAAAATCATTTGCAGAAGTTGAAATCGAACCGAGACCAACGTCATATGAAACCATCATCAGTCCAACAGACCACCACACCCATTTATCTACGGCTCATTTCTCTACCATAACACCGTTGCGGCACACAAGATGAGAATTCCGACACACAGGCTCCTTGTAGTGGTTTGCAGGATGTTCAGTACATTGATTTACTTGATTGACAGAATCGCCATGAACTACATACCTTGGCTACTCAGTGCATACATTCGACTCTATTTTGTAATCACCGAAATAAAATAACCTAACTGCAACCTACACAGAACTGCCAACAGTGTAGGACGCAGAAATTTAAATAGGAAGTGTTCCTTTCCATTTGATCTACCCTATTGCGCTATCTGTTTGTTGAAACTATCGTGCAGTGCAAAAGAAATGCTGTAACTGTCGGTCTCTCAGAAGTCTATATCCGGCCATATGCATTATCTCACAGCACTGTGGAGTGCCAAAGTACTGGAGGAACTTTTATTCACTTCCAGAGGTGCTTTAGCTAGGTCACAGCTAGTAGCGTAACGGTAAGCGTCGTGCGCTGTTGATGGGATGTCGCGTGGTCTATTACATCCGCTACTACATTTTTTTTAAACGCAATTGTGCTGTCTGCGAAAGTTATCAATTTAATGGAACTGTGAACATAATTCTCTTCACTTCTCAACCCAAAATAGTCGCATGTGGAAAAAAGGCTAACTTCTGCGTCATTTTGTTCTTTTCAGGTTTAATAGACGGCCAGGCAGCAGATGCACTCGAAGCTTTTGTATTATGTATGGGGAGAGCGCATCAAGCCAAAATAGTCACAAAAGTATATTCTAGATTAGCTGTCGTCTGGTAGTGGCATTTTATTCTTCTTCAAACCTTGTTTGACAGCTTTAACTCAGAACAAGTTTTCTACATGCATGTAATCAATAAACTGCTTGTGCACTGTCAGACTGTTATTGATAACATCAGAGAATTCGTATATATCGTCGATGATTAATTTCTCTCTCATGTTTAGCATTGTTTTTACAACACTAAAAGAAACCTTACGAAAACTTTGCACTGCATTGTAAGAAATGAAATAAAACTACCCACGATAACCTTACGACGAAAGTCTGTTTTAACAAAACTGAGTATCTGTACTCAAGCGTGCCTCTATCTGCATGAGTTAGTAAAACACTATTCACTTAGATTTCGATTGGGTCTGTGTTTAAACGGTATGCTGTGTCATACTCAACAGGTATGCAAACGTGGCATTACATAAGTAAATTTACGTATTCCTAGAAACCCAAAATTTGCTTGTCACTGTAAGTTCAGGGATGTTATTCCGAGCAGCTGGTGGAGAAAAATTCGGTAAGTGTCGTCTCTTTCTGTGTAGTCAACAACGGTATGTTTGGGGTTCGATTCTCAGTCAGCACGGAACACTTTGTCATGTTATTTCTAGTTCAAAAATGCTCACATTTCGCTGCTGGTGTAACAAACCCATAGTTAACGTTTCTTTTCTCTAGAATATAACAGCGATATGTGCCGGGTTGGAGTCCTGGAAAGGAAAAATTAATGTTTCTTCTCGTCATTTCCTTTAATACTTCTTCTGCCGAGAAAATCCGATATGTGAAAGTTGATTGAACTTCGATAACAATCCGGTTACATTCTGTGTTCGAATCCCTGTCCAACACAAAGCTTTACCTCACTGCATTTCAAGCAAGTTACTTGTGAAGAAGCAGTATTTAACATCTCTCGTAGTTCGTTAACAGGGACAATAGATGCTGGGTAGTAATTCGCGTCCGTTAAAAATGTTACATTATGTGATATAAAGTTGATATTTGCTAACTGATACTGTCCAAAAATGAGGTATATCACTCTCTCTATGCCTAGTCAGGAATGACTGTTAATTTCCGTCAGCCACGAAGTCTTAGCGTGCATGATTGGTGCATATGGCTCTGAGCACTATGGGACTTAACATCTGCGGTCATCAGTCCCCTAGAACCTATAACTACTTAAACCTAACTAACCTAAGGATATCACACACATCCATGCCCGAGGCACGATTCGAACCTGCGACCGTAGCACTCACGCGGTTCCGGTCTAAAGTGCCTAGAACCACACGGCCACCGCGGGCTAGCCTGCATGACCTGGGTGTGAATCCGTATGCAGTACGAGTCGGTTCGTCGTGTCATTTGAAGTTCTTACATATTCTCAACCAGCTTCTCGTGAATAACGTACATTTTTACTGACATTTTGTGTTAAATGACATGTATGGTATGTTAATTTCAAGAGGAAATCATGTATACGACGAACTTACTAAGGGATTACCTATCTGACGTAATAATGAGAGTGCTAACATTTCAGGTATGTCAGTTATTGCAATAAATGCGAGCTTACAAGCCTTAAGGAGAGTCTTATCAGTGATGAGGTGTTCCCAGATATTTTTAGTATCGTGGTATTACTTTACATCCCGAATCATTGTGATACAGAGCAGTGTTTTCTAGTGGTGACGTGTTGCAACCATTTTTAATAGCCAAACGACTGTACCAAGGAGCGATTAGAGAACCTGCTAGACAGCTGCGTTATGTAGGTCGCATGGGAATCAGATGAAATGCAATTCAGGTTGTTCGGATACTTTTGAGCACGACTGTACATAAAATCAGGAGTTAAATATCAAATATTTTCACCAATAGCGAAATGCTGGAACCTTAATTGACGATAGAATTGTTTTTGCCTGACTGGGATTCAAACCCAGCATCGAGAACCGTCGTTTTCTAACCAGGAACAGACGATAAATAGCTATTGTTGGTTCACCAGTAGCGAGATTGTCGCATGTTTAGTTAGACATCAGGCGACGAAAAGTCCTGTGCTGAATGGAATTCAAACCCCGCACACGTGGTCATGAAGAAACTTTAACTGTCAAATTCTTTTCCAATAGTAGCTAGGAATGGCGTGATTGTATTAACAATGATGTGTTGGAAAATACTCTTTTGGCTAGAAGTTGAATCCACAACATGTTGTCGTTGGTGATTACAACGAACACAACTCCAAACTCAAATCCGTTTTAACCAGTAGGATGAAGAGGAATGTTTGAACATGAAAAGATGTAAGGAAACGTTTGATCTTGTAATGTTGTGATAAATAGCTCATCATGTGGCTGTGAGTTGAAACGAACACGTTACAGCTGGCAACGCACGAAGAGACGTGGAAAATGCAACTATTTTTCACCAGTAGTTTGGAGTGCACATGCTAGGGCTTGAAATGACATAATGAATATTTTGTGCTGATCAGGATTCGAAACCAGATAGGTGCCTTTCTAGGACTCCTAGAAGAGTTTGCAATCTTCGGGAACACAGTGAAATCGGATTCTAATTCCAGTCCAGCACCACAATTTTCAACGTCTCAGTTTCAAATAAAGTAAGAGCCATGTGAACTTACATGGCCATTGGTTCATTAAATGAAATACGTTTTCTAGTTTACGACGGCTTGCTGGTGACAGAGTCTCTGCCTTACGGGGTTTCTCCATCTGTCACAGCTCAAACGAATGCCCAGTCGGCAGCGAAGGGATGTTATCTTTACTGCGGATATTGAACTACGGAGCTTACTGGCGATCTGCACTTGGCCCTACTAGGGGTGAAGTAGAGATACTTGTGTGTGTTAAACACCTACACCTGACGTGAGATGTGAACCTATACGTTTTACACATCAATGCAAGATTAATCCACGAGACCACGGAACCCCCTGCCAAGCAAATGATTATAAATTGCAGAGTATTCATTTAGATGTAGATGCAGATGTCAAGGGACGCGTAACAGGAAGGAGGGCGGTATCTGGGAATGGACAGAAGTGTAGAAGTGCAAAATATAACGTGAAATGCTAGCAAAATATTGCTTACTTAGACGTGTGCCACAGTTCGTTTTATCTTAGGACCGACAGATAAGGAAGAACAGTTCTCAGAACGAAGAATGGGTTATAGGAAAGGGGATATCAACGAATATGGTTTCATAGGTGGTGAGAGGAATGATAGAGAGTAAAGACAGCAGAAATTAAAAGAGAAAATGTAGCGTCATTGGAAACCGCTAGTTTTGTTTACAAAGTTTTGGGGGAGTGTAATAGAAGGGCACTTGGGGCGATAGTGTCAGAGAGAGAGAGTGTGAGAGAGAATAGAAAAGATATTGACAACGAGTAAACATAAATGTTCATATGTGTGTGAAATCTCATGGGACTGAACTGCTAAGGTCATCAGTCCGTAATCTTACATACTACTTAACCTAAATTATCCTAAGGACAAACATACACACCCATGCCCGAGGGAGGTCTCGAACCTCCGCCGGGACCAGCCTCACAGTCCATGACTGCAACGCCCGAGACCGCTCGGCTCATCCCGCGATACGAGTAAATATAATGTGAAATCATTGGCGTATTGTGTGGAGGACGGAGGGTGTATACATGGATGGAGGGGAAGAGAGAGACGTATTTGAAATAACAAAAACTACTGTGACAAAGTCCATCTACGCTGTTTAGTTTGTAAGTATGTAGACATGGTATAAATGATATCAAAATATGTTTAACAAACTGTATATTCAAAAGAAACCCACTTGAATTCAAAGAGCAACTCAAAGGAAAGCTAACCTATATTGTATCTTTTCTGTTGCCTCGCGATCTTCCACTAGCTTCCAATGAGGAAAAATGACCAAAAAGAAGACATAACAAAACATTTTAAGAACTCTAATATTTTATCCAGAATCCTTCATTATTTTGTACTTCTATCACGCGCCTTGGCATAGAACGTATAAGCCTTCGGACGTAACAGCCTGTAGAAGCAAATTCATTCTAGGCTTCCAGGACGCAGTCTCAAAGAGCGTCCGCAGTAGTTGGTTGGTTTCGTGGCCAGTTCTCTGTTAATATTCTGGCGACCTCAGCCCACATGTTTTCCATGGAGTTCATATCAGCCGCCCGTGGCGGCCAGTCCACGACGTTGACGCCTATCGTGGAGAGCGGGTGCTGAACAAATGCAGACTTGTGAATGGGAGAATGGTCCTCTTCTGCGTACAGCATTCGCTCTGACGGAGGCATCACATTTTCCAATATGTGGGCATACTGCGCGCTGTCGAGAGTTCCTTCTATCCTGTGAAGAATTCCCGCCCATCTCGCAGAATTCCAACCCCAGCAGGTAACAGATAGCCGGCCACTTCTTCTCGTCGTGGTTACATATTCGCGTCGATGGCGAGTCCCTTGCGGCCTGTAAACGATTCGTGGACCGTCGTTATTGGTGGAAAACACCTTCTCATCAGTGAAAATTACGTTGCCCATGACGCCCTCAGATGGAGCTCCGCAAATGCTAGCCGGTAAAACGTTGTCTTCGCTGAGCTCTTGATTCATGGCGGATCGTCGTGCATGCAGCCAGCGTCCCTCAGCCTTCGGCGAATCGTGTCACTGGAGCCGGGGAAGGTGGTCTCCCGCCGCAACTGCTTCGCGTTCAGAAAGGGATTTTCTGTGCTCCTAGTCACTAGGTCCCTGTCTTCCTGCTGTGAGCTCACTCTCTTCCTGCCTGAGCCAGGAGCCCTGTTGGTGGTGCCTCTTTCAAGGCACAACCTCCACAATATCGTTGCAGTGGTATGTGGTACGCCATACCGTCTGCCAGCTTCTCTGATGGAACATCCTCCTTCCTCAATGAGAGCGACGACTCTACCTCGGACGGCCGGGGTGGCCGAGCGGCTCTAGGCGCTTCAGTCTGGAATCGCGCGACCGCTATGGTCGCAGGTTCAAATCCTGCCTTGGGCATGGGTGTGTGCGATGTCCTTAGGTTAGTTAGGTTTAAGTAGTTCTAAGTTCTAGGGGACTGATGACCTCAGATGATAAGTCCCATAGTGCTCAGAGCAATTTGAACCATTTTTTGACTCTACCTCGAATAGACCTCTCCCAGTGGGCCATTACGGCAGACAGCCTGATGTGTATTTCTGCTTGCCGCCCTTATACTGGTTCCAGAACAGGAGGTAAACAAACATATTTGCGTCAAACGGAGCGGCAGCGGCAGAGGCATGCGGCGCAGCCGTTCTGGGTCGTCCCGGGCTGTTGGCCCACCAACGCCACCGCCAGCTCGCTCACTTGCGTCTCGCCTCGGCCAGACTGGCTGCCCCGTAGCTCGCGAGCCGCGGCTAGTGCAGAATCGGGTCGCATGGTCGCGATCACCCCTTGAAGGATCAAAGGTTACACTTAATCTACCCAGGTCTGTAGTACAAACTAACGCAGCTACAGCTATTATGCTGTAACATGTGCAGGCACACTTACAGTTGATGATTTATTCAAATATTTGACGAACAATACTTTCAAAAATACATTCATTTTAAACATAGTTACAACAAAATATTTCACCTAGCTAGCAATATCATGGCGCAGGAAACTATATTTTCTTGTAAGCGCTGTGCATTAGATGTAGCCTTAAGAAAACCTGTTTTCAATCACGACAACTGAGCGGAATGTAAAAGTAAACGGGTTTGGCGGCAGCTTCTCCAAATAATAGTATATACTTAGCATATAATACACGTTTTGTGCATTTATAACATGTTCTCAGTGTCTCTGAAACAATACGTACTGCGCGGCGGAAATTAGTTTCTGCTCAGGCACTTCATTTACATCTCAATGATACACGACTACTAGAGAACATTGCTCTTTACGGCAGTCAATCCACTTCTAAATTAACATCATGATATCGCAGATATTAGGCAACACTTTAATAGGGATGAGTAAGGCCTTAAGATTTGCAACTAAACATGCTACTCCTAGCTACTACTGAATACGAAGTTGATTATTAACGTGTCTTCATAACTATATGTGCGGCGTTCGACTCTCAGTCAGCATAGACATTTTCGTCACCTTATTTCTAGTTAAACGTGTGCACATCTGACTATGGGTTAACCAACATTGGACATTTCTCGTCTGTCCCTGGTTAGACAACGACGGCGGTAGGCGCCGGGTTCAAATCCCGGTCAGGCAATACATCTTCAGTCGTCATTTAAGGTTCCAGCCCCACTACTGGTGACAAACTGTGATATCTACATTCTGATTTTACGTACTTATTCAACAATCCGATTAGGTGCTGGGTTCGCATCCTTGTCGCCAGCATTACATGATGGCATTTCAATTTTAAACATGTGCATCCTTTATTCCTTGACAATGCAACAGTATACAACGTCTTTCGAAGTTAATTATCAAGAAGGTAATTGTCATGTTAGGGTTCCTGCTTTCGTACAAACATTATCGTCATTTACGTTTAAGTTGAGAATTGATAACTGATATTTGGTGCAAACTTCAATATTTGACGTCTCTTTATGCCTATCGAGTCTCGATAAGGCAAAAAGCTTTGCTTGGTTACCAATGCCTTTACTTTCTGGGTTTGCATCCGGATCCAGAACGAAGACGTTGGTCATGCCATTTAAAGTACAACTTCGTGTACAACTAACTGTTGATGAGTAATGTAAACAATGATATCACTTGCGATTCGCTGTTAATGTTGGGATTTCCGTAGAGTGGGTGCCGCCATTAATCACGTTTTCTTTTAACTGCTTAGTATTACATAAAGTTGATGCGAAACCACTCCCCATTGAACGTTGGACGACATTCAGCATGTGTTGGTTAAACCTTTTAGACAGCAAAGAACTTGTTTCCAATTGCCATACAACTTTATAAATCCATATACTGTCTCAAATATTTGTGCCTAAGGATTACTGAAAGATTTATGTGACAAACCTAGTTGTCCCATAACATTTGAAATGTCACTTATTGTAATTGAGTTTAGTTTACAAACGTTAAGGACTGTCTGATCTCTTCTGTACGATCGTGGTTTTGCTTTACATCTGTACGGACTGTCATAAAGACTGGTGTTCTCTAGTAGTCTCTAGCGGTACCCATTGTGTATCTTACGACGACTGTACTGTGGAGGGTTGCGACTATGTGCAACACAGCTATGTTATGTTGGTTGCATACATTCAGTTGTAGCCTACCCGCTAGAATTCAGGGGTGACCCCCGTTTTTTGCTGTCGAGTGTACATGTATCACATTGGCATAACCGAAATAAAATGTTCAAACGTACCTGCATTCTGTATTTTAATTTAAAAAACTTAACTGTTACCTACTGTTCGTCTAAAATTGTGAGCCATATGTTTGTGATTATTACAGCGCCACCTATCAAAAGCGAAAAAAGTGGTCCAACTAAGACATTCATGTTTCTTTACACACTATACGAATTAGTAATAAAAAATGGAGGTTCCTATTTTTAAAAAATGCAGTTGATATCCGTTTGACCTATGGCAGTGCCATCTAGCGGGCCAACAATAGCGCCATCTGGTTTCCCCCTTCAAGCTAGACAAGATTCGTTTGTTTGTAGTGATTTCGTTTGACGTTTATTTCGTGAGATATTTGGCCCCGTTACGATCAGTGGACCACCCTGTAGATAATGTTGTGGGGAAGGCAAACCAAACACTTCGTTTTATTGTTGGAACACTTAGATGATGCTACAGGTCTGCTATAAATACTGCATACACTACGCTTGTCCGTCCTCTGCTTAAGTATTGCTGTGTGTTATGGAGTCCTTACCAGGTAGGATCGACGTAGGACAACGAAAAAGAAGAAGTGCAGTTCGTTTTGTATTATTGCGAAATGGGGGAAAGAGAGTCAAGGTCACGATATAAGATTTGAGGCAACAATTAAAACAAAGATGTTTTTCTTTGTGGCGAGAACTTATCACCGGCTCGCATGCCTGCATAGGGATAAATGATCATTAATATAAAGTTAGATATATGAGGGGTCCCCCACATTTTTTTCCTATGTTCTCAATTATTTTCTGGGTGTATTCAGGCCTCTGTCTTCCTCTACAGTTTTTTACCCTCTGTAACTCCATCTACTACCCAGGATTTTATTCTGACGTCTTAATACATGTTCTATCATCGTATCCCTCCTTCTTAACAGTGTTTCCTATATATCCTTTCCTTGCCGATTCTGCGGAGAACGTCTTAACGCTTTATCTTATTACTCCAGGTAAATTTCAACATTATTTCACAGTACCACATCTCAACGCTTAGAGTCTCTTATGTTTCGGTTTTCCAGCAGTCCATGTTTCACTACTAAGCAGTTCTGTGCTCCCAACGTACATTCTCCAAAAGTTTATTCCTCGAATTAAGGCCTATTTTTTATACTAGTCAACTGCTCTTGGCTGGGAATGCCCTTTCTGTCAGAGCTGGTCTGCTTTTAATGTCCACCTTGCTCTGTCCATCATGGGTTATTTTTCTGCCTAAGATGCAGAATTTCTTAACTTCGTCTACTATGTGATCCCCCATTGTAATACTAAGTTTCTCGCTGTTCTCATTTCTGCTACCTCCCACTACCTTCGTCTTTCTTGGAATTACTCTCAATTCATATTCTGTGCTCCTTATACTTTTCATTCCATTCAACAGGACCTGCAATTCTTATTCTCTTTCACTGGAGATAGCAATGTTATCGGCAAATCTTAGCACTCATATCCTTTCAACCGGAATTGTAATCCCAGTCTCGAACCTGTCTTATATTTCCGACATTGCTTTTTCCATGTATAGATTCATCGGTAGGGACGAAAGAACAGATCTCTTTCTTGAAACGTTTCTATTATGAGCACTTTGTTCTTGGTCTTCCAATATTCCCTATTGGTTCTCGTGAATATTGTATATTACCCTTCTTTCTCTATGGTTCACCCCAATTTTCTAAGAATTTCGTACATTTTAAACTCTTTTACATTGTCGAACTCTTTTCCTCCGTAGACAAATCTTATGAACGTGTCTTGACTGTTCTTAGGTCTTGCTCCCTTATCAACTGGAACGCCAAAACTGCCTCTTTATTGCCTTTACCTCTCATGAACCCAAAATGGTCGTCATCATCCTCAGTTTTCTTTTCCATTCTTCCGCATATTTTCCGGCCAGAAGCTCGGATCCATGACCTGTTAAACTGATTGTGCGAATATTTTCGCACTTGTCGGCTCTTGCTATCTTTTAAAATGTGTAGATTGTGTTTTTCCGAAAGTATAATGGTATTTCTCGATTGTCGCGAATTGCAGTTTTATTGCCACTTGAGCAAATGGTCTTAGAAATTCCAATGAAACGTTTTTTATCCCTTCTGGCCTATTTAATCTGAAGTCCTCCAGTTCTATTTTAAATTCTGATTCTAACACTTGATCTACTATGTCGACTTCTGTCCGTACAGAAAGATTTAAAGGTTCATTCTTCCCACGTGCGGTTAGAGAGCAGAACAGTAAATAAATAGTCTTAAGATTTTTTAAAGGAACCTATGCCAGGACATACATGCGAACTGGAAAGTACTCATGCAGATGTCGACGGCCGGAGATGCTCGCACGGTCACTTGCTGTCACGTAGGAAGACTCAGACAGTGCAGCATGGGGTAATCCTGCACTAAACTGCCCCATGCGGGTGGCTCGCATAGTGTTGCCTCAGCACTTTCTTGTCCCACACATTGGAGATACACAGGCAGCATTCCGGTCCACCTGCGCACAGATTGTGAAGTCTGCTAGAAAGGTGTTGGAGCTACACTAGTAACGAATCTACGACGCAAATCCGGAATTTTCCTATCCAGTACACATTGTAGTTGGTTCCTCCATTTTGCATAACTCGTGGTAAACTGATTTTACCTCACAATCAGCGACCTAAAAAATATTTTTCTCTCGGTATTGTAAAAGTATTCTGTAATATGAAGGACAGAGTTTCAAAACTCAGGATCCATTGACCACTGGTCTGATTTTCGAAAAGTTGGCTTAAAGTGAAAGTACATTTTAGTATGACTTTGAAGCAGTAAATGCAACAGAACTTAACCTCTTTGTGCTTCTGATAATTAACTTCAACAGTATATTTTGGTGTCCAGGTCTAATGTTTATAAAAATTAATCGATATTTTTGCTGGATGATAGTAGGAATAATCATGCAAATTTGTTAACCTTAAATTATTCTCATGGCGTCGTAGTTTGTTGCTCCCGGTTGCACTTGATGTACTATTTAAACACAGCATCTGCAGATGGAAGAATACGTTTTATAGCTTTGGTTTAGTTTAGTTGAGTTTTTTGCATATTTTGTTGATCATATTGCCGTTTCACCATGATGTGAATCATGTTAGTATGTTCACGAATAACGTACATTTCCTGTGTGAAAACATGGCAACCACCTCCATAACTGGAAGTTTTGTTTTACCTTTAATCTACAATAAACTCTGATAAATTTAACCCAGCGACATAAATCCTCTCAGGGCTCATCTGTGGAGCTGTCAAGTAGGAATTTCTTCTGTTTCTTTTCAAAACTTTCATAATATGATAGCATCTTTTATTTACAAGGGTCAATTACTTCCATGACCGTTTAGTTTTGTCCTTTCTATAGAAGAGTAATGTTTAAGTTGTGGATAGTGGAGCCTATTTCTGCTATTACATTTATAAACGCTGCACTTTTGAAATGTGCATGATTCTTAACAACAAGCCTCACAAGAAAGTAAACGTAAAGTAAGGCTCTTGTCAGTATGCCTACATTTCAAAACAGTTTTCTCTGTAAAGTTACAATTCGGAGACCACGTATTACCTTTACAGAACGATTCAGTGCAATGAATACTTTATGTAGAATCGACCCTGAAATTTTCCATCTGACATCAGAGACTGGAACTATGCAACGTAAACTAATTTTCTAATTGTTTCATAACCAAAATTAATAATAATACAACAAACGTTGCTGAACTCAAGCGTCTAAGAAGATATATTATATGGGAACTACAGTTCAGGGTCTGATCACTACGCACACCACATAATTATGAACCGTTTTACATACTACGTGTCACCTGTGCTGTATTGTTATAGACGATGACGTATCGGGACTTTATAGAAGTGAATGAAAAGTATTTCTAAGTTAAATGATATTTGATATATACAGAAACAATCTGTAATATTTTTAAATGTTTCATTTATTTATGGTTCCGTTGTTGAAGCTCTGATGAGCTTGATTATAATGCTTCCATCATCAGGGAAGAGCTTTATTTCTACTTTAGTGATAATGGTCATTTATACAGGGTGTTACAAAAAGGTACGGCCAAACTTTCAGGAAACATTCCTCGCACACAAAGAAAGAAAATATGTTATGTGTACATGTGTCCGGAAACGCTTACTTTCCATGTTAGAGCTCATTTTATTACTTCCCTTCAAATCACATTAATCATGGAATGGAAACACACACCAACAGAACGTACCAGCGTGGCTTCAAACACTTTGTTACAGGAAATGTTCAAAATGTTCTCTGTTAGCGAGAATACATGCATCCACCCTCCGTCGCATGGAATTCCTAATGAGCTGATGCACCCCTGGAGAATGGCGTATTGTATCACAGCCGTCCACAATACGAGCACGAAGAGTCTCTACATTTGGTACCGGGGTTGCGTACACAAGAGCTTTCAAATGCCCCAGTAAATGAAAGTCAAGAGGGTTGAGGTCAGGAGAACGTGGAGGCCATGGAATTGGTCCGCCTCTACCAATCCATCGGTCACCAAATCTGTTGTTTGAAGCGTACGAACACTTCGACTGAAATGTGCAGGAGTTCCATCGTGCATGAACCACATGTTGTGTCGTACTAGTAAAGGCACATGTTCTAGCAGCACAGGTAGAGTATCCTGTATGAAATCATGATAACGTGATCCATTGAGCGTAGGTGAAAGAACGTGGGGCCCAATCAAGACATCACCAACAATGCCTCCCCAAACGTTCACAGAAAATCTGTGTTGATGACGTGATTGCACAATAGCGTGCGTCAGCCCACACATGTTGATTGTGAAAATTTACAATTTGAACACGTTGGAATGAAGCCTCATCCGTAAAGAGAATATTTGCACTGAAATGAGGATTGACACATTGTTGGATGAACCATTCGCAGAAGTGTACCTGTGGAGGCCAATCATCTGCTGATAGTGCCTGCACACGCTGTACATGGTACGGAAACAACTGGTTCTCCCGTAGTACTCTCCATACAGTGACGTGGTCAACGTTACCTTGTACAACAACAACTTCTCTGACGCTGACATTAGGGTTATCGTCAACTGCACGAAGAATTGCATGGTCCATTGCAGGTGTCCTCGTCGTTCTAGGTCTTCCCCAGTCGCGAGTCATAGGCTGGAATGTTCCGTGCTCCCTAAGACGCCGACCAATTGCTTCGAACGTCTTCCTGTCGGGACTCCTGCGTTCTGGAAATCTGTCCCGATACAAACGTACCGCGCCACGGCTTTTGCCCCGTGCTAATCCATACATCAAATGGGCATCTGCCAACTCCACATTTGTAAACATTGCACTGACTGCAAAACCACGTTCGTGATGAACACTAACCTGTTGATGCTACGTACGATGTGCTTGATGCTAGTACTGTAGAGCAATGAGTCGCTTGTCAACACAAGCACCGAAGTCAACATTACCTTCCTTCAATTGGGCCAACTGGCGGTGAATCGGGGAAGTACAGTACATACTGACGAAACTATAATGAGCTCTAACATGAAAATTAAGCGTTTCCGGTCACATGTCCACATAACATCTTTTCTTTATTTGTCTGTGAGTAATGTTTCCCGAAAGTTTGGCCGTACCTTTTTGTAACACCCTGTAGACATCATGGATTGGAGTGGTCTCAGAACTGCACTCTGTGGGATTGCAGTATTAATTTGTCCCCAAACAGAATGCAACTATCATGAGAACTGCACGAGGTATCTAACATGTGATTTTACTTCCTATCAGGTAAATATTAAGTGAAACACTTGCTTCCTATACACCTGAAGAATAATCTCTTAAGTTTCTCCAAAAGAATGTTCGAATTTGCACAGTCAGATTTGACAGAGTACTGAAAACTAAAAAGTCGCTGTCTGAGAAATGTCGTCATTGAGATATTTTAATACATGGTAAGTAGCGTGCTAGAGGGCGTTTTCAGTGTAGATTCCATTATGGAAATTAAATCAGTACCTTATATTTGCAGATATGCTCGACCAATCTTAAATATATTACTTTTTCAAAACTTTTGAAAAGTAAATTAATAGGGAAACCGATTGATAGTTATTAATATATTTACTACTATCATTATACATGTGAGGTTAACAATGTCATATTTTATTTTGGAAAGATATCTTGTGAAACAAATTCACTATATATCAAAAGAACATGTTTCGAATGTTAAGAATCTCATGAGAAATATTGCTTTTAGAAGAGTTATCTAATTTCTTGATTTCCGTGGAAGGAATTGGAATGGTCTCGAACTGAATGAATGCTTGTTTTACTGATTGTTACATATGCTGCAATGCTCTTTATTTTGAAAGAATAGCACTGAGTTTCTCAGTTAAATTTATAAAATGACTATTTAACAGGAGTCCTGTACGTTTGGTATCATGGACCACTCAGTCATTAGCTTTAATTGCTATATTATCTTGCGGTACGATTGATTTTTACCTTCTAACTACACCCGATATTGTTTTGATTTTAACAAGTTTCAGAATAAGCCTTGTTTCCGAATGGACAATTGGTAGAAAACTGTGTTTCCTTGTGACTTCTGTAAGAAAGAAAACTAAAATTTCCCAGTAAAGCAGCAGCTGAAAGTTGTAGAACAATGAAGAGTTGGTGTCTTCCGAGATGTCACGGATGCCTCTTCTAGGAAGCGACGCAACGCCTCGTTTAGCGCGCGGCGGATTTGATGTTGACCTCGGCAACGAGGCATCATGTCTGGCTGGCAGCGGCGTTCGTGCTCACAGAGGGCAACAAAAGGCAGGCACTGCTACTGCGATTTGGCGAATGCCAGGGCGTGGCCTCTCAGTGCCACACCCAGCCTGCTGTGTAACGACCGTCTGTACTAGTTACAGTCGTACGGAACAAGCAAATAGGCACATCGATTTCTTGGATGACAATGGAAGAGAGAACCTAAACAACTTCTGTTACGTGAAACACTACATACTTCCTCAAGCTGAGATTTCCTGATGTTGATTATTCACGCAACTTACACTATCGACTTTGGAACACACACTCTATCACTTTATGTAGCTAGAAAATCAATCACATCTGTATCAGTACAGTGTCATGCATCGGTAGACCATATACGCTGACATCTTTACCTCTTTACCTCTTTACCACGTAGCTAAAATCGAAAGTCAAATAAAGTTTTGTCATGTTTTTTACAAAACGTTCGAAACCCAAATAGATCGTGGAACGTGCGATTTTTGGCTGGTTAGTTCGTTAATTTCATATTCCATGGGTCATTATGTACGATAATTCGTAATTAATTGGAAAGAATCATTTTAAGTTCACATCTCAAATTAATTTGTGTTAATGGTCATACGATGAACATTTCTAAGTTTGTTTTAGTTTTTCATTTTTTAAGAAAGTAAGGTGTACGGATGTGAGTTAGTACTTCCTACCCACTACCTTTTACACATTGCAATAATAGGTATTCTTCTGCGGAATAGGAGGAGTTTTCAAGATAAAGCTTTCTCAGTTTGTTTTCAAATTTCGCTTTAATGTCTGTTAGAAATCTTAGGTGACCGGTTAAGTAACCAAACATTTTTACTGAAGCACTGCCCACCCCTTTTTGTGCAAAAGACAACATTGATGTGGAGTAATGCTTCCAGAGTTGTAATTATGAACATAATTGTGTCTTTGGAACTGTAGTGGGTTATTTACGACAGACTTCATCAGGAAGAAATATACTGTGAAGCAGTAATCAGAATGCCTAACTCCTTAAACAGTTGTCTACAAGATGATTGTGGGTGGCTACCACATATTTTTTTTCAGAACATTTTCGATCAACGAAAAATTTATTTCTTAAAGATGAGTTCTCCCAGAACATTATTCCATAGACATTATTGCATGAAAACATACAAACTATGTTATCTTGTTGATTTGCTCTCCCCATGATATCCAATGATTCTAAGTGCAAATATGGCTGAACTAAGTTGTTTTAGGCGTTCCAAAACATTCTGTTTCCTATTTATATTCTAATCGATATGGAAACCTAAGAAATTTGAAGTTCCCATGTTCATGTGATTGAATTGAGAGTTATTTTTTCAACATACCGCTGTGATTTTTATCTTGAATTGTTTGTCTCTATGCTTTCTACTATATTTAACTAATGATTATTAAACATATTTGTTACCTGTGACTCATAAATTGTAGTCCTTCAATTTAGTTCAGTAGTGATATTGTCTTGTTCTGTGCCTCGATGTCCTGTCTCTCGTTTCACTGTGTTCCATATAGCCTTAGGTATGCTGTCGTAACCACTGATTTCTGACATGTGAATGTTCCTTGAATGTTCCTTGATTTTTATTAACTTTCTTTAGTAATCTCGAATAGTTTTTGTAGTGTGAAACGACTACAGGATTTATACTTGTTCGTGCCAATAGGTACATTTCTCTTTTCGTTTCACAATAATATTAATCCCTCTTGTGATCCAAGGTAAATTTGAGAATCTACCGGGACGGAATATATACACTCCTGGAAATTGAAATAAGAACACCGTGAATTCATTGTACCAGGAAGGGGAAACTTCATTGACACATTCCTGCGGTCAGATACATCACATGATCACACTGACAGAACCACAGGCACATAGACACAGGCAACAGAGCATGCACAATGTCGGCACTAGTACAGTGTATATTCACCATTCGCAGCAATGCAGGCTGCTATTCTCCCATTCAGACGATCGTAGAGATGCTGGATGTAGTCCTGTGGAACGGCTTGACATGCCATTTCCACCTGGCGCCTCAGTTGGACCAGCGTTCTTGCTGGACGTGCAGACCGCGTCAGACGACGCTTCATCCAGTCCGAAACATGCACAATGGGGGACAGATCCGGAGATCTTGCTGGCCAGGGTAGTTGACTTACACCTTCTAGAGCACGTTGGGTGGCACGGGATACATGCGGACGTGCATTGTCCTGTTGGAACAGCAAGTTCCCTTGCCGGTCTAAGAATGGTAGAACGATGGGTTCGATGACGGTTTGGATGTACCGTGCACTATTCAGTGTCCCCTCGACGATCACCAGAGATGTACGGCCAGTGTAGATCGCTCCCCACACCATGATGCCGTGTGTTGGCCCTGTGTGCCTCGTTCGTGTGCAGTCCTGATTGTGGCGCTCACCTGCACGGCGCCAAACACGCATACGACCATCATTGGCACCAAGGCAGAAGCGACTCTCATCGCTGAAGACGACACGTCTCCATTCGTCCCTCCATTCACGCCCGTCGCGACACCACTGGAGGCGGGCTGCACGATGTTGGGGCGCAAGCGGAAGACGGCCTAACGGTGTGCGGGACCGTAGCCCAGCTTCATGGAGACGGTTGCGAATGGTCCTCACCGATACCCCAGGAGCAACAGTGTCCCTAATTTGCTGGGAAGTGGCGGTGCGGTCCCCTACGGCACTGCGTAGGATCCTACGGTCTTGGCGTGCATCCGTGCGTCGCTGCTGTCCGGTCCCAGGTCGACGGGCACGTGCACCTTCCGCCGACCACTGGTGACAACATCGATGTACTGTGGAGACCTCACGCCCCACGTATTGAGCAATTCTGCGGTACGTCCACCCGGCCTCCCGCATGCCCACTATACGCCCTCGCTCAAAGTCCGTCAACTGCACATACGGTTCACGTCCACGCTGTCGCGGCATGCTACCAGTGTTAAAGACTGCGATGGAGCTCCGTATGCCACGGCAAACTGGCTGACACTGACGGCGGCGGTGCACAAATGCTGCGCAGCTAGCGCCATTCGACGGCCAACACCGCGGTTCCTGGTGTGTCCGCTGTGCCGTGCGTGTGATCATTGCTTGTACAGCCCTCTCGCAGTGTCCGGAGCAGGTATGGTGGGTCTGACACACCGGTGTCAATGTGTTCTTTTTTCCATTTCCAGGAGTATATATATATATATATATATATATATATATATATATATATATATATATATATATACAAGTGGTAAGGTGTTGTGTTTCAATGGAAGCAGAAGTGCAAAATATCGGCAAGACGAGCTGGCCGAGGATTTCAAACGGTACAACATCTCTTTGCGAACGAACAGGTATAACGTAGTTGATCATAAAATATTCCAGTCATCCGTCTGCTACTTCCACACTACCCGACTTTTCACTCCCTATGCTGGGATTGTCTTCAGAATTCCACTGGTGTCCCTGGATGACTGAACGCTGGAATGTGACCCGAGGATTGTTTCCCACAGGTCAATCCAGGCTCAACTATTGACAGCATGGGGATGGGAAATCCAGCAGCAAACTGGGCGGCCTGAATGCCCAAAGGATTCCACAGTCTGTCACAACAGATCCAAAGAATCACAGTCCCGCATTTAAATTGTGTATGTCCTATTTAATGTAAAAGCTGTTTCCTAAATTCGAGACATTCAGGTAAGAAGGATCTTTCTTTCAGCAAGTCATCTGGGAAGATAAGTTACGTCTTCAAAGCCGTAATTAATACAAAAAGGTGTTACCGGCCATTGAGACAGGATATAAATGATCTATGTTTCCGAGCTTCAAAATATGAGACGCGATTTGAAGCCTTCAATTCCTGGATTTTGCGTTCTATAATTACGGTATCATACTTCGGGGATCGGGGAAGTGGTCATTTAAGAAACTGACACAGGTAAACTGACACAGTTTTCGTGAAGCGTTACACAATAGTCGGCATAAATCAGGCTGCATGTACAGTGGTAAGATATATATACTCGAAGCATTCGCGTTTAAAGCATCACATCAAGGGTAGGAAATGCAACTTCAGATTAGAGCGGTAATAATAATAATAATAATAATAATAATAATAATAATAATAGTAATAATAATAATGTCGCGTGGCTAGGGCCTCCCGTCGGGTAGACAGTTCGCCTGGTGCAGGTCTTTCGAGTTGACGCCACTTTGGCGACCTGCGCGTCGATGGGGACGAAATGATGATGATTAGGACAACACAACACCCAGTCCCTAAGCGGAGAAAATCTCCTAGCCAGCCGGCAGGAGTGGCCGAGCGGTTGTAGGCGCTACAGTATGCAACCGCGCGACCGCTACTGTCGCAGATTCGAATCCTGCCTCGGGCATGGATGTGTGTGATGTCCTTAGGTTTAAGTAGTTCTAAGTTCTACGGGACTGACTCCCTCAGAAATTAAGTCCCATACGGCTCAGAGCCAGTTTTTCTCCGACCCAGCCGGGAATCGAACCCCGAAAAATGGCAACAGCGCATGGCGGCGGGATGGTCACCCATCCAAGTGCCGGCCACGCCCAACAATGCTTAACTTCGGTGATCTCACGGGAACCGGTGTATCCACTGCGGCAAGGCCATTGCCGATTAATTCGTAAGTATTTCATTATTATTTCTTTCTTATCTCAGACGTTATGTCTGGTCAGAAGTAGAAAGTGACGCAGACCATGGTCAAGCGTGACTTCCTTTTAACTGTACGGTATATGTTATATTGCACTTAAGAACTTTTGGGTAATTGAACATGTATCAATAATTACGGATTTCTGTAGTTGTATATATATGTTTGGATGTAGCTGTATTGCATTGATGTAATGGTGGATATTGTGTGGTATGACTCCTGTAGTTGATAGTATAATTGGTATAATGTCAACTTTATCCTGATGCCACATATCCTTGACTTCCACAGTCAGTTGGATGCATTTTTCTTTTTTTTCTCCTGTTTTCTTTTGTATATTTGTTGTATTGGGTATGGATATTTCGATTAGTTGTGTTAATTTCTTCCTTTTATTGGTGAGTATGATGTCAGGTTTGTTATGTGGTGGTGTTTCATCTGTTATAATGGTTCTGTTCCAGTATAATTTGTATTCATCATTCTCCAGTACATTTTGAGGTGCATACTTGTATGTGGGAACGTGTTGTTTTATAAGTCTATGTTGTAAGGCAAGCTGTTGATGTATTATTTTTGCTACATTGTTATGTCTTCTGGGGTATTCTGTATTTGC
The DNA here is from genome assembly GCF_023897955.1 of Schistocerca gregaria. Taxonomy (NCBI): domain Eukaryota; kingdom Metazoa; phylum Arthropoda; class Insecta; order Orthoptera; family Acrididae; genus Schistocerca; species Schistocerca gregaria. The sequence goes on along the minus strand of NC_064923.1, from coordinate 631,755,163 downwards.
TAGTATTGTACATCCGCTTGTGATGTGATCTACTGTTTCTATTTGTTGTTTGCAAAGTCTGCATTTATCTGTTGTGGTATTGGGATCTTTAATAATATGCTTGCTGTAATATGTGGTGTTTATTGTTTGATCCTGTATTGCAATCATGAATCCTTCCGTCTCACTGTATATATTGCCTTTTCTTAGCCATGTGATGGATGCGTCTTGATCGATGTGTGGCTGTGTTAGATGGTATGCGTGCTTGCCATGTAGTGTTTTCCTTTTCCAATTTACTTTCTTCGTATCTGTTGATGATATGTGATCTAAAGGGTTGTAGAAGTGGTTATGAAATTGCAGTGGTGTAGTCGATGTATTCATATGAGTGATTGCTTTGTGTATTTTGCTAGTTTCAGCTAGTTCTAGAAAGAATTTTCTTAAATTGTTTACCTGTCCATAATGTAGGTTTTTTATGTCGATAAATCCCCTTCCTCCTTCCTTTCTGCTTAATGTGAATCTTTCTGTTGCTGAATGTATGTGATGTATTCTACATTTGTGGCATTGTGATCGTGTAAGTGTATTGAGTGCTTCTAGGTCTGTGTTACTCCATTTCACTACTCCAAATGAGTAGGTCAATATTGGTATAGCATAAGTGTTTATAGATTTTGTTTAGTTTCTTGCTGTAAATTATGTTTTCAGTATTTTTGTTAGTCTTTGTCCATATTTTTCCTTTAGTTCTTCTTTAATATTTGTATTTTTTATTCCTATTTTTTCTCTGTATCTTAGATATTTATAGGCATCTGTTTTTTGCATCGCTTCTACGCAGTCGCTGTTATCCAGTATGTAATAATCTAGTTTAGTGTGTTTTCCCTTGACTATGCTATTTTTCTTACATTTATCTGTTCCAAAAGCCATATTTATATCATTGCTGAATACTTCGGTTATCTTTAGTAATTGGTTGAGTTGTTGATTTGTTGCTGCCAGTAGTTTTAAATCATCCATGTATAGCAAATGTGTGATTTGGTGTGGGTATGTTCCAGTAATATTGTATCCATAATTTGTATTATTTAGCATGTTGGGTAGTGGGTTCAGAGTAAGGCAGAACCAGAAAGGACTTAATGAGTCTCCTTGGTATATTCCACACTTAATCTGTATTAGCTGTGATGTGATATTATTTGAATTTGTTTGGATAGTAAGTATGGTTTTCCAATTTTTCATTACTATGTTTAGGAACTGTATCAATTTAGGATCTACTTTGTATATTTCCAATATCTGTAGTAACCATGAGTGGGGTATACTATCGTAAGCTTTTCGGTAATCAATGTATGCGTAGTGTAGCAATCTTTGTTTAGTTTTAGCTTGATATGTTACCTCTGCATCTATTATCAATTGCTCTTTACATCCTCGTGCTCCTTTGCAACAACCTTTTTGTTCATCTTTTATAATTTTGTTCTGTGTTGTATGTGTCATTAATTTCTGTGTAATGACTGAAGTTAATATTTTGTATATTGTTGGTAGGCCTGTTATGGGGCGGTATTTAGCTGGGTTTGCTGTGTCTGCTTGATCTTTAGGTTTCATATAAGTTATTCCATGTGTAAGTGTATCAGGGAATGTGTATGGATCTGCAATGTAACTGTTAAATAATTTAGTTAGATGTGAATGTGTTGAGGTGAACTTCTTTAGCCAGAAATTTGCTATTTTGTCTTTTACAGGGGCTTTCCAATTGTGAGTAGAGTTAATTGCTTTGGTGACTTCATGTTGCAAAATTATCACTTCAGGCATTTGTGGTATCATCTTGTATGTGTCTGTTTCTGCTTCTATCCACCGTGCATGACTGTTATGTTGTATCGCGTTTGACCATATGTTGCTCCAGAAGTGTTCCATGTCTGTGATGTTTGGTGGATTGTCTATTTTAATGTGTGTGTGTTATCTATTGTCTGGTAAAATTTCTTTTGGTTTGTGTTGAATGTTCGGTTTTGTTTCCTTCTATTTTCACTTTTTTTGTATCTCCTAAGTCGTTTGGCCAATGCTTGTAATTTCTGCTTCTTTTCATCTAATGGCTCTATCGCTTCTTGTTGTGAGATTTTACCTAACCTTTTTCGTTTTTTTCTGACATTTGATGTCTTATAAATTGTGTTAGCTGTCCAATGTCTTTTCTCAGTTTTTCCATTCTGATCTGTAGCCTGTGTTGCCATGTTGATTTTGTGGGTTTCTTCTGTGTGTTGGTCGGTTCTGATCTCTACCTAGTGTGTATATTTACTGTAGTGAGAGCTCCTATATAAACCAGTAGTTGTAACTCTTCCATAGTTGTGTTTTCATTTATTTTGTTTTGTATGATTGTGTTGATAGTTTTTATTGTTGTTTCGACTTGTGGGTTATTTGGCGGTCTATGCAAGAATGGTCTAATGTCTGTATTTGTGTCTTTGTATTCTATATATGTCAGCTGAAATTTTTCTTCTGTATCTAACATGTGCGTCACTTCGTGTTCTATTTGTACTTGTTCTGGTGGTAGTCTTAAGATTTCGTTTTCCTCTGATTGTTTAATTGATGAGTGTTGTTCTTTGTTTGTTTGCTCTCGCATGTGTGAGTCCGTTACTATATTTTCATCTTCTTCTGATTGCACATTATTTTGTTCCAGTATTTGTTGTACTTGTTGTTTGATGTTTTCTAATTCTGACTGGGGTATCCTGTTATTTTTGATTATTACACGGATCTGATCAGCGAGTCGTTGTTCTGTTAAAAAATTTAATTCTGGGTATCTGGTAATAAATGTTGTGTATACTTGTGATCTGTATCCAGTTGTGTTGGTTCCTAGGTTTGTTGCTTGGTAATAACAGAACATGAGTTGACGATTAACTTCATCTGACCATCTCATCCTATGTCTTTGTTTCCTTCTAGGGTCGTTGCAGGAAGCATATCCTGCAAAACACCTCTATTTGGATTTAAATCATTTTACAGTTGGCTAGCAGTGTCGTTACCATTGTGGGCGGGCTTAGGGTTCAAGCGTCGTCCCCGACCATGACGGCCCTTGTCCAAGGCTTCTTTAGTTGTGTCCTGAACCAACTAATCACACTAAAAGGGGGGTTAGCCCTATTAGTGGTTTGTTCTTTTCGTCGCCTTTTACGACTGGCAGAACATACTGGAGGCCTATTCTTTTCCCAGGCCTCCACGGGGAGATTATTATTATTATTATTATTATTATTATTATTATTATTACCTAAATCCTGACCACGGACAGAACACTGATCACCGATCAGACAATCAACCCAACATAGAGTGTCTTCTGACGAAAGAATCCACAGCCTTGGATACACAGCATGGTGGGTCCAAGAAAAGACACCACTCGGATACGGTGGGGCGTCACTTTGAAGATTGTGGCGAGTCGGAGCACCTGGCAGCTCAACAGACAAAAGGCAGCAGAGACTTAAATTCAATAAACCCGGAAAATTCTCTTTCTTTGCTACATTAAATATAAATTCAATAATGAAAACTGGTAAACTTAAATAATTAACAGACTTAATGCAACAAAACAAAATTCTGATAATAGCCCTTCAGGAACTTCGAAACGTAGATCAGGACTTCTTTGAATCTGGGAGTTACCGTCTCCACAAAGGTCCTCGTGGAAAAAGAGTAAAAAAAAAAAGTGTCCTGCAATTTGGAATGGGATTTCTGGTTCATAAGGACTTCTCGTCAAAATCCCCAAGATCGGAAACCTTAACAATCAAAGTACAGAACAAAATATATACACTGATTAACGTCCATACGCCAACAAATGAGCCGGCCACGGTGGCCGAGCGGTTCTAGGCGCTTCAGTCAGGAACCGCTAGACTGCTACGGTAGCAGGTTCGAATCCTGCCTCGGGCATGGATGTGAGTGATGTCCTTAGGATAGTTCTACGTTCTACGGGACTGATGACCCCAGATGTTAAGTCCCATAGTGCTCAGAGCCATTTTTTGAACCAACAAATGACAAAAACACGAAAGATTAGGAAGGAACGGAAATATTTTGGTAAGAACTAGACAAACTGATATCGGACATCACTGACACCCATATTAAAATCTTGCTTGGAGATTTCAATGCAAAAATTGAGAAAGAAAGAAAATATCGCACTGTTGTTGGTAAATGGCCAGCTCATAAACAGACAAACAAGAATCGGCAAAGGCTAATTGAACTTTGCACAGATCATGGACTTACTCTCGGAACTACAAGATATAAGAGAAAACTGCAGAAATTAATAACCGGGAAATGTCCTAATGTTAAAATGGGGGAGTTTCAAACAGACCATGTTTTAATGGATAAAAAGTACCACAAGGAAATCTATAACGTCAAAGTACATCAAGGGGTGGACATCGATTCAGATCATTACATTTTAAAGATAAAAATTAAGTGAACCCCAAAAATTCACACGGAGGAGAAAATATGACCCCAGCTATTTTATAGATAATGTGTTGTATTCAGAGAGATCCAAAACACTTACAAGCGACGAACTGGGACAGATTATTGATAAACTGAAAATCATTTCCGAAGAGATTGCCCCTGTCAGAAGAAGAAACAAACATGCCTGGTGGAATGAAGAATGTGTTAAAGCAATACAGAAAAGGCACAAGCATGGCTGAATTATCAGCAAAAGAAAACTGAAAAAACTCGAGAAGAGCTAATCATTACCAGAAGACAGCTGGCCAAGGAAATCAGAAGAATCAAAAGGGACCATCAAAAATAAACCCTACACTTCATAGAGGTATCATTCAAACAACATAAAACAACGGACCATTACAGGACATTCAGAAGATATCAATCAAAGTATACTCTACCCACACTCAGGATGAAAAATAAAAATGGGAAACTAACGTACAGTAATCAAGACAATGCCAGCATTCTAGCTGATCACTTCAAAGAATTACTAAATGCCGAGGAAACAAAAGAATACCGAGATTTCGAACCACATCAAAAGAACAAAACACATCCAGAGATTACTACACTATATCTCGTGAAGTGCTCGGAGCAACTAGGTGGCTCAAGAACTACAAATTAGCAGGGGATGGTTGAAGGGGTCACTGCAACAAATATCTACCAATACCAGTATTGATCGCCCCTGTTTTGATCACAAGTGAGGTAGATTATTCCTACACGTCGGTCAGGGCCCTGAGGATAGCATATTAAGAAGCTGAAACCCGTTGCGCTATAAAATAAGACTGAAAATTGACGGCTGAAATGCGTTTAATTTGACATCATCTATTGAACAGCCGAGTCTTGCAACCTTCGTTAAAATGATGGACATACAGATACTCAATACCGGCAGGTCAGTGGCCTACCGAGACAGTGGTGAATCCGCTGCTCGTGTTGCTCCGGAATCCAGGACAATCATGAGAATATAGGGACGATTGTTTCGGAAGGATCGCAAGCAATGCAACGTAGGATCTTAACGGCCCCTATGCTACTGTCATCCAAAAGAACATATGTATTGTATGTTTGGCGGCGCAGGATCTTACAGCCATGTCACATAGACTGAGTCAGGAAATGGGTTTGTTTGCAGCACGGGTAGTATCTACACACAGCTCGGCGGCATCTATAGCACTGTTGATTTTCAGGATGGCGACGCTTGATGCGATTTCAGAAATGGTTCAAATGGCTCTGAAAACTATGGGACTGAACATCTGAGGTCATCAGACCCCTAGAACTTAGAACTACTTAAACCTAACTAAGGACATCAAACACATCCATGCCCAAGGCAGGATTCAAACCTACGATCGTAGCGGTCGAGCGCTTCCAGACTCTAGCGCCTAGAACCGCTCGGTCACAGTGGCCGGCTTGATGCGATTTCCCTAGCCGTTGCAGCAGAGAGTGTCGCACTGCTAATTGTGCGCCCAATTTTCGATTTAACGAACCTTGACCAATTGCTTTTGTCATCGTCATATGGCCACAGCAACTGGCACGATTGCATGGGTAGCATTCGGGTACTCAACTTGTTCACCCCTAGTTCACCACTAATTTGGACAACAGTCGTTATATTTCTGAGCTGTTAAGGCCGATGACTGGATCCCATCCACATCGTTTTTGAAATTATCTTTCCTTAAGATAACGCAAGGTCGCATGGTGCAGAGACTGGGAAGATCTAAAGAAGAATACCTTGATTTGTCATGTTATCGCTCAGCCAGGCGCTCATATGTCTGCAGTGACAGGCGCTGTAAGAGGGAAGCTGTGGGTCGTGACATTTCGAAATTCCTAGGCTTTACATTACCCCAGGATATATTTCGTGAAACGACAATTTTGGAAATCAGAGAAAACATTCGTTTTCTCCCATTGCGGAACATTAATGGGAGGAACTAGATTGCTGCGTGATTACGTACGCTCCACCACACACCAGGAGATCCACTGCAAAATGTTGGTGCACATATGACAATTAAAGCTGGGAGCCTCCAACCAATCGAGTTTTAAGAAATCGAGACTGTCTATTATTTCTTGAACCTCTCAAAAAGTTACTGTACCATTAGCTCAAAGGTGGTGTGGCGAGATTTTAATCGAGTTTTCTTCTTGTTTCATCCTGGCTGTTGTTTGAATAGTGTCCACGAGAAATATGAGTGCTCCTAAATTCACGTATATATCCATATGACACCTTACAAAGCATATTGCACCACTATCTACAGGTGTTTCATGATGCCTTCTCGAGATGTACCCAGGTTCCAATAGAATTACTGCACTATCTAGTGTATTGTTTCCACAAATGTACCCGACAGGGTTGAAGGAAAACTTTTTGTCGTCCTCGTGCACGTTCGCTATCTCCGTTACACTTTGTATGGACTGTAACGACCTAGAAACGCGTCCTGGATTCATTCTACTTCCGTCGCAAGTCACTTGATAAGGATACAAAGTATTACATCGATTCTCTAAAACACAAGTTTTTCAGAAGAAACTCCAATTTTTCAATACTCTATTACGATAATGGAATACAATAATGATTTTTCAACGTAATTTCCCTCAAGTTCTCTTGTGACACTGCTGGACAAGCATATCAATTCCACTAGCAAATATTTTTTGTGCGGGGTGGGGGTGGGGGTGGGGCGCTTGTGCTAACCGGTTATACACTGCTGCGTAGACTTTCTTATCATCAGCCAGTAAAATCTTTCTTCAGTCGGTTAGAAATTTGATAATCTGAAGATGTCAGAACTCGGGAATACGTGTGGGGCGGGGGGAGGGCGGGAAGGGGGGGGGGGGACAAGCAGACGAACTTCAGATCTCCCCGCACACATCCACGAGTCATTTTTTAATTTCCGATGTCAAATATCTTGGAACCTTACCCGCACACACTTTCTTCAACGTCAGTACGTCATGAGCAATATGGTGGACTAGTCCATTACTAATGTTCATCGTTGCTGCAAATATAACTCACCGCAATATTCCTTTTTTCCCCTTATCAACTCTGGAAATGTTGTTCCCCGTGACTGCCCAAGCTGAACGTCTAGGGCGAAGAGAATCTTCAACACGATAGTATCCATTTGGACTTATCTGCCCACTCGTGCATCTGTGGTTAACATATACAACTCTCACCATATTGTACTGCCATCCGATGGTGAATTTAGCTAGTTTCAAGCCTTCAGCTCACAAAAATCTAATGACACTCCGCTGCTCCAAGTTGGTGCAAAACTGCAAGAGGGCCGCCATCTTGTTTCACTCATTTCCGGCATCCCGTTCACGTGACAGGCATTCCAGCCCCATCTGTTAATAGTTCTAAGACACCACCAGAAAATAGCATAGAAGCACGAACTTGGTCGAAGATATGTATTTTTGGTACAACTGTTCCAGTTGTTAATTGAAAGAGCCTTGGGGTCACATTTGTGACGTGATTAGGTTAACAGATAAACTGTAGATTCCCAGAACTGAAGCAACAAAGTTGTCTTTCATACCCTTCCCCATTACTGATTTATCGTGTTTGTTCCATTTCCTATCGCTTCTCATTATTTGTCTTAAGTACTTGAACGATGTTAAAACTAATGTTTCCAAGTTTTTCATTTAAAATTTTTTAAAGTTTTTTAAATAAGACAAATGTATTTAACGTTGTACATCTTTACTTTTCATGTTTACATATTTATTTCTCAGCATAGTCACCATGACGACGAACACTTTCTCCCAATGAGAGTCAAGTTTGTTGACTTGCACTGTAGAATGTTTGACTTTGTTGACGGAGCCACAACCTCACATTTGGTTGCACCGCTTCATCACTGTCAAAGTGACGTCCCCGAATGTGTTCTTTAAGTTTTGGAAACAGATGAAAATCTGATGGAGTAAGTCCGGGGTATATGGAGGATGATCGATGACAGTGAACCCAAGGCTGTTGCACCGCTCATGTGTGGTCTGGCATTCTCATGCGTGGATGAACTCTTCGAACTCGAAACTCGATTGCAGCACGCTGTTTCACAAGCACCAACATAGTGACGTTACACACCGCTATGTTACACGCTAGAATTCGGTCCCCTCTAGCAACAAAGGGCTGCAAGTAGGTGTACATGAAGAATAAAGATGTAGAATGTTAAAAAGGTTAGCTTTATTTGCAGTGCTTTAGGAATTTTCACACAATAAAATCGGAGACATTACTTTTTAGCGCGTCCTCGTAGTTGTATCACTAATGTTGTTCTATTTTAATGTCGGTTCTGTTTTTCTGTGCACGCTGTTGAAATACATCATATTAAAGGTGAAGGCCATGTCGACTGCTAGTGAAAATACTTTCACATTCATTCCCTAACATTCTGTAACCGCGAACTTTATTTTGTTTTCTGTTTATCATTCACTGTTCAGAGTAACACTTCGGAATTTATGAGTCAAGCATCTGTTTGTGAAGACAATTTGTAGAGTCGTAGCTATATAGTGGTCAACACTTTGGTTGTAGTGTCACAGGTTCCGTATTTCCACCAGCGTCTACTGTTTGCAAGACTTCGTGCATGCAATGAGTAAGGGGATTTTCAGATTTGTGAGCATCCTAAAGAGGTCCTTTGAGAAACTCTGACTTCCATCGTGAAATGTGTATTCTCGAACACTTACTATACCGCGAACATATTTCTACAGCCTTCCATACAAGGACTACTGCCGTATGAAAATGGTGTCTCCAATCTTGACAGATAGGATATGTATAGAGTGACTCGGTGTACAATTACATGATGTCCCGCATCACTGAAGATAATGAAAGCCAGCTGTGCAGTTTTCCAGTCTTCCGCTACAGATCACGTGTGAGATGGCTAGATGCACTGCAGTAGCCATTTGGGAAGAAAGTGAGATATATTTTAAATAACATCCAGTATGGACATAAGAAAATGAGAAGACGCTTTAACGTCGAGTCCAGGACGAATTCAGGAAGGCTGCAAGATTAAATGCTAACACATTTCCGTTACCCGAAGACACAAAATTAGAATAAGTGTCCGCTATCATTTGTACGCAGTTTTTTTACAATTTTCCATCAAGATAGCAATTTTAATCTCTTCAGCAACTGGCTTAGGCTCTTGCCATGATCATATTCTCTTAAAACATAAAATGGAAACAGAACATTGGCAATGAACTACATAAATTTTAGAAAACTATTGGATATGTACTACAACACACTTAACTTTATGTTTGAGAACTTTTAGCATTGCAGCGTTTCATCAATCGTGGACAATTAAATGGTTACAAAGAATAAGTAAAGAAGGGAAAGTTGAAAGGAGGAAGGAATATATAGAGGGTCTATACAGGGGCGATGTTGTTGAGGACAATATTATGGAAATGGAAGAGGAGGTAGATCAAGATGAAATAAGTGATATGATAATGCGTGAAGAGTTTGACAGAGCACTGAAAGACCTAAGTCGAAACAAGGCCCCGGAGTAGACAACATTCCATTAGAACTACTGACAGCCTTGGGAGAGCCAGTACTGACAAAACTTTTCCATCTGGAGAGCAAGATGTATGAGACAGGCGAAATTCTCTCCGACTTCAAGAATAATATAATAATTCCAATCCCAAAGAAAGCAGGTGTTGACAGATGTGAAAATTACCGAACAATCAGTTTAATAAGCCGCAGCTGCAAAATACTAACTCGAATTCTTTACAGACGATTGGAGACACTAGTAGAAGTCGACCTCGCGGAAGATCAGTTTGGATTCCGCAGAAATACTGGAACACGTGAGGCAATACTGACCTTACGACTTATCTTAGAAGAAAGATTAAGGAAAGGCAAACCTACGTTTCTAACATTTGTAGACTTAGAGAAAGCTTTTGACAATGTTGACTGGAATACTCTCTTTCAAATTCTAAAGGTGGCAGGGGTAAAATACAGGGTGCGAAAGGCTATTTACAATTTGTACAGAAACCAGATGGCAGTTATAAGAGTCGAGGGACATGAAAGGGAAGCAGCGGTTGGGAAGGGAGTAAGACAGGGTTATAGCCTCTCCCCTATGTTATTCAATCTGTATATTGAGCAAGCATTAAAGGAAACAAAAGAAAAATTTGGAGTAGGTATTAAAATCCATGGAGAAAAAATAAAAACCTTGAGGTTTGCCGATGACATTGTAATTCTGTCAGAGACAGCAAAGGACTTGAAACAGCAGTTGAATGGAATGGACAGTGTCTTGAAAGGAGGATATACGATGAATATCAACAAAAGCAAAACGAGGATAATGGAATGTAGTTGAATTAAATCGGACGATGCTGAGGAAATTAGATTAGGAAATGAGACACTTAAAGTAGTAAAGGAGTGTTACTATTTGGGGAGCAAAATAACTGATGATGATTGAAGTAGAGACGATATAAAATGTAGACTGGCAATGGTAAGAAAAGCGTTTCTGAAGAAGAGAAATTTGTTAACATCGAGTATAGATTTAAGTTTCAGGAAGTCGTTTTTGAAAGTATTTGTATGGAGTGTAGCCATGCACGGAAGTGAAACTTGAACGATAAATAGTTTGGACAAGAAGAGAATAGCAGATTTCGAAATGTGATGGTACAGAAGAATGCTGAAGATTAGATGGGTAGATCACATAACTAATGAGGAGGTATTGAATAGAATTGGGGAGAAGAGAAATTTGTGGCACAACTTGACTAGAAGAAGGGATCGGTTGATAGGACATGTTCTGAGGCATCAAGGGATCACCAATTTAGCACTGAAGGGCAGCGTGTAGGGTAAAAATCGTAGAGGGAGACCAAGAGATGAATACACTAAGCAGATTCAGAAGGATATGGGCTGCAGCAGGTACTGGGAGATGAAGAGGCTTGCATAGGATAGAGTAGCTTGGAGAGCTGCATCAAACCAGTCTCAGGACTGAAGACCACAACAACAACAAAAGAATCCACCTCGATTGCAAATAGAAACCGCTTGCAGACATAGGCGTCTATAACCACTCCTTCTTTGGAACACACTAAAACTACAAAGTGCCTAAAGAGGCATGGTTCAACATTAATACATAACGCCCAAAAGGGCAAAAGACTCGCGTAAAATGTAAAATAAACGGTACGTGTGTACTATGTCAATAGCTGTACCTAGCTCAAACGTCAGAAGAGTGCTTCCTCAGTCCAGCCAACATTCGGTGGGCCACGTGCTCTCAGGTAAACAAGAAACCGTCCAGTCCCTGATTGGACGTATGCCTGCTAGAGTGGAAGCTGTCACCAGGCTAAGTGTGAGCCAACACTACACTGAATTCCAGCATTACCGATGGAGTGTGCCACGAACTTTCAAGTCATTTTCAGCCAGGTGTCCGGATACTTTTGATCACATAGTGTAGCTTGCAACTTAGCTTTTTCCTTATTATTTTTGTTTAGTAAAATGTAATGCATTTATGTACAACATCATCTATTTGCTGTACGCATTGTCGAATGATCTTGTCATAAGAAACTCATTACTGCTTATATACGGTCAAACTGCGATAAATTATTTTAAAATGCAAAGTAACTATTTAATATTTACTGTTCTATAGTTTATTCATGTTACAACAACTATATAATTGCTTTAACCATGTTTTAACCATACGCTAAGGACGATAAAATGATGTTACATGAGCACGACCCAGTTGTGGCAGCTGCTTGCTATGAATTCACATCTGCTGCACAGAGTGAAGGAAACGTACATGCTTTGAATGAATATGGTGTTACTGATTCTGGAAAAAAAGTCATATAAACTTATGTTCTTTTTCTTCATAGGTTCCAAGGGAAGTAATAAATGCAGTGGGGACCAGGACAAATGCAGGTGATAGTAAATGAAACCGTGTGAACTAGCGTTTTGTTTAATTACTCAAAAATTATGTTCAAAGATTGTTCCGTCCACTGCAACACATTTTGCAGCTCCTCTTGCTGTATTACTAGTATGAGCTCATTTGTACAGTCCTCTACCTGAGAACACACGTGTAAAATACGAACGAGAAGTTCTTCCATTGGGTCCACTCTGCAATTGTACGTTTCCCTCTTAAGTCAACCCCACAAACAATAATCTAATGGAGTAAGAATCGAGTGACCTTGGTGGACATATGTAGCTGATAGGCCACCGTGGAGTAATTTCGGGTGGTCATCGAAGTCATCCGATACCCCATTAGATTACCGTTTGTGCTGTTGGCTTGATAGCATCCACAGAGTGGACAGACGAGGAATTCCTCGCTCGTATGTTACCTATGTGTACACTAGTAAAGGACTGTACAAATGAGCTCATATCACATCACCGTAGCTGTCTTCAAAAGGAACAAAATTCAGTACCATTGATGAGCTGTCCGGTTCAGCTTCCTTCGAAATCTTGGGGTCAGTCTGTCCTTTGCTTTTTCGCTTTTGACATATTCTTGTCCTGGTGGAGGCGCTAGCGTGGCGGCGACAGCTCTATTTCAGCGAGAGATCGCGATCAGCAGTATAACGGACGGAGTGATCGATTCGTGAGGGTCTTGTTGAGTGGCTCTGGCCAGACGGAAGTGGCAGTATGAGCTATGACGTGACCCCCAGAAGGGAGAGCAGGAGGCCCTGTCGCTTTCCAGAACGAGAGACCCACATGTGTTTGCGTTCGGTTGAAGGGGAACATCGTCTGCCCTGGTCGTTTTTCCAATATTTAATGACATTCTTTAACTTCTGGTTTTTGGTGGAGTGGCTATAGTGCTGAGATCCTGGACACGAATTTTGAGCCTCAACACAAAACTCTGATTGTTGGCACAGCTGTTCGCTTGCGTGAGTTCCCGAAACAACGAACCTGAGCAGGCTCCTTCTGGTGGCAGGTGTACTGTTCTAGATATCTCCTGATTTCTTCGAGGTGACAGGTATGTATCCCTAGACCCACCCTTGAACTGTGCAAGTTGCTGTCTTTTACAGAGCTGAACTCAGTTGGACAGCTTTCTGGTTTGACCTGTCGTTGTCGGCCACCTCTTTGAGTTGTTCTGGGTGTCCATAACATCTCTATTGTGTTTTGCTTCGATATAACCATGTGGATGCTGTGGGTCTTTCTTTCTGCCCGTTACCTTTTGAGCCCTTGTAGCTCAGTGTTCCACATCGAGTGTGATCTCACAGAGGCACTGTCCTATTTTCGGCTGGACTCGTATTCCCCTCCAATGTGTACTTACTAAAATCGCTTGTGGACAGGTGGTATGCAACCGACCGTTAACAAACGCCTTAGTGTTCTCTAGTTTTGCTGGGGTGAGGGTCATGCCTTGAGGAAGATGTTGGTCTGACGGAGTGAAAGGACGCCTCGACCCGTGGAAACAGGGGGATGACTGTTCTGCAAACGGAACACCGATTCAATAGCACGAAAAGCAATTCACGCGCATTTGCAACGAGGTGGTGAACGCATTTTTGGGGGTGTCTCTTAAATGATTGTTTTCTTAAATGGTTAATGCCTTTTTGAACATAAAAAAATCTTTTCGCTTGTTTAACTGAAAGAAATTGTAAGATTTTATTAGGTATGGGGATCCACCAAGATTTAAATATTTTAAAAACAAATTGGAAATGTGGGCTGCAAGCACATTTTTGGGGTGTCACCAGCCAGTGAACCCATCACTGAGAGACCTGCAATGGCAGGAATAAGGAAGGGGATAATTCTACCTGATGTCTTGGTCATCAGCAAAACCTTGCATACTTTAACCGGTCCTTTATGCTTCAGGGCACTTTCAGCTGCATACATAACTGTCAGGATACTGTTTTTTAAATACCTTCTTCGTCATTGTCTTCTTCTTCTTCAGTGCACAAAGTGCAGCATTCCTAACTTGCTTGAAATTCGTCACTCCTAAGCCCAACTTTAACACACATGCCACAATGTGCTGCTCCATATCAACATCCTTTCTTGCACGTATTGCCTTCGCCTTATCAACTAAAATTCGATTTGAAGTGTGACATCCTGGAAGATTTTTATGTTTTATGTATGCAATATCGTGCTCCAAAAAATGTTCAAATGTGTGTGAAATCTTATGGGACTTAACTGCTAAGGTCATCAGCCCCTAAGCTTACACACTGCTCAACCTAAATTATCCTAAGGACAAACACACACACCCATGCTGGAGGGAGGACTCGAACCTCCGCCGAGACCAGCCGCAAAGTCAATGACTGCAGTGCCAGAGACCGCTTGGCTAATCCCGTGCGGCTATCGTGCACCAAGCATGCCTTGTCAAGTAGGTTAATCCCAATATCAACATGAGAAAACGTTTTTGAAGCTTTGTGCGAAATCCATAGTAACTGTACCCCGGAATGTGCAACTTGACAGGAAGTTTTCCTAGAAAACACCACGTCTTAAAATGCGTCTCCTGTCAAGCATTTTATGCTGCTGTGCTGGCTATACTCTGTGCACCCCACTATAGAGCAGATCATCAGCATCAATTGAACTGTTTTGTGCCACGGGAAAACCAACCCATTTAATTAGTGTTCTATTCCCTTGAAATGTTATGACATCCTCTATGAGAAACATGTGTGGTTCTGAGCTCTTCTGCATTTCCTCGGTGTAAAAGCATGCTAGAATTTAAGTGCCATTGCTGTTCTTTAAAATGTAAGTTCTGGAATTTGATCTCTGCATTCTGAGAACTGTGAGTATGTCAGTTCACCAGTCTGTGAGGTATAACTTCTCAAATGCTGCCTTGTGTTCTGAGATATGTATCAAATCACCTACATTAAATTTTTGTTTACTTAGATCAAGAATATTAATACAGTAGTACATCGTATCCGTGAGTACATTATCAAGAACATCGATTGGTCTCATTTTTATTGTGCTATGTTTGGTTTGATTGTACTGTGCAATTATTTATGGGAGGATATCTGTCCGTTTGTATGAGCAAGAAAGACTAAAATGCGGTCATATTTGGCCTTCTTTGTTCTGTTCAGACGATCCACGATACTCGCCTTAAGGTGAGTGGACGTTGGGCAGTGATGTATTCCATATCGCGGAATCACAGTCTTGGAGTCTTGAAACATCTATTGTACAACTCTGCACCGGGGTTGGTTTGAAGGTTATCCAGGCAACAAAAACGGTCCAATACGTCCACGACGTTTCTGCCTGTTTTTGGTTTAACAGGTAATGCCCAGACAAAATTGGCGTATGTGTCAATAACTATAAAATATGTTTGAATCTGTTATTTATTGTGAATATTCTCTTATACAATACAATATATATTTTCAATACAAGATCGGCCTCCCATAACTCATCCAAACCTTTCACCGTAACGAGCTTATGAGGATATGTTTTGTATGCTGATTTGTGGAGTTCTTGAACTACTGTCACCACACTCATTCGATTGTACCTTTCTCTCGAAGCTCTGATATTATTCAGACAACCTCATCCGACTGAGTGCTATTGCCCGCAGCAGCTGATGTCATGAGCAGTCTTAGTCGATCTGTTATTCCATTGGTGTCGTAGTAGTGTATATGTTGAGGATGCTGTCAACATCACCACCACCGATATACTGACCGTCTAATAATAATAGTTTTATAATGTCCCTGTATCTTGCACTGCACTGGCTTCCAGCTTTCCTGTCTACACTGGTCCATTGTAATGTTTCACTTTAGATCTCCAGGTCTTTCTGTGAAAATTCTATTGGTTTTGAGAGTTTTAGGAAAATGAGGTTCAGTAGACCTGGTGTTCTTTGAAATTACCTGTCCCCTATCTTTATCGTTTATTCATTTAAATTTATGGGCTGCCTGCCCTACATGTACGGTTTTTCACCATTGACATCGAATGTTTTGTTTATCCTAGTGTTGTTGTGTGGTTTGGTTAATGAAGACGGCTATAGCATCATCATCATCATCATCATCATCATCATCCTTATGTAATTTCGTTGACATTTCATTGAGAGATTCGGCAACTGGTATAAAAGTTTCTCGCAGAGTGGCTTCTCTATCTAAATGTCCTAACCTCAGCAACTCTACCTTCTCTCGAACTGCCTTCTGTGCAGTGGTGACCTTATGCCCGGTTGATATCGTGCTATATCCCAAGTGGGCTGCTTCAAAGGCTGCGAGTTATATATGTTTCGCTCATCCTTCACAACTAAGTCATGTACTTTATTTGCAATTCCCTCAACTTTTGCAGCTAAGTCATCTACTTTATCAGAATGATGCGGGTGTATGTCTCTGCTTCCTTAAACCCAGCTTCTAATTCGTTGATCGGTCTCAGAATGGTCTGGGCATGCATCTATAGCTCCATACCTTTAGTTACAGATACTGAAGTTTTCCTTCTGTGTACATTCTCTGTCTGCGCACTGGCTGAGTGCCTGACATACATGCGAACTTGCCCATGGTGTGATGAATACTAATATATGTTACTCCTGAAGTTCTGTCTATACCTTCATTCAGTTTTCTTGATTTATCAGTAACAAGAATCCTGTACTATGAGAGATTCCAGCAATCTGCAAATATCTTTACAAAATCACTGAATGACACATCGGTTCCTAAATGCACCTGTAAATGTGTAAATGTGTTTTTTATTCAAATTGTCTTGTCTGAAAGCTATACGGAGACTTGCATTAAGCCTCACAAACTGTTTTGGGATTCTAGAACACGTCTGACTCAAATAATATGCTTAGTATGACCAAAACAGATATATCGAAGAATTTCATCTTTTTTTCCACAGTTTACTTGTTCTGGTGGGGGAATTTGACTGCTTTGACTGAATGTTATGTATGTTACATCATCAATAGCCTGCAGTGTCTTTTGCAGTAGGTGGCACTTGGGTTGAAACAGTGGTTTTGTAAATACACACATGTGCTAGGGTGTGATAGTAGTGACATGAAAACATTTGTCTTGCCACTGTTGGATGGACCTACAATTATTACTCTTAAGTTTCCCTGTAGGAGTACTCTATTCTTCTTCTTCTTCTTCTTCTTCTTCTTCTTCTTCTTCTTGTCTTCTTCCACACTATCACAGGATCAAGCAATTAAAAAAAGTCCTGATGCTTCACCCAGCTGGCCTTGATACAAGTAATACACTGTATAAGGTTTTGGTGTGCAATAAAGCTTTATAGAAAAATGAGCACTTGCTCTAAATTACATGCATGCGCATTGTACATACGGAGATAGTTCATGATGTCTTTATAAATAGTTTGAACACACAGCAGCTCATGGTTCAGTCTTTCCAGCACAAGCGATAGTACCATCCATAGGCCAAACAAGTTTGTAACAGTGGAGTGTTGCTGATAAAAGGATGGAACTCCAGATCTCACCATGAGTGTCAAGCTGTTGTACAGTGATATAGATTCAAATGGGTGTAAGGCAAGGATGTAGTCTTTCCTCCTCCCCCCCCCCCCCCCCAAAGTTCAGTCTGTACATCGAGGAAGCAATGATGGAAATAAAAGAAAGGTTCAGGAGTGGAATTAAAATTCAAGATGAAAGGATATCAATCATATGATTCGCTGATGATATTGCTATCCTAAGTGAAAGTGAAGAAGAATTAAATGATCTGCTGAACGGAATGAACCGTCCCATGACTACAGAGTATGGATTGAGAATAAATCGAAGAAAGACGAAGGTAATGAGAAGTAGTAGAAATGAGAACAGCGAGAAACTTAACATCAGGATTGATGGCCACGAAGTAGATGTAGCTAAGTAAGTCTGCTACCCAGGCAATAAAACAACCAATGATGGATGGAGCAAGGACATCAAAAGTAGACTAGCAATGGCAAAAAGGGCATTCCTAATATCAAATATCGGCCTTAATCTGAGGAAGAAATTTCTGAGAATGTACGTCTGGAGTACAGCATTGTATGATAGTAAACATGGACTGTGGGAAAACCGGAACAGAAGAGAATCGAAGCATTTGAGATGTCGTGCTGCAGACGAATGTTGAAAATTTGCTGGACTGATAAGGTAAGTAATGAGGAGGTTCTGCGCAGAATCGGAGAGAAAAGGAACATGTGGAAAACACTGATAAGGAGAAGGGACAGGATGATAGGACATCTGTTAAGACATGAGGGAATTACTTCCATGGTACTAGAGGGAGCTGTAGAGGGCGAAAACTGTAGAGGAAGGCAGAGATTGGAATACATCTAGCAAGTAATTGAGGACGTAGGTTGCAAGTGCTACTCTGAGGAAGAGGCTACCACAGGAGAGGAATTTATAGTGGGCCGTACCAAACCAATTAGAAGACTGATGACGAAAACAAAACAAAAAAAAATGGTAGTGTCAGAACAATGCAGTAAATGTCCAGAGGTGGAGAATACTCGTAGGTCGTCTGCTACTTATTGCAGGATTCTACACTACACAGTTCATACCATTTCAAGTCCATAAACAACACATGAACACTTCTCGATGCATTTTTAATCTCTAACACCAATTACAGTCCACTGATGCTTCTATACCAATATTTAAGCGCTTTGAGTCACTAGGTGTTAAGTTTTAAGTTGAAGTGAAAAGCCGTAGAGCACTGGGGGGAAATGGCAGATTTTCACCTACCACATTAACATTCTGTTCTTGCAGTAAAATCGTTCAAATGGCAATATGGGACTTAACATCTGAGGACAGCCGTCCTTAGACTTAGAACTACTTAAACCTAACGACATGACACACATCCATGCCCAAGGTAGGATTCGAACCTGTGACCGTAGCAGCAGCGCGGTGCCGGACTGAAGCGCCTAGAACCACTCGGCCACAGTGGCCAGCCCTTGTCTAACACCAGAATGTTCTGGGATGGTGCTCAGAGGGGGAGAGGCTAATTAATAGATTGATTTAATTAATTAATCAATTAATTTGATATCAACATTGCCTTTAAATCGGCGAGGGGAGTTTCCATAAGTGTGGGGGAGGAGGAGGGGGGACAGTGAGGAGGAGGGGTAGGGGGATGGATTGGGAGGTTCCTTGGAGGGACAGATTATTCACAGGGGGTCAAATTCAAATGGCTCCAAGCACTATAGGACTTAACATCTGAGGTCATCAGTCCCCTAGAATTTAGAACTACTTAAACCTAACTAAGCTAAGGACATCACACACATCTATGCCCGAGGCAGGATTCGAACCTGCGACCACAGCAGCAGCGCGGTTCCGGTCTGAAGCGCCTAGAACAGCTCGGTGACAGCGGCCGGCACAGGGGGTCATAATCCACTTAGCAGACAGTAGCTTAAGAACCTGTCCGTCAAAAGAGAACAGTAGGTTTGCCCCTGGATGTACGCATGCCCCTGACGTGGGAAAGCTGCACATACAAATGTGCTGATGATATCTTTAATCTACTACTGCATTGTATGAATTATTGGTGGGCGCAGTCAAGTAATGAGCCCTTGAGTAGATATATATTGAGAGGATCCAAATTCCTGTTTTGGCCTTAGAACTGCGAGTCGACAACGACTCATGCTGAGGCCCAAGGATCGATCTCGCACCAAATTTGCTAGTAAACCCTCCACCTTTTATCAATTAAGTGCGTTGGTTTCAAGCGTTGAGGTACTTAGTACGCCGATAATCAGCAGGTTCGATTATCTTTTGGTTGTCGTGGAGCTAGTGGCCTTTCGGTGCAACCTAAATTCGAAAGCGTCTCTTGACAACGATCTAATGTCTGTTTTCCATGCTGGCAAGTGAGACGTTTTGTTCTTGAATTTCCAGTTCAGCGACAAGGGGAGGTAGACAGTTGACGATGTCGGAAGTCGAAAAAGGAGTTCATACCTTCCTTTCCTGGGCGTTATCATAGATCTGGGGGTGTAGTGGGGGAGACCTTACCGTTTGTTTATGCTCAGTTGAATCATGAGCTATTTGGCGCCCTTGTTGATTGTGGGAGTTCAGTATGTATCACTGCTGGACTATCACTGAGTATCGATCTCTATGTAAATACGCTCACTTACAAACTCCTCGGAAATTTCGATCTGTTAGCGCCCATCAGCTGCTTTTAGTCGGCGAGTTTACGGTTGGTTTGAGTACTGGGAAGTTAACCTCATGGGTTTAGTTGTTAGTTACGATTGATAGTCAACAATGCACCTCTTGTCCCGGGGAGTGAATCGGTTTATGCTCATGCAGTGTTTCATTGCTTGTGTGTTCTGCTTTGCCTGCTACTAGGTGTGCCGGCCGGAGTGGACCAGCGGTTCTAGGCGCTACGATCGCAGGTTAGAATCCTGCCTCGGGCGTGGATGTGTAATATCCTTAGGTTATTTAGGTTTAAGGAGTTCTAAGTCGTAGGGGACTGATGACCTCAGCAGTTAAGTCCCATAGTGCTCAGAGCCATTTGAACCCATTTTTGCTACTTGGTGTTATGAACGGAGTCATTTGGAGATGCGACAAAGGTATTAATTGTCGTGATTGCTCGATAAATTTCCCGAACTCCTCACTAACAGGCTTGGAAAAACTAATAAGATCCAGTACAAAATCCGGTTGAGTTGCGATATTCTGGTTCGTCACTCGCCCTATAGGTTCCACCCGCACCCCTCGCTCCTTCCCCCTTCCCCCTTCCCCCTAAGGTGAAGAGCCTGCGTGCCCTGCATGTTGCGTGGAGGAGGCCATAAGACCTTCCACCTTTACCTATGCGTTACCAATATTCTTGGTTCCTAAGGGTAATAAGCGTGAGTTTCGACTGCTAGCTGATTACAGGTTGGCGACCGAAAAGGTTATCTTGGAGTCTGTGCTTTCACCTGATAGTCGTCATTGTTTCACGTGGTTTGCTGGAGGAAGGTATTTCACCGCTTTGGATCCGAAACAAGCCTGTTACCAAATTCCGCCTTCAGGGAATTCTAGACACATTAGTGCCTTCTGTACTGACTGGAATATCTCCGAATGTAACAGGGTTCAGTTTGGTCTGCCGACAGGAGCGGCTGTTTTATCAAGGTACTGGATCGGGTGCTCGGCGACCTAAAATTTAACTGTGCGAAGAACTACTTGGACGATGCTATAGTCTATATCCTTACCTTTGAGGAAAACTCGATATTTGGAAGCAGTGTTAGAGTCATTTAGGGAGGCAGGTTTGACCATGAAACCTTCTAAGGTTACAATGGTCCACTGTCAGATTCCCTTTCCAGGATACTTAGTCTCTGCCGAAGAGGTTAGGATAGATCAGAAATGTATAAAGAATAAGCTAAAATTTCTCCCTTCTGTTAGTAAAAGGAGGGTCGCCAGATTCATTGTGATGGCCAAATGTTTCCACAAGTACTATGTCCTCGTATGAGTCCTACTTCGCACAACTGGCCACCCCTCTTAATGAATTACACGGGAAAGGAATTAGTCTCCATTGGGATCATACTCACCAGGCATCCTTTGAAGCTATTAAGCAAGCTCTTAATAACCCGGCTTTCCTGGCTACAACAAACTTCGAGTTGCCCTTTGTAGTCAAACTGACCCCTCTACTTTCGGGGTAGCGCATCCCCCTCTAAGAGGAGGAAGGAGAATGTAGACTAGTTCCTTATGTGTCTGGAAGGTTGTCCCCAGACGAGCTCAAGCATAATGTCTACGAATCGGAGGCGCTAGCTGTGCTTTCCCCTTTAGAAAAGTTTAGGTTTTACCTCGAGCACCGCGAATTTTTACTCGAAATTGATAATGCGGCTCTCAATTGTGTATTGGCACACCCACATAAGATGGGTCGTATAGCTCACATGGCTGTTCGGTGAAGCATATTTGTGGCACCAACAATCAGGTGGCCGACGCCCTGAGTCGGATGTTGAGGTTGGGGGTTCAGCAGTCAGGGAAGTACTCCGGTCCGCAGAAGTGTGTAGCTGGGATACAATCCGAAGTCCTGGAACTTTTTAGGAACCTCAGGCAAAGAAAGGACAGGATTAAGGCCATTAAGAATGAACTATTGAGTGAATAACAGCTGGCCGGTGATCTCATGTGTGAAGGCCTACTTTGCTGCCGTCGGTTGTTGTCACATGTTTTCGGATCTGTTTTCCCAGTCTGCTTGTCCAGCCCATGTTCCATTACTTTCATCAAGGGGTGGATGGGGGACATGTAGGAGTCCACAAAACTATCCGAAATATAAAGCACCATGTGTCTTGGCCTTCCTTATACAACGATGTCCAGAAGACGGTAAGTGAATGTGAAGTTTGGAAAAGACCCAAACCTAATTCTAACCCCCGAAGAAGACTTCTACAATCCACTAGCGAAACTTATCCCATGAGTAAGTGGTTCATCGATTATATCGTTACTTTGCCACGCACTCGCGATGGTAACCGCCACATACTCGTGGTGGTGGATGCGTACTCATGATTCTGTTGGTTAATCCTTAGTCGGTGGATTACGGCTCCTATTACTATTCGACTTCTGTCATCGATAATTTCTATCTTTCACCTGCCAAGGTATTTCGTCAGCGATAATGCCCAGGCTTTTAAATATAATGGCTTTACAAGAGTTTGTTTGGAGCAGCCTGTCTGTCACATCCTCAACCATCTTTTGTGGAAAGTGTTAACCGAAATTTCAAAGTATCTCTTATTACCTTCCGTAGTAATTCCCAGAGTGAGTGGGACAACTCCGTGGTGTGGTTTAATTTGAAATTTAATACGGCTCAATATGAGTCATTGAAAGCTGCCACTGCTTCCCTTCTATTGGGCTATCAAGTTACTTCAGACGTGGCCAGCTTGTGGTCAGTTAAAAATTTGCTTACAGAGCGTATTGGCGTTAATGTTCTTCAGGGGTATTGGAGGAAGACGCATTGAAATATTCAGTGGGCCCGTCAGAGATTGGCTGCTCGCTATAACTGGGGCGTGAGGAAATTAAGGGTAAGGAAGGTGATGGGCTTTCGTGTGCAGCCCCAATACTGACCAGAAAGAGGAGAAGGGCTGTTTTAGTAAATTAGTACCCCTGTTTTTGGGTCCTTTTCAGATCGCCTGAGTATTGGGTCAAGTCAACTTGCTTGGTCGCAATCTTCAGAAAGGTAAGCTATCCAGGGTTCATGTCTCCAACGTTAAGGATAAATAGTTTCCTCCATGAACACTCAACACCTAAAAAAACGGGATGGGGGTTCTGTGGGTTTGGCGGGGAAAGTTGACCTTTTTCGAATTCCTGGGGTTGGTCTGTCCTTTGTCGTTCACATTTGAGATGTTCTTGTTCTGCTAGAAGTGCTGGCCTCGCGGCTGCAGTTGTTTCATAGTTATTCAGTTAATCTGAAGGGTCACATTGCAATCTATTCTGGGTATTTTCTGACATCTTTGTGGTAGTGGGTGTCTATCCTTAAACCCCACTGATGACCTGTGCAAGTTGCTAGCTTCTCCAGAGTTGACCTAAGGTTGGCATTTGTTGGTTTAACCTTTCACCTGTCGGCCACCTCTTTGAGTTGTTCTGGGTGTCTGCAGCATCTATCTTGTGTTTTGGTTCAATATGGCCGCATGTGGGCTGGGGGCCGTGCTTTCTGTCCCTGGTACTCTGTGCTTCCATATTGAGTGTGGTTTCTCAAAGGCACTGTCCTATTTCGGTCCAGACTCATATTCCCTTAAGGTGTGTATTTATTAAAGTACTTATGGACAAGTGGTATGGAACCGACCATTAACATATGCTTTAGTGTGTTCTGGTTTTGCCGAGGTCTTGTGGAAGATGACTGGTCTGACAGAGTGGAAGGACACTTGGACCTGCGACAACTGAGGGACAACGGTTCCGCAAACGGCCCACTAAATCAAGAGTTACATCAAGCAATTTAGACGCATTTGTGAAGTTGAGTAGAAAGCACCTGTTGGGGGTGTCTCTTAAATGGTTGATTTTATAAATGGTTAATACCCCTCTTTAAAAAATATTCCTGTTGCTTATTTAACTGAAAGAAATTATAAGATTTTATTACGTATGGTCCTCCCCCCATGAACCATGGACCTTGCCGTTGGTGCGGAAGCTTAGCTTGCGTGACTCAACGATACAGATAGCCCTACCGTAGGTGCAACCACAACGGAGGGGTATCTGTTGAGAGGGCAGACAAAAGTGTGGTTCCTGAAGAGGGGCAGCAGCCTTTTCAGTAGTTGCAAGGGCAACAGTCTGGATGATTGACTGACCTTTCCTTGTAACAATAACCTAAATGGCCTTGCTGTGCTGGTACTGCGAACGGCTGAACACAAGGGGAAACAACAGCCGTAATTTTCCCGAGGACATGCAGCTTTACTGTATGATTAAATGATGATGGCGTCCTCTTGGGTAAAATATTCCGGAGGTAAAATAGTCCCCCATTCGGATCTCCGGACGGGGACTACTCAAGAGGATGTTGTTATCAGGAGAAAGAAAACGGGCGTTCTACGGATCGGAGCGTGGAATGTCAGATCCCTTAATCGGACAAGTAGGTTAGAAAATTTAAAAAGGGTAATGGATAGGTTAAAGTTAGTTATAGTTGGAATTAGTGAAGTTCGGTGGCAGGAGGAACAAGACGTCTGGTCAGGTGAATACAGGGTTATAAATACAAAATCAAATAGCGGTAGTGCAGGAGTAAGTTTAATAATGAATTTAAAAAATAGGAGTGCGGGTAAGCTACTACAAACAGCATAGTGAACGCATTATAGTGGCAAAGTTAGACACGGAGCCCATGCCTACTACAGTAGTACAAGTTTATATGGCAACTAGCTCTGAAGATGAAGAAATTGAAGAAATGTATGATGAGATAAAAGAAATTATTCAGGTAGTGAAGAGAGACAAAAATTTAATGGTCATGGGTGACTGGAATTCGACAGTAGGAAAAGGGAGAGAAGGAAACATAGTAGGTGAATTTGGATTGGGGCTAAGAAATGAAAGAGGAAGCCGTCTGTTAGAATTTTGCACAGAGCATAACTTAATCATAGCTAACACTTCAAGAATCATAAAAGAAGGTTGTATGCTTGGAAGAATCCTGGAGATACTGAAAGCTATCAGATAGTTTACATAATGGTAAGACAGAGATTTAGGAACCAGGTTTTAAATTGTAGGACATTTCCAGGGGCTGATGTGAACTCTGACCACAATCTATTGGTTATGAACTGTAGACTAAAACTGAAGAAATTGCAAAATGGTGGGAATGTAAGGAGATGGAATCTAGATAAACTGACTAAACCAGAGGTTGTACAGAGTGTCAGGGAGAGCTCAAGGGAACAATTGACAGGAATGGGGGAAAGAAATACAGTAGAAGAAGAATAGGCAGCTTTGAGAGATGAAGTAGTGAAGGCAGCAGAGGATCAAGTAGATAAAAAGACGAGGGCTGGTAGAAATCCTGATGTAACAGAAGAAATATTGAATGTAATTGATGAAATGAGAAAATATAAAAATGCTGTAAATGAGGCAGGCAAAAAGGAATACAAACGTCTCAAAAATGAAATCGACAGGAAATGCAAAATGGCTAAGGAGGCATGGCTAGAGGACAAATGTAATGATGTGGAGGCTTATCTCATTAGGGGTAAGATAAATACAGCCTACAGGAAAATTAAAGAGACCTTTGGAGAAAAGAGAGTCACTTGTATGAATATCAAGAGCTCAGATGGATACCCAGTTCTAAGCAAAGAGGGGAAAGCAGAAAGGTGGAAGGAGTATATAGAGGGTCAATACAAGGGCGATGTACTTGAGGACAATATTATGGAAATGGAAGAGGATGTAGATGAAGATGAAATGGGAGACACGATACTGTGTGAAGAATTTGACAGAGCACTGAAAGTCCTGAATCGAAACAAGGCCCCCAGAGTAGACAACATTCCCTTAGAGCTACTGACAGCCTTGGGAGAGCCAGTCCTGACAGAACTCTACCATCTGGTGAGCAAGATGTACATGACAGGCGAAATACCCTCCGACTTCAAGACGAAGATAATAATTCCAATCCCAAAGAAAGCAGGAGTTGACAGATGTGTAAATTACCGAACTATCAGTTTAGTAAGTCACAGCTGCAAAATACTAACACGAATTATTTACAGACGAATGGAAAAACTGGTAGAAGCCGACCTCGGGGAAGATCAGTTTTGATTCCGTAGAAATGTTGGAACACGTGAGGCAATACTGCCCCTACAACTTATCTTTGAAGAAAGATTAAGGAAAGGAAAACCTACGTTTCTAGCATTTGTAAACTTAGAGAAAGCTTTTGACAATGTTGACTGGAATACTCTGACAAATTCTGAAGGTGGTAGGGGTAAATTACAGAGAGCAAAAGGCTATTTACAATTTGTACAGAAAGCAAATGGCAGTTATGAGTCGAGGGACATGAAAGGGAAGCAGTGGTTGGGAAGGGAGTGAGACATGGTTGTAGCCTCTCCCCGATGTTATTCAATCTAGATGCTGAGCAAGCAATAAAGGAAACAAAAGAAAATTTTGGAGTAGGTATTAAAGTCCATGGAGAAGATGACATTGTAATTCTGTCAGAGACATCAAAGGACTTGGAAGAGCAGTTGAATGGAATGGACAGTGTCTTGAAAGGAGGATATAAGATGAATATCAACAAAACCAAAACAAGGATAATGGAATGTAGACGAATTAAGTCGGTTGATGCTCAGGGAATTAGATTAGGAAATGAGACACTTAAAGTTGTAAAGGAGTTTTACTATTTGGTGAGCAAAATAACTGATGATGGTCGAAGTAGAGAGGATATAAAATGTAGACTGGCAATGGCAAGGAAAGCTTTTCTGAAGAAGAGAAATTTGTTAACCTCTAGCATAGATTTCAGTGTGAGGAAGTCATTTCTGAAAGTATTCGTATGGAGTGTAGCCATGTATGGAAGTGAAACATGGACGATAAATAGTTTGGACAAGAAGAGAATAGAAGCTTTCAAAATGTGGTGCTACAGAAGAATGTTGAAGATTAGGTGGGTAGATAACGTAACTAATGAGGAGGTATTGGATAGGATTGGGGAGAAGAGACGTTTGTGGCACAACTTGACTAGAAGAAGGGATCGGTTGGTAGGACATGTCCTGAGCATCAAGGGATCACAAATTTATCATTGGAGGACAGCGTGGAGGGTACAAATCGTAGAGGGAGACCAAGAGATGAATACACTAAGCAGATTCAGAAGGATGTAGGTTGCAGTAGGTACTGGGAGATGGAGCTTGCACAGGATAGATTAGCATGGAGAGCTGCATCAAACCAGTCTCAGGACTGAAGACCACAACAACAACAACATTAGGTATGGTGGACCCAATGAGACTTTAATATATTAAGTATAAATTATACATGTTGGGAAGGTGGGTTGAAAGCACATTTTTGGGGTACCCTCTTTTTTCTTAAAAGTTTAACACTTCTTTTAAGAACTTGGCAGGTGTAGATCTTCCTAAAACGCTGGAGTAGTCCTGTGGTTTACTCTTCTTACTGAAATCTTTAAAGCTTTGTTATTATGTTACTTAAAGAAAACGTATGTTTACTTATAAAAAAAATTTGGTCTTGTTTCCATAAAGTGTGTAAGCTAAAGGGTGAAAAATGTCTTTCCTGATCCTTGCCTAGCCGTTCCAAGTTCCCTTGGTCTTGCTTCTAAATGTGTTTTGGCCATGCCAGTTGACAGTGCATTTTTGAACATCTTGTGTGAGAAAAAATATGCAATTAAACAATACATTAGACCACCATGTTCCAATTACTATCATTTACTTCCTTCCTGTTCACCATTGATTTCCCTTAGTTTTCTAGGAAACCGTGAAGAACATGATATATGTTCATAAGACGCTTTTTGTTCAGATGCAGTAATACTATTAACCTTCAAATCCTATTCATTTCGTCACAACTAACTCTGTGCGTTACACAACTTGCGTACGACATCTATAGTGAAGAGCCAAAGAAACTGGTACACCTCCCTAACATCGTGAATGGTCCCTGCGAGCACGCTGAAGTCCCGCAACACGACGTGGCACGGACTCAACTAACGTCTGAAGTAGTGGTTCACATGGCTCTGAGAACTTAACATGACTTAACATCTGAGGTCATCAGCCCCTAGAACATAGAACTACTTAAACCTAACTAATCTAAGGACATCACACACATCCATGCCGGAGGCAGGATTCGAACATGCGACCGTAGCGGTCGCGCGGTTCCAGACTAAAGCTCCTAAAACCGCTCGGACACACTGGCCGGCCTCTGATGTAGTGCTGGAGGGAATTGACAACATGAATCCTGCACGGCTGTCCATACATCCGTAAGATTATGAGGGGATGGAGATCTCTTCTGAACAGTACGCAGCAAGACATACAGATGTGCTCAATAATGTTCATGCCTGGAAAGTTTGATGGCCAGCGGAAGTGTTTAAACTTAGAAGAGTGTTCCTGGAGCCACTCTATAACAATTCTGGACGTGTAGGATGTTCAATGTCCTTCCGGAATTCCCCCAAATACGCTGGAATGCACAATGGACGTGAATGGATGCAGGTGATTAGGCAGGATGCTGACTAACGTATCATCTGTCGGAGTCCTACCTAGACGTATTAGAGGTCCCATATCAATCCAGCTCCACACGCCCCGCACCCTAGCAGGGCCTCCACCAGCTTGAACAGTCCCTGATGACCTGCAGGTGAGACAAATATGTGCGCCATCCATGTGGAGCACGCATTGGTCTCACCGCGGACTTTTCGTACTCAGCCACACACAAGTGATTTCATCAAAGTGTATGGGCCTGAAGATGGCGTTGACGCAACGTCGAAACTAGTAGGCAAATAAATATAAAATATCAAGTACAGCTGGAGGAGTTTAATTTTTACTAAAAATTATACCAGCTGTGTCCCACCATAATCCAATTTAAATATGGA
Organism: Schistocerca gregaria; assembly: GCF_023897955.1. Lineage (NCBI taxonomy): Eukaryota > Metazoa > Arthropoda > Insecta > Orthoptera > Acrididae > Schistocerca > Schistocerca gregaria. Next base: position 631,726,192 of record NC_064923.1, on the reverse strand, counting down.
TGTACGAAAAGAAAAAGAAAATCTAGATATGGCCAACCACCAGTGATGTTGAACCTGGGGCTTGGCCCTTCCAGGAATTCCTGCCGCCACCAATAAAGGACCATTTCAGGTATTACTTGCTGACCCTTACACTCCCAAGAGCAAGACAAAAATTTTTGCCAAGTTTTAGGGTCCTTACCAGGTTGTAGAGGTAAAGTTGCCAGTAAATGTAAAGTTACAATTACCAGGATGAACTTCAATAGTCCTTATCAGTAGAATTAAACCTCTTCAAGGGCCATAGTTTCCTTCCTCAAGTACCAGCGAAGATGCCACATACTAGAATTCAAATCGGTTCAAATGGCTCTGAGCACTATGGGACTTAAGGTCTGAGGCCATCAGTCCCCTAGAAGTTAGAACTATTTAAACCTAACTAATCTAAGGACATCACACACAACCATGCCCAGGCAGGATTCGAACCTGCGTCCGTAGCGGTCGCTCGGTGCCAGACTGAAGCGCCTAGAACCACTCGGACACACCGGCCAGCAAACATACTAGAATTAAGAAGCAAAAGAGTAAAGAAATACCGCAGAATAGGTCATTTGTGTAGAGGCCAATGGATACATGCGTGTGGATGTAGAGAGTCGTTGGGAATAGTAAATAGTACGTTTTTTTAAATTGTTTTCATTGATTCATGTAGTTGTATTCCATGTTCTTTCTAACGAGGAAGGGAATGCGTGTAAATTATTTCCTCTAGTTTATGGTGAGTATGACGCCTAGGTGGAGTATAGCAAGTGTTATGATCTTGTTCATCGTTGAAGGGGAAGAAATTGTCAATTTGCCTTAACAAGTACTAAAAGGAAGCGAAATGGGGAAGTATGATGAGGGATGTATTAAACGAATATTATAAACTTAAGTTCTCGTATGATAAGCCGAGTGACCTGTTGCAACAAGTGACAAGTACAATTCCATACGAAGGAAGAGGAGGTGGCTGAAGGTTGGGGGAAACTACTAAAAACCGTGTTGGGCTCAGCAGATAGTGGTGATATTTCAAGTTTGAATCGTACAATAGACCAACTCCAAAAAGTAGCAAGACACAAAAAGAACAGTGGATTGGCATACGACGTAAATTATAGGAATGGAGCGGGAATTGTTAAACATAGCTAAAGCAATGCATAAAGCAACAATGGAATTACAGCAGTATGCTAATGATACAATGATTACCGTACATAAGGATTAAGGTATAATTTACTGGACAGCATAGTAGGCATACCTTGGCCACTGAGGAAATTAGCAACCAGTGTACGAGGTGATGCAAGAATAGAATTGGAAAGAATTCAAGAAGCCACCTATAAATAAATACTACACTGCTAACACGGGAAAATTTTTTGCAAGGTGCATTGCAAGCGAAAAAGGAATTTCCTGCTGGACTGCAGCACGTTATTTTCATAAATGAAAGTGGTATAGCATTTTACCATGATGTGTCCATAGTTAAACCGTCCAAGAAATTTCTTTTTCGTTTGCAATAGCCCCTGAAAATTTTTTCCCGATGTTAATAGTGTAGCGTTTAATTATTTATGCGTAACAAGGTGGATAGTTTCTTGAATTCTTTCCAATTCTATTCTAGCATCACCTCGTAAACGGCATGGTGGATAGCTTCTTAAAATCTATAGAAGTCTCTGCAGCTGCCTCTGCTTCAGTTACCCAGTGATTATCAGTAGCAGTTAGAGCTCAAGCCGTATTCCTTCCCATCTGGATGTTCAATTTCTTCATAACATTGATCCTTGTAATTTCACCATCATTGAATGTTATTATTGCATCCACTATACCAATCTTCAGCACTGTCAGCCCAAAAAATACAGTTTTGGGTATTCTCTCTCATATACAGCTGCTGAAGCTTTTATTTGCGTTCTGAGAGAGACCATGCATACATTTCCTAAGTAGATTTTTATTTGCCTAATAACCTCCATTACAGCAAGTGGTAAGGAATGATTGTGGATATATTGTATTCCTGTAGCACTGCAAAACCAGTACTTGCCTTTTGGACACAAATCATGGTATGGGATTTCATCTGTTGACAGTCTGTGAAACCATATTGCCCAAACAGCTCATGTTCTTCAAAACTTCTACATTTCTCTTCATTGCTAGTCCATAATATTGAATCAAAGAATCAGTTTCATTTTTTGTAAAATAACCTGGACCACCTATGTGCTTTACCTCTGACAGTTTTTTTTCGACTGAAGTCTTCACATAATTTTCTCATCTGAGCTCCCTTTGTTTTTTGTACATACCCAACACATTAAAGCTTTTCTATTACAGTATCTCCATATGGTCTGTCAGTAACAATAGTGGTGTGTCCTTTATAGTCTCCATGTAATGATGTTATGTTGAATTTGTCTGATGACCTACGTTCATGACGCCCAGGGCTCAAGTTGTTCAATGTTCTTATGATTCTGGGTCAATTATACAGTCTAAATTCAAGAACTGTCTCTTCATTTATTGTGTATTTGTGTGAGAATGAAGCACATCCAGAAGTTCCAATGGGCACAGTTGGAGATAACAAGGTAGGTTCTGAAGACGGATGCTCATTGGAGTGATGCTGAGGCTGATTCTAGAAAAATGTATTTTTTCACATCTCAGACGCTTCTACAAGCAGAGTATCATCTCAAGTTGTTTAGTGTAGCTGGGGAAACCATGCATATTCCAATCAATCAAACAGTGTCATCTTCGGTCGACTTCAGGTGGTTGTCAGCAGTATTCTGTCTTTCATATTCGACTGTTGGGTTTTTACACAGTGAACAACCATAGGTTGCGCAGTTCAACTTTTAAACATTATTAGGATCTTGTGATTGCTTTTTCATGTTCACTATTATTTCCTTTGTTGTACTGTGTATGCAGTCTTCCCGCCAAACATTTAATCTAGGCATGTCTTTCTCTTTTCTCTTAACGAAGTCAGATTGCATTAACAGAGGTGTTATTTGGGTTATTACTAGATTTTTGTAAAGCATAGTTTCTTTATATCAGAGCAAGATAGATCATTTGCTTAAGAGAACACAGCGTTTACAAAATAATCCAGCAAAACTGCTGAAAATCTAAAGAAATAATGAGTTAAGAACATTTTTCTCACTTGTGGCTCATTACGACCTCAGTGGCATAAATCCTCGGCAAGTTCGCGAATAGCGTCTGATTGAATAGCCCAAATACATTGATCAGCCAGAACACTATGTCCAACTACCTAATAGTCGCTATGTCCACCACTGGCAGGAACAAGAGCGATGCCGCGTCGTGGCGTTAAATCAGGGAGGTCTTGGTAGATCTCTGGAGGGAGCTGGCACCACATCTGAACACATGTCAGCTAATTCTCATAATTTCCGGGGAGGGGGGGGGGGGGAGGGGAGGGCGGCGATGAGCTGTGACGCCATGTTCAAACACATCCTAGATGTGTTCGATCGGGTTCAGATCTGGTGAGTTGGGAGGCCAACACACCAATTTGAATTGGCCACTGTCATCCACTAACCAATTCATTATGCCCCTGGCCTTGTGACGTGGAGCGTGCTCTTGTCGAAAAATGTCGCTGTCTTCGGGAAACATGGCCGTCCTGAAGAGGTGTACGTGGTCTGCAACCAATGTACGATATTCGTTGGCCGCTATGTCGTCTTGCAGGAGCGCCATTGGACTCATGGATGCCCGCATTAATGTTCCGCAGAGCATAATGGAGCCGACGCCATACCTCCGTCCCATAGTACAGGTTCAGGAGCTGTGATTTTGAAAGACGGCGGATTCGCTTTCTGCCAGCGACATGATTAAGAAGGTATCGGGATTCATCACACAATGCAACGCCCTATCGCTGCGCCAACGTCTAGTGCCGATGGTCACCACCCCATTCCAGCCGCAGTTTCCGATGTCTTGGTGTTAATATTGGCAAATGCATGGGTCGTCAGTGGAGAGACCCATCGTCAGGACTGTACGGTATACTGTGTCTTCGGACACACTTGTACTCTGCTGAAAGTTGAAGTCTGATATTAGTTCTGCCACAGTTCGGCGCCGTCCTGCTTTACCACTCCGCCCAGCCTACAACGTCCGAAGTCTGTAAGAGGGGTGGCCGCCCAACCCCACGACTTCTGGACGTGGTGTAACATTGGTTTCACCACGTGTTGAAGACATTCACCAAAGCACTCCTCGAACACCAAAAAGTCGTGCAGTTTCCTAGATGCTCATGCCGAGCCTCCAGGCCACCACAATCTGGCCTCGGTCAACCTCAGATAGATCGCGCGCCTTCCCCTTTCTACACACGGACGGCACGCTGCCTGATGCTACATGCACCGTTCGTATGTGTGACGAGCAGTAATTCCTCGCCAGGTGACGCTGCTGTCACCTGGATGGGCTTTGTATCGATAGTAGGTGGGTTGTCGTAGTATTCTGCTGGTCAGTTTATGCTCCTCAGCATTATAAGAGACACGTAAGTAGCACTTTGTATCCAGTAAATAAACAAGTAAATTAAAACCAGTTCTAATACAGTTCTTGAGGATGATTCTATTTTTAAAGTTTATCTTCGCTGAAACACACTGTAGTTACAATTCCCTGCAATTTTGCTTCCTTTGTCATTTTATCTGTGTTTCATTTACGGTTAAAAAATTTGTGGCAGCTTCCATTTTTGCCAAGCACGAAATGTTGATAAGAGCTGCTGACGCTAAAACAAAGCGAACGAAAAAAAAAAAAACATAGCGTACACGGTAATTACGCTATCACTCAAGAGTAATCACAATATTATTGAAGCTTTAGATACAACGTCGCTGGAAAGTATTGTTTTGCTAGTATTAATGGACACCGAGATACGATCTAGCTAGCACTCGGCAATTCTACATTATCACAGCCGTTTCTCTCTCCGATATATTTAAAACTGCCGACCAAATCCCTCTTTTGGAAACAATACTTTCACCGTATCCCCGACTGACCGACAAACAGCGCACTTGAACCGTTTTTTTTTTTGCACTCCAAACCTTGAAAAAAATCCTCGTAATGGAACCTTTGAATAAACCGTTCGCATCATTTTTTACTGCGCTGTGGACGGCACTTCGCATCGGTGCCGATACTGCGTAACTCGCACGGCTTTCAAACGAAATTGGGATCGGCACGGGCATCGTGCCCTAATTTAAATGGCCTGTCCGGCCGGCCTGTGGATTCGGCCGACGGTAATATAATTAGAGATTGTAATTACGTGCTCAGTGCGCTAGCAAATTACAATGTAATATTAGAGCGGGCGCGGCCGGAAATATGCGTGTCTGCGTCCGCATTCCGCGGCAGATTACGCGGGTGTTCTCTCCCCCCTCCCACGCGCAAAGCTCACCTCGCGGGGGATCCCCCGACGCCATCGGTCCGCGGAACTAGCATCATGCACCGCGAGGCGGTGACGCAGGTGTGGAGAGGGCACGCTGGCAGAGGGCTGTGTGGCGACCGCAACGTCACAGATTGCCGCCCCGTGAAATGACTGGTAGTCAACGTTGGTCCGCGAGAGTGTGATACCATTGGATTACGCCGCAGGCTACAGTCGGAATGTTAATTGAAACTGGGCGGGCGGCGATGGTTCAAGGTTATGTGAAGTTGTTATCGCCTGCGGGAATGAGTACTACACCGGGAAGATAATTATGAATCGCTGGTAGTCTTTCGTTGGTAGCAGCCTCCAAACATAGCCCATGACAGTGAGTGTAAACTGCGACTAAATATCTGTAACTGCCAACTGGTCAAATATAGAAATTCTATTTCATAGATATAAAAACCCAATAGTACAACAGCTGACGATTGGAGAACAGGAGACATTCTTCCCATCTTCAAGAAAGCCAATAAAAGACTTTGTAAAAACTACAGAGGAATAACCCTTATGAGTCAAACAGCCAAGGTTTTTTAAAGAATTTTACTAAATCGAATAAGTGAAAAGAAAGAAAAGGAGCTGAGTGAAGAACAGCATAGGCTTAGGAAAGGAATATGCACGATCGACCTGATTTTTGTATCCGTCAACTGATGGAAAAAAGTTGGGAGTATAACAAAATGGCGATAGTGGTTTTTATAGACATAGAAAAGGCATATGACTCAGTTAACAGGAAAAGCTTCAGGGAAGACATGAAGAAAATACATATAGAAGATAGTTACATTAATTTAATAAAAACAATGTACAAAGGACACAACTGTAGAATTAGAACACCATTGGGGAACTCTGAATGCTTCGAAATAAAACAAGGACTTAAGCAAGGAAGTATTCTATCTCCTGCAATTTTTAACGTTGTGATGGAGGGAATGAACAGGGCAGTTAAAGATATAGTAAAAGAAAAAGACAAAAAGATGATTACTGTAGATGATATTGTAATATGGGATGATAAAGAGGTAGATGTACAGTTACAGCTTGAAATGTGGAAGGAAATAATGAAAAGGCATGGATTAAAAATAAATAAGGTAAGAGTGAAGTAATGGTATTTGGAAGAGAGAAAGGGATCAACGGAAATATTATCTTGAATGGAGAACCCCTCAAAGTGGTAGAAAGTTTCACTTATTTAAGGAGTGAAACATCTAGGGATGGAAGAATAACTAACGAAATTAATAGGTTACAGAAGGGAGACAATTTCTACGAAATAATAAAACACCTGATTTGGAATATGGAAGATTAAGAAAAAGCAAAACTCCTTATGTATAAGAATTTTTGCTTCCCTGTTGTCACCTATGGTGGGGAAACGTGGAAAATTACAGGGACTTGAGCAGACTGCAAGCAGGGGAAATGAAATTTCTCAGAACAGTTAAGGGAAACAAGAATGGACAGAGTAAGGAATGTAAAGATTAGAAAGAACCTTAAACAAGAAAGTACGAGAGAAGAAATTGAAAAAAGAGATTAAAATGGTATGGGCATGATAAGAGGATGCATGGGCAGAGCAGAGTGTCCCCAAAATTATGGAAGAACTAAAGATGGATGGGAAAAGACCCAGAGGACGCCGAAGAACATGGTGGAAAATGGGAGTGAGAATATCTGTAGAAAGGAGAGGTGTGAAATGGCATCAAGTGGAGGAAGAAAAGTGGTGGGAGGACCGAGCCAAATGGAGAGGACTCGTCAGCACCCAGATCTGGCAGTAGTTGGAGCGGTATTCGAATATAGGTAGATATAGATAGATAGATAGATAGATAGATAGATAGATAGATAGATAGATGGATATAAAAATCCCCATTAATTCCATCATCTTTATCCCAGTGTAGCATGGACTTCTGTTTGCTCCCTCAAAATGCTGTAATAACTTGCAGTCCACGATAATGATCGATGCAGAAGAAATAAAATTTATATTGCGGCTGGGACTCGAACCCGAGTCTTCTTGATTGCTAGGGAGAAATGCTGACCATTACACCCCTACAGCATTATGGCTAGCATTGATGCATGAACTGCCTAAGTTCATTACCCTCCCCAACACAAACTTCATATCTTCAGCTTGTTTACCCCTTACGTTGTCATTACTGCCAGGGATCTCTAGCACTGGAATAGCATCCAGCATTGGGCGTTATGGTAAGGTCCTGTACCATAGGTGACCTTATAGATCTTGCAGTCCACCTCGCTTTCCGTATCCAACTACCTTCTACCATTTGTATCCTACATCAGCTACCACATCTCCTTAACCATCTAGTAAGCTTTAGCCCGTGCTACATCTCCCATAAACTCGAGCCCAAACATTCCATCGAGACTGCCACCACATCGTCATTAACACATCTCACCTACTCTTCATGTCCAAACACTCCCTGTCGTTTACCAAGGTAATTTCAAACGCCTTTCTCTCCTACACCATCCTTGAAATAGTGTATCCTTTCAACAATGGAAACCCTACTTATCCCATTCTAAGCGATGGCACCAATCTATTTTTTTCATATTCATCTGACAGCTACATCCCAGTTATTGGAGGCCTCCAAATCTTTTTCCAAACAGCATTCTGTCTAATACATCTCACTTTTCATACTACTATCTGCAGCTACTAGGAGACTCATAAAATCAGCATCATCGTGTGACTTGATTTACTATCTAAAGCTTTTTACATTACAACTGTAAATTATGTAAAGCAATGTCTGAAGAGCAAACTTTGGCCATCACCAAACTCCCACAAGGATTAATGTAAGTAAATATATATTAAATCATCTTCACCATATCTTGTTTTGGTTAGTATTGCAATTTCACATAGACTTTGGCTGATCTTTTTATCTCTTGTTAGGGCCACCGAACATTTACTTTCTATTGAAGTGTATATTTGTGTATTGCTTTAGGCATACTTCCATATGACATCCTTTGAATGTTTTCGTTCCACTTCTTTCTGTACTTCGCTGCTTTGCGAAGTATGTTTTAGAAGTCCAGTTCATTTCTAATTTTATTATTCTTTATCCGGTCTACGATTTCATAACCAGCAAGTGATCTTAGGAGTAACATCTCTGTTGCTTCAATACTCCTCCCTTAACTAGCAATTAGTCTGTGTCTCTGGTCCAAACGTTACAACTGACACTGCCATATAACCTTTCAATACGGTCACCTTCCCAAATGTTTTGCCACCCGAAATTTTTACAATTTGTGTTCTTGATCAATGACTATAATATATGAAATCTCACATCCCAGATATTTGAAAGTATTTGTTTGTTCTAGGGGTTTATCACGTTATTATTTATTCTCTTAATTACTTCTTGCCCTCGAATGCCATTACCTCTGTTTAATGCTTAAATGTCATATTACAATCATTTGCTACCATGTGCAAGGGCTAGATTTCTCTCTGTGACTTTTTTATGAGTCCGCTAAGATTATTTCATCATCTGCGAACACGAGTATATGTATAACTTTATTATCAATATCATAATGATACCTTACTTTATTCTGACATGTCTTTACGACGTCGTCCATGTATATATTAAAAGATGTGGATGATAAAGAACACCACTGTCTGTTTCTGAGAAGTAGACTTTGTTTTTGTTCTGTGACTTTTTGTGTGTATACTTACTTTGGATTATACTCATTAGATGCTGAGGTATACCATTAATTTCTAAAATTTCTTTATAATTTAGATCGTAGCCGGTAATAGTTACGTATGTGGTATGATTGTGTTTTCTATGATTTGGTAGCCTGAAAAAAAACTGTCTTCTCGTCCGAAACTCACTGTGACCTCTTGTAAGAAACGTTTCTCAAAGAATCTTTAGTCTATTTGTTACCAGTGTAGTATGTGTCTAGTACCCAGAATTCAAAAGACTATTCATACATCCTTCGGTCTCCTTTTTAAAGTAATGGAACAACAATTGCAATTTACCAGTCTTCTGGTATGTTACTGTATTTCCAGTAAGTATTTATAAAATCTAATACCTTTAAGAATAAGGATTCTGAAGTTATTTAAATAATACTAAATTGAAGTTGTCTTCCACTGGAGATTTTCTGCTATTATACAACTTTAACATGTTCGTCAGTAACTGCGATATTTACATTTCACTCATCGCCTGTCCATAAGCTTTTGAAGCTATCCAGTCACACATTTTCTGAAACTGTATTAATTAGTATAATATCTCTTTCATCTGCAGTAAGTTGTTTCAATATCTTATAGGCTTTACTCAGTTTCCCGTGTACATCATGCTCTATTCGACTCAGAAAATTTTCCCAGCTTTCTTGTTTTATTTTCCTTTCTTTCTTCTCATATGATCTCCTGATCTGATCCGATCAGAGGCTGCAGTCTTCGGGAGTGGTAGCTGCCCCAGGCAGATGTGCGTCTGCTATGCTCTGACATTTCACGTCATTTTAGTGAGAAATATTGAAGCTGCAGTTTTCATCTATGGCACGCTAGTGTAAAAGGGTGCACCAAATCAGCTCAGTAGCAAAAACCATGCAGTTCTCATGTTTACTTACACTTCCGTATGTATACCAACGCACTGCTCCAGAGGAAGCTTCTCGGCCCGCAAGCTCTGGGCATTCGCAGAGGGTGGGTTTGCTGGTAGTTGGGAGCTCCAACATTAGGCGCGTAATGGTGACATGGCTGCCAAGGAGGGAAAGGAAGCCAGTGTGCACTCCTGGGGAGTCATTATGGATGTGGGAAGGGTGCTATCGGATGCCATGAAGAATACAGAGTGCAGCCAACTGCAGGTGGTGGCACATCTCGATACCAACGACCTATGTCGCTTTGGATCGGAGGAGATTCTCTCTGTTTTCGGGCGGCTAGCGGAAATGGTAAAGACTGCCAGTCTACATTGCGACATTAAGGCGGAGCTCACCATCTGCAGCACCGTCGATGGAACCGACTGTGGTCCTTTGCTGCAGAGCCCAGTGGAGGGTCAGGCGGTTCTGTGACCGTTAGGCTGCAAATTCCTTGACTTGCGCCATCGGGTGGTGGGTTTCCAGGTTCCGCTTTATAGGTCAGGAGTCTGAAACACACAGGAAGCTGCTACAAGGGTAGCGGGGGCTGTGTGGTAGGGAATGGGCAGTTTCTTAGGTTAGAGGGTCTCAGGGAACCACAGAAAGGGCGTCAGTCTAGAAGGGGAGAGGCAAAACACAGTAAGTTAGTTGTAGATACGATCGGTATTGTAGTTGTAAATTGTCGTAGCTGCGTTGGGAAAAAACCAGAGCTTTAAGCCCTAATAGAAAGCATTGAAGCTCAAATAGTTATAGATACGGGAAGATGGCTAAGGCCGGAAGAAAGTTCAGCCGAAAATTTTTCAAACTATCTAACAGTGTTCAGAAAGGATAGATTAAATACGGGTAGTGGTTGAGTATTTATTGCTATCAGAAGTAGTTTGCCTTGTAGTGAAATGGAAGTAGATAGTTTCTGCGAAATAGTATGGGTAGAGGTTACACCTGTCAATCGGACTAAACTATTAATTGGATCGTTTTACCGACCCCCAGACTCAGAAGATATAGTTGCTGAACAGTTCAAAGAAAACTTGTCTCATTTCAAATAGGTACCCCATTCATACAGCTATAGTCGGTGGTGACTTCAATGTACCCCCGATATGGTGGAACAATGATACGTTTAAAGCCGGTGGCAGGCATAAAACATCATCCGAAATTGTACTGAATGCTTTATCAGAAAATTATTTTTAACAATTATTTCTTGAACCCACTCGAAGCGTAAATGCTTGCGAAAGTATACTTGACCCCTTAGCAACAAATAATCCTTGACAAATAGTGATTATCGTGACGAATACAGGGATTAGCGACCACAAGGCAGTTGCAGCTAGGCGTAATGCCGTAACGCCTATCACCGTCAAAGGGAAACGAAAAGTTAAAAAAAAAGCTGATAAAATGGTCTTAATACCGTTTTAAGAGACATTCTTCACTCCTTTCCATCTGATCATGTATGCATAAAAAAGTTGTGGAAAGATTTGAAAGAGATAGTATCGACAGAAATTGAGAGATATATACCACATAAATTAACATGTGATGGTACTGATATTTGAAACGTAAGAAATAAATAAATAAAGTATTAATTAAAATTTAATTACTGTGAATTAAGTACTTAATTATTTTAATAAGTTGGCTCACTGAGTAACATTTATCCATGCACGAGCCCGTCAGAAATAATAATAAAGAAAACTTAAAAGAGGTACTGAACGAAAAGCGTTTGGCAGTCAAGAGAGCGATGAATGAAGCCCTCCATGTCTATCGTAGCAGAATACTGTCAAAAGATGTTTGAAATAACCCAAAGAAATTCTCGTCTTGTGTAAAAGCTTTTAGTGACACCAAAGTTAGCGTCCAGTTACTTAGGAACAAGGTATAAACTGAAACTGAGACTAGCAAAGCAAAAGGAGAAACGCCTAACTCTGCTTCCAACTATTCCTTTACAAAGGAAAACCTAGGACTAGTGTCCCAATTTAATTCTCGTACCAATGAAAAGATGAGTGAAATACATGTTAATGTCAGCGGCTTTGAGAAAAAGCTGAAATCGTTTGAACTGAATGAACCTTCAGGGCTCTAAGGAATTCGTGTACAATTCTACACCGAATTTTGGTCGAGGTGGACCCGCTGATGACTATAATCTGTTGTATATCCTTCGAACAAAAAGTCGTTCCTATTGTATAGAAGAAAGCACAGGTCATACCTGTCTGCAAGAAGGGTAGCAGAAGTTATCCACAAAACTACCATCCAGTATCCTTCATGTCCATTTATTGCAGAATCTTGGAACAAATTCAGAGCTCAGTTATGATATCTCTGGCAGAACGACCTCCTCCAGGCCAACCGGCATGGATTTCGGAAACATAAATTATATTTACGCAACTCACATTTTTCTCACATAACATCTTGATAACCATGGATCAAGATGGGGGTAGATGAGCTATTTCTCGAGTTCCGAAAAGTATTTGACTCAGTACCACACGTACACTTATTACAAAAAGAACGATCGTATGGGATATTAGAAGAAATATGTGACAGGGCTAAGGATTTCTTGGTACAGTGGACACAGCATATTATCTTGGATGTATAGCCATCGTCAGATGTAAAAGTAACTTCGGGTGCTCCCCAGAGAAGTCTCTTGGATTCCTTGCTGTTCATGACCTTTCGAACATTGTTCATAGCAATGTCAGACATTTCGCTGATGATGCAGTTATCTACAACGAAGTATGATCTCAATAAAGCTACACAAATATTCAATCAGACCTTAATAAGGTTTCAAAGTGGAGCATAATTTTGCTACTTGTTTCAAATATTCAGAAATGTAAAATAGTGCAGTTCACAGAACGAAAAAACATAGTATAGTACGAATATTTATAATATCAGTGAATCACAGTTGGAATCTGTAAACTTACACAAAGAACTGGTTGTAATACATAGTAGGGACATGAAATGGAACGGTTACAGAGGGCTCAGTGTCGTAGGTGAAGTAGGTAGCAGTCTTAGGTTTATTGGCAGAATACTAAGGAAATGCAATCAGTCTACAAGGAAGATTTCTTACATATCATTCGGGCGATCCTGCTCAAGTGAGCGGCAGGGGATATCGAACGTATATAGAGAAGAGCAGCGCGAATGGTCACAGGTTTGTTTTATCCGCAGGGAAGTGTCACAGAGATGATGAAATAACCGAACCGGCAGACTCTTGAAGATAGATATAAACTATTCCGACAAAATCTACTAACAAAGTTTCAAGTATCATCTTTAAGTAATAACTGTAGGAATATACTAAAAACCCGTACATTTGATCGCTTGATCATAACTGCAAATCCAGCTCTTGTCCCTTCAGTTCCACTTACTCCAACATATAAGATAATATAACTAATAAATTATTTAGGGATTTGTAAGTACTTCTTTGCTTCTGACATTGCAGCTATTTCCGTTTTTGTGCTGTTTAATTTATTTGATACCTGTCCTCTTATTGCTCATTTCTCTAACATTCCAAAAGGCTGTATTCAAAATTTTCCGAGTCCTTTTATTGTTAACATCTTTCCTCACTTATCTCGCCATAAAAAGATAATTTCGTTTTTCTGCTTGCAAATTGGTGGCTAATCTTGTAATTCCCTCGATACCGATCTGTAACCAGGGTAGTCAGGTGGCCATACTGCCATCTCGAGGAAACTTGTTTTTCCTTTTCGCGTTGTCTCCTTTAGACGATTGCCTTCACTTTGGCCATGGACTCAGCTCTCCAGGTTTTGTAGTGTGTCTGTCCTTGTTTTACATCAGGGTTGTCTGTAGTAGGAGAGTTGGTTTCCTAATTGCTAAGAGCCCACCTCCGCCACTCCTACGTTGTGAACTGCGCTTCGTCTGCCCAAGGGACTGGCTAGAGTGGCGCTACCAGGAACTTAAGTTCCCACCACCATGGATCGCTGGGTCACAGCAGAGTATACGAATCTTCTCGCCACAGTAAGGCGGTAGTCATCCAGGAGGATAAATGTGAACTAATTTAAAAGGTGGTAAAGTACAACTTACTCTACCTCTTCCTTTGGCTGCATAACTGCCATGCTAGCCACTTCCTGCCACCTACATCCCCGCTGTTGATGCCTTCCTGTAGCCACATCTATCTTCCCTCCTAGTCTCATTTACATACAAATCCCTTACTTTGCAAACGCCGTCGGAGACACAAGCACATTCGTCCTCACACATTCAGCTAACCTGTCATAACTGGAGTAATGCAAATGAAATTTAAATATAAAAAATGGTAACCAATCGTTTCCATTCAACCGTTCAATTTACATATCAACAAACAATATCTACTATCATATCTCCCATCCAACTGCTGATGACTGCTGACGACTTTTTAATTGCAAAGGAATGGGTGTGAAGCTGATCTGTAAAGCTAAAATCCAGGAATGCTGTAGGCACATATTCAAGACTTTTGGCCTATTCATAATCATTAGTCGTTTATGTGCTCACTGATGATATTTGTTATGAAATGAATAAAAAACTTTTACAAACCAACTATGGATTCGCATTTGTGCCACAAGACAAGGAAATCCTTCACACAGATAATAACTGTCAACACAGTTCGAAAAGGAGTTATCCAGTCTATTACAAGAGTTTGTAATAAGATCCATTCAACATATAAAGGACAATAACAACACACACTCATTGTAGGGAAGCAGCATACTCAAGCCTTATAAAATTCACATCAGTCTTTCATTGTGTGCCAGCCTAGTCCGCTGTAACTAGCTCTGGCGCCATAAATATTGCGCAATACTTTAAAATGAAGTAAATAACCTGAAACGTTTCTAGCATGTCAGGAGTAAAAATCATTGGCGCAACAGAAAAGTGCTAGAAACTTAAAAATATATATTTAGATTCCTTTTGCATAATAATTTAGTAGAAACAGTATTCTGGATCTCACAAATTGAAATTGTACTTGAAATTCATGTTGTTCTGGTTTTTGTCTTAGAAATTAAGGAAGCAAGATAGATTAAGTAGGTGAATAAATAAAACTAGGGTGTTTAAATTTAAGTAGAAGGGAGAACCGCTATATTCATAAAAATGTGACAAGTTTCAAAAGAATAACTATAAAACTATAGCTATAGTGTATCTCCAAAGAGCAAGTTCAGAGCTGGTCTACTGCGTGTAGTGTAATTAAATTAATTCTCTCGCCCAAAATATTTGACTTAGCCACGCCAGACTTTTATTATGATTACTTACTTGTGTGCTGATTGCACAATTAAATTGTAAGCTTCATCAGACATCAGCAAAGGAAGCAATGATTTATTCGATAACTTAAAGTGGTGCATTACTAGCCCAGCGGCTAGTCGGGAGAGCAGATTTGGTCTGGCGTTCCATTAGCCGTCCGCACCACGAGTTTATATGTAAGAACGCTGCGCGAGAAAAAAGGAAGGCCCAGTTCTCTCCAGACGCTGATTAGCGCACCGCCTGTGCCGGGAGTCGCGTCGCTTCGCTTCGGTATCATTTCTATAAACAGCCTCGGATGCCGTAATAAGTTATTCGGGATACGCGTAACCATGAAATCGGTTTCGAGTGAATTATTAATTCTGGGATGACTTGCTAATCACTTTCTGGTTGCCAATATTGTAGTTAGAGATCCCGCATAAACACAAAACATTTATTCTGTTATTCCACCCCCCGCCCCACAACATTTTTGAGATGAAACGAACCTTTTATAATTTAAATGAATTTCTAGAATTTTCAGTTATGTAGAAAATGTATTATAGATGGTATTGTTTGATAAGTCTGTATATGTATATTGTCTGCGGCACTGTGTGAGGCAATTAGGAAGATTTTCAGTTCAAACTACTGCATTGTAAATAATGATAACAAGCACACAGTTACTATGCATGTACTGTGTGTAATACTGTGTGTTTTACGTGCACACTGAGTGCAGAACTATATGTGTAAATCCTCGGTTCAAATAATTCCACTGTAAAAAATGCTTACTAATATGCTTATGTAAAATGTATTATATACATTTTTCTGTTTTCTGTCACTCTTTTTCCCTATGTAATATTTTATTCTTAGACTTGTCCTACATTAGAATACATTCTTCTGTAGTAGATGATTTAACAGGACCACATAAAAATAGAATCAAACGCGTATAGCGTGAGGCAGCTAAAACAGGCCAGCGAAATTTATCCAGAATGAGGAGCTGTAACAGCTAAGTGGTAGTGTACGATTTTATGACTTTTTTGACATGCCCAAGAAATTCTTGTTAATATCTGCGAAATTACGACACCGACTTGAAATCTCGTCAATGAGGATAGGCATCAAGTGGATGAAAGTGAAATTTACAACTTTTGAATGAGGTAAGTTACAATGTATGATATCTATCTACAAAGACAAAGTGAGGACAACGAAAATGGAAAATAAAGATGGACAAACAGAAAGAATGAAATAAGTGATTGAGCATACCACCTCAGTTATTTAGTGAAGGGAGTTAAACAATGGTAATAAAAGACAAAATATATATATATTAGTGTTCGTTCGCTTCAGACACAAACTTTCAAGTCGAAAATACGTAAAAATGAAAGAAAACTTAGGTAATGGACAACGGAATTAGCAGAGAATGCAGGCTAAGAATAAAATTAACTTATCCAACAGCTGCAGAATCAACGCCTTATGTCCAGCTGATCTATTGTGAAATGTATATAGTTGATAAAACCAAGAATGTGTGACACAAACTCATTGAATGACAGCTTGTTTCCAATGATTCTATATTATCTAGATATATGCAAAATGCCATATATAAATCCAGTGACAGAATTACAACGAAACGTCAGCCAAGGTACGTATTGAATCGTAGTGGTCGATCAGTCAAAAGGAATTACATTTGTGAGGAGCGTAACTATCTGCAGAGGAGATGCACCAGATCATTCCTTTGGTCAGTAGTTTCATCTAATCGAGACATCGCCAAACATTTGATATTGTAGATATGGTGCCAATTTTTTCTCTTTTTAATCTACACACTGCCTTTCATATATTTAATTTTTACCAATTCATCAAGTTCGACTGTGTTTTACTTTACCTTTAATGTCTGTACACACAGTTCCTGAAGAGCAGTTTGTCATGTATTTCTTGAGCGGTAAGAAATGAACTTGCGTTAATAATAATACTTCTTTTGCCGGTAAAGTTTACACTTTCAGATGTATGGAGGAATGTATCGTTTTCAGTGGATTAAACAGGATGCTTTCAGTATCATAACTAAGTTCATTAACACACGTTTAAACTGCTTTATTGCCCAAAGAATACTTTTGAGTATATCATAAGCAGGTTTATGTAGAATGAATTTTTAAACCTCTTCTGTAGCTGGAAAAATCAGCTCTTCCCCTATGGTACGTGGTTTTCTCGATTTTGCTGTAAGTAGTGAGATATTGTTATACTCCCGCAAGCAATCATCATTTCTTGGTGACGTTGACGCGAACACATTGTCCAAGGCGATTGTCTTGTGAAGTTTTTCTTTGACTATTTGAAAGTATTTCAAATCTTTATCTGTTTTACAGGAAGACATATTCTCAAATAATCGTCTAGAGTGGATTGTTTCATAGCATAATTACACGTAGGTAATCGTTTGTCCGACAATGATGAAACGAAGTCAAACTTCAAATAAGCAGCGCTGCTTATTCTTAAATGCAGTCCCGTCTAGTACCAGTTATCTGTGGGCAACAATTAAGCTATTTAGAAAAATCTGAAAAGACACAGCAATTAAAATTAGTCCTCCTAACGTGAAGGCATGATCGTCGCTATTCTCCGCTTTGGACGGAACGATAAAAGGAAAATTTAACAAAAAGAAATTTACGTACTTTTCTCCGGCACTGGACGCGCGGGATTAGCAGAGCGGTCTGAGGCGCTGAGTCATGGACTGTGCTGCTGGTCCCGGCGGAGGTTCGAGTCCTCCCTCGGGCATGGGGGTGTGTGTTCGTCCTTAGGATAATTTGGGTTAAGTAGTGTGTAAGCTTAGGGACTGATAACCTTAGCAGTTAAGTCCCATACGATTTCACACACATTTCAACATTTTCTCCGGCACTCCTATACATTTTAACTTATATGGTACATAATTACACTTAGGAGCCAAAAACCAGGGGATAGTGATAAGCACATGTACACATGGCGTTATTATCGCGTACACTCACGAGACTCAAGTAAAAAAAATTTCCGACTTGATTATGGCAGCACGCTGAATGGTAGTTCGATCTGGATGCATGACAGATCCACGGTCTCAAGTGTCTGTCGAGAATACCAAATGTTACGCATAACCTCTCTGTCACCAGGGATAACGCAGTTTCCGACGGCCTTCATTTAACGACCGATAGCAGCGCCATTAACGTAGTGATGTCAGTGCTAACAGATAGGCAACATTGCGTGAAATAACCGCAGCAGTCAATGTGGGGCGTACGACGAATGTATTCGTTTGGACAGTGAGGCAAAATATGGCGTTGATGGCTTATAGCAGCAGACGACCGACGCGAGTGCCTTTCCTAACAGCATGACATCTCCCGTAGCACCTCTTCTGGGCTGCCGACCAAATCGGTTGGAGTGGAGACTACTGCAAAACTGTGGCCCGGGCAGCCGAGTCCCAGTTTCCGTTGATAAGAACTGATGATAGCGTTCGATTGTGGCGCAGGTGCCCACGAAACCGTGGACTCAAGTTTTCAACAAGGTGCTCTGCAAGCTGATGGCGGATCCATAATTATGTGGGCTGCGTTTTCATAGAATTGAGTAGGTGCTCTGGTCCAAGTGAACGGGTCATTGATTGGAAATAGTAATTTTCGGCTACTTGGAGGCCGTTTGAAACCTTTCAGGAACTTTGTGTTCCCAAGCAATGATGGAATTTTTGTGGATGATAAGGTTGATCCGTGGCGGGACTGGCGCCAGTAGTATCTCTGACGTGGGTAAGATCGATTTCCTAGTGCAGAGCTTTGTCTGTGGGCTTGGGCCGGCTCGAGATACGAGGGTAATTCCAAAGGTAAGGTCTTCAACTTCTTTGTAAGTACATAGACCTGTTTATTTCTACCATGGTTTGCATCAGTTTACAGCCTGAACATTTAGCTATTTTTCGACATAATCACCATTTCTGTAGACGCTGCAGCAGTTTTTGAATGCCCCCGTCATACCAGCTCGCCGCCATGCTGTTCAGAAAGTTATTAACCTCTTGTTTCATCTCGTCGTCGGAGCTAAATCGCTTTCTGGCCAAATATTCTTTTAACCTAGGGAACAAGTGACAGTCACTGGGCGCCAAGTCAGGACTATAGTGTGTGTGTGTGTGTGTGTGTTTATATTCCACTGAAACTGTTGCTGTGTGTGTGTGTGTGTGTGTGTGTGTGTGTGTGTGTGTGTGTGTGTGTGTGTGTTTATGTTCCACTGAAACTGTTGCAGGAAGCCAACGGTTTGCCGAGCGATGTGTGGGCGAGCGTTCAAATGGCCCTTGCTCAACCTTCCTCTTTCCAGTTCTGAATTACCCGTTTGAGTTTTTTCAGAATCTCACAGTTCCTGTCAGCATTAATTGTGAGTCCAGTGGGCATAAAGTCCACCAATAATACCCCTTTCCGATCCCAAAAACGGTTGTCCTGACTTTACCGGCAGACAGTGTTCGTTTGAATATCCGCAGCTTTGACGAAGAAGGATGCCGCCACTGGGATGATTGTTGCTTGGTCTCAGGTGTGGTGCCCAGGTTTCGTTACCCGTGACGAGTCCAGAGAGTTGTCCTGTTTGGCTGCTAGGCGGTGAATAAATGCGTGGGAAGCATCAATTCGTTGCCGCGTGTGGTCCTCAGTCAGCAAGCGAGGCACCCATCTTGCGCACACCTTCCGGTAGTTCAATGTTTCTGTTAAAATTCTGTGAGCGGTGTTTCGGGAAACCTCAGAAACCAATGTGCAGAGATCAACCAGGGTGATCAGCCGATCTTCAAGCATGCCATGCTGAACCTTCAACACTGTCTCCTCATAAATTGACGGTCTCCCGCTCCTGTGTTCGTCGTGAATTTCGGTTCGACCAGCTGCTAACTCTCTACACCATTTAAGAACATTTTTGACATCCATGCACGACTCTCAATACACTTCCGTCAATGGGCGATGGATTTCAATCTGCGCAGAGCCCTTTGCGTTCAAAAACCGAATAACTGCTCGCAATTCGCACTTGGCGGTAACATCCAACGGAAGCTCCATTCTCAACGTCTGCTCAACGGCTGCCTCAGCGCGGCATGCGCATGTTTACACACAGTGCGTGAAGCACTCTTCATAACAGCGTGATCAACTGCCACGCAAAGAGAGTTTTGTACTTATAAAAAAATAGGAGACCTTACCTTTGGGATTACCCTCGTATAAGGGAGTGCCGACCGCGAGTAGAGGAGAGAGGACAGAACGCTGTGAGAACGGAACGCGGCGGTGCGCGAATCGGCGATTGGCTACCTGACAGAAGTGAAGACGGCGTGCCTGAGTCAGGGCGGCGGTTGTCACATGGTTGGAGCAGGCCGGAATTGGCCGGCGCTGAGGATTCTCCGGCAACCTCTGAGCTGTGGATGTGCCTGCTTCCTTGGAGGGAGACGCGGTTATGGTCTTGCGAAGTGATTGCATCTTCGCAAAATCGCTCCAGCATCAAGACCCCAGCGTAGTACCCTAATTACTAAGAGCTCTTAGGTAACTGTGATTGTGATCGCTCTTGTTACAGTAAGAGGTTGCATGACGTGTGATGTTATGTTTGTTCCATTTCATTTGAGGCCTCCTACTAAGCGTGTGGTCTGCTTCCGCATAATAGTGATGTATTTGCACATGTGCCTCATTAAGTTCTGATGAGTGCCGGTTCTCTTGAGCTAGTTCATTTCCCACTCTTAGGTTTAGTTTACCAAGTACTGTTTCAGTTAAAGGAAGCACTTCCTAGTAAAATTAGTTGGTGTCTACCCATGACTTTACAGAGTTTATTTACTGGTCAATCTTAAGCGTTAAGGTTAAGAAAAATTTTTCTGCCTTACGTTGGGTTTGGACTGTGTTTCAGTGAGCTAAGGCAGCGGGCCACCGTAGCGCAGGCCCTCCCTTTAGATTACAAGTTCGGCTTACGGGCGACGGACTTCGCCTGAGCTCGTGAGTTCCTCTTCGGTAGCGTTTGCTTGGTTCATATTTTGGTGGCCTACTCCACGTGGGGCTACAAACGGAGCCATGTATTGGTTCGAAGTTAAGTATTACTTCCCTCAGTCGGTTCCACCGTCTAACATTCTGCGTGGCATCTGTTTTTCTATATCGTGTCTCCCTACCACTTTCGCGCAACGACGCTCTGAATGTGTTTTTTAGGGAATTGACTAGTTTGAAACTGGGACCTGTTGCTAGTAAGGAAACGACAGACCACACATGACATGTAGAATTCAGAAGAGTTCAGTGAGACTAGCGATGATATAACCAAATACTTAATGATTTCAGCGTCAGATCCACTGCACTCCCTGTAAAAGAATCTTAATACTAACTAAATTTAGTGGAAGGGGTTCAAGGCTTTTCTATTTTTAGTTAGCTGGTAAAATAACGCCGAAAAAGCAGTTAAGTTTACCATGGGAAATTTTATTCTAATCACAAAACATCGTTTATAAATTGCACTATTGATAAAAAGAAATGTTTTAATACAGGATGATAAAAACCAACTGCGTTCCACAAAAAATGTGAACGAATATTCCCTGAGTGGGTTTCCAAGTTCTACAATGGCTCGAAGGATGACCTATGCCATTTCACATCTATAATCTAGGTTTAAATTAAGTTTCACAAGAGAGAAAACTATCAAAATGGTCTACAGTGACCCTCAATTATCTTTAATTACTTATCTAACTTGTAAATTACAGTGGCTGATGTGGCTACTCAATAACTATATAACAGAAATATCTTCGCGTGTCAGATTTTTACTTCAAGTGGCAAATGCGAACACCATGAGCTTTAATTGACGATCGACACTAGTATTACGCAAAAAAGGGGGTGTAACAGATGAGACTTCTGCAGTTCTGAGTGAAGTTTTGCGCGCTGTTATGCGGCATCGCGTGCGTTCATTACCTTGTCGGTGTCCGTCAGGGGGCGGCGGGCAGGTCAGGTCCGCTCACCTCGCCGTCTCGGAAGCAACTCCCTCCTCACTTCTCCTTAATACAATTTACCGAAGTTGGTTTAAAAAAAACTATCTGTCTGTGTTTTCATCTGACAAATCATGGTCTCAATGTTAGCCTTAAGCTCCGCCTACAAAAATTCTGTCTATCCAATGAGTATAGTTATACTTTTCGCAGTGGGGCAATGTTTTTAAAATTTGCAACGTAACAGATACGCGAAAAAGTCTCACGCTAAAACTTGCAGCTGGTGTGGTCCTTTTAGCGTTATCGTGAGAACTATAGTGTTCTTCTCGAGGGCTCTATCTTTTAACATGGGTTGGGGGGTGGTCCTAACGTAACAGAGACGCGGAAATGTCTCACGCTAAGACTTGGAGCTTGGGTGGTCCTAGTGGTTAGCTGGAGACGTGGGTGTCCAGTCCGTACCTTATCGTAGGGCCTTCTAGCTTAACACGGTTCTGCTCTCGGCTTCTGTTCCCGTTTCTCCCCTCAGAACTGCGTTTGACTTTCGGTGGGAAGGTATGACATGCATTTAGGCATTCTTGTGTTAGTCTGTGGTATTCCATTTGCTCACTCGTTACTCGTATTACTTTGGTTAATTTAATGTCACGATTTATTCGGAGCTATGTGACATACTACTGGATTTGCTTATCATGTCAGGGTTTTCATGGAAGGTGTTGGATTTGCCTGACACCTTACAATCGTTCGTGGTTAAACTTCGGACTTACAAGCCTGCACCTTGCTTCTGTTGTTACGCATTTACCATTGTACAAAGTTGTAACTTTCTGAGCCCTAAAAGGTTGATTGATTGGTTGGTTTAAGACGAGGAGAAGGGACCGAACTACGATGTCTTCGGTACCTTGTTCCTAATAAAACAATGCCACAATTGAGAGAATAAAACGCATGAAAGATGTAACACAAAACAGAAAGATAGGAAAAGCCACAATAACGAAGGAAAAGGCAACGAACACTAAAAGGAACAAAAGAGAGACGCTAGAAACAGAAGAGAGTAAAACATGAAAGCAGATTATAGTGGCTGGCCAACCACGAGAATAAAAGGGAAAAGCCAGCCACTCTGCAAAACATTAAAACCTCCACCGTAAAAGCACTAGGGTAGAGGACACAGAGGGACAAAGGACATTCGCTAAAACCTACATAGAAGTATAAAACCCACTCTCACAGATAAAACACTGCTGTGGAGGCATTGTCCCCCAACACCGGGGGCAGGATGCTGGGAAAGTTAAAAGTCTGCCGCAGAGCGGCTAAATGTGGGCAGTCCTGCAAGAGGTGGACGACTGTCATTTGGGAGCCACAGCGACACTGAGGTGGGTCCTCGTGACGGAGTAAGTAATCATGCGTCAGCCACGTATGGCCAATACGGAGCCGGCAGAGGACAACTGATTCTCTGCCAGAGGTCTGAATGGCGGGACTGTTTCAGGGAATAGATGGACTCCTGAATGGACGCTACCAGAGGGCAGCGAAGTAGCACTGGTCGGTAGCTTGTAGGTTGCTCAATGAGTCAGTACTCAGGAGAAATGACTCGCCAGGGCATGAGCGGATGTACTCAAGAGCACGAGATATGTCCGCGAGCTCTGCAGTGAAAACACTGCAGCAAATTGGCAAGGAGTGCTGCTCAATATGTCTTCCATGAACATATGCAAGTCTACGTGACCATCAGCCATTGAGCCGTCGATGTAAACCACTGCAGAACCCCGGAAACCGTCAAGAGTCGAGAGTCGAGAGGAAGTGACAGTGGAGGGCGGCGGGGTTAACTGAGTCCTTAGGGCCATGCAAAAGGTCCTGACGAAGCTGCGGCCGAGGCGTACACCATGGAGGCGAACGTGAACGGACCGCAAGTTGAGGTGGTAAAGGGAAGGACTCCAGTTCGGAGAGACGGGACCGAACGCGAACCACAATCGTTAGCCCCGATCTGGACCGCCGATGCGAAAGATGGACCCCACAGTGTTGCACAGGGTCGAGTAAACGCAATGCTGAACGCGCTGCCGAACCATAAATCACACTCCCGTAGTCAATTCGGGGTTGGACATGGGCTTTGTAGAGCTGCAGCAACGAACAGCGATCTGCTCCCCAATTGGTGTTGCTCAGGCAACAAAGGGCATTGAGGTGCTGGCAGCACTTCTGCTTAAGCTGACGAAGATGAGGGAGCCAAGGCAATCGAGCGTCGAAAACCAGTCCTAGGAATTGATATGTCTCCACTACAGTGAGTGGATAGTCATTAAGGTAAAGTTCGGAACGGTAAGACGCTGACAAAAGTGCATGACACACGACTTTGCGGCTGAAAACTGGAAACCATGAGCTAGAGCCCATGAATGCTCCTTGTGGATGGCTCCCTGGAGGCGCCGCTCAGCAACAACAGTACTGTAGCAGCAGTAGGAAATGCAGAAGTCGTCTGAATACAGAGAAGGTGAGATGGAGGGCCCGACAGCTGCTGCTAGACCGTTAATGGCCACTAAAAATAGAGAGACACTCAATACAGAGCCCTGCAGGACTCCATTCTCCTGGATATGGATGGAACTATGGGAGTCACCATCTTGGACACGGAGAGTACGGAGCGACAGGAAGTTTTGGATAAAAATTGGGAGTGGTCCATCTTACAAGTCAATGGGAATTTGAATAATTTCGGTATCACCCTGTAAGATTGACCAAGCTATAAATATGTTTTCAGTATTCGTGTTAAAGTTGAGGCTGTGAGTCAAATGTTATTTTACATGTAATGTAAAGTTTTAATTGAAGTGGTCTTAAATAATGTGTCTTAACTAGAATTGTTTCTTAAAGTTATGGTTAAACTCAGCCTCAGTAGCTTCTGTTAATTTTGGCAGACAATCGTGGGCTACATGTAATGTTAATTTATAAGGTCTTAAATAACCAATAACTAGAGTTTTTTGTTAATGTTATGGTTAAATTCAGCTTCAGTTGCTTCTGCCAGCCTTGGTGGTAAATCGCGGGCTACATGTAATGTTAATGTGTATTAACTAGCGTTATTTATTAAAGTTATTTATTAACTTGCTCATGATTCATATAATGAATGTCTCTTAAATAACCTTGCCCGAGTGGCGCTTGTCAAATGGTAAGTGAGATGGTTTTGGTTAATTAATAAATGCATTGGAAATGAAATGTTCACTTTATTGCGTCAACCTTTCCATCCCTTTAGATTTAAAGGTTAAACAAAACAGCTGTTAAGTATTCTGTCCCAAAGGTGTCATGACACTCGGCCACAACTCTTCGCGATTAATGTGAGGAACATTCTGGACAATTCCAGGGAATGATTTAGCCACCCATATCGCCTGACATGAGTCCCATTGAACATTTATGAGACGTAATCGAGAGGTCAGCTCGTACACAAATTCCTGCACCGGCAACACTTTTGCAATTATGGACTGCTGTGGAGGCAGCATGGCTCAATATTCCTGCACGGGACTTACAAAGACTTGTTGAGTCCACGCCATATCTAGTTACTGCACTATCCCGGGTAAAAGGAGCTCCGACACAGTATCAGGAGGTATCTCATGACTTTGGTTACCTAAGAGTATAAACTGTTCATAGAGAGAATAACGGGGGGCTTCTGGTTCCGGATCGGCAGAGGTCTGTTGACTTCGGCCAGCTAATGTTTTGCGTTCTACCGCGGCTAACCTCAGCGACGTAACACAGCACCTAGAATATGTAGCCACTGCGAAGTGATTGTTGTGTCGTGCTGTTTTATGTCGCACATTAATACATGTCTGAATAAATCTTTCCCGGCCGATCACGGGTAACGGTATAGTCTTTCCACTCCTCGAAGGAGGAAAGAGTAGTGCTGTATGGAATGGAGCTAAAAAAAATAATGTCGGCGAATGTGCGAGCAGGAGAACGAAAAGAAAGAGTTGCTCCATCCTCCCCATGTAGATGAGACGAACAGTGACGCACAGAGGATCAAACTTCAGCTCGTTGAGAAGAATTTTGATGCAACCAGCCTAAATCTTGGGACGCATTTACAACTAATGCAGCACTATTTTTTATTTTTGTTCGTTTTTTGCATCCTGAAGTCGATCCCTGGGTATTGCTATAGATTTCTTAGTAAATCACTGATGTTATCTGATCTTTGGGAATCACTGGTCTAATCCGATCCTATTGATTTTATTAAGTTATTAGACTTCCGGTTATCATCTATTCATTTAATCGTTTGATCGCTACATTACCAATAAACTCAACGTAAATTATTTTTATGTATTACGGTGATTATCTACGTCTGTGTTTTTCCCCCTATACCTCTTGTCATCTTAACCACTCCTGAATGCCGTAAAAGATATTCCACTTAATTTGTCCATTCTTCTGACAATTGCTTCCCAATTGTCTCTTAAGCACCTTGCCGGACTCCTTATAGCAACTCAGGGCATTTCGCAAGAGCTCACTTGCCACTCGAAATGACTAATGACCGCAAAGAACGCTGAGAGGAAAGCCCGTTTTACACTAGCGACTTTCTGGTAAAAACCGACTACTCGAAGCACGTGTGTGTTGAACATCAGACAAAAGTGTCTCTGTGGCGTCAATGAACTATTGACTGTGCCGAGTGCTGATTCTTAAATTTCCGAGTATTCTGCATTCACGCATGCGCAGAAACGGTGAAGCCATTGGGGCAAGGTCTGTTAACATAGGAAGTTAATATAGTGTGACCGAGCTTATTCCTACTACAGAAAACGATTTTGGTTTTCGAGTCCCTTTCATCTGTAGTGTGTGCTCTTTCCGTGGCAGATTGGAAAGGTTTCACGAGGTCCTCGTACGTTTCCTAATAGTGCTCTCCTTCGAGAGAGACGAAATATATGAAAGTAAAAAAGGTATTAATGTTATACAGACAAAAATCCTAGAGTGTGCGCAAATGTGTTTTGGCGAAAATTACTTCAGTTGTGAAAAAATGCAGAATTATGCCAGGAGAAAAATAATTTTTTTTGTTATTTGACACTTAAGAGAACAAGACACGAACAACAAAGGAAAAAGGCGTTACGTACTGCATTCTAGGGATTGTTTGCTGTGTTCACAGGTATGTATGTCTGCAGTCGGATAAACGTGTACCTTTTAAAATGTTTGGATGAGACTACTTCTATTCTTTCAGTTCTCAGGAGTGTAGAGAATTTACATAACGGCTTTTGAGAAGAACATCCACAATGAATTTTGCTTTGTTCGTTAATAAACACTGTCATCAATGCTTGTTGCTGTATTTCGTTACTGTATTAAGATTTTTTGGTAAAAAGAATAGTTCCTTATAGTCTCAGTCTCTGCGTTCAGGTCAGAAACTAGACAGCAGACTACTTTCACAACACATGTACTCGTATTTTGGGTGCTGACTTGAAAATAATCACTCGAGAGGGAAATGACTCAGTGCAGGAAAAAAACGCGACGGTCGCTGTTGTAGACTCACTCGTCTAAACAACCGAGACAAAACAGTCGGTCGTGTGAAAGGGGCTTAACATACACTCCTGGAAATGGAAAAAAGAACACATTGACACCGGTGTGTCAGACCCACCATACTTGCTCCGGACACTGCGAGAGGGCTGTATAAACAATGATAACACGCACGGCACAGCGGACACACCAGGGACCGCGGTGTTGGCCGTCGAATGGCGCTAGCTGCGCAGCATTTGTGCACCGCCGCCGTCAGTGTCAGCCAGTTTGCTGTGGCATACGGAGCTCCATCGCAGTCTTTAACACTGCTAGCATGCCGCGACAGCGTGGACGTGAACCGTATGTGCAGTTGACGGACTTTGAGCGAGGGCGTATAGTGGGCATGCGGGAGGCCGGGTGGACATACCGCCGAATTGCTCAACACGTGGGGCTTGAGGTCTCCACAGTACATCGATGTTGTCGCCAGTGGTCAGCGGAAGGTGCACGTGCCCGTCGACCTGGGACCGGACCGCAGCGACGCACGGATGCACGCCAAGACCGTAGGATCGTACGCAGTGCCGTAGGGGACCGCACCGCCACTTCCCAGCAAATTATGGACACTGTTGCTCCTGGGGTATCGGCGAGGACCATTCGCAACCGTCTCGATGAAGCTGGGCTACGGTCCCGCACACCGTTAGGCCGTCTTCCGCTCACGCCCCAGCATCGTGCAGCCCGCCTCCAGTGGTGTCGCGACAGGCGTGAATGGAGGGACGAATGGAGACGTGTCGTCTTCAGCGATGAGAGTCGCCTCTGTCTTGGTGCCAATGATGGTCATATGCGTGTTTGGCGCCGTGCAGGTGAGCGCCACAATCAGGACTGCATACGACCGAGGCACACAGGGCCAACACCCGGCATCATGGTGTGGGGAGCGATCTCCTACACTGGCCGTACACCTCTGGTGATCGTCGAGGGGACACTGAATAGTGCACGGTACATCCAAACCGTCATCGAACCCATTGTTCTACCATTCCTAGACCGGCAAGGGAACTTGCTGTTCCAACAGGACAGTGCACGTCCACATGTATCCCGTGCCACCCAACGTGCTCTAGAAGGTGTAAGTCAACTACCCTGGCCAGCAAGATCTCCGGATCTGTCCCCCATTGAGCATGTTTGGGACTGGATGAAGCGTCGTCTCACGCGATCTGCACGTCCAGCACGAACGCTGGTCCAACTGAGGCGCCAGGTGGAAATGGCATGGCAAGCCGTTCCACAGGACTACATCCAGCATCTCTACGATCGTCTCCATGGGAGAATAGCAGCCTGCATTGCTGCGAAAGGTGGATATACACTGTACTAGTGCCGACATTGTGCATGCTCTGTTGCCTGTGTCTATGTGCCTGTGGTTCTGTCAGTGTGATCATGTGATGTATCTGACCCCAGGAATGTGTCAATAAAGTTTCCCCTTCCTGGGACAATGAATTCACGGTGTTCTTATTTCAATTTCCCGGAGTGTATGTTAGACAGTTGGCTCTTCGAGGAATGCCACGCGCTTGCACTGAACAGTGAACTAATATTAAATAAATTACTATGAATTATGATCTATTTCTAGTAGTCCTATAGTTATTCAACTTTGTACGACCTTTTGTAATCATAATACTAAACAACGGTATTATCTTCAGCTTATTTCCCAGAGTGACGTTTGATACATGATAATTACCTAAAACCCAGTATACAATATATACATGTCCGAAAGAACAGATACCATCTTAGTATACATTATTTTATTAGCTGGGTCATATTACTTTCTTTTGTTGTCGAAGCGAATGAAGGAATGGATGCGACATGTGTGTGAAATATGAATAGTTGAAATTGTTAATAACTAAATGAGAGTGAGTGTGGGTATCGGATTGTGTGTATTTGATGTAAGACACAAACTTGATGGGTATAGATAATTTCAAGACAGTCAGGTTTCAGTAATTTAGAAATACACTGAAGCGCCAAAGAAACTGG
This sequence comes from Schistocerca gregaria, assembly GCF_023897955.1. NCBI lineage: Eukaryota > Metazoa > Arthropoda > Insecta > Orthoptera > Acrididae > Schistocerca > Schistocerca gregaria. The sequence goes on along the minus strand of NC_064923.1, from coordinate 631,696,865 downwards.
TATAGGTATGCGTAATCAGATACAGGGATATATAAACATGCAGAATACGGCGTTGTGGTCGTACATGCCTATATTAGACAACAAGTGTCTGGCGCAGTTGTTAGATCGGTTACTGCTGTTACAATGGCAGGTTATCAAGATTTAAGTCAGTTTGAGCGTGATGTTACAGGTGGGGCACGAGCGATGGGACACAGCATCTCCGAGGTAGCGATGACGTTGGGATTTTCCCGTACGAACATTTCAGGAGTGTACCGTGAATATCAGGAATCCGGTAAAACATCATATCTCCGACATCGCTGCGGCCAACGACGAATGAAGAGGTTCGTTCAAAATGACAGAAGTGCAAAACTTCCGCAAATAGCTGTAGATTTCAATGGTGGGCCATCAACAAGTGTCAGGTTCGAATCCTGCCTCGGGCAAGGATGTGTGTGATGTCCTTAGGCTAGTTAGGTTTAAGTAGTTCTAAGTTCTAGGGGACTGATGACCACAGATGTTAAGTCCCATAGTGCTCAGAGCCATTTGATTTGAACAAGTGTCAGCGTGCGAACCATTCAACGAAATCTCATCGATATAGGCTTTAGGAGCCGAAGGCCCACTCGTGTACTCTTGAAGACTGCACAACACAAAGCGTTATGCCTCGCCTGAGCCCGTCAACAGCGACAATGGGTTGTTGGAAGCTGAAAATATGTTGCCTGTTCGGACGAGTCTCATTTCAAATTGTATTGGAGCCAACTCCATAAATCCATAGGCCCCGCATGTCAGCAGGAGAATATTCAAGTTCGTGGAGGCTCTGTAATGGTGTAGGGCGTATACGGTTGGAGTGATAAGTGACCTCTGATGCCTCTAGATACGACTCTGACAGGTGACACGTACGTAAGATTCCTATCTGATCGCCTGCATCCATTCTTGCCCATTGTGCATTCCGACGAACTTGGACAATTCCATCAGGACAATGGTACGCCCCACACGTCCGGCTCTGGTACAGAGTGGCTCCAGCAACACTCCCCTGAGTTGAAGCGCTTGCACTAGGCATCAAACTCCCCAGAAATTAACATTATTGAGCATATCTGGGATGTCTTGCAATGTGCTGTTCAGAAGAGATCTCCACCCCCTCTTTCTTTTACGAATTTATGGAGAATCCTGCATTATTCATGGTACCAATTCCCTCCAACGCTACTTCCGACCGTGTTGCGACATTTCTGGATGATCGTTGGGGCCCTACACGATATTGGGCAGGTGTACCAATTTCTTTGGCTCTCCAGTGTATTTAATGCAAGGACCTTTCTTCATTTGGTAGTTACAGCCAGACCTAACGAATTTACCTCACTTTACCAGTACAAGACAGTGAAACAAATCTGTGCTTCTTGTTGAACCGCGTAGTTCAGGCAGCTTTTTTCGATAGGGTTCATGTCTGGAGAACACGCTGGCGACTCTAGTCGAGGTAATATCATTATCCTGAAGGAAGGTATTCACAAGATGTGCACGATGGAGGCTCAAACTGTCGTCTATGAAGACGAATGGCTCTCCAATATGCTGCCGATATTGTTGCACTACCGGTCGGAGGATGGCATTCACGTATCGTGCAGCCGTTAGGGCAACTTCCTTGGCCACCAGCGGCGTACGTCGGCCACCCTGCGGCACTCGCTGGACAGTGTGTCTAAGGCGTTCAGCTTGGCCGGGTTGCCTCCAAACACGTCTCCGACGATTGTCTGGCTGAATGCGTATGCGACACTCATTCGTGAAGAGAACGTGATGCCAATCCCCAGCGGTCCATTCTGTGTGTTGTTGTGCCCATCTGTATGTCGCTGCATGGCGTTGTAGTTGTAAAGATGGACCTCGTCATGGACGTCGGGAGCGAAGTTGCGCATCATGCAGCATTTTGCTCAGAATTTGAGTCTTAACACGATGTCCTGTGGCTGCACGAAAAGCATTATTCAACATGATGGCGTTTCTGTCAGGGTTCCTCCGAGCCATAATCCGTTGTTAGCTGTCATCCACTGCAGTAGTAGCGCTTGGGCGGCATGAGCGAGGCATGTCATCGACAATTCCTGTCCCTCTGTATCTCCTCCATGTCCGAAAAACATCGCTTTGGGTCACTCCGAGACGCCTGGACACTGCTCCTGTTGAGAGCCCTTCCTGGCACAAAGTAACAATGCGGACTCGATCGAACTGCTGTACTGACCGAAGAGACAAAACGAGCCGTGTACCTGCTTCCAGGTGGAGTGACGAACTGATCGGCTGTCGGACCCCCTCCGTCTCATGCATGGTTGTTTGCATCTGTGGGTGGGTTTAGTGACATCTCTGAACAGTCAAAGGAACTGTGTCTGTGATACAATATCCACAGTCAACGTCTATCTTCCCGAGTTCTGGGAACCATGATGATGATGATGATGTGTGTGTGTGTGTGTGTGTGTGTGTGTGTGTGTGTGTGTGTGTGTGTAGGAAAAAATTATAAATGATGTATGTAGACACCACGCACACGCACACGCACACGCACACGCACACGCACACGCACACGCACACGCACACAATGTTTGTTGGGCTGGTGGGACCAGAACTCTGATGGTCTACTTCTCTATAAAAATTGCCTTAACCACTGCCGCCATCCAAACACACTTCTTGGGCGACCCAAATTCCCAGGTACGCCAACGTAACGAACACGTACCCCTCTCTTGCATCGCGACCTATGTTCCAGTGAAAGGAAACGAAACCTGACGTACATCCACAACTGAAGAAATCATGACTGCCCGTCGAGCCTAGAGAAATGTTACGTTCACAGAGGTTAATTTGAATGCACTAATGTGGACATCGTCGGAAAAATTTGTCCGATTATTAGTATTGACGGGTGCTAAACCGTAACACTGTATGGTGTCTGTTACACTGTGTGGCGTCTGTGCTCTAGGACATGTCCGACGAAACTTGTTTTTTGCGGTGCGGGTGCACATCAACTGAAGTTTCTTCTTGCAGGAATACAGATCGCTCAGCGAGCAAGGCGTACATGGATAGGGATTTCACCTTGGTGTACGATGAATTCGGAGTTTGGATCACTTGGGAAGCGTGATCGGATGGCCGAGGTGGTTAAGGCAACTGTTCCACAGAAGCGGAGCAACCGGGTTGAAGTCCCAGACTGTCAGAAATTTTCAACTCTCATTAATCTTTGATTTCAGTGCCCTAATGCGGCCGCTGTCGGAAAAATTGCCCTGAATACTAAAGAGAATTATTTTATTAGAACTAATGCAATATAACTTACTGCGATTCTGTCATCCATGAAGCTGAAGTAGGAAGCACTATGTTGTAAGGGATGGTCAAATGAAAAATGGTCCAGAAAAGGTTTATGAGACTGAAGTGGAAAAATAATTAGGACATCTGCCTGTCAGGACGCAGCACCCCGCTATTTCGATGCATTACTTGCTGTCAAGTGTCTGCACACGCGCATATCCCGCATGCTTCTCTGAGCACTTCACTGTGTCACTACCTTTTAGTGAGTGAGAGGAGCAGACGTGATTAACGACGTGTTGAACGCAACACTATATGGTGCTTAGGGTAAAACAGCGCGTGTGTATTATCGACTGTTATGCAAACCACATTTATGGAATTATTTTCGCAAGAGTAAAACCGGTGTTTTATAGCAAAACCTCAATCACAACCAAAGGCTTTAAAGCAAAATGTATCGGTAAAATAGCGCGAAACGAGCTCTTTTTTTGTCATTAGTCTACTGACTGGTTTGATGCGGCCCGCCACGAATTCCTTCCTGTGCTAACCTCTTCATCTCAGAGTAGCACTTGCAACCTACGTCCTCAATTATTTGCTTGACGTATTCCAATCTCTTTGCCCTCTACAGTTCCCTCTAGTACCATGGAAATTATTCCCTCATGTCTTAGCAGGTGTCCTATCATCCTGTCCCTTCTCCTTATCAGTGTTTTCCACATATTCCTTTCCTCTCCGATTCTGCGTAGAACCTCCTCATTCCTTACCTTATCAGTCCACCTACTTTTCAACATTCGTCTATAGCACCACATCTCAAATGCTTCGATTCTCTTCTGATCCGGTTTTCCCACAGTCCATGTTTCACTACCATACAATGCTGTACTCCAGACGTACATCCTCAGAAATTTCTTCCTCAAATTAAGGCCGGAATTTGATATTAGTAGACTTCTCTTGGCCAGAAATGCCTTTTTTGCCACAGCTAGTCTGATTTTGATGTCCTCCTTGCTCCGTCCGTCATTGGTTATTTTACTGCCTAAGTAGCAGAATTCCTTAACTTCATTGACTTCGTGACCATCAATCCTGATGTTAAGTTTCTCGCTGTTCTCATTTCTACTACTTCTCATTACCTTCGTCTTTCTCCGATTTTCTCTCAAACCATACTGTGTACTCATTAGACTGTTCATTCCGTTCAGGACATCATTTAATTCTTCTTCACTTTCACTCAGGATAGCAATGTCATCAGCGAATCGTACCATTGATATCCTTTCACCTTGTATTTTAGTTCCACTCCTGAACCTTTCTTTTATTTCCATCAATTCTTCCTCGATGTACAGATTGAAGAGTAGGGGCGAAAGGTTACAGCCTTGTCTTACACCCTTCTTAATACGAGCACTTCGTTCTTGATCGTCCACTCTTATTATTCCCTCTTGGTTGTTGTACATATTGTATATGACCCGTCTCTCCCTATAGCTTACCCCAACTTTTTTCAGAATCTTCAACAGCTTGCACCATTTTATACTGTCTAACGCTTTTTCCAGGTCGACAAATCCTATGAACGTGTCTTGATTTTTCTTTAGCCTTGCTTCCATTATTAGCTATAACGTCAGAATTGCCTCTCTCGTGCCTTTCCTTTTCCTAAAGCCAAACTGATCGTCACCTAGCGCATTTTCTTTTCCATTCTTCTGTATATTATTCATGTAAGCAGCTCTTTACGAAATGAAAACCGTACCTTTCCGAAAAGACTTCAAACATCATAAAACTCTGCTCGCATGAGGGAAAACCTGGAAAAAGTCCAACGAAATCCCAACGCCGTTTATGTGTGCATGTCTGAATTAAGAGACTGTCGTGTCGAAACACTGTCAGAAAGGATCTGCTTCTGTATTCTTACATACTTACTACTGTGCAGGAGTTAAGGCTTCTAGATTTACCATTGCATGTTTATTTCTGCTGGTGGTGTAAGTGAAATTGAATCAGGGCTTCTGGGTTCTCAAGTTTTCATTTCTTCAGATGATGCCTTGTTCAGCCTGTCAGGATAGGTTAACTCACAGAAGATGCGCAATTGTTGCAGTAGAAAATTCCTCTCCGTACTTCGAAAAGCCGCTGCATTGTCGCAAAACTGGTGTTTGGTGCCCCGTGTCCAGCATCTGCATCGTAACACGATTCTTCCACCGGACTGTAATTACTAACTGGTACATCTAGAAATTGTTTAAACCACATGTGGATCAAATCACAGAAGATGATCGGCTATGATCAGTAAGACGAAACAACAGCACACGCGCCTTGGAAGCCTTGCCGCCAACGCATGAGGTGTTCGGCGAGGAGAGAGTCAGCAGAGACACTGTAGTCTCCCGGCCACCGCAGTCGTCTGATCTCTCTGCCTGTGATTTTTACCTGTGCGGAAAGTTGAAGGGCGTGCTCAAATGATCTTAAACGTAGGAAAAGCTTCAGCGGAACAATGAAGACGCTGCACCTCAGGCACACCCTTGCCGGCAATGCCTCACAGTTGGGTAAACAGAACACAGTGCTTTGTAGACATCAACGATGACCATTATCAAAAGCTTCTGCGATGTTCATTAACAGGGGTCAATTCCATGTAACTCTTATTATAAACATTTTACGGGCCGTTTTTATTTTCCCCAGTTTGTATGTTTGCACACTGAAGCGCAAAAACGCAAAAAAAAGACAACTGAAAACCCGCCTAATAGTATCGTGTAAGCGCACCCCCCCCCCCCCCCCCCCCAACACGCAGAAGTGCCGCAAAACGACATGGCATGGACTCAACTAATGTCTGAAGTAGTGCGGGAGGGAACTGACACCATGACACCATGATCCTGCAGGGATGTCCATAAAACCAAAAGAGTACGACGGGACGGATATCTCTTCTGAACAGCACGTTGCAAGGAATCCACGATATGCTCAATAATGTTCATATCTGAGGAGTTTGGTGGCCAGCGGAAGTGCTTACACTCAGAAGAATATTCCTGGAGCAACTTTGCAGCAATTCTAGACGTGTGGGGTCTCACATTGTCCTGCTGGAATGGCCATTGTCAGTCGGAATAAATGGATGCAGGTTAATTGGGCAACGTATCACTAACCTGACCCCCCTCCTCTCCCCCAGAAAAATGGCGGGAAGTTCTAATTCCAACAGGGTATTGCATCACACCACAATTAACTCTACTAACCTAAGAAAATCCCAGGAAGATAGGTCACTTGGGTTAACACCACTGACCTATGTCATCCGATCGCCTCCTCTTCCTAGGAACACATGTATTTTCGCATTGTCTGCATACAGCATAGCCTACCGATCAGTCGCGCAACGTAGTTCCGAAGATATAGACCGGAAATAATTTATCTAAAAATGCGAAACATTAGCGCTTATCCCGTCTTTACGTGTGGACTCGAAAGAAATAGACGAAAATGATATTTCCACTCGCGAATACCGATTTTTGGTGATGTAACAGATTCGAAATCATCCCTATAATTAAAAAGTCAACTAAAGTGTTTCTCATGTCTAGAGAACAAGCAAACGTCTCTTTCACTTGCTAGTTGCACACACCACAACCGATGTCCCCTCAACTAAATAAAGGAGCGAAATGTGCCGAACCAATCAACCGAACAATTTACATGGGAGGGAATAACGGACCAGCGCAAATACACTTCCTTATTCAATACTCTCAAATTTCCACGCGATCACGAAAGCTGCCCAACACATACTAAGTATTAGTTCACTATTCTTCCCTCTAGAGGACAGAAAAGTTAACTCAGACTTATTCCTGCATTCCAACACACCTTTGTATTCGCACACCTGCTGCCGTTAACGGGAAACGTTTATCATTCCCGCACAGGTCACCGGCGCTGCAGGCCAAGCACACATGGACACAATGATCCGACGAAATCGTTCACATATATGTTTTATCCCTCTACTTACAACTAAATGTTACCATTGCGGTCTCAGTTGAATGACACTCGTCAATGAGTGAAGTATCGGAAATACAACCTGCTGACGGCTGTTGCTCTGGAAATAGAAATATCGCTACCCATTCTTATGACTTGATATTCTCTTCCCATGCTATCACAGTACTCCACGTCAAATCCATACCTTCCTTACGACTGGACATAGTCATTTCCTTTGCACATGCCGGAACACAAACACTTACTTTATAAGCCTGATGCTCAAATACGAACATATCACGCACCCTCTACTACTAAGTATAATACTTTGTCTATTACTAATCGCTGGGGATACGAAATAATACTGAGAAAAGGTCAACCATGGGTGATCATGTTTCACACGTTTCTCTCGCGAGTGCTACCACCGTGTCCTAGAAAGAGGGGTTTAACCACCAGATGTTATAAAAACCAGATCCCAACAACTACCGTATGTTACTGTCACAAGCTGTCTTGGTTCTAAAGGTATATACAAGTATCAATGTTAAAAACTATACTCGCTTTACAAATCGACGTACGACATTAGCTCTGAATGGGGTGATTTTTTGTCCAGACAAATACCGTGACAGCGATCGCAGGAGTATATAGCATCAGACCAACAGCGTGCTTACACGTCGCCAACAGGGCAACCTCGCAATAAAATAACCCAATTTAGAAAGTGATTCGTCTAAGGAACGTGGTATGAAACCGGTATCTGCGAATCCCTCACCTCACTGCAGCTACATATTTCTACAGTATTTGTAGCGCATTCTGTCTCGATCCCATGCCAGAGGTTCGGTGATATATCCACTGAGCTATAGGTGATGGTTGATTGAGACGGATCACAAACAGTAGTAGATGATGTGCTGAGTGAGGTCGTAAGAAAATGTACAATAGAATTTCAGATCTCTAGTGTTACGCTATCAGCTAGAAATCATGTTTTGATTTGGAATCAGGTCTTTCGATTCTATTGACAGTTCCCTTAATGATTACAACCACTACTGAATCATATTTCTGGCATTCCCATATCTCCAAACGAGCCACCTTTCTCGAACCTGTGTTACAGTAAAATTTTAACCTGGTTTCAGTCACACATCTTGCAACTGCTCCCATTTCTACAGCTTTGCGCATATGATCATTCCAATTTAAGTCGGAACTGAGTAGAAGTCGGAGAAAGACATCCACCACCACCTTCTGCAACGGATGTAGAAACAGAACGACCTGAGTTAGTGCAACAGGACTGTGTTTTGACCATTTGGTGGAAATGTGCGCAATGTAGTGCGTCTCCAAACTAGATACAGATACTACAGTCCGAAGCAGATCCACGTTCATTCACATCTATCAGTCCGACATGCTATCATTGTTATTCTATTTATCGATGCGTAGATGCATCGATGAAGTCCGATAGATCGATTGATAGATGGCTATCCAACAGAGAAAAATTATGAACTACAACAGCTCCACTAACTTCATCCGATATAGAACTCACCTAGGCGCTGTTGCAGGCGAAATGACGCATAGCTGCGATGTAGATCCGGCGCAGAGAGAGAGTTGTTGCGATGCTCCCCAGTATAGCATTCCTAATGGGACATCCCGTCCATCATCGAATCTACCTGTCAAACTGCTGCTGCTACCTATGCAGGATGGTCGTATTAAATATACAGCTTTTGATCCAATACAGTTAATTTTCATCACCCATACTGTAGGATGATGACCAAATACCACAGACTATACTATAAGTCGCAAGAGACGTTCCCTGTGACCCTGTGTCGTTATTTGAAACATTGTTTCCTAACTCACTTTGTGTACTGCCACTCATTTTGTTATTCTGGCATGACTTCAAAATCTGTGTCAGGTCCTGAACTGACATTACGACGCTCTGATCCACGCCCTCTCGCAGAATACTATACATCACACGGTGTAAATCTGTCTGTTACTGTGGTTACCATAACATGCGACACATGCTGGATGATTTTTAAAAATACCCATCAATCGATCTATCGGACTTTATCGATACATCTACCCATCGATAAATAGAAATCATATCTTCTGATTTGCCAATCTATTGTACAGCAGATAATAAACTTAACAATCCATCGATATGTCGATACGTAAGGACATGTAGACCAATCTGTCGATCTATCATTGAACTAATGGTCAATCGACTTTAGATCGACCCGCACATAGGCCAATCGACCACTCTGTCTACTGATCAGCCTCTCTGCATGTCTATCGATCTATCGACCTACCTTTCACTTAACCAAGTCTATCAATATAAGTATATAGCGATCTATATTACTGTCGATCAATCATTACATGTATCTATGAGCTTATACATCACCTCATATATCAACCTAACAGTCTATCGATGTGTCTATCGATCAATTGGACATTACCCAAGGATCATCGATGTATTTATCTAGCAATAAATTCACCAAGAAGTCGTTGGGATTCTTATCAAACTATCTGTCAGTCCACAAATCTATCAACCGATCGATGAATGACTCATTCTAGCAGTCGATCATTCGATCTATCTAGGTATCCGTGTGCATCCACAAAGTTCGTTGAGCTTACGATTTGCTTATTAATAGATCTATCCACCGCTCATTCGATCCACCATTCATCTGTTTAATCCATTTGTCGACCATTCTACCACCTGTCGATATATCGGTTAATTGATCTGTCGATCAGTCTGTAAAATGATTGTACTGTCAACCAGCCTGTCGCCCTATCGATCCCTCGGTCTATTAATCTAACGATGTTACACACAGCCATTCGTTCAATGTATCTATCTATCGATCAGTCGGCACATCCATTTTTCGATCAATCAGTCTGTTGGTCTGTCTCTCCATCGAACTATCGATCAATCTATTTGTTGGTCAATTATGAAGAATCCATCGTATTATCGATCGACTTAACGTTTGATCTATAGATCTGTCAAATAATATATCAATTGATCAATTTAACAATTGTTCATTCGATACATCGATGTATCAGACATTTGATCAATCGAGCAATCTATCATTCGTTCAATCGATCAGTGCGCTATCATTCTGTTGCTCAGTTGGCAAGTTGCTCCATCGATCAATAGCTTTGTCGATTACTTGATCATTCTGTATGTCGATCAGTCTGTCAGTCAAACAGTCAATCTGTAGACGTTTTCACACGTCGATCTGCCAAGCTGTCGTTCTGTCTATCTACTGATCAATCCTTCAATCAATCTTCCGCCCTATCTATCGATTAAGTATGGCAAAGAAAGTAAATCTGAATTTTTGGCTTAGAGTGACAGATTATGGGCCTAAATTGTGGGGAGGGCAGGAAACATACTGGAAAACAACTTCCTTCTCTTTCAATGACTTCATAGCTAACATTCCTCACCATAACTACTACTAGGGCCACTGCTGCTTGTACCACCACCACCACCACCACCACCACCACCACCACCACCACCACTTCAATGAGGACTACGACTACTTCCACTTCTGCTAATAATAACAACAACAACAACAACAATAATAATAATAATACTCAGTTTTATTTACAAAGAAACTGGTAGAATGGGCATTTAGTGATGTTACCTGTAAACCAAGATAACTTGACTATCCTTCTTCCTCAATTGTTTGATGATATCATCATATCATGTATTTCAGCTTTCAATTGTTTGCAGTACTGGTTTCTCAGCTGAGGTACAAGCAAGAACTGACAAATAATACTGGGCCATACTGTTTTCCAAATATATTTTGGTGTGTTAGAGAAGAAAAACTTCGGTCAGCTGAAGCACTTTCTGCAGGAATGGCAGCAATTAGACAAAAACTTGAACATCTTCCAAACAGACACAATGAAATGTTTCTTTATGCTTGGAAGATAATACAGTCTCCAGCCCTATGTCCTACTGCAAGCAACTGAAGGATGCACCATAAGATTGTTATAAAGAAAACTCACCTTCTGCAGGGGACTGATGACCATAATTGGCTTACTGAGAAGTATTGCCTCATTTAAGAATGAACAGTTTATATCAATTGGAAAACGTTATTTCCAGTTGTGTTACAATACTATCTAGTACTTCATCATTTCAGCATGGAAGATGGAGCTTGTGAATTAGTTGATTATTTTATGAAATTTAAAAGTCAATAAACTGACTGTCATTTCTTAAGTTTCTCATGTAAGATGTGCATTCTGAGACAGCGTTGTTACAAAACTGTGCATCAGTTTTTTAAGAATGTTGAAAACCAGTCCAGTCTTTAAAAGTATGCTTTGAAAAACAGAGAGAAGAAAAACAAAGTTAAAGCCTAGGAGACTTTGTTAACAACAGGCTTCTTTTGCAGTCATTTAACTAGAGTTTGGACTCTCAGTTATTTCATTTAAATTTTCATTTGTACTTAGATGATTCATGTTAAAAGGTTTTTCAATACGATTACGGCCACACGGCAGGAATTAACAGACTTTGAACACAGAATGGTGGTTGGAGCTAGGCACATGGGGCATTCAATTTGGAAATCATTAGCTAATTCAGTATTCTGAGAATAACCATGTCAAGAGAGCGCCAAAAATACCAGATTTCAGGCATTACCTTTGGCCATAACAATGCACTGTCTGACAGCCTTTACTTAACCACTGAGAGCGGTGTTTGTGTAGACTTGTCAGTGGCAGACTTGTCGGTGATCATTCGTTAGACCCTAGATGACTAGAAAATCATGGCCTGGTCAAATGAGTCCTGATTTCAATTGGTAAGAGCTGATGGTTAGGTCTGAGTGTGCACAGACTTGACGAAGCTATGGACCCAAGATGTCAAGAAGGCACTGTGCGAGCTGGTGGTAGTTCCATAATGGTGTGGTCTGTGATTACGTGGAATGGACTGTGTTCTCTGGTCTAACGTAACTGGTAATGGACTGGAATAGGGTATGTTCGGGTACTTGGAGACCATTTGCAGCCATACGTGGACTTCATGTTTCCAAATAACGATGGAATATTTATGGGTGACAATGCACCATGTCAGTGTGCCACAATTGTTCGCAATTGGTTTGAAGAACATTTGAGCAAATGATTTGACCATCCAGATCATCCAACTTGAGTCCCATAGAATATTTGTTGTTGAGAAGCCAGTTCATGCACAAAATCCTACATTGACAACACTTTCGCAATTATATATGGATATAGAGGCAGCAATTATAGATGACTATAGAGACAGCATGGCTCAGTATTTGTGCAACGGACTTGCAATGACTTGTTGAATCCATACCACATCAAGTTGCTGTTTTACACGAGGCAAAAGGAGGTCTAATATGATATTATGAGGTATCCCTTGACTTTTGTCACACCAGTGTATTCTGGTGTTATAGTACCATCTCATTTTACTGTTTGAAGGAATGTGTTTACCAATAATGTCAAGAATTATTGCGTATTTGGAAGATCAGTGGAAGAAAGCGGGAACACTCTGAACTCTGAAGCATAGAGAGAAAAATTCTTAGTATTTTTATACATTAAAAGCACTGCTGCAGAACTAAATTTAATTGATGGGTGAAACAGTGAATAAAAAGCCCATTAGGGGATGGGGGTGGGGTGAGGAGAAGGAATGTTATGGATCTCAGCTTGCAGGTCATTTAATTCTCTTGCCAAAAAGGAAACACCATCATAGGTTTGGGCCACCAGATTGTTTTCATATCATAATTTCCAAAACATGCCACTCAGCACAGTGAATAAAGCAGCGGCACTCATAGCTTCGCTAAAATCATAAAAAAACAAGAAAATGTTCTTGAATGTTGCCATTATAGTCCTATAGTCTCTCAACTATGGCACATTCTGATGTGTCTGAAAAGTCAATTCCTTTGTTTACATTGCAGACACAAAACATGGTTCTATCCAAACTTAAATCTATATATATTCACAAATCTCATTTATAAATTCAATCAGTTCGTTCTATATAGGTTTCATATATCCCTGGAGATAGCCCATTTTCTTCCAGTGCTTTCAGATCTTTGTTTCTGTTAGCACAAGTTTAAAAATGGCTCTGAAATTTCCGGGTCTCAATAAATCGTTTGTCTTGTTATGACCTCTGAAGCTAGCTCCTGCTTACAAAAAAGACACTTAGAGTTTTAATATTGTCTCTGTTACCTTTTACTTCATTATTGTATGATTTTCTCCAGGTGATGATTTTCATTGAGTATTTCCGGAATACTAAACATTTATTTGAGTAGCTCTTTGTATGCAATAAAACATTAGAAGAAGCATGCATTGGTACACCTCTAGACAGATTCTTCTGATCGTCAAAACCCTCAGCAGACCACACAGTTTTTCTCATGCTTAATAGCAAACTAGGCCAACAGAATAAGTTTTTTTTTGCAGTGCTAACACACAACCACTGCTCATACCATGAACTTTGCAAAGTATCTGTTTTGAACTTATCTTTCTGAAGGTATAGTTCCAGTGTTGGATGTCATTTCTTCAACATTTTCATGTCATTCAGTTTATCACCTTCTTGGAAACAACAGCTCCTTCAAGAAAGGAATGATGTATTCACTCGAAAGTGTTACATCAGTACTTGTACAGGATTGGGCTTCATACGTATTCACTGCACATGGAACTACTGTTGCAAAGGTGCAACGAACATGAGGAAAATCTGGAGAAGCAGCACCAGAGCTACAGGCCTCCCATGATGCAGAAACATACCCAACATGGCTAAAAGAGCTTGTAATCGATCTTCTGTCCCTAGTAGTGCTGTCATTGTTACCATAGCAACCTAGAATTTACAGCGCACTTGACATGTATCTGGTCTCCTTGAACTATAGTTCACCCATCTGTCGGCCTTTGATTAGGTTTAAACTCATACAGTTTGACTTGATCTCAAGTGTTGACAGCGTAAAAGGAATAACACAAAATAACATTTTTCGTGCTCACTTACTAAAGTGCATAATACGTTAATGTGAGGATAATTATCGCTGATGCTACTATTATTACTACTACTACCACCACCACCACCACTTGTACAACAGAAAAATGAAGAGGCCTGATCTCCCTTGCCTCCTTTGATCAGCTGTCACTAGTGGCTTAATTACTCACTGATACCCTAGAAAACTGGTTCCATTTAAATGTGTTGAATCTGAACATTGCAAAAGCCCACAAGGTACATTCTAAAACCAAACATTTTAAATATGTGGAACTTAAAATACAGCATAACAACCTACTTATGGAAGAAGTTGACACGATCAAATTCAAAAATGGTTCAAATGGCTCTATGGGACTCAACTGCTGTGGTCGTTAGTCCCCTAGAACTTAGAACTACTTAAACCTAACTAACCGAAGGACATCACACACATCCATGCCCGAGGCAGGATTCGAACCTGCGACCGTAGCAGTCGCACGGTTCCGGACTGGGCGCCTAGAACCGCGAGACCACCGCGGCCGGCGATCAAATTCGTAGAACGAAATGTGGAAAAGAACTTGAACTGGAATACACATATTGACTTCCTATCAAACAAACTAAGCAGTTTTGCATTTTCAGTGCAAATACTAGCAAATTATACTGACTAGAGTACATGAAACATAGCATATCATAGTTATTTTGAGTCTGTTGTCTCGTATGGTATAATTTACTTGAGGAAGTTCAATGAGTGTATATTGAATACTCAAACTGCAGAAGAAAAATTTTAATTACGTTTGTACTCAATGGCAAACAGAATCGTGTAATCCATTATTTTGGAAAATGCAAACTCAGTTCCCTACACATATATTTATGAAATTACAATCTTTATACACAAACTGCCAGGGCAGATGACAGCGCCAGTGCACTGCTTCCTGAATACGGGTAGGCGCGCTGGCCTGGATTGAATCTTCCACGTGAATTAACGATGAGGGCTGGTATGCCAGCCAGACTGGATATGGTTTTAGGTGGTTTTCCACATCCCACTAGATGAATACTGGGCTGGTCCTCAGTTACACAACTTGCAGACATTTGAAAACATTCCCACTATTTCATGGCTTACACTAGATGCAGACAGGTGGGGTACACTAATTCCATCTCAGGGGGGTTCAGGGTGGCAACAGGACAAGCATCCAGCCACCCTGTGCATCTATCACTGCCAAATCCGTAGAAACACGGCTGACCCCGCATTGAAACAGGACAAAGGCCCAAAGGAAATGATGATGGATCTTCCTACACAGGAGGCAACAATTATTCAAGGTGAAATATAACACAGGAAGTATTTTTATGCCACCCATGCACGAACTAAAATTATATGCATGGACTCCACAGTATATGGGGATGACAATATACAACAAGTTAATGGGCAAGAACATATTAATATGAAGCCAGAGGTTCTAAAAACAAGCCCATCGCAGATTCTGTGGGAGAAATGCTTTTTTCAGTAAAATAATTCAGAGGATAAAATGATAATTTGCGCAAGGAATAATTAAGTGTTAGACTTTTTACTATGTGTGTGCGTGTGCGTGTGCGTGTGCGTGTGCGTGTGCGTGTGCGTGTGCGTGTGCGTGTGCGTGTGCGTGTGCGTGTGCGTGTGCGTGTGCGTGTGCGTGTGCGTGTGCGTGTGCGTGTGCGTGTGCGTGTGCGTGTGCGTGTGCGTGTGCGTGTGCGTGTGCAAGAAAATTTAACAACAGAACATCTAAATGCACACACACACACGCGCGCGCGCGCAAACAAACTTCACACATGTATTTATGAAAACACAACTCACACACACATATGACCACAGTGTGTGGCTGCTGAGACCAAACTGCAAGCCACAGCACATGGTGAAAGGAACAGTGTGGTTGATGGGGGTAAGGAAGTGGCTTGGGGTGGGGGGGGGGGGGTGAGGGATAGCAGGATAAGGGTGGGGGCCAGTGACATGCTGCTTATGGGAGCATATGGGGATGAGGTGAAGAGAGTGTAGGGTAGCTATGTACAGTCAGGAGATTAGCCAGAGGGAGGGAGCAGAAAAAGTGTCAAGCAAAAAGACTACGGGTGCATTTGTGGAACAGAAGGCAGTATTGTGCAGGAATGAGAACAGAAAAGGGGATAGGTGAGTAACGAAGGTTGAGGTTCGGAGGATTATGGTTTTGTAAGATATGTTGCAGGTAGAGTTCACACCTGCGCAACTCAGAAAACCTGGTGTCAGTAGGAAGGATCCAGATGGCACAGAATGTGAAGCAGTCATTGAAATGAAGAATACTTTATTGGTCTGCATGCTCAGCAACCTGGTGGTCCAACTGTTTCTTGGCCACAGTTTGTCTGTGGGCATTCATGTGGACAGATTGCTTGTTGGTTGTTCTGCCCACATTGAATGCAGCACAGTGGCTGTATCTTAGCTTGTAGATCACATCATTGATTTCAATGGTGGCCCTGCCTCTGATAGGATAGAGGATGGTTGTGACAGGACTGGAAGAGGTGGTGGTGGTGGTGGTGATGGTGGTACTACGTATGGGACAGGTCTTGCATATAGATCTGTTACAGGGATATGAGCCATAAGACAAAGCATTGGGAGCTGGGGTTGTGTAGGATGAGAATATAGTGTAGGTTCAGTGGGTGGTGGAATACCAATGTTGGAGGAATGTAAAGGATAGTGGTTAGGGTATTCCTTATTTCAGGGCATGATGAGAGGTAGTCAAAATACTGGTGGAGAACATTTTTCAGATGTTCCAGTTTTGGGTGGTACTGAGTCGTGAGAGGAATGCCCCTCTGTGGGACTTAGGGAGGTGGTGGATGACTGGAGAGATAAAGCATGGAAGACATGTTTTTGTACAAGGTTGGAAGGTAATTACACTCAGTGAAAGTCTCTATGAGACTCTTGGTATATCTCACGAGGGACTGTTTGTCAGTACAGATGTGACGGCCATGGTGGCAGCTGTCAAAGTGGAGGTATCGTTGGTGCTCAGTAGGTTTGATACAGACGTAGGTACTGATGTAGCCATTTTTGAGGCGGAGGTCAACATCGAGGAAAGTGGTTTGTAGGGTTGAGGGAGACAAGGTGAAGCAAATAGGAGAGGAAGTGTTGAGGTTCTGGAGAATGTAGATAAGGAGTCCTCAATCTCAATCCAGATCATGAAGATGTCATCAGAGAATCTCAACAAGGTGAGAGGTTTGGGATTCTGGGTGGTTAGAAAGGATTCCTCTAGATGGCCCATGAATACGTTGGCATAGGATGGCGCAATGCAAGTGCCTATTGCCATATATCAGATTTGTTCTCAGGTGACACTTTCAAAGGAGAAGTAATTTTGGGTGAGGATGTAGTTGGCCATGGCGACTAGGAAGGATGTTATAGGCTTGGAATCGTTCAGGCATTGGGAAAAGTAGGGTTCAATGGTGGCAAGGCCATGGACATTAGCGATGTTAGTGTAAAGGGAGGTGGCATCAATAGTGACAAGCACGGCACCATGTGGTGAAGGAGAAGCATGAAGAGTGTTATATGTTTGGTGTCAGTACCTTTAATTACTAGACCATCTTCTTTTGTGATAAACTGTCTCCATTTCACTACTAACCATACCCCATATTGTCTTTAATTTATTTTCAGAATTACCAATCTCTGATGTAATAGGTAACCTATTCGATTTGTTATAAGACATCTAAATAAAGAACAATATATTTGTGATTATTCTGACCATTTTGACCACAAGGGAAACGACTACCTGGACGACAACCCAAGAGGTATGACTTCAGCAGGTCCAATACATTCAAGGAATGAGGCAGATAAACGGGAGCAACCCTAATCAGCAGCAGCAGCAGCAGCAGCAGCAGCAGAAGAAGAAGAAGAAGAAGAGGTATAATACGACCTCTTACAAAGAACCATTAAAACGCCATTTCTGAATGACGATCCCTCTGCTTCATCTCTTCTTACATACAAAATGTAGAAGGGGTTACTCCTATCCACGTGTTTCGTTTGTTCTGAAATGATATTCATTTACATTTCAAAGTCTCCTTTTGAGGGCGTTGCTAGAGCGTATATGCAACGAAACAGTACTCTGACGCAGATGTACAAGCACGAACATCTAGCCCAAGGATTAGTGCAGCATTCGTGTCCTTCCGACGTGCATGCGGTGAATGCAGACACGTGAGATATAGTGACGTTATTACCAAATGCTTACAAATAGGACCAACGTGCTGCTTTTCTTTCCTTACTGTAAAAGGACAAACACCGGTAGATATCCATCGGAAAATGAAGAATGTGTATCAAGCAGCACGGCTTCCGAAAACCACCATTGTAGAATGGCGCTCCAGGATCCGTGCTACTTCATGATAACGCACGTCCCCGTATCGCAAATGCTGCATCACAGAAGTTACACCAACTGAAGTAGGACACACTCGACCACGAGTTCTATGATCTTGATATCTCCACATAACAATCACAACATCGATCCTTTTAAACCGGCCTTGAAGGGTCGACGATTCCTGTCGGACGAGAATGGGCAGGTGGAAATTCCGAACTACTTCACACAACAGAACACGATTTTTGCCACAAGCATATCCTCAACCTTGTGCATCGGTGGGATGTTTTCCTCAACGCTCACCTCAATTTTGCCTAAGTGGCATACCGAAACTGGAATGTACGGCATTATACGGCCCCTTATAGCACACTTAATGCCAATTTGACGTTTGTTGCATGTCGCCTTGATGATGTTACAGTAGCCAGCAGCGTATTTTGGAAACGGCATATTGTGCAATATTACACAAAATCTGATAATTCAGAAGCGTCAGACACGACATTTAGAAGACTAGACTAAATGAAAATACGTTTACTAAATGAAAATACGTTTACTAAATGAAAAGACGTTTCTGACAGAATAAATAAATACTAATCATAAATAAATTGAAAAGTAATGATGTCTAACTACGAAGCTCAGAATGGAATGCACTTTGGAAGTGAAGATCCAGATATTTTCGGAATCACTGTAAAACAAAAGTAGTCCGACTGTGCTTTTCGGAACACTCACATTGTCACACGTATGACATTTTATGAATACTAACTAGCAATGAACACCGCTTCGTTAAGCCAGAACTGCAGGCGGTACGAACATCAAATAAACGAACTTTTTACCTTTTTTTGTACCTTTCGCGTACACTTAATTTGCGTTACCGAATGGAACGTAAATGTGAGCCATAAAAAGCGCGCATTTTCCGAAGCGCACCAGACAATTACTTTAGGAACGGTTGGTTGGCGGTTAGAGCCCCATTTCTATGATCATGCTGATGAGGCTGCGAGAACCTCTGCTCATATTTTTTATTTTTATTATCTCCACGTGTTTTCGAACTAAGTGTTCATCTTTGAGGTCACAACATGATATTTCCAGTGGAAAACTACCTATTTGCCTCAATGGGTAAATACGAGGTTGAGACTCTCCGTTGAATAGAAAGCTATTGCCTCCGTCAGTAATTTAAATATCAAAGAGAAATTAAATTCACATACATATACCAATTAAAAGTTTTTAACAAACTACCTTTTTGTTATTCTGTTTGAATAAACTTTCTTGTTTGACTTGGTAATGACAGTCTGGAAAGAGAAATGCAAAGACTTAATCTAGATATAGGTGGAGTCAATGTAGTTTGGGTTGGGTTGTTTTGGGGGAAGAGACCAAACTGCGTGGTCAACGGTCTCATCGGATTAGGGAAGGAAGTCGGCCACGCCCTTTCAAAGGAACCATCCCGGCATGTGCCTGGAGCGATTTAGGGAAATCACGGAAAACCTAAATCAGGATTGAACCGTCGTCCTGCCGAATGCGAGTCCAGTATGCTAACCACTGCGCCACCTCCCTCGGTATCAATGTAGTGAAATGGAAAGAAGACAAGGATTTCAGATCATATGAATACAGGGTCATATCAACAACAGCAGAATATGACGTAACGGGAGTAGGACTCGCTGTGAACGGGAAGACAGGGCGGAGAGTGAGTTCAGAGATAGGGCTATCTTCGTCAGAATCTACAGAAACTCAACGCCAGTAACAGTAGTTCCGATATACATGTCGACGTCACACAACTTGCAGAGATAGAAACATCACAGGAAGAAACAGAATGGGTAATTCATTGTGTAAAAGGACCTGATAATCTAATAACCACGGGGGATCCGAACGTGGTAATAGAAGAGCGAATATACGAGAGAATATAGACTCGTTGTTAGGAATGAGTGAGAGGAAAACCTTTGGACATAAAGTTCAGCAGCTAACAGCGAATACAATCTTCGAAAATAGACAAGAAAAGGTGTATTCCCAGAGGATTACATCCCGGTCAGAGAGAGATTCCGAAATCGGATTCTGGTTTGTAAGGTGTACCTAGGAACAGATAAAGACACGGATCACGATGCAGTAATGTTGAAGCATAATAAGATTAATAGAATGGTCCGGAAGAATCAGCGTTCAAAGGGGTTTGATAATGAAGAACTGGTGTTTAATGAGATGCGTTTGAAATTTCTCAAAAAAGTGGTTCAAATGGCTCTGAGCACTATGGGAGTTAACATCTGAGGTCATCAGTCCCCTAGAACTTAGAACTACTTAAACCTAGCTAACCTAAGGACATCACACACATCCATGCCCGAGGCAGGACTCGAACCTGTGACCGTAGCGGTCGCGCAGTTCCAGACTGAAGCGCCTAGAACCGCTAGGCCACACTGGCCGGCAGTAGTTCGTCAAGAGTGTAGATAATGTGACAACGAATATTACAGTAGGCAGTTCAGCAAAGAGGAACAGAGACTTCTAGAAACGGCAGTTACAGATGTTGGACAGGCAAACATAGATACAAGAAAGGTAACCGCGAAGAGACCTTGCGTAATCGGAAGGAAAGCAAGTCAATAACACGTTCATTTACCTCTAGCCCTGATGCAAGTTGTTATTCGGCTTGGCACTAATTGACAGAATTTTTTGATATCTCCGTGAGGCACGCTGTGCCACACTTTTTCCGGTTGAAGACTTAGATAGTCAAAATACCGAGATGGTTGGAGGACCCTATGCGTAATGCTCCAAACGTTCTCAATTCTGGTGATATCCTTCGACATTACTCGCCAAGGCAGGGTCTGGCAACCATGAAAACAAGCAGTAGAAATTCTCGGCATATGCAGATCGGCATTATACTGCTGAAGTCTAAGCCCTGGGCGGCTTGCCATTAAGGGCGAAATTACGGGGCGTACCGCTGTGCTGTGAGGCAGAATATCGTCGACCTATCACTGTGAAGTAGAGGTGCCGCGGATGACAACCAAAGGGATGCTACTCTGAAGTGAAATGCCCCCCTGCCCCCCCCCCCCCCCCCCCCAATCATCACTCTTGGCCCGATATGGCGGGAGACAGTGTGGTTGGTATCCATCGCTCTCCTGGGCGTCCACAGGCACGTCTTTCGGCTTATCGGGGATCAGTTCGAAGAGGGACCCAACGCTGAAGACAACTTTACTCTTGTCAATGAGAATCCAGGCCGAAGAGTGCCTGCGGAGGCCCTTGGAGAGCGGTGGATACCAACCTTACTGTCGTCCTGACAGCCAGTGATGGTTGGGGTGCCGTGTCATTTCATACCAGCACCGCTTTGGTGGTCATCCGAGGCACCCTTAGATAAAAGGGGTACGTCGACGATTTTGTATGTCTTGTTTTGTTGCACCTCATCGCAATCCTTCCAAGGCTCACATTTCAGCAAAACAACGTCCATCCACACACGGCTTTGTCTTTGTGGTTCGAAAATCTGCTTTATAACACCAGGGGGAAGAAAAAACTAGTGTAGATCGCGATGGTACTTTATTAAAATGACCGATTTCGGCATATGCTTTAGAAATCTTCAGACAGCACCATCAGCTGAAGCTGACGATGCGTAGAATAGTCAGCTGACCGCAGCCACTGAAACTGATCTGAGCATCCGGTCATTTTAATAAAGTACCATCGCGATCTACATTTTTTAACTGATTTTATGTAGATTACCACAACGTTGCTTCCCAAAATGATACCACAATTTTTAAAATCTACTTTGTGCAGCAAGGTCGCTGGATCTCTCCCCGACTGGGAACGCTTGGAGCATTGTGGCAGTGCCCTACAACCATCTCGGGATTCTGACCATCTAAGGCCACGATATCCCTGAGTAGGATATCCAACAACTCTATCTACCAATGAAAAGCCGAATAAGGGCCAAAGGTGAACCAACGCATTATAGACTTGCTCAATTTGTGAAGCTGTGTTTCTTGAATAAATCACCCAATTTCTCTGAAATTTAAATCATTTGTTTGTCATTATACGTACATCGCATCTACCGATCTCCCCCACCTATTTAGATAATTTCTTCGTGGTGTGCAGTTTTTTTGTCTTAAAGCGTATATTGCCAGCGTAGTTGATTCATGGTATCAGAAGGTAAATAATAAGCTATAATATTACTGTAATAATTCCTCATTACAAAGATCCCCATAGCTTACATAAAATCACATGAGGTGGTCACCTCTATATCAAAAACCAAAGACCGATAATGATTTACCAGATTGTAGTTCATCAGTTGTATCACTTCCACTATACATAGTTCATAAATTTTGTAATTTTGAGAAGGCAAGATTACTTTGCATTTTGTTGTAGAAGAAGAATGCTTTCATATTACAGCTATGACTGAACAGTTCTTTAAGTTCTACACTCAGGGATTCAGGCCAGGGTACACACACTTATCCCAGAACTGTGATTCCGTTTTCATGAATATTTGCCACAATATGACTTATCTATCCAGTTCCCTGAGAATTCTAATATCTAAGACAGAATTACCGACTTATAAATTAGATGGTACGTTTTACCACATATACTGCACATTTCACAAAATCATCTAGAATACCCTTCATTTATCCATCATTTAAATTCTACTCCTGGTGGAAGGTCGATTCATTCGTCGCTTGCAAGATTCTATCATCCGAACACACTGCATTTAATTGCCTACTAGGGCCGTGCCAATCTACTTCAGTTCCCTTTAATAAACCCAAACTAATATTACTGGTCGTAACACTTTTCTTCATTCACAATTACAGGTGTATTGCTACTGATGCACAGCAACTTGTTAAGAGTGTATTTTAGCTACTTATTAACAACATTCACGCTGTAAAACAGACCTAAAGCATTTAAGATAAAGAAATAGAACGTTGTTTATTCCATGAAAGCATTATAGTTCAGTTATGGTCTGAACGTACTCAATGATACCTCACTGTATAAGCAAAAATTATGGCGTCACATAAAGAATTAAGGTTCCTGAGCCTTCGTACACCTTCAACCTCCATTAATTACATGCAAGCACTAGTGAAAGTATTTTAATGGGAATATAGTCCTTTAACTCTTTTTAGTGGACGGATAAGATAATCAGTAAGTGCCCTCATGAGGGGTTCTTTCTATTTGGAATTAAACTGCCCCTAACCCATTCTGTTGGTTCCAGTGTGTATAATATGTCATGGGTTGGGATTATATCGTGCTCAGAGTCGTGTCCTAGATCGGAAGGACGCTAGCCGATTGTGTTTCCGTCACGTCTGCGTTCTGCATGTCGAGTGTAACGCAGCGGCAGCGCCATTGGTAGCGTCACCGGATTCACGTTTCAGTCTTGTGATGTATTGTGACAGCAAAACTTTACGTGCACCTGCGATAACTGTTGTAGCTTTTCTCATTCACATTATTTGTTGTAGATTTTGATATCAGAAACTGCTTGCATTTTATTATATTCTCGTCTAACAAAAGGGAAGAAATAGCGGGCTCTGCCCCATACTCCTACTTTAAGGTTTTGTGATAACTAATATCTACTGTTTACTCCCTCTGTATACACGTTTTCATGAGAGACTGCACTGTTACAGACATCTCTAGTCCCAACTGCATGGGTACACTATTCTGTACTTATTACTTAACATCCCATTCTTTTTCTGTGTTATCTATGTGAGTACTAAGTTGTGACTGTATAATTTCTTGCCATTGAGACAAATCATGCGTTAAGCATTTCTGTGTTCGATCTAAATAGTTTTTTATTGACTGTACTGAATTGGTTTGCTCCGTGTACACGTCTCTTAACGCTGGCTCTAAAACTTCTGTGATGTGATTATTTTTCTGTTTTCAAAACTCATTAGAGACGCCGATGCAGTCGCATGCACCGTCGCTGCCGGCCGAGGCCAGTGATGATGTTACAACATCACCGGTTCCCTCCATGCCGCTGGCCTGCGTACCCTCGCCCACGCTCTCGCCCCACGTATTGCAGGTCTGCGCGCCTCTGTCTTGCACACTGCCAGATCACATACATCGCCAGCCGACACTCCGTGGGTCTGCAGGCCGATGGCCCACTTGCCACCCTCCACTTCTGGTATTATCTATGTCGTTTCCTGTGGCATCAACTCCAGCCATATGCATCCCACAACCATTCCCTGTTCTGTAGTGGCATCTGTTCACCCTGTGTCGTCCTTGCTATCCACACTTCCTCTCCTCCGGACGCGAGGCTCCTCATTTCTTTGTACGTCCCGCCTGTTGCCGCCTTTCTGCTCACGTCCTTCGTTTCTATTTCCTTTTCCGAATTTCTTCTCTTCTGAATGTGACATGTCTCGCGCACTGCGTTTCTTCTACAACAGGCAACTTCACGGTGTGTGGAGGTCTCCAATTGTGGTAAAGTGCTGTAAGTGTTTGGGGTATCCTCTCTGGGCCTTTTGTAGACCTTCGCCGGTGCTCTTGCTCTGGTCCTGGAAGTTCCGCCGCAAGTTGGGCTTTCTCACGCCGTCTTCAGCGGCATGCTGTGTTTCATCGACGACGACCTTACTTGATTTCCGTTTTCTTTTCTCTCAGGTCTGCTGTTCCCAGGTGTCTCTGCTCCCTCCTCCTTGGAAGTAGGGGTGCCGTATCTTTGGCTGTCTTCTTCGCCACAGGTGTCTCCGCCAGCTCCTCGAGGGAAAGAGGACTGCTGCATCCACGGCTGTCTTTTACGACACAGCCACTGTCTCTGCAGTGAGACGGTTTCACCATCTCCTCCGGGGGGCACAACGAGCTGGCGCAGTGGATAGCACACTTGACACGCACTCTGGAGGACGACGATCAGACCCACGTCCGGCCATCCTGATTCACGTTTTCCGAGATTTCCCTACACCGCTCCACGAAAATGCCGGGATGTTTTCTTTGAAAGGGCACGGCCTATTACCTTCCCCGTCATTTACACCATTCCAGCCTGTGCTCCATCTCTAATGACCACATTGTCGACGGGATGCTGAATCCAATCTCCCTTCTTTCCGTCCTCCAGAGGTAAGAGTAATTTAGAGTCCCTTACGATGAAACTTCACGCCACAGACCAGAGTGCTGCTGGTTGCCACCCTATCAGGATATCTGCAACGCGATGCAGCTCATCTAACCTGCGACAGATGCTACAGTAATGGGGGCACCAGGATTAACAGAAGCTAATTAGTTAGGGAGTGCTGCCTCAGAGTGTAGCGCACAAAACATCGGAATCTAGGGCAACGCTAGTACAGCCTGTTCCGACCGCGCCTACGGCAGTCGATAGTGACGGTCTGAGCGCTTAACATATACCTTCAAGAACTGTCTTTTTATTAGTGACTATCAGTAGATCAGGAAGATCTTTACGTTGCCTTCACAGGAAAGCTGTCTCAGTTGCTCAACGGAAACATATTCTTTTTGTGTTGTAACAAAGTTCTGTTGTTCTTGGCTACCTGGGCCCATTTTTCTTCTTGTGCGTGCATTTTCCCCAACACATACTAACCTTGTCATGTCTTGCAGATCTTTTCATCTAATTACATAAACTGACATCGTAGTGTACAAATTACTCCATTGAAAATTATCCGCAAGAATCAAGCGCAAAAAATGTGCAAATGTCATTATTGTAAGTAGGCTGTTAAGGTTTTCTTATAGGTAACGCCACGTGGCGCTCTGTATGAAAAATCTCTGGCTGTGCCGTGTGCAATCTGTGGCTAGTTTGCATTGTTGTCTGCCATTGTAGTGTTGGGCTGTTGGCTGTTAACAGCGCGTAGCGTTGCGCAGTTGGAGGTGAGCCGCCAGCAGTTTTGGATGTGGGGAGAGAGATGGCGGAGTTTTGAAATTTGTAAGACTGGATGTCATGAAGTGCTATATACTTTATGACTTTTGATGATATTAAGGTAAATACATTGTTTTTCTCTATTAAATTCTTTCATTTGCTAACTATCCCTATCAGTAGTTAGTGCCTCCCGTACTTTGAATCTTTTATTTAGCTGGTAGTAGTGGCGCTCGCTGTATTGCAGTAGTTCGAGTAACCAAGATTTTTGTGAGGTAAGCGATTTGTGAAACGTATAGGTTAATGTTAGTCAGCGCCATTTTTTTGTTGGGATTTTTGAAAGTCAGATTGCGTTGCGCTAAAAATATTGTGTGTCAGTTTAAGCACAGTCTTGTATAATTGTTCAAAGGGGACGTTTCATATGGCCAGTAAAAGAAAATGCACGCGGAAGTAGTGAATTTCCATGCGGTCTTGAAGAAGTAGTGTTGTCCTTCCAACGGAAAGACAGTGCTGACTCTCGACATGTTGACAGGTAATAAGCCACAACAGAGCAAACCCACAGCAGAGGCAGTCGAAGTTGAAGAATATTGGTAGGTAGGTCGTCACAGAGTAGACCCACTGTATTCCTGGTAGAGGTTACGGTATTGGTGGGCCACCAGAGGTGCAGACCCACTGCAGTCCTTGTAGAAATAATGGTTTTGGTGGGTCATCAAAGGTGCAGACCCACTACAGTCCTTGTAGAAATAATGGTATTGGTGGGTCATCAAAGGTGCTGACCCACTACAGTCCTTGTAGAAATAATGGTATTGGTGGGTCATCAAAGGTGTAGACCCACTACAGTCCTTGTAGAGACGGTCAGCAGCCATCTGTTGCGACTGTGCAGGTGCACAATCACCATCGAAGAGTCTTGCAGACAATATAGCAAGTCCATAAACCACCACTTGTGCACTCACAAAGTTTTTGGAATTGTCCTTAGAACCAGCAATGCTGTTATCCAGTCCCTTGCTGACTTACCAACACACGTCCTCTTTCTTTTTTTATATATACTGTGCATATACCATGACCAACAGAAATGTGTGCAGTGAAATGAATACTTACAAGTTACTTAATTTGCTGAACTGGTGTCAATTACAATATTATAACATGATAATAAAATAACAAAGATACAAGATATATCATTAAAGAACATAACAATACAGATATTATTTGTCGTAATACGGGCTTTTCAAAAGAATCGAACTTACATATACATCAGTGTTACAGGAATTATGACATAAGTAAATACATAAAATAGTGAGAATAGTTTTCAAAACAATTTCACACATGAGCATTAAAACAGAAAAGGACTAATAATGTCTAAACATCTTTACAAAGAAAATAACTTAGTATTTGAAAAATACTACAAGATAAATCTTATTAGCTAAACACATAAAGACAGGAAAAAGACAAATACACAAGGATACATAAACACATAGCGGAATAACACAGGAGGAAAGGACAGGGTTTGTTTTCAGTGTAACATTTGGTACTGCAGTCCAACCCAAAAACGTCATTCCATAGATCTTTCGTCTTATCTCAACATTTGCTTCCACCAAAAAAATCCTATCCAAGCATGCTTTCTGTATTTATATGTTCACATATTTCTTACCTCATTATTTATTTTCCATTGTCTTACCTCATCTTTTATTTCCAAGAAAATCCTACCAAAACTTGTTGTCCCTAATCCCTCATTTTTGTTCATATCCGCTTTCAAAATCTTTTTTTTTTTGGCCAAACCACTTTCTTATAGCTTCTCAATGCATTTCATCCAATTCATCACAACTCGTTCTCATATATAGTCTACCCCCTCTTAAGTTTACTTAAATCTACTGAGCTCAGATGCTAAACTAAGGGACGAGGCAATGCAGCAGCACAAAACAATTAACAGAAACAGCAATGACAAAAATGGAAATTGTAAAGCATGCAGCAGCAAATGCAATAACTTATATCTAAAGATGACAAAGGTCAAGCAGAAAAAAAATTACACTAAAAATGGCCATGTTTAATACCCTTTATCACATCTTAACACTAGAGTGATGCATCACAAAAAAGTTACCAAGTCGTTAAAAAAATTAATTACACAATTCCTGTGAGGGGAAATGTCTATTTGTGTTCCTCGTCTTTTGCGAAAGTACATCATAAAATTATTCTTTACTGGGTCTGTAGACAGAAAATAGTTATATTAGTACATGTATTAAATTTTATTTTAACCAATGGTGCAGTGCAGCAAGAAGGTAGATATTACACAAAATGAGCAAATATATATATAAAGCAACATATGAAACGTCATTCACTAGGCAAATGGCGTCTCCAAAGCCAAAAAAATTCTCTCAAATAGAAAGACAATAGATGTAAAATGTTTCTCATCATTTCATTAGGCATTTTAGTAAATATCATAAATTAAGAGCTAAACAGTATAATCATGTGTTCTTAAGTTTGAGCGTGTCATATTTGCGATGCTTTCTACAAAGGAATGTCAATAGCTTGGATAATGGCCTCTTTTTTTCTCCACCTGTGCCTCCGAAAGGCGCATACTAATGGCTTGTTTCCAGGTGGCTGTCGCGCAGCTAGGTACTCACGACCCATTACGTGCAGGTGGTCACTTCATTTTCTTATCGAAATATTTACGACAGCAGTTTCCGTTACAGTGACAGTCTCATATAAAAATTTCACAGGTCGAGAATTTGCGTTTCAAATCTGTAGAAACAAAATCCTATTGATATAACAGTGTCCAAAAAAGTTCCGACGGCATTGTAATACATTCACGCATTTACATACATTTCATAACTCCTAAAGTACGATTCTCGGTTTCCAACATCCTTTTCCACAAACCAGAGTCCCTAACCACTACCTCATTATTCCTTGCTTTATTACACATAAACATATTCGTAGACACTTCTTCAATATTTCATCATAATAAATATTTAGCATAACAAATTCCTCATATTGCATCGGCTTATTGAGTATAAAAATACCGCAACAGCGTAATACACATCATCATAACATCATAAAACCTCAGCCAAATCTCAAAATCGTCGTAGCTTGCTCAAATAATTTCAAAACATAAGAAAAATTCTCTGTTCATGTCAAAAGTGTCATCTACCTCAATCGTACTTTCAAAATCATGATCCCATACCAAATACGTCATTGAAAGCTCTCATAGTATCATAATGGTTCCGAAGAAGTATGAACAGCTCTTAAAGTACAGACAAAATACAATTTCATAAGTGTGAAGTTATCCACCTGCGTAATTGCGTAGACATGTGCGCGCGCGCTCGTGCGCGCGCGCGTGTAGGTGTGTGTGTGTGTGTGTGTGTGTGTGTGTGTGTGTGTGTGTGTGTGTGTGCACGCGCGTGCGCGTGCGCGTGTGCGTGTGTGTGTGCGCGTGTGTGTGTGCGCGTGTGTGTGTGCGCGTGTGTGTGTGTGCGCGTGTGTGTGTGTGTGCGCGTGTGTGTGTGTGCGCGTGTGTGTGTGTGTGCGCGTGTGTGTGTGTGCGCGTGTGTGTGTGTGCGCGTGTGTGTGTGTGCGCGTGTGTGTGTGCGCGCGTGTGTGTGTGTGTGCGCGTGTGTGTGTGTGTGTGTGCGCGTGTGTGTGTGTGCGCGTGTGTGTGTGTGCGCGTGTGTGTGTGTGCGCGTGTGTGTGTGTGTGTGCGCGTGTGTGTGTGTGTGCGCGTGAGCGTGTGCGTGTGTTTTTTTTGTCCTTAGGATAATTTAGGTTAAGTAGTGTGTGAGCTTAGGGACTGATGACCTTAGCAGTTAAGCCCCATAAGATTTCAAACAGATTTGAACATTTTTTTTTTGTCTGAAGGCAAACGACCTGCAACAGTCATCGGAAGGTACCAGACCGAGAGCATTCTGGAAGGCACAATACATGTATGCATCTATCCTTGGGGACCGTGTCCAGACTGACGTGCAGTTGCTTTTCCTCGGCACGGTAGCATCTACCAGCACAACAATGCAAAGTATCACACAGCTCGCAGTGTAGGTGCGTTTTCCGAAGAACAGTACTGTAGTTTACTGTACTCAGCTGGCCACGCGAATCCCCTGATTTGAACGGAATAGAGAATCTGTGGTACCATCTTGATCCTGCTATTCGCAACATGGATCCTAAGCCAAGAAACCTAGTGCAGCTCGACACGGTACTGGAGTAAGCATGGCTCCAAGTAAGTCCTTGTCGGTACCTTCCAGAGCCTTATTGATAATCTTCATGCACGTCTCTGGTTATCCTGACATTTGACAGGGTGGTTAGATTAATTTGAGTGGACACTGTATTATTATTACCGGAAAAGGTTCAACAACTTTCATACAAACAACTGAATAAAGTAACTGGTATGTAGCTGCATAAACATTTGTGCAAATATTGATATGGTAAAAACGCAGTACGAGTAATGTCTCAGCGCACTAATTTTCATGTTGAAACAGGTTACTGCGTAATTAGCCCAAATGTTTTAATGTAAGCGTATGTTTTTTATTGTTACACCTTCAATCGTGAAGTATGAGTTATTAGCGAGAGCGAAATTCATGTACTCGTAGTTGTCAAAGAAAAATACTACTTCAAGCTTGATATAGCTGTGGTCGCTGCTCCAGTTATCTTTGATGACATCGGCAACCTATATGCACACCGCCGCACTGAATTCTTTATGATGGTAATAAAATGGTAACAAATATGCACTTTAAAATGCAACAGCGGCAAGTATTCATAGGACTATTGTTATTCACTGCTGTAGCTCGGAATCAGCAGAGCTATAATTCTAGCTAGAGGCAAACGATTTCGTAAATCTCACGCAGTGAAATGCAGCATTTCCTAACGTTTATGTACGTCCAAGCATTAACGTTAATGCCTCTCGCAGAAAATATAAATCTTTTGATAATTGATAATTAGTAGCTTGCATTTCTTCTAGTCATAATCATTAACATCATAATTACAACAACAACCGGCATCTGACATTCACTGCTGGATAAAAGCCTCACGTAGGCATTTCGTTCACTACGGTTTTCAGCTCTGCAAATTCACGTTGCTGCTACATGACTTCTTGTGTCTGCTCATCATCTACAAGGTCCATTTTAGTAAATAAGCGATAAAATACTATAAAACACAAAACTTCGACCAAGTTTATGCTTCTTTGTTACTGGTGGGGGTCACTCCACTCTGACGTCGGGAACGGGATGCTGGGAATCAGTGGAACAAGATGGGGGGCACTCTCTCAAGTTTACACCATCGAGGAGCAGTGGACTGTCACTAGATTTCTGTTAGCTGAAAGGTTAAAACTAATCGAAATTCACCTTCAGATGGCAGTGCAATATGATGAGAGTTATTTAAGTCAAACACAAGTGTACTAGTTCAAAGGATGTATATCAAGTGTCAAAGATGGGCTACGCCTTCGAAGCTCAGTCTCTCCAGAGAACAATTCGGAGAGTCAGTGAGTTAGAAAGGGAAAACAGGCGTATTACTGTAAGTGATTGGAGCAAAACGAACACTAGTGTCGGATCTACCCACCATATTGTTCATGATGAACTTATGTTCGAGAAAATGTGTGTGAGGTGGGTTCCAAAACATCTGAGATCAGAAATGAAAGAAGAGCGAATGATGGGTTTGTGTAGGGAGACCTGATGTGTGTCTGCGTCTCCTCCTCCCCCCACTCACTCCCCGCTCGTACTCCTCACATCTGGAAACTACATATTATCCCTTTTTTAACCCACGAAAAGAAGCTCTTAGTGGCTCAACGTTCGCTGACGAAAGATTACACACGCACCCCAAGAATTATTGGTGCGTGACACCGAGGAACTTCTCCAGCGCTGGCTTAATTGCATAAAACTTGAGAGGAATTACGTTGCTGAACAAATGGGTCTCAGTAGCATAAATCATAACTGATGATGAACAATGGTTGTGAATGTACTTTTCCAGATACATTCATATCTTAGTATTGAAAAACGTTTGCCAAAAGCACTCCGAACTATTTGTGCTGTTGTGTATATTTCCTTAGAGGTCTATTAAGTTTTTGATTTCAAGTATCCTAAATGGCAGTAGCTCGTAATCCTGTGCTTATCGTTGCTGACTGCTGACTGTCGATCATGCGGGCTGTGTGTGTGTGTGTGTGTGTGTGTGTGTGTGTGTGTGTGTGTGTGTGTGTGTGGTGTGTGTGTGTGTGTGTGTGTGATTTGTCCTAACCAAGCAGCCGAACTTTACGAAAGGGGATTCCTGGTCGAATATGCCACACGCACATTGAATTTCAGTGTTCTAAACACCAAAAAAATTACTCCTGGCTCTATAACTTGATTGTTAATTTATACTATATTATTTTAGTTAAGGTGGCTACTAATTCCATGTAGGTCATATTTAACTGCAACAATATCAACTTGTGGCCCTGTAAATTATCGGCTGCTTATTTTTTGCACCCATAAAACCCTTCGCTCTTCTAAAAATTCAGTTAAATTAATTAACAGTCAAATCTATGGTTTACCCTAAGAGATGGTTGTAATTTCGAATGTAATTTTGCTTATTTGTCACGTTATACCAATTGCATGAGGAAGCAAACAAAAAAGACTCAAGACGTACGAACAACAATTTTTCCATAGACGTTGCAGTAAAATGTATAATCAACAATTGTCGCCCGCAAGTGTGCTTCGAATGTACAGTCACTAAAATCATGGTAATTTCTGTTACAGATACATTTAATGGATGTTATCTGCAGCAAGGTTAAACGTAGCTGCAGATTTATAAGATTTTCGCAGTCGATTCAGGCAAAATGTGGGACATACCGAGGTAGCATCAATATAATTCCACAAAGGTGAAGCCTTTAAAAGCAGCTTACCTCTTTCTACTGCGCTTTTGTCAGTTCTTCTCTATAGCTCAATTTGTTACAAAATATCTATGATTATATACTATGCGTATTGAGGAACTGTGGTTTATTTATCATCCTCTATATGCTATATTACATTAACAGAACTAACAAAAGGAGGGGACGCCACCACACAGAAGACAATAAACTGCTGAATGTATTTGCTATACGACCTGACTTCCAGATAAAAGAGGACAGGTATTCAGAAAGCAACAAATGAATAAATCATTAAACAATCAGCTGAGTCACTATAGTAATTATGTCCTTAACTTGCTTGGAGTGATTTGTTATTTATTATTTATTGAAGGTTATTTATTGAAGGATTATTTTATAACATTAAGGCCGATTGCAGCATGACATTTCTTGGTTATAAAGAAAGGATTAAATCTTAAGCTACGAATATGCAAATAGCTTAGCAGTTGAATGTGAGGTCTAGAGGCAACACATAATTACGATGACAAATCATACTATCACAGTCTTACTGCTGGAGCCTAATGTTACGATGTGCCTGAGAACACGAAAATTATCACCTGCAACCAACATCTCGTTTAGCTGCAGCAAACAGGAAATCTCATCCACGTTCTTAATTTCTTTCGAGTGAGACAACAACTTTCTTGTAATGAGTAGGTCATTTAGATTCTTTCATAATTTTCTACGTTTCACGTTGGACCAGTGCCGAATACACAAGTTTGTGAGGGAGTCCACATGCTCCGATAAAAAGAGTTCTCACCACTCGTTATCGATTTCAAAGGGTGACTATGTCGTCGCAATCGCTGAAGTTGGTTATAAAAATTCTAGAAAGCGAGCTCATGTTTTACCCACCTACAACTTTCTCAGTAGCAGTTACGACACAGTTTAAGCTTGCTCACTACGCAACTTATTAAGAAAACACAGTTCCTGCCAAAACAAAAAACTGATGTCACCTGTAAAAACAAAGAAAAAAAAAGTATGCCAAGCCTAGTGTCCTTGCAGTACGAGTCTGAAGCAACAAAATCATATCTGTTGGGAATTCGAGCCTGGGTAGAGAATCATATATTCTCTGTACGTTCGAACGACTCTGAGTTTTAGTGTTTTGTTTTCGGCACGTTAATTCAGCGTGATGTACTCACTGAAATTACCTTGCAACAGCATCCTTGGCATCGCAGTTGTTGAGAGGAGCATCTGCTGAACCGTGCTGCCATCTCGCGGAGTTTCGTTTAAGCTCGAGCGCGCAGATTCGTTTGGGTCACTGCAGCCGTCGGAAACCGCTACCCCGTTTGTCTTCGCGTTCAAGACGTGGTCACACTATACGAGGGACTCTACCAGGGGAAAACGTAATTTGCACTCATAATTTCTGAAAAAAGTGCCATCTCTTATTGTTAGAGCAGGTTGCGTACTATGTGCTTAGATCTCGAGTAGTATATGGGTTGATTGCATGTCAATATCCATAACTTCCATTCCCTCCTCGCCCTTCAGTCCTCCATCCCATCCATCAAATGTATTCTGCGAAGTATAGTACATGCTATTTTTATATAGTAATTTTGCAGATATATCGCTTGTGAAAAATGACTTCCTTCGCTGCTTCTTATTAGACATGATGAGAACCTAATTCACGGTATATTTTTATAAGAAAATATGGAAGAAAGTATAACTTTTACAAACGTTATCATGCTTCATGATTTATACATAAAAGTCATGGGAAAATGACACCCACTGTATTTTAAAGCGCGGGAAAAAACAAATTACAAGAAAATGACATTACTACAACAGCAAATCAATCGTGTCAGTTTTAAATGTAAGTACATAAGGAGACTCTCATCAAACTAATGTAACTTACGTATGGTCGACGTGTTGGCCTTGTAAAACGATATGAAGCACTATAAATATGAATTATGTGTAGTTAGTTTATTCATGTATATATCTCGTTTTTTTTCCTTGATGTGTGTATGCTTCAAGCTCTTCTAACTTGCACATACCTTTATTGGCTTTGTGTACCTTTTAGAGAGCAAGATAAACTCCAGCAAGAACAGAAGGAACACTGAAAATCATTATAAATGTAACTTTCAGTGTTTCCGAACTACAAAATTAGGAAAAAATAGAGGCATAAATGAAACGGCATCTGAAACTGCCACGATACTCATCTGCGTCAGATAAGTGGGTGACCTGCAACTAGACGTCGCCCAAAGGACATGAGGTGGATTATATGAAAATTATTATGACGGTATTGCTGTGGAAGGACTAACAGTCAGAAACTGAAGTGTATGTATCATTTTGAACATTGCAGTATGTGTTATTTCTGATATCATAAGAAGATAGGCATAAAATTTTAAAACAAAAAATCTGTGAAAATTGCATAAGAGTGGCCTAATGTCATGAGAAATGCGCGAAGTAATCTATTTTCCTTCATTGCGGTTGTGATTTAAGAAGACTTTCTTTAAGACTGGACTTCATGTTTAAACACTCCATTCAAGATGTATCCTTTTTAGATCTGTCCAACAGTAGATATCAGACACTCTCAAGAACACTGCAGAAGGAAGAAGACGACACTAGGAAAGTTTGCTGTTGTTGCAAGTTTCTCAGAACTGCTGTGCGAAACCCTAAAACCAGCCCAATCGCTAAATAAGAGGACTTGAAACTACTGAAAAGATAATTAACTAAACCAGCATAGAAATTACTCATAGTATTTCCACACTCGCACAGCGAATGATGAGGAGAGTGATTAACTATTTCCAGCATCAAACTGAATTTTTGTCTTACATTTTTATGAAGAATGAGATTCAAAATGAGTATAAAGATATGGAACTATTTTTGGTGCTTATGTTCACTGAACGTTGATCGTTATCCCAGGTCATTATGTGTCTTTTGAAGTTATTTGATAGCATTTGAATTTAAAGCCACTATATAAATATAAAAGAGTAAGTATACAGTGCTATACACTTCAATAGCATTAACTCATCTGTACAAATAATTGTTCTTTATTTATTACATTTAATCATTATGGAGATGCAGCACGCTACAAGAACAGAATGAGTTTTATCGTCCTTATCTGATATATAAATCTTCCTAACACATTTAAAACCTTTACGTAGCTTACGCGTGGTAAACTACGTCACTTCAGCAATAATTAAGTCGAAAAATATGTCAGTGTTAAAATGGGAGTCACGCAAGGTCACTCATCGAAACTGTTGCTTAGGGACTGTGCCGAGGGCGCAGTGATGCTTTCAGAACAGGAATAAATGTGACAGAGGACAAAATACAGTTGCTGGATTGCAGATGAGATGGCTCTTATGCCGAAAATGAGGACAATAAAAAAACTGAACTGCTTATCTAATACTGCTTTAAATGTGAAAACGTCAGATACATAAGTGGTGATGTGACTAGACTAACATCGAAACTGAAGACAAATCAGAAAAAAAGAAGGAAGTCTGCAATATATGAGCAAAGTTATTCGACGAAACACGAGAAGCACTACCGTAGTTAAGACAACTTTCTTCAATCAAAACCGCTATTATTATGATGCGGAAATGAACTATTTGTAACTGATCCTCTGGATCTGAGAACTGTAAGGACCTGAAACGCGGATCGTGTTAAAACCAGGGCGTTCCAGTTAAAAGAATAGGAAATATGCTGCCGTGGAAGGATGGAAGAAACTTTGTGGACAGAGAAGAAACGAAATGAAGAGACACCATAAAGAAGTCTATGAGGATGTCCTGCCAGAAACAGAGCATGCCAGTGAGACTTATATTATGACACACAGTCATCCTTTAGTTCTGGAGGCGACAAAAACTTTCAAAATGCGAAAAATTGTCGAAGACGTTTGAGGCAGCAGATACAACTATAGAGAGATGATAAGGCTAAAAGAGATTGAGAAAACATGGTCGATGACATCAAATCAGCCCAGACTAGGAAGATCTATAAAAAGGAACACCGCCAATATTATTGATCAGCAACAAGAAATTTGCATATTGTATAAATTGCTTTATTATCGTATCTTTCTTTTTCCACCCATTCTTTAATACGTATTTCACTACTGAATCTGTATTTTAATACTTTTACTGAAACCTCCTGGCAGATTAAAAATCTCTTCTGGAACGGGATTCCAACCTGTGCCTTTTGCTATTTGCGTGCTATCAAAGCACGACCGAGCTGTCAAAGCAATCTGCCCGTAAGGCTTTATTTCTGTCAGTATCTTTTCCCGATTCGATTCTTCGTATACAGATTTAACCTTCCAGCAAGTTTGAAATCAGCGCAAACCCTTCTACATAGCGATAATACAATTTGGAATACAATATCCAAGGCTGTGACTACGCTATGTCTCCTCAATATCGTTTCTGCCAATAATACTAATCCACCAATAATGCAGGACTTCTGCGAAGTTTGCAAGATGGGAGAAGAGGTACTGGTGGAAGTAAAACTGTGAAGGTGGGCCGTGAGTCGTGATTGAAGAGCTGAGTCAGAATTTGTGTACCTGCTACGGGGATGGTGTGCCGATGAGGAGGTGAGTAGAGCAATGTTGCTGACAGTGTTTACATCGGAGCAGTTAGTCGCGAGTTTACAGCATAACTAGGCGGCGTGTTTCTTGTATTCCTGAGTGGCTTAGCATGAAATGACGGTTCAGGTTAGTAGAAAAGATACTCGGAAGATCCACTTTTCGGTAGTTACTTTTATGATGTTTCATAAGTAGAAATTTCCTAATTTACGTAATAAAATAGTTGAATCTAGTGGAGGGACACTAAGTTCAACCACGGTGTCTTTAACACTGCTGAAGGCATCAGCCATGCTAATCACGGGGTTTGAACCATTAGAATCTTCGAAATTCCACTTGCAGTCCTTGCAGATCAAAGAAATGCACCTCGTGGAAAATTATTTTCGCTGCAGGTTGTCTTCTGAAGTGGAAGCATGCAAATTGGCCTTGTGATTAACTAGACATCCTACAAAATAATGATTAGGAATTCAACGGCAATTAAATGAAACCAAAATCACAATTGATTCTATTTATTCCGTTTAGTTGAATCAGGAATCATTTGAGTAGCAAGTATTGTATTGAAATAAAAAGTTCGCGCATCTGATAAAAGGGGTTGGGTTATGATTCTGGAAATCACGTATATGATACAACTGCTGTCGCAAAATTGTACCATGATTGATGTGACGTTCGTACAAAAGACACATACTATTAAATGAGTGGCAACTGTGGCAAACTGCTCATTAGAATCTGAATGTAGGCCTTCAAAGAACAGGTTGAAGTTATCGAAATCCTAGAGAAATGACTTCACTGTTTCTATCCTTCATCTCTCCGTTGCGGGTGGATCTCATCATAGTAGACGGTAGGTGGAAGCTGGAGCAGTTGCAGGAACAGGCACTGGCTGCCAGTGGCTAAATCCAAGTAGCCCAAAATATTTCTAAGCCTCTCAGCTCAGCTGCTCTGAATGCGTCGCAGGACGGTGGCGGTGGAGGGTCCCGGCGAAGAAGGCACTCTGTGATCAAGACTTAAAGACGAAGTAAGTTTGTACTGAAACATTAATAAATGGGGTACTTATGTGTCTGCATTCTGCGCTTGTTACTCTGTTCGCATTGGATGGGCTATGGATCTACCGAAAGGCAGCCTGCAAAAATATTTGTTAGAAAATGCTCGTCACCTCTCCTGATTGTTTCTTCAGGTATTGACCAGTAATGTGAGTCCTGAGACATAGCGCAGAAGAAAGGCAGATCAGTCTCGTTTTGTCTGTGGCCACTGACGTGAGTCCTCATAGCCACAGTTAAGTTTCTCTCTGTGACCTCTAATTCCTTTTCATAAGCCAGTCCAGCAACATTTAGTTTTTGTAAAGTCAACGTATGGCGGCATCTCATTGTTTCAAAGGTAGTCCAAACTGCTAGTTCCTGCTTAATTTCCCAGAATTTGCCTTTAGCATCCAGTGCATTTCAAGGAAACACGCTTACACGTTTTGTGAACAGTAGAGCCTTCCAGGACAATGCTAGAAACATATAACCTTCTCCTTCCATGTTTGGGCCGTAGGACGGTCGCTCCTGGGGGCTTTATCCTACGGAAGATTTGTGCAGCATGCTGCGCGTCCGACGCCCGAGCGCGACACTACAACAGAGAGGTCGGTGGACTGCAGGGAAATGACCTGCGTCTCTTCCAGCGCGTCCTCCTGAGAAATGTTCCGCGGGTGGTTCCTCTGTCTATGTGACTCTGCTGTTCGTTTGAGCACTGTCGCCTCATCCCACACTCTTTCGACGTCTTAGATAAGCCATACAAAATCGAATAAAATGTAAGTGACGACAGTTGACTACTCGAGCTCGATCGAGTATTCAGCTATAAAGGGTTTTTATATTCTGATTTTATGCACGTTAATGGACAGTTTTGGAGAGAGACAGTCACATAACAATGTTGAGGCAGCATGTGCTATTAACACTTATGAAATAGGTGTAACTAATGCACTTCACAGTCATTATATTTAAGGACCCAAAGAAAGAGAAGGTATATGAGGCTGCCCTAGACGCAACATAAAAACAATTAACAGCCAGTTATGTTTTCATTCATGTTAAAAGATATAACCACGTGCGCTTTACTGTGAATACCAGAAGATACTTCATTTTTAATCACGCTCTTCCAGGCATTTAATTTGGCAGCAGAAACTTATTTCATTATTTTACTTCTCATTAGATGGCCAATAGTTCAGTTCACATATAAAGGAAGTTTTAATTTGTAGAACTGTATTCATTTTGATCTAAGAGCCTTTTGAATGTGGAAACAAATAGCTGCCTTCAATCGTTTTAAGTTTCATCAGTCAGTGTGGCAAAAGAGAACAATTATTTTAAGTTAGTCTCCTTTCACATATAAAAGAAATTTTAGTTTAACTAAATGAGTAGTTCCATGAAAAAACACAACTTTTATAAATCGAAAAATAATTCCAAAAGATTAATACAAGAAACTTTTATAAAACATTAAAAAAACCAACCGGTTCCCGACCTCACAGTCTTTGCCTCAAAAATGAAAATGGTTGTTCGGCTCTTAACAACCAGGAAACTTCTAAGGTACTTGCTAATTATTTTTAGAAACTGTGAAACTATCCAGATCCAGGGAATAAATTCCAACCACAGCAAACTAATAACACCAACTCTAGCTCCTAATAACCTGATAAAATCGAAATAACTAGACAAATTAAGATACTTAAAGACAATAAAGAATCCAGAGAAGACGGTACAATTGCAGAACTACTCAAATCAGCTGGCCCTAACGCTATAAAGGAAATCACTCGAATAATAGGAAATATCTGGCAAACAGAGGAAATATCTTAAAACTGAAAACTCCCCTAATTCATCCATTACATTATCTCCCGGTCACATACAAAATTCTCTCGCAATGTTTACTTGATCGAGACCAAGAACAGTTAGAACATGAAATACCAAGCAGGCTTTAGAACAAACAGATCATGTCCGCAACAAATTCTTAATTTAAAACTAATTCTTAGGCACCAAAGGATTTCTAGTAACAATACTGTATGTACTTTTGTGGATTTTAAAAAGGCCTACGACGCAGTTGACCATGAATCTTTGACCAAACTTTAAAGGAACAAGGGCTAGATAATAAAACTCTAATACTGGTTAAGGAACCGTTAACAGACACTAGCTTTAAAGTTAAATTAATGGGAGAAAATTCTGAACCATTTTATATAAAGACTGATATTAGACAGGGAAATGTACTTTCACCATTACTGTTTAACTGATGAGATTTCGGGATTGCAGCCGGATCACGTTGACTTCTTGCCACGATATTTCGGCTGGCAATCGTCCAGCCATCTTCAGGTGAGTGTGCGTCACTGGAGACTGCAAGTTCCGGGAGTCAGCTTTATAGCAAAAAATTGGCGCGAAAACGCATGCGCATTGGCCACCGTCACAGGAGCGTCCTCTGTCGAAGTCCGCGCCCTCTGGAGCTACTGTTCTATCTTTGGAGCGCAGGCACATGCGTAAAGGTGAAAACTACATGTCCGCCCTCTGTCGGAATGCGCGCCCGCGTCGCTAAAAACAGACGTCAGATGTCGCTAGACGTGTCATTTAGAATAAACCGTCTTCTCTCAGAGGAAATTAGAGAGATCACCGGGTCCCAAGCCTTGTCCAGTTGAAAACCGCCGTCACGATTTATAAGATTTTGCGCTAGGCGTATCTCCACAGATTCTTTAATAACGGAATCCCAAAAAGTTTTCGCTGGGGCCAAGATTTTCGTGGCCGAAAATTCCATAGCGTGTCCTGTGGTAATACAATGCTCAGCTACGGCCGACTTACTGGGCTGCAAAAGGCGAGTGTGGCGTTCGTGTTCAACGCACCTTTCATGTACTGTGCGCGTCGTCTGACCGATGTAAGCTTTGCCACACTGGCAAGGAATTTTATAGATTCCGGCCTTCCGCAGACCCAGATCGTCCTTTACCGAACCGAGAAGGGCACTAATCTTCGCCGGTGGCCGGAAGATTACTTTTACTTGATGTTTCCTTAGGATCCTGCCTATTTTAGATGAAAGGTTGCCGGCGTATGGAAGGAACGCCCTGGACCTGAAAAGCTCCTTATCTTCTTGATGTGAGTGGTCACGTTTCTTCCTTTTTAGCGCTGCTCTAATCTGATGTGGAGAGTAACCATTACCTCTGAACACCGACTCTAAATGTTCCAGCTCCTTTGTAAGGCTGTCTCCATCAGAAACAACATGAGCCCGGTGCACCAACGTTCTAAGGACCCCAGTAGTTTGTGAAGGATGATGACAACTCGACGCTTGCAGGTAGAGGTCCGTATGTGTGGGCTTACGGTAGACAGAATGCCCTAATGACCCGTCCACTCTCTTGGTAACCAAGACGTCCAAAAACGGCAAGCAACCATCCTTCTCTATTTCCATCGTGAACTGGATGTTATTGTGGATTGCATTCAGATGCTGCAAGAACCGTGACAGTTCTTCTTCACCATGGGGCCACACTACAAAAGTGTCATCTACGTACCGCCAGAATACACTCGGTTTAAGTTCTGCCGAATCTAGTGCCCTTTCCTCAAAGTCTTCCATAAAAAAGTTTGCTACCAAAGGCGAGAGAGGACTTCCCATGGCAACACCGTCAGTCTGCTCAAAATACTCGTTATTAAATAAAAAGTAGGTTGAGGAAAGGACGTGATGGAAAAGTGCTGTTATGTCGGCCGTGAACTTATTGCTGATGAGAGACAAAGAGTCCATAAGAGGAACCTTAGTGAAAAGTGAGATGACGTCGAAGCTGACTAGTAAGTCAGTTTCACTGAGCCGAAGCGACTTTAGTCTACTAATAAAGTCAGCCGAATTGCGAACATGATGCGCACACTTCCCCACAAAAGGTCTCAGTAGAGAGGCGAGATGTGTCGCCAAATCATACGTGGGGGCGTCGATATTACTGACGATCGGCCGTAAAGGAACCTCTTTCTTATGGATCTTCGGAAGACCGTATAACCTGGGTGGCACAGAACTGTGAGGTCTTATT
Source organism: Schistocerca gregaria (assembly GCF_023897955.1). Classification (NCBI taxonomy): domain Eukaryota; kingdom Metazoa; phylum Arthropoda; class Insecta; order Orthoptera; family Acrididae; genus Schistocerca; species Schistocerca gregaria. The sequence continues at coordinate 631,654,471 of NC_064923.1, read as the reverse complement.
CTTTTCGCCACTTCTTGCGGAATAGAAGAAGAATTCAGCAGTGCTGATGTTTTCCTTTCCACTTTCGCTGTGGGGTCTTTGCCAATCTTCCGATACATTGGTTCATTCAGCAAGTTGTAAATCTTCTGATTATAGACCTCACGTGGCAAAAGCACTGTAGCGTTTCCCTTATCCGCTGGTAAGATCACTGTATGAGGATCTTCTCGTAGCTTTCGTAATGCGGCCCTTTCCATGGCAGAAATGTTGCTCTTCTGACGTGGAGCTTTCGTGAGTGCACGGCAGGTTTCACGTCTAATTTCTTCTGCAGCATCACTAGGAAGAGGTCTTACAGCTTCCTCAACAGCACTAATAAAATCAGTTAAAGGCAGGGTCCTCGGCGTAGGAGCGAAGTTCAGGCCTTTCCCAAGCACAGACAGTGTTACGTTGTCCAAAACTTTATCCGTTAAATTGACCACGGAGCGTCGTAAAGCATCTTCTTGCGGTAACGTTGCTGACAGCCGGGTGAACTTCGAAACCTGTCTTTTGGACAACGTAACACTGTCTGTGCTTGGGAAAGGCCTGAACTTCGCTCCTACGCCGAGGACCCTGCCTTTAACTGATTTTATTAGTGCTGTTGAGGAAGCTGTAAGACCTCTTCCTAGTGATGCTGCAGAAGAAATTAGACGTGAAACCTGCCGTGCACTCACGAAAGCTCCACGTCAGAAGAGCAACATTTCTGCCATGGAAAGGGCCGCATTACGAAAGCTACGAGAAGATCCTCATACAGTGATCTTACCAGCGGATAAGGGAAACGCTACAGTGCTTTTGCCACGTGAGGTCTATAATCAGAAGATTTACAACTTGCTGAATGAACCAATGTATCGGAAGATTGGCAAAGACCCCACAGCGAAAGTGGAAAGGAAAACATCAGCACTGCTGAATTCTTCTTCTATTCCGCAAGAAGTGGCGAAAAGAATAAGACCTCACAGTTCTGTGCCACCCAGGTTATACGGTCTTCCGAAGATCCATAAGAAAGAGGTTCCTTTACGGCCGATCGTCAGTAATATCGACGCCCCCACGTATGATTTGGCGACACATCTCGCCTCTCTACTGAGACCTTTTGTGGGGAAGTGTGCGCATCATGTTCGCAATTCGGCTGACTTTATTAGTAGACTAAAGTCACTTCGGCTCAGTGAAACTGACTTACTAGTCAGCTTCGACGTCATCTCACTTTTCACTAAGGTTCCTCTTATGGACTCTTTGTCTCTCATCAGCAATAAGTTCACGGCCGACATAACAGCACTTTTCCATCACGTCCTTTCCTCAACCTACTTTTTATTTAATAACGAGCATTTTGAGCAGACTGACGGTGTTGCCATGGGAAGTCCTCTCTCGCCTTTGGTAGCAAACTTTTTTATGGAAGACTTTGAGGAAAGGGCACTAGATTCGGCAGAACTTAAACCGAGTGTATTCTGGCGGTACGTAGATGACACTTTTGTAGTGTGGCCCCATGGTGAAGAAGAACTGTCACGGTTCTTGCAGCATCTGAATGCAATCCACAATAACATCCAGTTCACGATGGAAATAGAGAAGGATGGTTGCTTGCCGTTTTTGGACGTCTTGGTTACCAAGAGAGTGGACGGGTCATTAGGGCATTCTGTCTACCGTAAGCCCACACATACGGACCTCTACCTGCAAGCGTCGAGTTGTCATCATCCTTCACAAACTACTGGGGTCCTTAGAACGTTGGTGCACCGGGCTCATGTTGTTTCTGATGGAGACAGCCTTACAAAGGAGCTGGAACATTTAGAGTCGGTGTTCAGAGGTAATGGTTACTCTCCACATCAGATTAGAGCAGCGCTAAAAAGGAAGAAACGTGACCACTCACATCAAGAAGATAAGGAGCTTTTCAGGTCCAGGGCGTTCCTTCCATACGCCGGCAACCTTTCATCTAAAATAGGCAGGATCCTAAGGAAACATCAAGTAAAAGTAATCTTCCGGCCACCGGCGAAGATTAGTGCCCTTCTCGGTTCGGTAAAGGACGATCTGGGTCTGCGGAAGGCCGGAATCTATAAAATTCCTTGCCAGTGTGGCAAAGCTTACATCGGTCAGACGACGCGCACAGTACATGAAAGGTGCGTTGAACACGAACGCCACACTCGCCTTTTGCAGCCCAGTAAGTCGGCCGTAGCTGAGCATTGTATTACCACAGGACACGCTATGGAATTTTCGGCCACGAAAATCTTGGCCCCAGCGAAAACTTTTTGGGATTCCGTTATTAAAGAATCTGTGGAGATACGCCTAGCGCAAAATCTTATAAATCGTGACGGCGGTTTTCAACTGGACAAGGCTTGGGACCCGGTGATCTCTCTAATTTCCTCTGAGAGAAGACGGTTTATTCTAAATGACACGTCTAGCGACATCTGACGTCTGTTTTTAGCGACGCGGGCGCGCATTCCGACAGAGGGCGGACATGTAGTTTTCACCTTTACGCATGTGCCTGCGCTCCAAAGATAGAACAGTAGCTCCAGAGGGCGCGGACTTCGACAGAGGACGCTCCTGTGACGGTGGCCAATGCGCATGCGTTTTCGCGCCAATTTTTTGCTATAAAGCTGACTCCCGGAACTTGCAGTCTCCAGTGACGCACACTCACCTGAAGATGGCTGGACGATTGCCAGCCGAAATATCGTGGCAAGAAGTCAACGTGATCCGGCTGCAATCCCGAAATCACATCGAATACTCAGTACGCCGGGAAAACTTCAAGAATCACACTGTTTAACTGTATTGTGGAAAAGATAATTACAGAATGGCGAGAGCAAAAGTCGATTCAAAATATAGATCAATGAACCAAGTTGACTCTCCCGATGATCTGGGAATTTTCACTAGGGACATTACCACAGCTGAAAAAAATAAAAAATGAAATTCTTAAATAAGTTGCGGAAAAAAGGAGGACTACAAATGTCGTTGTTGTTGTTGTTGTCTTCAGTCCTGAGACTGGTTTGATACAGCTCTCCATGCTACTCTATATTGTGCAAGCTCCTTCATCTCCCAGTGCCTACTGCAACCTACATCCTTCTGAACCTGCTTAGTGTATTCATCATTCCTCTACGATTTTCAACCTCCACGCTGCCCTCCAATGCTAAATTTGTGATCCTTTGATGCCTTAGAACATGTCCTACCAACCTATCCCTTCTTTCTGTCAAACTTCTCTTCTCCCCAATCCTATTCGGTACCTCCTCATTAGGTACATGATCTACCCACCTACTCTTTAACATTCTTCTGTAGCACCACATTTCGAAAGCTTTTATTATCTTCTTGTCCAAACTATTTATTCTCCATGTTTCACTTCCAAAATGACTACATTCCATACAAATACTTTCAGAAACCATTCCTGACACTTAAATCTATACTCGATGTTAACAAATTTCTCTTCAGAAACGCTTTCCTTGCCATTGCCAGTCTACATTTTATATCATCTCTACTTCGACCATCATCAGTTATTTTGCTCCCCAAATAGCAAACCTCCTTTACTACTTTAAGTGTCTCGTTTCCTAATCTAATTTCCTCAGCATCAGCCCACTTAATTCGACTACATTCCCTTATCCTCGTTTTGCTTTTCTTGATGTTCATGTTATATCCTCCTTTCAAGACACTGTCCATTCCATTCAACTGCTCTGCCAAGTTCTTTGCTGTTTCTGACAAAACTACAATGTCATCGGCGAAACTCAAAGTTTTTATTTCTTCCCCATGGATTTTAATACCTACTCCGAACTTTTCTTTCGTTTCATTTACTGTTTGCTCAATATAGAGATTGAATAACATCGGGGAGAGGCTACAACCCTGTCTTATTCCCTTCCCAACCACTGCTTCCCTTTCATGTCCCTCGACCCTTATAGATGCCATCTGGTTTCTGTACAAATTGTAAACAGCTTTTCGCTCCCTGTATTTTACCCCTGCCACCTTTAGAATTTGAAAGAGAGCATTCCAGTCAACATTGTCAAAAGCTTTATCTAAGTCTACAAATTCTAGAAACGTAGGTTTGCCTTTCCTTAATATTTCTTCTCAGATAAGTCGTAGGGTCAGTATTGCCTCACGTGTTCCAACATTTCTACGGAATCCAAACTGAAATTCCCCGAGGTCGGCTTCTACCAATTTTTCCATTCGTCTGTAAATAATTCGCGTTAGTAATTTGCAGCTGTGACTTATTAAACTGATAGTTCGGTAATTTTCACATCTGTCAACACCTGCTTTCTTTGGGATTGGAATTATAATATTCTTCTTGAAGTCTGAGGGTATTTCGCCTGTCTCGTACATCTTGCTCACCAGATGGTGGAGTTTTGTTACGCCTGGCTCTCCCGAGGCAGTCAGTAGTTCCAATGGAATGTTGTCTACTCCCGCGACCTTGTTTCAACTCTGGTCTTTCAATGTTCTGTTAAACTCTTCACGTAGTATCGTATCTCCCATTTCATCTTCATCTACATCCTCTTTCATTTCAATAATATTTCAAGTACATCGCCCTTGTATAGACCCTCTATATAATCCTTCAATCCTTCTGCTCTCCCTTCTTTGCTTGGATCTGGGTTTCCATCTGAGCTCTTAATATTCATGCAAGTGGCTCTCTTTTCTCCAAGGTCTCTTTAATTTTCCTGTAGGCAGTATCTATCCTACTCCTAGTGAGATAAGCCTCTACATCTCTACATTTGCCATCTAGCCATGCCTGCTTAGCCATTTCGCACTTCCTGTCGATCTCATTTTTGAGACGTTTGTATTCCTTTTTTGCCTGCTTCATTTACTGCATTTTTATACTTTCTCCTTTCATCAATTAAATTGAATATTTCTTCTGTTACCCAAGGATTCCTACTAGCCCTCGTCTTTTTACGTACTTGATCCTCTGCTATCTTCACTACTTCATCCCTCAGAGCTACCCATTCTTCCTCTACTGTGTTTCTTTCCCCCATTCCTGTCAATTGTTCCCTTATGCTCTCCCTGAAACTCTGTACAACCTTTGGTTTAGTCAGTTTATCCTGGTCTCATCTCCTTAAATTCCCACCTTTTTGCAATTTCTTCAGTTTTAATCTACAGTTCAAAACCAATAGATTGTGGTCAGAGTCTACGTCTGCCCCTGGAAATGTCTTACAGTTTAAAACCTGGTTCCCAAAGCTCTGTCTTACCATTAGACAATCTATCTGATACCTTTTAGTATCTCCAGGAGTCTTCCATGTATACAACCTTATTTTATGATTTTTTAACCAAGTGTTAGCTATGATTAAGTTATGCTCTGTGCAAAACTCTACCAGGCACTTTCCTCTTTCATTTTTTAGTCCCGATCCATTTTCTCCTACTGTTTCCTTCTCTCTCTTTTCCTACTGTCGAATTCCAGTCACCCATGACTATTAAATTTTCGTCTACGTTCAGTAACTGTGTAAATATTTTTATGTCATCATACATTTCATCAATCTCTTCGTTATCTGCGGAGCTAGTTGGCATATAAACTTGTACTACTGTGGTAGATATGGGCTTCGTATCGATCTTGGCCACAATAATGCGTTCACTATGCTGTTCGTACTGGCTTAAACTCGTTCCTATTTTTCTATTCATTATTAAAGCTACTCCTGCATTACCCCTATTTGAGTTTGTATTTATAACCCTGTATTGACCTGACCAGAAGTCTTGTTCCTCCTGCCACCGAACTTCACTAATTCCCACTATATCTTACATTAACCTATCAATTTCCCTTTTTAAATTTTGTAACCTACCTGCCCGATTAAGGGATCAGAAATTCCGCGCTCCGATCCGTAGAATGCCAATTTTCTTTCTCCTGCAAATATCATTCGAAAAAACGGAATGTATGACGTGCAACAAACAAAAACTAAAGTCTTTGAACATGAAATATGGAAAAATAAAAGGGGTTCTTCAGTTTCAATCCTTGTTGGAAATCATACCAAAAAAAAAAAAACGGTCTGGAACAAGCTGCAAATCAAGTTTGCTGTCAAAAAATGGCAACTGCACTTACATTGATACAAAACATTTATAATAAAAAATCATTTTCTAAATTCGGTAACTTTGATATTACAGCACTGTAATCAAATCTTAATGTCTTTTTGGAGCAGAAAGTTTGATTTAAAGTAGAGGATACTGAAGAAATTCAAAAGAATGTAAGATTATTAGGAAAATATTAAGCCCCAAAATTACTGATGTTGGAACTTGTAGGCTGAAAAGTAATAAGGAAATAGAAGAATACGCACATATGTATGGTGATATGAGAAAACGAAGACTTAAATTTTATGGACACATTAAAGGAATGGCACCCACTAGGTTGACAAAACAAGTAATAGAATTCTTCGAAAGCATAAGTAAGGCCAAAACTGAGCCAATTAAATGCATCGCTGGGATTAAGGAGGATGTTAAAGTAGCCGGTTTACTTCGGGCAGACTTACAGACAGAAAAACATTCAGACAAAAGATATGTGACTGCAAAGCTGGTCAGAGGTAAATTAGAAAACGGACTGAAGCACAGTGATTTGATGAAAGAAAGAGACTTCGTTCTGAAAGGATGAATCAAATTTCGACACCATAGGAAGGCCAACCATCAAAAGCGACATTGATTGATTGTACTTCGGGTGGTCCAGTTGGGCCCGTACGTGAGTAACAATAATAAATGAGTAGGAAACCTAGCTTTCACCCAGGAGATGCAACTCAGCGCCGAGTTTTGGACCTTCACTCGTCCGTAACTGATAGCCGAGTTTTGGACCTTCACTCGTCTGTACCTGGTTGTCGTGTTCTAGTTGCTGTTTTCCCAGTGTCATTGGTGGGAGCGTGTTAGGCCGGCGGTTGAAACGCAGCCAGTGTCAAGAAAATCTTCTCTTAATCCGCGAGAAAACCACCTTGATTTCAACATTAGGTTACACGGCTCTGACCTCCGTCGAAGAGGCGTCAAGTGAAGGAGTACGACGTATTAATAGGACGTATGGTGACCTTGACATTGAGTGATTCTTTCACTGTAGCTTTGAGCAGAATTCAGATCAAACTAGGTGTCATCATTAACCTACCTTACAGCTGGCTTTCCCTTGAACATGTCGACACCTTGCTGCCTGAAGCGTCGCTGAACTCTGGGGTAACTTCGCAGGGCATCATCCTTTGCATAATTACGGAGGAAGGTTGTACGCACCATCATGCCAAATTTCGAACCTCAGCGTCGCAATGGGAGAAAATATAGGTACGTGCTACTGACAGAAGGTTGCCTGGGAGTGGAAGGACCGGTCAAAATAAGAATTAAACGTCATTCATATCAATGTTTTTATTAACAGTGCTCAAGAAGGTTACTTTACCAAGTAGGTCAACAGGAACTTGAGATATTAAGACAGAACAATCTAGTTAAATAAAACAATTTAAGAGCAATTAGTGATAATCGATAAAACAATCTCTTCAAAGATTAAGTACGAAACTCAACAATGCCCCAAATAACAGTGTCTTATAACAAGTATAACATGACAGGAAAACCATATTCAGAACAGGTTGGCAATAAACATCTTTAGAATGTGTTTGAAGTACAGCAAAAAATTCTACTTTACCAAACAAGAGTGTATTCAAAGGAGAAACAAAACGCATCGGACATTGTGGTCCGGACGAATGGCCCAGAAATTACTTAGGGTAGTTCCGATATGCTGCTTACCACACTCCAGTGGGTACACGACCCAAAGCACAAACATACAATGATAGCCAGGTGAAGTAACTTTTAAGTGAAACAAGTAACAACTTAAGTCATCAGACTGGACGCTTGCAGGGTGTACAAAACATTAGTAGTAAGTCTCTAAAAGATAAGGTAAACTGGCCAAGGCAGCCAACCCCACTTAGAGCTAATTTTGAAGAAGTTCAGCTTCCAACCGAGATGCAGCTTCAAATCACACCATAAGGCGGAAACGGTAAATAGTTAACCGTAGCGCGGGATGCAAAACACAGGTACAAGGAAGACCCCAACAGGTGGCTGATCAACCTCTCCTACGTTAAAAGCAAGCTTAACTTGGAAGTATAACCCACCAAACTACACGCAGAAAGTTTTGCACCTATAAGGCGCATAAACTTTGTTGCTGCCAGTAACTAAGAAAGCAAATGTCATATTGAACTAAAATTTACGCATCCCCAAGGGGTCCAATAATTTAAAACACAATCAAAATTCTAAGACAGTTACCACACTGCAGCTATTATGTTTTCATGTGAGCGACACGGTCCTGAAATTGCCTGGCCAGACACAGGGACAGGAATCAACAACAGGAAGCTGAACGGAGTCCAATATAGAAGTAGCAGGGCCCAAACACGTGCAGGGGCTTTCCAAATTTCCACCCTCCACTTCGACATTTACCATATTAGAGGGTGAAATAACATTATAGCGGACACCTGGAGCAGAATGTTCGAAGAGGAGGAGGGTCTTTCTTCTCCCCACAATGTTGAGGCGTTAGAAGGTTTTGTTAATTCTCTTCTTGCTAAGGTTCTGGTATTGTTTGCTGAACTTACGCAACAACCGAAGCATGACCCCAAGTTGGGCTCCATTAGCGAGCAGTTGAGATCCGGTTGGCAAGTTCCCAGGTACGTATTGCGGATGGAAGTTCTCTGCTCTCACTTGAGCTAAGATGAAAAGCTTAGAATCTATGGGCCTGCTGCGCTTATCCCACATATTTTCAAATATTATCATAATTATTTTGTGTGGGATGACCGGGGGGGGGGGGGAATTATGTACACCAATTTACGACATTCATGAATACGTAACTTGGCTCGCCCTGTAGTGTGATAAGAAAAATGGTTCGTCTTTGTCGAAAGTGCATGATGGCTAAGCCGATTTCCGATTGTCGTAGGGGGTTGCTTCGTTCCACTCGGACAGAGGTGCCCACGGAGCGTCTTTTTATTGATTACGTAGATCCCCTTCTGTGGACCTAACATGGGTAGCGCTGTATATTTACGGTGGTTGATGGTTGTGCTCGGTTCGGCTGGTTGCTCTCCTGTAGCATTATTACTACCGCAAAAAGTATTGAGCATTTGAGAAAGACTTTCTCTTCCTTCGGTCCTCCAAAGCTCATTGTTAGCGATAATGTGACTTGTTTCTCTTCGAGGGAGTTTTGGAACTTTTGTTTCCAATCAGGAGCTAAACACATCACCACGACACCTTTATACCTCCACTTACTAGGAGGCAATCGGCCAAATCTAAAGGCCGTAATTTCAACTAAATTACGAACGACTTAAATTCGAAACAACACATAAAACCATTGTGGGGAATACAAACCAAAGACCTCGTTTTATAGGAAGAACACTTAGAAAATATAACAGATGTACTAAAGAGGCTGCCTACACTACGCTTGTCCGCCCTCTTTTAGAGTCCTGCTGCACAGTCTTGGATCCTTACCAGATATGTTTAACGGAGTACATCTGCAAAGTTCAAAGAAGAGCAACACGTGTTGTAGTATCGCAAAATAGAGGAGAGGGGTGTCACGGACGTGACAGAGGAGCTGGGGTTGTTGTTGTTGTGGTCTTCAGTCCCGAGACTGGTTTGATGCAGCTTTTCATGCTACTCTATCCTCTGCAAGCTTCTTCATCTCCCAGTGCCTACTGCAGCCTACATCCTTCTGAACCTGCTTAGTGTATTCATCTCTTGGTCTGCCTCTACGATTTTTACCCTCCACGCTGCCCTCCAGTACTAAATTGGTGATCCCTTGATGCCTCAGAACATGTCCTACCAACCGATCCCTTCCTCTTGTCAAGTTGTGCCACAAACTCCTCTTCCTACCAATGCTATTCAATACTTCCTCATTAGCTACGTGAGCTACCCATCTAATTTTCGGCATTCTTCTGTAGCACCACATTTCGAAAGCTTCTATTCTCTTCTTGTCTAAACTATGTATCGTCCATGTTTCACTTCCATAATGACTACACTCCATACAAATACTTTCAGAAACCACTACCTGACACTTCAATCTATACTCGATGTTAAAAAATTTCGCTTCTTCAGAAACGCTTTCCTTGCCATTGCCAGTCTACATTTTATATCCTCTCTACTTCGACCATCATCAGTTATTTTACTTCCTAAATAGCAAAACTCCTTTACTACTGAAAGTGTCTCATTTCCTAATCTAATTCCCTCAGCATCACCCGATTTAATTTGACTACATTCCATTATCCTCGTTTTCCTTTTGTTGATGTTTATCTTATATACTCCTCTCAAGACACTGTCCATTCCATTCAACTGCTCTTCCAAGTCCCTTGCTGTCTCTTGCAGAATTACAATGTCATCGGCGAACCTCAAAGTTTTTATTTCTTCTCCATGGATTTTAATACCTACTCCGAATTTTTCTTTTGTATCCTTTAATGCTTTCTCAATATACAGATTGAATAACATAGGGGAGAGGCTACAACCCTGTCTTACTCCCTTCCCAACCGCTGCTTCCCTTTCATGTCCCTCGACTCTTATATCTGGCATCTGGTTTTTGTACAAATTGTAAATAGCCTTTCGCACCCTGTATTTTACCCCTGCCACCTTTAGAATTTGAAAGAGAGTATTCCAGTCAACATTGTCAAAAGCTTTCTCTAAGTCTACAAATGCTAGAAACGTAGGTTTGCCTTTCCTTAATCTTTGTTCTAAGATAAGTCGTAAGTTCAGTATTGCCTCACGTGTTCCAGTATTTCTACGGAACTGATCTTCCCCGAGGTCGGCTTCTACTAGTTTTTATATTCGTCTGCAAAGAATTCGTGTTAGTATTTTGCAGCTGCGGCTTATTAAACTGATTGTTCGGTAATTTTCACATCTGTCAACACCTGCTTTCTTTGGGATTAGAATTATTATATTCTTCTTGAAGTCTGGGGGTATTTCGCCTGTTTCATACATCTTGCGTACCAGAGGGTAGAATTTTGTCAGGTTTGGCTCTCCCGAGGCAGTCAGTAGTTCCAATGGAATGTTGTCTAGTCCGGGGGCCTTGTTTCGACTCAGGTCTTTCAGTGCTCTGGCAAACTCTTCACGCAGTATCGTATCTCCCATTTCGTCTTCATCTACATCCTCTTCCATTTCCATAATATTGTCCTCAAGTACATCGCCCTTGTATAGACCCTCTATTTACTCCATCGACCTTTCTGCTTTCCCTTCTTTCCTTAGAAATGGGTTTCCATCTGAGCTCTTGATGTTCATACAAGTGGTCCTCTTATCTCCAAAGGTCTCTTTAATTTTCCTGTAGGCAGTATCTATCTTACCCCTAGTGAGATGTGCCTCTACATCCTTACATTTGTCCTCTAGCCATCCCTGCTTAGCCATTTTGCACTTCCTGTCGATCTCATTTTTGAGACGTTTGTATTCCTTTTTGCCTGCTTCATTTACTGCATTTTTATATTTTCTCCTTCCATCAATCAAATTCAATTTTTCTTCTGTTACCCCAGGATTTCTTCTAGCCCTCGTCTTTTTACGTACTTGATCCTCAGCTACCCTCACTACTTCATCCCTCAGAGCTACCCATTCATCTTCTACTGTATGTCTTTCCCCTATTCCTGACCATTGTTCGATTACGATCTCCCTGAAACTCTGTACAACCTCTGGTTCTTTTAGTTTATGCAGGTCCCATCTCCTTAAATTCCCACCTTTTTGCAGTTTCTTCAGTTTTAATCTACAGGTCATAATGCCTGGGGTAGACCATTAAAACCAAGGCGATTTTCGTTGCGGCAGAATCTTGTCACGAAATTTCGATCAGCAACATCCTCCTCCGTATGCGAAAATATTTTGTTGACGCCGACCTACGTAGGGAGAAACGATAACCATAATAAAATAAGGGAAATCAGAGCTCGCACGGAAAGATATAGGTGTTCGTTTTTCCTGGGTACTGTTCGAGATTGGAATACCGGAGAGTTATTGCGAAGGTGGTTCGATGAACCCTCGCCAGCGATTTAAGTGTGATTTGCGGAGTATCCATGTAGATGTAGAACGTTCATTTGCGAAAAGGGAATAATCGTAACCTAAAGTCCTCTTTGTCTGTTTTTCAGTCTGAGCTTCAATTTAAATGGGATCTCTCTTTACCATGGCTGAACATAGCTCTTAATACCACCAGATAAGAGGCGCACAGAGTTATCTCTGCTTCTTTCACGTTTTTCTATCCCTTTAACTCCCCTTTATCAAATATCTGGCCCATACATGATTTTATACCCAATAATATTAGTTCTGAGCTAATCAAGTTTGAAGATGTGCATCATTGAGAGAAATTGATTATTTGATAAATAGGTTTTTTGGTGACTGGATTGATAATAAAAGAAAAGCGTGAAAAAAGTAAAATATTATGAGAACATCACCTCAGAGAACGAGCGTAGAAAGAATACCGCGTCAGGCCGTGCTGTACCAGCGAAGAGGAAGAAGGGATGTTGGATGACCCAGAACGAGGCGCCAGCGAAAGGTGAAAACGGAACAGGCACTACTGCTAAGCATCAAAGGGCAGATGAAGAAGAATGCTGTTAGTACAATAGTAATATTTGCACTAATATGCGCCGCAGATTGATGAGATATACTCACTTGTTGCAGTAAGGGTGACTAGATTTTTTAGTAGAGGTTTACAGTCAGACTGTACTTATAGTCATTATTGCGAGGACCATTTTATGCGGTTTAAAAACTGCGACCATGTTTTGTGCCGTTGATAACCAAAAAATAATCCTACAGCTAAGAACTGAGAGTACGTAGGAACAGCGTGTCATCACAGGACAGTGGCGGCTACAAACTGATGATACAGTGTAAGAGTAAAAATGCTGACGACATTATGTTTACCATTGTCTTTGTAAGTCAACTTTCATGTTAAATGACTTAATATATATATATCTAAAAGCTTTATGTTTGCTACACAATCTATAGATTTATCACATACCTGTATGCTTTGTTTAACAGTGTTGTTTCCCTTATTTGTGCTGAAGTGCATACTGTTCGTTTTCTTTAGGTTCGATGTTAATTTATTATGTATTACCTAATCACTGACAACCTTGAGGGTTTCATTTGCTTTCTCTAATAGAAGCCGTGTCGTGTTATTGGTAACTGTGATGTTAGCTCTTAGATGGAGCTAGTTGGTAAGTGGAGCCAGGTTCGATGTCCTCAGCATGCTAGTTGTGGGACGGTACTGGACGAGGTAACGGTCATGGCCGGTGGTGCTACCGTGTAGATAACAACCTGAGGGAACGTTAGCTGTCTTTCCGGGGTCTCATGCATAGCATTGTAGTTTAGTTCTGCAGATCATAAGGAGCACAACCAGAGTGCTCTTGCAGTCAACGATGGATTGCAGCGTGGTAGTCTTGAGTTTGCAGCGGTGCAACGTGTTATGTGCAATCTGCATTAAATTAAGCCTTTTGTGAATAAGGGAAACTGTGTCAAAATGAAACACAGCCGTTCTTATGAGTTTATTTTATTTTGTTGCAACCAGTTTCAACGCTTCAATACGTCTTCTTCAGGCTGTTGTTGATATGATCCCACGTGGAGTGTGTGACAATATGTGTTATGCTACAGCGCAGACCTATCTGTGTCAGTACAACTTGTGAGCGTATTTAGGCATATTAAATAAAAGTTGATCGAGTCTGTGAAGAATCTGTTTATTCGGTGGCCTTAAGAAATGGTTCAAATGGCTCTGAGAACTATGGGACTCAACTTCTGAGGTCATTAGTTCCCCTAGAACTTGGAACTAGTTAAACCTAACTAACCTAAGGACATCACACACATCCATGCCCGAGACAGGATTCGAACCTGCGACCGTAGCGGTCTCGCGGTTCCTGACTGCAGCGCCTAGAACCGCACGGCCACTTCTGCCGGCTGGCCTTAAGAACTGATTGTGTACTGAATTGTAGTGACTGAACGAGTGGTTCACTCATGTGTCAAGATTCTGTTCTGTATTGCCTTATGTGAAGGAATTATTGTATAACGAATTAGATAAAATTTTATTCAGACGCAAGTGTGAGTAGTTTGTATTGTTGGTAGCTGATGTCATAATGGTTTTGTATTGAAAGTAATAGTAGTTCAAGGTGCTGTTATGGGATATATCCCTGTCATTAAATAAATGTGTTATCTGGATTCTTAAGTTTTTCACTTTTCCGTAACTTCTTTTTTCCCAGTACCACATATGCTGCTCTTTCAATGTATTCCTTAATACTTTGCCACTTTATTCCAGAAGGAGCCCTTAAAAACATTTTCAGGATTTGTTTGCCTTCTTGGCCTAAGTGTCTTCTTCTTAGCCGTTACTGTAACTGCTTCGTTGAGGCCAAAAGAGGTATCACACCCTTGGTGTAAGTATCCATATTGAAGCTGATTACATATTATGTCTTTTGAGATTACGTAGTCTATTAAAGATATATAACCTGAAGTACTTCATATCATCATATGTAGCTCCTATTTTCTATGAAGAAATATTAGTGATCTTGTGTTTGTTGGAGGTTGCAAACTAACTTCCTCACCATTTTTGTTGATGTATAATTCTTCAAATACACGCACAACTCCTGAGATAGGTATGTAGCCCACTCTAGCATTTAAAGCTTCACAAATGGGTACCTCATGTCTCTTATTTACATCATTAAGGACCATTTGCAGTTCGTCATAGGACAGTTTTGTTCGTGTTTTCTTCCCTTGTTTAAAGTGATTATACACCTATATTGACTAAATATCCAACATTAGTTTAAAATGTACATGCCATTAGTCTTTCATTAATCAAGGAATATTCTAAGTTTTTTGTTTCCATTTGTTAATAATAGAACTGCAACTTCACAAGTTGCTCGAGTGTTTCAAGGTACTCCACTGTATAATAATCAAGGTCTATTATGGCTTTTAAATTGTGTTTTCTCTTATGATATCACGACGAATTATTTACTTCTTAATTTAGATCAGATTCTATTTCTTCGTTTCCCGTCCCCTTTACGTTCCATGTAGCTATTTATCTCCTGTCTGCGATAACCAATCGTTTGTCACTGACTTGTCTAAATCGTCTGATTGATGCAGACTTTTTCATCCGATGATGTGTATTGTGGAGAGAACCAGTAGCCGTTGGGAAGTTATATAACATTATTTTCTGACATCCTGTTCAATAGGGAATGAAAACAGAAGTCAAACTCAGGCTTCGCAATCGAATACCGTCGGGGTCAAAAAAGCAAGCGTTTTCCAAGAGAGGCAGACAGGAATGACAACAGACGGTGTCTGATACAACAAAGTGGAAGCAACTTCTCACGTAGATAAGGCTCATGTGGTTTCCAGCTACATACACCTGGGAAGGCAGGTCCATAGTTCAGTATTAGATTTCTTCATAATTACGTAACAACAGCCAGTAGGTACTTACATTTACCATGGACAAAATAAATGAAAGACTGAAAACAGTTTTCTGCAGGGAATAGAATTGTATAATAAAATGACCAAGGAAATGGAAGGGCTGAATAAAATATATCCTTTCAAAAAGGCAGTTAAAACGTTCTTCCTACTTAATGTAGTTGTTGCGACACTGAACTCATTTTAGAGAGGATGGAGTTCCCTCTGTCAGCAATTCTGATTTAGTTTTCCCGTGGCTTTCCAAAATCACTTCAGGCAAATGCTGGGATAGTTCCTTCATGAAAGCCACGATAACCACCTGTTCTATCCTCATAAATCGTACTTAAGTATTCTGTGTACATTATGAGCTATTGATTTTCATCGAATTATCGTGTTAATTCCTGTATCACTGGGAGATGATCTAGGGATGAATAAAGCTGAAGAAATAAGTAAGAAGTGAGTCAACTCTCGAATTTCATTTGTAACACATATCGCCCACTTATGAAGAGCTTGTCATATTACATCTAATTTTTGTGCCTTAGGTCGGTCGGTAGAAGGTATCAAGGAATTTAGTTTTGTACAAATTTTCTTATTCAGGAGGAGAGTGCATTTGGCTTATCAAAAAAAAAAAAAGATTTAATGACATCCCATTATATTATTCAAGACAATTGGACCATAACCTACCAGGTAAATGGTGAACGACATCCAAAATAACGTTTTTCCGTAGCCAACAGGCCCGACATCTAGAAATTACGTAGAGTGACGAACTACGTGGAGCGACGAACTCAGTAGTACGAATGTTAAGACCAGGCTGGTGCGAGGTCTGTGGTAAGAACAGGTAATTACTGTGCTCAAACAGCACACCCCGAGCGGTGTGTGCAGGTCACTTTATAGCAGAAGCAAACGTTCTGACGACTGTGGACAGTTCCTTTCACAGTAGAGATACGTACTAAATTTAGCAAACGACTTTTTTTTACGTGATATTACGCGACGTGCTCTTGTGCAAGCTCACACGGAGTGTTTATGTCAAACATGAGTATCTCGCGTACTCTCTAACTCTGCTCGTTTGTTATGATCACAATACCTGCGGAGAGTCGACCTTTAACCTTCCTTTTTCCTTCAGAGTTTTTTCCTGACCTGAAGTTCACTTCAGGGGTCAGTACAGGTGCTGTTTCCCACTCCTCTTAAAAAAAAAGATGTAATTAAAACAGTGTCTCTGGTACGTGGTTGTCGTGAGTGCGTCGATATAAGGCGACACTGCCGTCTGACGCAACCTGTTCCTATCCTTTACCTTTTCACTTGAGTTTGGTTAACTGCGAATAAAGTAAATACTTTTACGATGTTGACTGTAGTGGTTTTAGTCAAACAGATTGGTTATCGGACGCACGCCATACACTGTACATCTGAATAAGCTAATTCCTTTTTCGGCTAAATTAAATGACGCACAGATTAGAGCACGGGGCAGATACGGATTGAAATAAGCGTCTGCACGACTAGATTTCGGAATGTCAATTTCTCACATCTTAGATATGCCAAAAAAGAATATTTTTTACAAACAACAACAATATTCGAACTAACTATAAAAATGATTTTATACAAACAACAGTCATAAACATTAAGAAGCGTGGAAAAGTCCCGCATTGTGCATGACGTTTAAATTTATTGCTTCTTTGCTACTAACTCTTTTCGCAACATATTTCGCAGACAGTATCTATATGTGCATCTGAATTTACGTACTCAAATATATCATTGTACGACACAGTTCAAGAGATAGATGTCATAAACAGCGAGATGCGGGAAAAATCGATTTCATTCATATAGTACTCTACTAGGCAGTTGGCCTCTTGTGTCGCTGTTTGGCCGTCGCACATTTGTGCCTCCCGTCGTAAGTCATCTTTCCGTGTTGGTACACACCTGACCACCTTCCGTGCTGTACCTTTGTAACCACCACAGGATACGTGTAGATCCTCGTTTAATGTTCCTTCAAGTTATCATAGTACTTCGGCATCTCATTACATTAAATTTCCGTCATGATCATGTGTCCTTCGACTTGATATAGTCTGCCTGACAAAATATTTTTAACAAGTCGGTAACTATGTCAGTATGTTGTGGTTTTAAGTTAGTGCCCACTTCATGGATTCCACATGGATATGCTTATCGGCTTGTTACTTAATCAACCTTTTATTCATAATGTTGTGATATCGACTCAAGGGTGGAGAGTGTGAGAAAGCGTCCGAGAAGGAGGGAAGGGACTTTGGTTGTTTACCTCGCTGGAGGCTCCAGTTTTGTTATTTATTTATGTGTTTTGTTTTCACTCATTGTAGTTTCATATGGTACTTTTATCGCAGTTCGCCACCACACTCCTCGCACCCAGTATCCTGTTTTATTTAGTTTTATTTATTTTGACAACTTCCCTTCTTCTGGGGTTTGATTTTTGAGTACGAACGTTGGGGAGTGCTGGTAGGCTAATGTGACACTGTTGTAGCTCAGTTTTAATTTTTGATTTTTCCTGGTGTTTAAATACTTTACATAGGATCTATAAAAATTCTTTTCTTTGTGTTTTGATTATATGGATTACATGGGATGCTTTTCTTCTTATGTAGTTCACCTGAGAATGTTTTAATGCGTCAAGACCGGTTGTGACAATAAAGATATTTAACAGAGATATCACCAGTTACAGCTGTCTTGTCGTTCATTTTACTTACATTCATTATGAAGTTTCACGGCTACGACACCTTGCATTATAAAGTTCTACATCTATGAAAACTGGTATTTGAATTCTCATATGGAAATACAAAAAAAACTGTTCAGTGTGTTTGGAAATTCAACCGCTACAGAGGTGAAATCGGGGATTATAATTTTTTATGGAGATATTTCATTATGAAAGTATTGTTATTTGGCTTCTCGTTTGGAAATCCAACCCCTAAGGGGGTAAAATAGAGGATGAGAGATTTTATGGAAATCATTTTGAAACTACATAAATATTTGTATTTGGTTTCTCAGTTGGAAATAAAAAAAATAAGTGTTTCACTGGGTTTTTGGAAGTTCAACACCTCAGGGGTGTGATATAGGACAAAAAAATTTCTCAAAATATTTCGTTATACTAAAACATATTTAAGGCTAAATTTGTGAAAACTGGTATTTTACTTCTAGAGAAATATGTGTTTGGGTTTGAAAGTTATTGCAGAAATATCAGACGAACACAAAAGACAGTGTTAATAAAGACCTCCGACCGCAGGTATTAGTACTTTTTTCGGAAGAGACCTTGCTTCTTTGGTCTTAATTAGCGTGATAATTTAAGATGTTGCATTTTGTGAACGACATAAGGTTACATTTGAAAAATTAGTGTACGCGAGCGAAGCACAGGGTGCTAAGCTAGGTAGCAGTAGCTAAGTGAAGTGGTCCGAGTTCGATTCCCGGGTGGGTGGGAGATTTTCTCCGCTTGAGGACTGGTTGTTGTGTTGTCCTTACGATCGTATAGCCTTACTTGTCATAAGTTAACTGAATGGGCACGGCCCGAAAAAAGTAAGAAAATGCTAGGAATAAAGTAAGAGAATTATTTCAGAATACCATACAGGGTGCTGGCAGCACCATACGTGGGTTATGTTAGTGTGGCTTATGAACTTACTGGGGAAATATAAGGTAAACGTTTGCTGCAGAGACGAAGTACCGAAGGGGCGAGTGAAGTAGCCGACGGTTAAGCGAGACGAAATGCTGAACAGGACTGAGGCCCGTTTTCTGTGAGTTACCGTCATTCGATGTCACACGCCCACAGCAATTCGAAGGGCTGCTAGATTAGAACCGTGGCCACGCCAGTGCTGCAGTGTGAGGGAGCTGATAGGGGGA
The DNA here is from genome assembly GCF_023897955.1 of Schistocerca gregaria. Lineage (NCBI taxonomy): Eukaryota > Metazoa > Arthropoda > Insecta > Orthoptera > Acrididae > Schistocerca > Schistocerca gregaria. The sequence goes on along the minus strand of NC_064923.1, from coordinate 631,635,367 downwards.
TACAACGCTACTTCAGTTCCACCTGGCGCCAAAGTGAGAGACTATTTTGTACTACGGACAGAACGTTTAGTACCACAGAGACAAGAAATAGTTCACCAGAAGGTAGAGTGGAACAGTTAAACAGGAGTATCCACAGACTTCCTTAGCTAGCCAACAGCTGGCATATAGATGCGATGAAGAACATATTGTTTGATGGAAGCAGTACGGCATATGTGGCGTGTTTCAGTAATAACGACTGTTACATTAATGTGTGACACCACGCATTCAAGTAATTCATTCATCTCTTTGGCAATGAATCCACAACCTTCAGTGCAGATACACATTTGCGTTAGACACCAGCAGGGTTCTAAGACGAGAGCGAGGAGGAAACGGACGGGGAGTGGGAATAGATAGCGCGAAGTGGGATATGAGTCGACTGGGGAGACACCCGAGATAGGCTGCGCATGCGCTTTCTGGGTTAACGCAACTACTCAGTAAATAAGAGATCCTGTATTCGAGTTCTGGCTCTCGTGCTCTGCAACCACGACGTTGTAACCAGCGCACTAAAACCGACTACTGCATACAGTGCGGCATCAGGCAGCTGTCTCACGTCACCAAATCGGTCACCGTGATCATAGGAGATGGATTGACCTCAGCGTGTGTCGACCCCCTACAGCTTAGTTGTACTATCAAATGTCTGAGTAGAGTTTCAGACGGCATACGCCGCACTACAGCCCTTAATTACCACCGCTTATTAAAACAAATTCAAGAAATTCGGGGCCAGATCTCCAACATTAGTCTGCGGAGCCTTGACATTCTTTAAAGACACACTACTTCTATCTTTACCTAGCGCCGCTCCTTCCACACAGCTCTTGTACGACGGATCGACGTGTATTAGTGGCATTCGTAACTTACGACAGTACAAGCAAGCTCTTCAGAGTCTCTTATGAATCGCTCACCCTTCCCCCAGGCAGGGGACGTCTTGGCCTAGTCCACGTCCTCGAAAGGGCGGTGGCCCTGTTTGTCATCCCGCTTTCCCCTGTAATCTCTGACCTCAAGTACCCTGTGATAAAAAATGTTTAATAGAGCGTAAACCCCGATCGGTCCTTCTGGGGTACATCAAGCTGCGGCGCTTGAGGGGTTTGTTGCTGGAGCCCTTGGCTCCTCCCTCCGTTACGCTCTCAGTGACGACGCAGGACAAACCCGTATCGCTCTGCTACTTCGGTCACTTTTTCATTGTTCACAGTTAAGACCGTATCGCAGTACCAACGACGAAACAGGGGACGACGCGGGAGACATCGCGTGCTGCATCACAGGCCTCCAATAAACGTCGTCGAGGCCAAGAATTCTCATGTTAGTTGGAAGGTGGTTGGACCACTCGGTTACACTGGATACAGACGTCCGATGAACATGGCATATCAAACCCAACGGTAAACACATCACCTGACCGCACCTCCACAAGATAAATATGGTGGATCCGCCTCTATGTGCGGAATGTGGAGTACCAGACACGGACGAGCACCTTTTCAGATGAGGTGTGGCAGAAGGCAAACGGCGCTTGGTGCGACAAATTTTGTCGTATTTTCTAGGGTGACTCTGGAACATACTGCACCTCGACTTCTACGTTTTCCGGATGAGTTCTCCTTCTCTTGCACAAAAACCAACGTAGTCATATGAATCCGTGGGCCCAGGGTGCAACATGTATTTCACGATGGACTTAATGGTCTATTGGATTTTTGGAACTACCTAGAAGAACGTCATTGTAAGGTTGTACGAAACCCAAAATATAGACAGTACTTTTCTAATTACTTAGGGAGTGCCCAACGCGACTTTCACGCAGCAGGATCATCAACAGGTAGGAAAAAAAAAATCAAATGTGTATGAAATCTTATGGAACTTAACTGCTAAGGTCATCAGTCCCTAAGCTTACACTCTACTTAACCTAAATTATCCTAAGAACAAACACACAGACACATGCTCGTCGGAGGACTAGAACCTCCGCCGGGGCCAGCCGCCCAGTCCATGACTTCAGGGCCTGAGGCCGCTCGGCTAATCCCGCGCGGCTAGCACAAGACACCCATTGACTGAGCTTACGAGAACACGACCGATTATTGGTGGAATAACATGCTACATGAGTGAACAAATACCTGGATGATGAAGCGCAAGGGGAGTTGTGTCGCAGCCTTTTGCATCGTGTAAGGAACACATTCCCGTTTCCCCATATATATTACCTATGTGTAGGAAAGTCCCGAGATTATTTACTTCGTGCATGGTGCGGTGTTAGTTACATGGATTTTTACGTTCACATAAAGGAAATAAAAATTTAAAAAATTGAAATAATTAACTTAAAAAATTAAAAATCTTTAAGATGTCTTTACACTTCGACGTCGATTCCCCACAGACTCCGTATGCAGCTGACATAACTAGTTCCTTTTCTGTTGTTTCCTCTCTCTCTCTCTCTCTCTCTCTCTCTCTCTCTCTCTCTCTCTCTCTCTCACTCACTCCTATTTTTGTAATAATGCAGCCTGTGCTCTTTGTCTGTTGGAGTGCGATAACTGGGTCTACACTTGAGCAGTGCGTAATGAAATTGTTTTGCATGCAGCTCTCTGCAGACTCCAGAGCATATCGTAAGTCTGCCTTTGACACAGGTACTGTAGTATTTACTAGAAGCAGAAGGCATAACTATATAGTAGATACATGCAATTGCTCTGTGTTCGTTTGACCATATTAATTTACTCTGATGTCACGTGTTTATGGAATTGATTTTGAGCAGAAGCTGTAAGTTGGATTGTAGATTTGTGTGACAATCATTTCTCAATTAAACTGGGTTGTCTTAGTATTGCATACGTTTCTGAGTAACAGACAATTCGACATACGTCAGGCACAGTGGTAATTCTGATTAATTCACAGTTTATAACTCATCCGAACAGTGGGCGCTCTTACCCTCCTGTGTATCCCATTGACTAATATTATCCGCTTCTCTGCCGTTATTTGTATTCATTGTAATAGCGTAAATTTATTTTCCGCTCTTAATATTTTAATTATTACTACTGGTATTGTATATTTCGTGCGCTGGTATTCTGTTTGGCTACTATTTCATTTAATGTTGTAAATTCACGACCTGATTTGAATACTGTTGATTATTGCTCTTTTTTATCTTTGGGGTCGGCCAATCAATATAACTTTAACTTACTCGCTTTTCCTCCCATTTCCCTCTTATCATTGAGCGTTATCTTGTCAATGTCCGCCCCGATAGCTGAGCGGTCAGCGTGACGGATTGCCGTCATACGGGAGCGGGTTAGATTCCCGGCTGGGTCGGGGATTTTCTCCTCTCAGGGGCGAGGTGTTGTGCTGTCTTCATCATCATTGCATCCCCATCTGGAGCGCAGGTCGTCCAATGTGGTGTCGACTGTAATAAAACCTGCCCCGAGGAGGCCGGAACTGCCCACAAGGGACCTCCCGGCCAATGACGCCAAACGCTCATTTCCATCTTGTCAATAATCCTTGTTGCTGTTTTGGCTATCTAGATGACCGATTCAAAATTAAAAGCACTTTTAAGAAAACTTTTTAAATGGAGATTTTATGTTGTTAGTAAGTAATGTGTAAACGCGCAGCTCAAACAAGTCATGCCACTCTCACTACCATCATTACATGTGAAAAGACTATTGGTTATAAAGATTTGTTGAGGAGACAGAGTTTTGCAGTATTGTTTTATTACTTTGTTATCTGTTTATTCAATGTCGAAATGGATACTTTTGAAAAAATGGCTCTGAGCACTATGGGACTCAACTGCTGTGGTCATCAGTCCCATAGAACTTAGAACTACTTAAACCTAACTAACGTAAGGACATCACGCACATCCATGCCCGAGGCAGGATTCGAACCTGTCGCACGGTTCCGGACTGCGCGCCTAGAACCGCGACCCCACCGCGGCCGGCGATACTTTTGAAACGTGAGTGAAGTTCAGTGAGCTGATATCAGGTCATAAAGCTTGCATTACTGCCAGCACTTGCTGCGATATTGTACTGATCAACACCACAGAGTCGTGGTAACGCGTGTTTCAATTCCAATGGGCTTCACTCTTCTGTGTGCATCGTGTACCTATTTGAGGCGGAAAAGTGCCCAGCCACTTGAGCTTCAGTGCACCATTTGCCAGTCGACTGGGTCAACCTTAGTAATAGAGACTAATTAAGTATACAGGCAATAGACGTTGTTTAAAATGAACTAATATCTCTCTCTCTCTCTCTCTCTCTCTCTCTCTCTCTCTCTCACACCTCTCACACACACACACACACACACACACACACACACACACACACACACACATATATATATATATATATATATATATATATATATATATATATATATATAAAATGCGAGATTTTTAATCATTTTCAGATATGTTGACAGTCTGCTATCTTGTGATCCAGATATTCCAAAGGAGTGAAGTGTGTTGCACCACAGCTTGTTTACTCTGCGTGGCTGAGTTGAAGAAAAGACGTCACCATAGGTGTCTCAAAAAAAAAAATCTGGAAAGTAGCACTGAAGGAGACCGACCAGTCGTTCTTGCTTATGAACCTGGATCGGGACAATGCTGAAACCACGGGAATTGTCTCTCACGCGTCATGGCAGAAGTTACTATATCTTCACTCCCGGATAGTGTAGCCAGAGCTGTAACACTGCTGACACAGGAGAAAGACGGAAGCCACTGTGGCTATACGGATGTGATCGTCACACGACCAAGCCTCACGCTGCGGTTCTGTTGAGACTCACGTGATGGAAACTTACGTGTGTCCAAATAGTAACAGGCCAAACCCGTAGAAATGTTGCACATTTTAGCCATACACTGTCAGTCGCCGCCTGCAGCCACAAGTTCTTTGTAGAGGTCATTGTCCTAAAATGGGTCATGTAGCTGCCGCTGCAGTACGGTGTCTTCACTAGCTGTGGGACTGGCAGTGCTGCTGCCAGCCAAACTGGCGCCTTACAGCTCGAAGGCCACCTGCCAGCTGACTTGCTTCGAGTGCAGGTCGTCAGGTTGTCGATCCTCGATTCTCCCCTTGCTGCCTTGTGCGCCTATACTCTACAGCTATACTCTAAGCGATGCAACTCCGAACGCTCTGATGTCTTCTGCACTACTGAGAACGCAGCAGGTGGCATAACCCGATCTTCCGGAAACTCTGCTCTGCTCGGCTTATCTGTAGATTCTCGATCGTTTCTGAGAAAACGACGATCAAAACTTTGAGGTACTATATGTGCCTTTTAGCGAGTAAGCAGTTCAACCGAAGAGGTGGCACGGTGGCTCGCGTCACGGCTTCACAATTTTGTGCCCCATGTTCGAAACGCGTTTACTATTTTTTATTGTTTTCTTTTATATAGAAGATTGTTACATGAATGTTTTCGAGTATGTACCGAAATAACGTTGTCCTTCTCCATCTAATAATTATATAGTGAGTGAATTAAAAGAAGAAAAGAAAATATATAAATGGGAAAATTATTCGAAATTGTTTTCGTGAAATTTCTGTGGTGTACCTTGGTTCATAATCAACTGCAAGGGCCAGTTTTCGGGAAAGTGGTCCGTTAGGTGTGGTTTGCCGGTAAATTATTGCCAACTTGTACAACCTTCACCGATGTTAACGCCGTTTCTTTTGCTGAATGTCATTCATGTGAAGATAAGTCGCTGTGACAAACCCGTCTTCGGGCGATACCCTTGGTATTCGGAATTTCTATGTTTCGAATGTTTCTACGATCTTTGTCATCCATGGAATTGTATGGGCGCTACTGCTACGGTCGCAGGTTCGAATCCTGCCTCGGGCACGGATGTGTGTGATGTCCTTAGGTTAGTTAGGTTTAAGTAGTTCTAAGTTCTAGGGGACTGATGACCACAGCTGTTAAGTCCCATAGTGCTCAGCCACTTCAACCATTTTTTTTTTCGAGTGTATGGGAGTGTACCAAATCTTCCTGAAGAATAAGCATTAGAATAAAATATAAGAGATAAGAACGTATATAAGAATGAAATATAAAAATATGAGAAATTAAAAACGTTTTAATCCCTGGAAATACCACAGACTCACATATTACGTAATGTATGACTTCTTGTGAAAGCCAGTTGTAATTCTACAATTAGTAACTTGATAGAAAACATTTGTGCAGTAACATTCTACGAACATGGGTAGACAAATAAAAGGAACAAAGTGAAATAAAATAAATAAAAGCAATAATTGAGTTTTGAACAAGGGGCACAAAGGTGAGCGGTCATGACGCTACTACTGTGCCACCAGTTGGTATCAGTTTATCTTGCGATAAAAGGCACTTAACTTGCATCGAAGGTCGCTTATTTTGACTCCTCTTCCACTGAGAGAAGTTTCTTGGGAATCGAGTTACGGCCCTTGCCGTGTTCTTCCCGTAAAGTGCTCACCAGCGCTCGCGAGCGCGGTCACCTTCTCCACAGGCCATCACAGCTGCATGCTGCCCGGGCTGAAGCCATGACTCTGCATGTCTTCACCGCCGTACTTTTGGCGACTGGACACCGCCTGCTACGGCTTGTTTTGTGCTTACGTCCTCAGCTGATCATACCTGCGAAGACAGAATTCCGAGTTCTGTACTCCATCAGAACAGGCCTTGAAAAGCCCAACGGCACCGAGCGGCCGCCATGTCATCCTCAGCCCATTGGCGTCAATGGATGCGGATATGAAGGGACGTGGTCAGCAAACCGCTCTCCCGGCCGTGTGTCAGTTTACAAGACCGGAACGATCACAGTGTAAGAAACAATAAATGATTGTCTATTTAACTCTGTTGATTTGTCAACCGTCTTCGACTAGGTACCCACTCACCACCGCGCTTTAAATGGAGTCAAGGTGGAGAGATGAACCACATCCTGACAACTACTTGTAGAAGAACGGCTCTACAGGGATGTCGACACAGATTCACACATCTACATACTGCTCTCAAGTATCTTTTAATGGAATATGTGTCACCAACTTGGTAACATTTTGTTTGTTTTTGTGTTGTGTATTATTAACTTTCAAGTGTCTGTATATTACATTCTAGCGTGAACGTTCTATCCATTAAACAACGCAAGAGGTGTGGTTACATAAACGCTATCTGACGGAGTGATTCTGCCAAATTTATCTGAAACTGCGTAACTCAATTGCAGTTAAATTTTACCAAAAATAATCAGAAAACGTACAACTATAACTTAAATAAGCTGTCCTATGAAATACTGTACTACACAGTGTGTGACGTCACACAGAACTGAGTACAAATTCAGCATAAAATTAGGAACTGAACTCTGGCAGAATAAATACCCAAAATTCTCCTGAAATTTACATACGCTGACTGAATAAAATTCTGAACACTAAATGACGTACACGCAAATATACAACACTGCATTGTAAGAGATAGTCTGACAACGAAATGAAATATAAACTGACCCTACAGATAATTTAGAAATGCAATGCATAACTGTGAATGATGTCAGTGTGTTCCAAACACTGATGTTAAACTGGCTGTAACAAATTTTCATGGCTTACTCGGTACTGTTGGAAAGTGCTGAATATTAAAATACAGCTGCTGGTAAACCTCGCCAAATGCAATGAGAGGGACAGCAGCTTTATATTTTGCGCAACTATGTTCCGCTAAGTGCAATGCGGCAACAAATAATTACAAAATTAAACTGTCATGAAGTGATAGTTTGGAAGACTCAGCTTACAGAAAGACTGAAAAGAGACTATAATTCTAAAACTTTACTGCCAATTACAATCCCATTTCTTAACGATTACAACGAGCTTTACAAAATTCATTTCTTATTGAAAATATTACATATACACTCCTGGAAATTGAAATAAGAACACCGTGAATTCATTGTCCCAGGAAGGGGAAACTTTATTGACACATTCCTGGGGTCAGATACATCACATGATCACACTGACAGAACCACAGGCACAGACACAGGCAACAAAGCATGCACAATGTCGGCACTAGTACAGTATATCCACCTTTCGCAGCAATGCAGGCTGCTATTCTCCCATGGAGACGATCGTAGAGATGCTGGATGTAGTCCTGTGGAACGGCTTGCCATGCCATTTCCACCTGGTGCCTCAGTTGGACCAGCGTTCGTGCTGGACGTGCAGACCGCGTGAGACGACGCTTCATCCAGTCCCAAACATGCTCAATCGGGGACAGATGCGGAGATCTTGCTGGCCAGGGTAGTTGACTTACACCTTCTAGAGCACGTTGGGTGGCACGGGATACATGCGGACGTGCATTGTCCTGCTGGAACAGCAAGTTCCCTTGCCGGTCTAGGAATGGTAGAACGATGGATTCGATGACGGTTTGGATGTACCGTGCACTATTCAGTGTCCCCTCGACGATCACCAGAGGTGTACGGCCAGTGTAGGAGATCGCTCCCCACACCATGATGCCGGGTGTTGGCCCTGTGTGCCTCGGTCGTATGCAGTCCTGATTGTGGCGCTCACCTGCACGGCGCCAAACACGCATACGACCATCATTGGCACCAAGGCAGAAGCGACTCTCATCGCTGAAGACGACACGTCTCCATTCGTCCCTCCATTCACGCCTGTCGCGACACCACTGGAGGCGGGCTGCACGATGTTGGGGCGTGAGCGGAAGACGGCCTAACGGTGTGCGGGACCGAAGCCCAGCTTCATGGAGACGGTTGCGAATGGTCCTCGCCGATACCCCAGGAGCAACAGTGTCCCTAATTTGCTGGGAAGTGGCGGTGCGGTCCCCTACGGCACTGCGTAGGATCCTACGGTCTTGGCGTGCATCCGTGCGTCGCTGCGGTCCGGTCCCAGGTCGACGGGCACGTGCACCTTCCGCCGACCACTGGCGACAACATCGATGTACTGTGGAGACCTCACGCCCCACGTGTTGAGCAATTCGGCGGCACGTCCACCGGGCCTCCCGCATGCCCACTATACGCCCTCGCTCAAAGTCCGTCAACTGCACATATGGTTCACGTCCACGCTGTCGCGGCATGCTACCAGTGTTAAAGACTGCGATGGAGCTCCGTATGCCACGGCAAACTGGCTGACACTGACGGCGGCGGTGCACAAATGCTGCGCAGCTAGCGCCATTCGACGGCCAACACCGCGGTTCCTGGTGTGTCCGCTGTGCCGTGCGTGTGATCATTGCTTGTACAGCCCTCTCGCAGTGCCCGGAGCAAGTATGGTGGGTCTGACACACCGGTGTCAATGTGTTCTTTTTCCATTTCCATGAGTGTAATAATACATATAAAGCGTTACGAACGTTAGTCAGCTATTAAAGGAGTAGTGAATCTGCGACTGAGTCCAAGTTATGTTAGCAGATAACTTTGTTTAATCAAGTCTCGATAATCAAACCAACTGACCGGAATCAACAAAGATAAATCATCCCAACATTTTTCGAGCGATAAATGGAGCGACAACACAACCAGAATGCCAACACACTTCGTTGCAAAATCGTATCTGTAAGAAGCAACATTTTCTACGTTTGCTTCTCTGTCTTTTGCTAATTACTTCCAGACCTCTCAGCAGGGTGACCAACACCGGCTCTTTCACCTGCTTCACTCTTAATGTTTCTGTGACAGTGGCAATAGTACTGGATACGTTGCTTGAGCTCAGACCCTCTGTGGTGTAACATTTCGTTTATTGAAGACTTCTGTTTGAAAAATGCGTGGTGTAAAAATATGAGGTGTACACATCGAATACAAAGAGTGCTCAGATCTCCTTCGCTGAATACCAAAAATAATCCACAAACCTTACAGTGCCCCCTAAGCCCCCAGCCACCTCTACACGCCCATTTACTAACAAGTATTCGGTAGGACGATTTTTGCAAGCAGCAAGAAATACAAAAATTCTTCCAAATTCTCAAAAAAGTGGCAATAAATAAAATTCACAGTGAAATCCTTAAGAAGGTTATGAGAAGAACGACTTAAAATATCTTCAAATAGCCGTGACATTCACTTTACCAGCTACAAAAAATTACATTTCAAATACATAACACAACTAGCAATAAAATTAGACTTTTGATTACATGAATTTTGTCTACATAAGGTATCCTAACCAGTAAATGTAGGAGTAAGGCAAAAGACATAGCATGACATGATACCTATTCAGCAAGGGAAATGAAGAACGCTCTTCTGTTCAGGAAGAAACTAAAAGACCAATATGCACACACACACACACACACACACACACACACACACACACACACACACACACAGTATATATATATACTCGCGCACACTAATCAAATCACAACACATTTAGACTCTCTAGAGTCTACAATCAAGAATCAAATCGGTATGAAGTAGTACTGAAACGGCACTCATGTGGAAACTAGAGGGCAGGCTCCGAAGGGCAATTACTCGTACATGATATTTCCTTTCATTACAACCCATCTAGCATTTTCTTCGAAACAGTGGTGATTTTCACATCACATAGTAGAAAGAACATTGGTGCAGGAAAGAAGAATCAGCAAAACCGGTGGAATGTGTTCATTAGTGACAACCAAAGAATCAGTTAATCGTAGTACTGATGCATCTTGTGATTGCTCATTTAATCCGCCAGACCAGTATTTCAGCTGTAATGCCATGAATGTCCGGTTCGTTTCTAATGGCAGCACAGGTCATGATATTCGTATATTAAAGGGTGCACTGCCTAAACCATTTGCCCATTCGCAGTACTGTATTGGCGAAGTGAATGTCTGTTTCTTTCAGAACCGGTGTGATTGTGCTGCTTTCAAAAAATGGTTCAAATGGCTCTGGGCACTATGGGACTTAACATCTGAAGTCATTAGTCCCCTAGAACTTAGAACTACATAAACCTAACTAACCTAAGGATATCACACACATCAATGCCCAAGGCAGGATTCGAACCTGCGACCGTAGCGGCTAGAACCGCTCGGCCACACTGGCCGGCTGTGCTGCTTTGGTGATAATGATTATCTCCCTGGCAAGTCCAACGAAGCTGACATGAAAAATAATGTAACATGCATTACAATATACAGTATAACTGAATAAGCCATATAAGGCGAAAGAAAATGGGTGGAACATGAGAAGTGACATACGACGACATGTGTAGTACCTAAGTAGATGTGTATAGTTTTCTCATAAAACGTAGTACTAATGCAAAAGTTCAACGTAATAGTAATCCACAATGTACTAGAGTAAAACTACACATGCAGTGTAATCATGTTAGTTGAAATGAGTAAAACTAGTATTTTTAGCAGCTGTAAAATCAAAATTTTTCATGTGTCACAAAACATGTGACAAAAGAAAGTAATCATAGCAGCATGTGTCAAAAAATTATGGCAGCATGTGTCAAAAAACTTAATGGCAAGAAATAATGAAAGAGCAATACTATTTGAGTAGACACACGTAAAGTATTTCACTATTTTGCTCAACTACAAAAACCACTTTAAACGCACTACAAACACATGTAAGGAAAGGAAAAAAATCAACTATAAACACATATGGGGGCAAGCGAACAACCGTGGTTGGACTAACTATAGAAAACGTTCTTGAATGCATTCAGAGCATTAGAGCTGCAAGAAAAATTCTGTTAGGAAGCCATAAGTCGCCAAACAGATTTAAGAAGAGACTATGAAATATATTATTTTAATAAAGAAAATGGGAAGACAAAAATATTTAAATTGTACCGTAAACTAAACGTAACTTACTGGTGAAATTTTTGTAAATCATCTGTTTTATTCCTTCAACTTTTACTTTTTTGTTTGAATAAAAAAGAGTAAAATGTCGAAACATGATTTGCCCATGGTTGGCAGTAAAAACATTCAAGTAAAGTAGCCAACATTTCCTCTTAGTGCAGTGAACCTACAAGACTCATTTCCTTCCTTAATCTTTATCACACTTTTCTTCCTTATAAACTTATCATTATCATAACAACCTTTATCAATTGCTTCACGATCTTTTACTGTCGTCAATCCTTAACATGTTCCTCCTCATTAGGAACTTATCATTATAATATTACCTTTTATCCCCATTGCTTCATCAACTTTTGATTTCATATACATATTTCGACCATTATAAAACAACTTCTTTACTCCATTAGCGCATTTTTCTTTTTTCAACATCCCACAGTACCGCCATCATTTTTCAACCTCTGCACATTTCGTATTACCTCTTGAAAACCACAAGCATTACAAATATACCTAGAAACTGTAAGTCATACCACCATATAATATCACATAAAAAATATGAAATTCCTCTGGTACACTAAGCAGAATGAAAAGTCATCTCTATCTTATTTGATCTTCGTCCAGCTTTAGAGCTTCGCTTTGCCATCATGTCTTTGAATTTCACTCTAATTAAATATCGCTGGTTTCTAAAAGGACAAATTACACTAACTGAGAAGGATATTATTAGAAGTGAATATATCCACATTAAATTAAAAGTTATACTACAGAGGCAAAAAAGGTAAATTTAAAAGAAAAATCTAGGGTATTGCTTATATTACAACGGGAAAGTTGAAACAGATTCTATTCATTATTTTTTTATCTTCATCACTCATGCAAGTATTAACTTTTTTACCAGTTACTTGCATCAGATGAGTAATAATTTCGTCTTTCTTACATCTCTTAAAATACATCTTGCAGTGCAACTGTCTGAGTCACACATCCTTTAAACAAAAAAATGAAATTTAAATACACGCCTTAAAAAAGATAGAGCACGTAAAAGGCGATGTCGATATTGATCTGATGACGGCAGACACCACCTGTACGAGAGTAGATGTAATGATAATGGTTTCGACGTCGTTCGCCAACAGATAACGTAGTGGCGTACTACCAGAGCGCCTTCTGTGTATCCTTTCACTGGAGTGCTCGCAAACAGAAGCTTTTCTTTTGCATCATCAGTTTTCTGACTGGCTTGATTCGGCCAGCCGCTAATTCCTCTCCTGTACCAACCTCTTCATCTCAGAGTAGTACTTGCAACCTAAGTCCTCAATTATTTTCTTGACGTATTTCAATCTCCGTCTTCCTCTACAATTATTGCCCTCTAAAGCACACTCTGGTACCATGGAAGTCATTGCCACATGTCGTCAATCCTAAGCATTCTCGTTTGTTTTCCACATATTCCTTTCCTGTCCAATTCTGCGGAGAACCTCCACATTCCGTATCAGTCCACATAATGTTCAATATTCGTCTGTAGCGCCACATCTCAAACGCTTCGATTCTCTTCTGTTCCGGGTTTCTCACAGTTCACGTTTCACTGCCATATAGTGCTGTACTTAGGATGTACATTCCAAGAAACTTCTCCCTCAGATTAAGGCCTTTTTTTATGCTAGTACATTTCTCTTGGCCAGGATCGCCCTTTTTTTGCCATTGGTAGTCTGCTTTTGGTGTTCTCCTCGTTCCGTCCATCATTGGTTATTTGACTACCTAGGTAATAGAATTCCTGAACATCTATTTCGTGACCATCAATCCAGATGTTATGTTTCTCTCTGTTCCCATTTCTGCTACTTCTCATTACTTTCGTCTTTCTTCGATTTACTCTCAATCCATTTATTTATTTATTTACATCAAGCTTCGTAGGGTCAAATTGAGGAGCAAATGTCCAATATCATGGAAGGTGTAAGTACATGAAATTACAACAGAAAAGCTGTAACAACTAAAAATAAAATATTTATGAACCTGAAAAAAGTCAAGCCCTAAATATAAGTGAACGCAATCAACGATACAACAAGGATGAGCTAAATGTTTCAAGGAACTCCTCGACAGGAGGAGGACCCATAAGGAAACTCTTCGGTTCCGATTTGAAAGCTCGTAGATTACTACTAAGGTTTTTTAATTCTAGTCGTAGATTATTGAAAGTGGATGCAGCAGTATATTGCACACCTTTGTGCACAAGAGTTAAGGAAGTCTGATCCAAATGCAGATTTGATTTCTGCCGAGTATTAACTGAGAGATAGTTGCTTATTCTTGGGAATGAGCTAATATTGTTAACAATAAATGACAGTAAGGAGTATACATATTGAGAGGCCAATGTCCAAATACCCATACTCATGAATAGGGATCGACAAGAGATTTGTGAACTTACAACTCCTACGGACCGAACCGCCCGTTTTTGAGCCAAAAATATCCTTTTAGAATGAGAAGTTTTAACCCAAAGTACATATAATACCATACGACATAATCAAATGAAAATAAACAAAGTAGACTAATTTTTGTGTCGAACAATCACTCACTGCAGATACTGTTTGAATAGTAAAAATAGTAGCATTAAGTCTTTGAACAAGATCCTGAACGTGGGCCTTCCACGACAGTTTACTATCTATCTGAACACCTGGAAATTTGAACTGTACAGTTTCACTAATCATATGCCAATTTTGTAGAATTAAACGTCAGGTTTTGTTTAGTTGTATGTTAGAAACTGTAGAAACTGAGTCTTACTGTGAGTCAAGAAGTCGTGAACTGCACTATTTGCAACCGAGCCAATGTTGCACACAACATCCTTTACTACCAAGCTAGGGTCATCAGCAAACTGTAATATTTTAGACTTACCCATAACACTAGAGGGCATATCATTTATGTAAATAAGGAACATGAGTGGCCCCAACACTGATCCCTGGGGTACCCCCACTTACCATACCCCACTCAGATCCCACATCACAGCCATTCTCAACACTGTGAATAATGATCTTTGTATATAATTCCCGCTTTTTTCTGCATGGTATCCTTATCCCAATAGTCACCTTCTAATAGACAGCAACTCTCAAAGATCATGATAAACGTGTTAAGGAAAACATTATATTTGTCATCTAGGTTATTATCACTACAAACATCCTGTCACTCTTGTTCCTTGACAAGATTTAAAAAACTATTACTGTTGGATTAACTTTCCTACATAGTTTGTAATTGTATGTGACATTTGTTTGAGTACAAAAGCCTTTTAGTGTTAAAATTTGTGCATCATGGTCTGAAAGGCCATTCATCCTTTTACTGGTAATGAAGAATGAATAAAAATATTGCCTATGACTGTGCTACTGTTCCCTTGCACCCTAGTTGGAAAAAAACACAGTCTGCATCAGATCATATGAATTTAGGAGATCTACCAACATCCTTTGTTTTGCACCATCATATACAAAATTAATATTGAAGTCACCACATATAACTAATTTCTAATACTTCCTGTAAAGTGAATCAAGAACCCCCTCTAGTTTGAGTAGAAATGTTCTGAAGTCAAAGTTGGGGGCCTATAAATAATAACAATGAGAAGTTTAGATCACTAAATTCAACTGCCACTGCACAACATTCAAATATCTGTTGAGACTCAAATGGATTACTGTTTTTTTAGGTAGATGGCCACTTCCCCTCCCCGCGAGGAACTGCTGGAAAATCAGTAAGCTCATCTGTATCATGGTAAGGGAAGCCTCTGAATTGTCAAATTATTTAAGTAGTGGTCCGCTATGCCAACAATTTCAGAGTCAACATTTGTAAGTAGTTCACTAACTTTAATACTTCGTACGTTTTGATGAAATACGTTAATTCCTTCTCTTCTTGGAAACATGACGTGCTCTTAAGCTGAACCCCTAGTTAGAGGGACTTCCTTTAAGCAGGTATACCTATCAGATAACGTCAATCTAAAAATAGTGCAACTCTAACGCCGACTCTCACAGGATTTTTTCCACGAGTGATCCCACCGCCACCTACTACACTTTCACCTATAAGCTTGGTCAGCCTCCTCTTCCGATACCTACTGAGGTGCAGGCCATGCCCAATCTACTGTTAGACTCAACTGGCACTACTGAAATGTGACCCAAGCCCTCTGCTATAAGTGCCTTCTCCAGCCCCATGTTAACGCTCCTTACAGATACATTAAGATGAGGCCGGTCATGACGCTGGAAGAGCTGCACGAAATGAACATTATTACCACCAGTTTGAGTAGTTATATTTGCGAGGTCACCACCTACATCATATTCCCCGTCACTATCAAGACTGTTCCATGCCACACCCACTATCACTACCTAATCCTCCTCCGTAAAATTCTTACGTAAGTCCCTTATGCTTTCATTCACCTGGGCTAATCCTGCACTGGGCTTCACGATGCTGGTGACCTGGTACTCACTCCCCAGCATTTCTTGCAACTGCTGGCACACTCCTCTACCGTGCGAATAACCTAGCAGGTAATTCTGTTAAACTTTGCAATTGATCTAGGCCTCCTAACTGCTGAGGATTACTGCATGTTCCCTACACCTACAGCTAGAAGAGGATCCTCTCCACTCAGCTCTGATAGTTGGTCAAATACATTGCAAATATACAAAGTGTAATTATCTGAATATCTCCTCCTCCTAGATGCCTTCTTTCCAAATGTCAGCTCCTCCTCCTAGATGCCTTCTTACCAACTGTCAGCTCCCATTCCACAGCACAGTTCACCCTCCTCAACCTATCTGGTTCCTCCTCTGCGTGTTGTAACTGTACCTCGAGGGCACAGATCTTACGCTCCTGCTCCCCTATCAACATATTTCTACTACAGATTCTGCATTCTCAGGAGAGGGTCTCTCTAGAATGCCCGCTGGCTTCCCCACTGCATCCTCCCCCCCACTCCCAATGAAAATATTTAGAACAAATCGCACAGTGCAACCCACTACCCACAAACCTACGACACAGGCCACACTTCTCACTCATGGTAAAAGTTTACCGTTCCTGAAATTATACAACTACGTTACACATGTTCAGTTACATCAGTAGAGCTACTTATAGAACTAAAAATAGCGGCCTCGAAATTCTCTCTCAATTAAGAAAGCAACTACTTGTATTAATATTACTCAACCACAACTAATACCAATATCAACAAAACTTAACAAAATTATTAACTGAAACAAAAACTTCAAGCAGCCACTGGAACACCCAACGAAGTTAAAACCGTGAATGGATATAATACCGAAATATTTCACTGGATACAATAAGTCAGCTGAAAACTAAAGCACGAAATTTACTAAACGACTTCAACGCACAGAAAACTCTAAAAAACACAGCGAGCGGACGTTTCTAAAAGTTTATTAAAACGTTATTTCGCCACAAACAGCACCAAACACTGCTGAAAACTATTAAATTTGATAACTGTAAAGCAGCGCAGAAATAACTGTTTCAGTACTTAGCTTTATAACCGCCACAGCTGCAAGTGCACGCTGCAAAATGTAAACACACTACTGAGGCGTTAGGCTTCGACGAACGGCGCACACTCACGAATAAAATACTACTCGAGTCAATAACACAAGAAGAAAGACTGAGATTAATGAAAATTCACTAATAAGTTACTTTTACAGCAAATATCACACAAATAAACTTCAAAATAAGTAACTGAAGACTATAACTTTATAAAATATTGAGGAACAATTTCAACTGCAGTCCAGCACATGTGACATCACACCAAAGATATTATACTCTGCACTCATTAGATTGTTCATTCCATTTAGCAGATCACGTAATTCTTCTTATCTTTCTCTCAGCATAGCAATGTCACCAGCGAATCATATCACTGATATCCTTTCACTTTGAATTTTAATTCCACTCCTAAACCTTTTTTTATTTACATTATTGCTTGTTCGATGTACAGATCGAACAGTAGGGGCGAAAGACTACATCCCTGTCTTACATGCTCTTTAATCCGAGCACGTCGTTCTAGGCCGTCCATTCTTATTCCTTCTTCGCTCTTATTCATATTCTATTCTACTCCTCACA
Source organism: Schistocerca gregaria (assembly GCF_023897955.1). Taxonomy (NCBI): domain Eukaryota; kingdom Metazoa; phylum Arthropoda; class Insecta; order Orthoptera; family Acrididae; genus Schistocerca; species Schistocerca gregaria. The sequence goes on along the minus strand of NC_064923.1, from coordinate 631,617,685 downwards.
ACTTATTCCTATTTCTCTCAGAATATCGAACATCTTTCTCCATTCTACATTGTCGACAAATCCTTTGAATGTGTCTTGATTTTTCTTTAGTCTTGCTTCCATTATCAACCGCAACGACAGAATTGTTTCTTTCGTGCCCTTACCTTTTCTAAAACCAAGCTGATCGTCATACAACAGATCCTAAATCTTCTTTTCGATTCTTCTGTATATTCTTCTTGTCAGCAACTTTTATGCATGGGCTGTTAAGCTAATTGTGAGATAATTCTCGTACTTGTCAGCTCTTGCTGCCTTCGGATGTGTGAGAATGATATTTTTCCGAAAGTCAGATGGTATGTCGCCACTCATACATTCTTCACGTTAACGTAAATAGTCGTTTTTTTGCCACTTGCCCCCAATGATTTTAGAAGCTCTGATGGAATATTTTCTATCCCTTGTGCCTTATTTGATCTTAAGTCCCCAAATGCTCTCTTAAATATTAATTGTAACACTGGATTCCCTATTTCTTCTAAATCGACTCCTGTTTCTCCTATCACATCAGACAAATCTTCCCCCTCATAGAGGCTTTCAGTGTATTCTTTTCACCTATCCGCTCTTTCCTCTGCACTTAACAGTAGAATTCCCATTGCACCCTTAATGTTACCACCCTTGATTATAATTTCACCGAAAGTTGTTTTGACTTTCCTGTATGCTGATTTTGTCTTTCCGACATGCATTTACTTTTCGATTTCTTCAGATTTTTCATGAAGCCGTTTCGTCTTAGCTTCTTTGCACTTCTATTTATTTCATTGTTCAGCGACTTTAATTTCTGTATTCCTTAATTTCCTGAACATTTTTGTACCTCCTTCCTTCATCGATCAGCTGAATTATTTCGTTTCTTACGTAGGGTTTCTTCGCAACTGACATCTTTGTACCTATTTTCTTTTCTATCTAACTTCTGTGATTGCCCTTTTTAGAGAGGTCCATTCCTCTTCAACTGTATTGTCTACTGAGCTATTCATTATTGCTGTATGTATAGCCCTAGAAAACTTCAAGCGTATTTCGTCATCCCTTAGTAGTTCCCTATCCCACTTCGTTGCGTATCGATTCATCTTGTTAATCTCCTGAACTTCACACTTCTCTTCACCACTAATATATTGTGATCTAAGTATATATCTGCTCCTTGGTATGCCTTATAATCCAGTATCTGACTCCAGAATCTCTGTCTGACAATGATGTAATCCAATTGAATTCTTCCCTTATTACCCGGCCTTTTCCTAGTGTACCTCCTCCTCTTGTGATCCTTGTGGTGCAAATGTGTGAAGCAAGCAGGCAGCCATGCCAAGGGGAGACACTCGTACTTTCTACAGCTAACTGACCAAATTGGCAAGAGGTCAAATTGTGGCCTTCCGAGTGACGGACTGGTCCTTGCGAAGAATTGCCACACAAGTTGGACGTGCTGCGTCACTTTTGCAACGATACTGGTATCATTGTTACGTGAACATTCTAAACCCGTAGACGAGACTCTCGATGTCCAAGCAGAACAGATTCTTTTCAGGACATTGTACTGTAAAGGAAGCGGTGCTAAATCGTCCAGGACTTATGAGGCCAGACTTGTCAACACGAACTGTTGCAAACCGGTTATTAACAGTAGGACTACGGGAATGCCCACCTCTTGCCCGTCTTCCACTTACGTCGCAGCATCGACGTGCAGGAGTCTACTAGTGCCATCAGAGGACCACTTGGAATGATATGCAGTGGTCTTCAGCGATGAAAGCAGATTCTGCCTGCGCTCAAGTGATGGCTGTTTGCCTTTTCACTGTAGACCTTGTGAATGCTGTCTTGTTGAGTGTGTTCATATAGACACACTGGCCCCACCACGGACCTGGTCTGTGATGGAAGAAGCTACAACTCACGTTCACCTTTGGTGTTTCTGGAGGGGACACTGACCAGCAGTCTGTAGTCGCAGAATGTTGTTAGATTCATCCTTTTGCCGTTCTTGCAACAGGGAGGTGATGTGTTGTTCAAATAAGATAATGCTCGCGCACTCACTACCCGTAAAACTCAACATGCTCTGCAAGACATGCAACAGCTTCCTTGACTAGCACGATCTCCGACCTGGTCTTCAATCGAGCTCGTGTGGGATGCAATGGGTGGAGAAGTGACTCATGCGATTCGTCAACTGACAACTCTTAGGTAGTACGTGAACAGGACAAGCTGGCGTGCATAATGTATCCTAGAACAGTATTCGCTCTCTGTGCGATTAACTGGATACCGGAATCAGAACCTACATAGCCGCCTGTGGAGGCTACATGGCATACTAATATGGGCGTTTTATCATTAGGTGCTATTGCTACTGTTGTTTGAATGTAATCATATGCACTGCTGCAGCATTAAATCTTTAGTAAATTTGAAGCCTGTAAAAGAGTGTTCTAATTTTTTCTGGCAGGGTATACAACAAGGTACTATCCACAAAATACCATATAGCCTTTACATTATAGTAGGTACATGTGACTGAAAATACAATAGTAAAACTACACATTCCACACTGCATAATCAAAAAATAGTCAGTTGTATGGAGGAATGTAGCTGCGTGCTAACATACAAAACAAAAAACGTTCATCAGTTATTTGCAGCTTTTTTTCAAAAATTTCGAAACCTAAAAGTATATCAACTTCAGAAAAAGCTTGTAATCCAAACTGTCACATTCTTCCGCGTCCATCTTTGCTGCCCATTATCGTGTCTGCGAGAGCAATGTTGTTCCCTAGAATACTAATCTACACGCGAACAGTATACATGTCCATCTAAGTTAGCTGAATGAGAATGAGCAAAATAACATCGCCATCTGGAGTGAGTTTTCTTTAGATTTATGTGAGCTGATCACGTATCATATTGACTTCTCGATCATATTTACTTCTCGTTTCTAATGTTGAACGATTTTCATTTGACCACCTGTAAATCGTTTCAAGGCTTGGTATTTCTCTGTGGCCGAAAAATGAACCAATAAAGTATTCTCAGAATCCACGTATGTGTAAGTCGACAAATATGTCACTTGAGCAGTAGGTGCTTTAACTTTCTCAAAAATAGTATCTAGCTTTCCCTTCTCTGTTTGTGATTGTAATTTCAATGCCTCATTTTATCCACATGTTTTGCCAATAGTAACGTCGAGTTGCTCATTCTGTTCATTTTTAGCACTCGGCAGTATACTGTTCGTCTGTGTTAGCAGTACTTCTTTGTTCTGATCTTGATTCCGTTATATATCTGAAATTCTCGAGCGTAACTTTTTATCTCTTTTTAACCACATTTCTTTGTGTTGATGTTCTGTCTCAATACTACGGGCCTGGTCTCAGTACTAATCTGAACTGCTAAATTATGTATGATCTTGTCTCTTCCTGTTGACTAGTGTAGTTTTCCTGTGACTTTTTTATCTATTCCAGTTTCCCTTCCTGTTTCCAGAATTTTCTTCCTGTAACCTAATCCTCTCTCTTTCTCTTTCTGTGACTCACTATTTTCATCCAATTTCCCAGTACTCTCCTTAATACATGCTATTGTCTCGTCTTGTGGCTTCTTTCTCTGTAGCAACAATTCTGTAATATAAACGTTCACAGATTACACACTGATGCCAACAGAAGGAGACGCAAGTTTAGCTTCGGAGGTCGAGACGATAAATCGTAACAAAAATGAAATACTATAAAAAAGTTCTGTTGTCCAAAAAATGTTACTTTCAATCACTGACTGTCCACGAAAAGATAACTTGTCACAGATAATGAAATATTAATTGGAATCTCGCAAAATATGCACTACAGTGGCCTTAGGCTTACAGTTACCTTTCACCAAATGGCGATAATATCAAGCAAATAACCCATAAACTATAAGTAGTATAACACAAACGACAATACATAAAGACAAATATGCAAAATTGTTACACTAATATTAACCAGAAAAGCATCACGTACAAAAGCTGCTGTGGAAATGGGTTCTCGTAACTTAGCTATTGAGACAGTAGCTTCATCTGAGTACAAAAATAACAGAAAAATCTTAAAACGACTCATCCCAGGCTTACGGTTCGCCAAGTGAAACGTTTCTGCTTTATTTTTTATTATTGTTTGTTGGATGTTGCACATGTAAATTGGTTTCCGATTCTTTAACTTTGGTGTGTGTTTCTGTGCCATACGTGAACGTACAACAATCGAAGTGGCGTGCTTATACAACCGCTACCTGCTAATAAGGAAACGTAAAACTGTGTACTAAAGAAACTGTCCTGTGAAATCCGTACTGTGCACTGCCGTGGACAGTACTACTTTGCGTGACATCATTGTACATGTCTTGGTATTACAACACACAAAAGTAAAGGAGTAAAAATTCTGCATGAAATTAAAAAAATGAACTTCGACAGAATAGATGTCCCAAATGCATCTGTTGAAATACCCTGGAAAATTACGGTCGCTGACGAAATAAAAATTCTAACATCACGGGACATACACTCAGTTATATAATACTGCTCCGTAAGACTGAGAAGGTCTCATAAGAAAACGAAATCTAAGCTGAACTGTACCTAAACTGACCCTGGAGATAGTTTAAAAATGCAAGGCTTAACTATGAATGATATTATTGTATCATAAACAGTGATGTCAAACTGGCCGTAACGAATTTTCATGACTTACCGTGTGGAAACAGATACTCGGTACTGCTCGAGAGTGGTGTATATTAAAATAACGCGCCGCAGCAAACCAGCTATAAAAACATTGCCAAGTGTAATACAAGGAAAACCAGCTATGGTAAGCACATTATGTTTTATGATTTGATCAACTGTGTTTCTATAAGCTAAAATTACAAAATTAAAATTTCGTGTGCAGACGAGAGCAAAGACTCAACTTACTGAAAAATTGGGTAGAGACTAGCATTCAAAAACTGCATTTTGAGTTGTAAAATTCGTACCTTAACAATTACAACAATCTTTAAAGAACTCAGTTCTTGTTAAAGATATTAGTCTTCCGTATAATACGTTACTGAAATGGTAAAGGAGTGGTAGAAATATAACTCTGAATCGAAGTTATGTGACCAGATGAGCTTTAAATTCACGTCTCGACCATCAAAAGAACTAACCTGAATCAAGATAAATAAATAGTGCTAATAATTTGCCTTCCTCAAACTGATAAGTTATGTGGAAGCATACTATGTAGTGACAACATTGCTTGAATATTTTCAAACTTCTCAAATCAGTCTTTACAAAAATCATACCCTGAAAATTCAACATCCCCTGCGTTGCATCTCTGTGTTCTGCTAGTTATTTCGAGAACGCTCAGCCGCGTGATCAACATCCGACTATCTTACTTGCTTCGCTCACATACGCACAATTCTCTACTGACCTCCACTTGACCGGCCGCTGTGGCCGAGCGGTTCTAAGCGCTTCAGTCCGGAACCGCGCTACTGCTACGGCCGTAGGTTCGAAACCTGCCTCGGGCATGGATATGTGTGATGTCCTTAGGTTAGTTAGGTTTAAGTAGTTCTAAGTTCTAGGGGACTTATGACCTGAGATGTTAAAACCCATAGTGCTCAGAGCCATGTGAAACATTTTTGTAATAAAACAAGGTGAGCGCGCACGGAAAAAATTAAGTGTTCGTTGTCCCTTCGAGCTGTTCGAGAGTGGAAAGGTGGAGAAATAGTGTGATCAGTGGTTCGATGAAATGTGTGTGTGTGTGTGTGTGTGTGTGTGTGTGTGTGTGTGTGTCAGTAATGCAATAGTCAAACACAGTACAATATTACGTAACCTGAGGTATAAACGTAAACTGTTCAAGTAACGGCATGTCAGATGTTATTAGAACCCAAAACCGGTGCAAATTCATCTTAACGCTGGATATGCAACGAGGAATTTTCTTACTTTTACGTAAGCAGCCTTCAAGAGTTTTTAAATACATACCTAACCGAGTTTCAGGTTCAGCACTGGCTTTCATCACATCAGCTACAAATTTTGTAAAGTCATCTTGTATACTCCTACAGTCACTCAACATAGACACCTCCCCGTACAAGTCAGCATCGTCAGCAAACAGCGGCAGATTGCTGAACAGCAACAACTGTTCGCCAGATCATTCTGTATATAGAAAATAAAAGCGGTCTATCATTCCCTGGGGCACTCCTGACGGTACTGTTGTCTATTATGGTTACTCGCCATCGAGGATTACATGCTGGATTGTGTTAGTTAAAAAGTATTCGAGCCACTCACGTACCTGGTAACCTTTTCCGCATGCTCGTAACTTCGTTACCAGTCAGCACTGGGGAACAAAATCAGATGCTTTTTGGAAATTTAGGAAACTTAATCTCCTTGTTTCCCTTCATCCATAGTTCACAGGATAGCACGTGAGAAAATGGCAAGCTTAGTTTCGCAGTAGCCATGTTTTCTAACACTCACTGATTCGCGAGAAGAATCTTTTCTGTCTCTAGGAGGTTTGTTATACTCAAAATGTGAATACCTTCAAGAATTTTGCAGGCAAATTGATGTTAAGGATATTGGTCCGTAATTTTGCGGCTCCCTTCTTTTAGCCTTCTTACACACAGGAGTTACCTGCACTGTTTTCCTGTTGCTTGGGACTTAGCAGGCAAGAATTCGCGATAAATGCAGGCTAAGTAAGGGGCCAGTTCCGTAGATCACTCTTTGTAAATCTAGCGACTTATTTACTTTGAACTCTTTCAGATGTTCTCTGAGCCAGGCATTCCTATTACTATGATCTCCACACGAGAGTCTGTGTGATGATAAAACGACGGTGTGTTTGTATGATTCTCCTACGTGAACTCCAGCGCGAAATTTAAGCCTTCGGATTTCAGCAACTTTTCATTCTATATTTGTGACTAGAAGTATTTACGATTTTCGGTAGAAATTAGTGCATATGAAAATGTGATGTATTTTGAAAAATTAAGTAAGAAATAATTATAGCAAACAGCTGTAGTAAACACGCTGGCAGTGTCAGGAAAATTTACATTGTAGGAAACACAAAGAAAATCTTTAATGGTAATAATATCTTTGGCACGAGTACGTGCAGTCGTAGAAGTGGGAGCAGAGTTGAGTTGTGAAGCATCTGTCGTATGGCACAGACGTGTGTGTTGACACGCAAATGCCAAATGGAGATTGTGCAGGATATGGTAGTAAAATATTTGGCAAGACATGAGATATGTGAGCTAATACTTGTGTGGACACAGTACATGGTCTCAGGAAGATTTTGGAATTAGTGATGAATACTGTGTAGCCCAAATTTATTCATTCTGCTCGCTAATCAAGAATAGCCTACTGCCAATAATGAATTTCATAATAAGCATTTCATCGCACAACAGCAAGTAACTCATGGCAAAGTAAGACCCAGCCAGTGCTTTCATAGCTGAGTGATAGACATGCCAGCGTAATAGTAATGTTTTGGGACATTAGAGTATGTTTACTCGAAGCATAAAGTTTGCGAGTGAAACTTCATCGTTCCAAGTCGTTAACTTTCAGCTTGGTCCTAATCTCGTCACCATAAGTTCGAAGAAAGCCACGACTGAAAGAAATAGTTTAAAGAAAACAGCTCAGTCAAATTTACAATTCACCGTCAATCAAGTAATTATTGTAATTAAAAGCAGTAATAACTACAGTTGTGCATATACTGTTGCACTACTACTGCAGACAGGCAGGTCAAACGAAAAGTGATTTAAATGCCATTCAAATTTCTATGACCAAAGTATGCTGGCTGTTTTCTAGTCAAGGTAATTTTATTACTTTATGTTATGTTCTATAAATGATATGTGCATATCATCACATAACATTAGTAATGAAAAATAGTTGTTCTCATGACTGTAAGTTTTTACGACTTCATTTGAAAGTAACCAGTGAAGAACTGTAATTAAACTTTGTTCCTATTATACCAACATCTAAACAGACGGAATTAATGTGACTTACGTAATACAGTAGAGTTTCTATCAACAGCTGCTAGTCGTTGTATGTTATTGGTTTTCATAATTATTACATTCCAAATTAACGCTTTTACCGTCCATTTACATGAGTTCTCTACATCTAAGCTCGCGCGAGTGCGTTTTGTTCGGTTGCCGCACTGTTATTCTTGGCCAGTACCTCACTGATTTGGAGGTCATAATAGTCATTAACCTGATTTAACGTTTGGTCGTTTTGGAGCTGGAGACTGCTTTTGTCCTGCAATCTAAAATTATTCAAACAGTTTTGATGTACAAATTATGGCTAACTATAGCGAAAATCTGTGTTATTAGTTTTTTCATATTTTGCATTTCGATCGTTGTACACAGTAAACACTCGTGCGCTAATGATCGTGTTTCAACGATCTACATTCTACTGGGAAGCACTGATCTTCGAATTCGTCGCCTTGTTTCTGTTAATCATCAAACATTAGGTACACGAGTCATGAAAAAACCTTTTAATACCCGGAGAGCATAGGTACCTCGTATAACGGCTGCTTATCTGCCTTTTCTAGCAGAAATACTCCCTTAGCCTACTTGATTGGTTTATTAACTTTAATAATCATAGTTACTATGATATCATGGATACTAATCCCTGGCTCTATATTGACGCCGTCTTTAAGGTCATGCTTGTTTTTAGCTATATGGTTTGAAATATTTCTATTGCGTATGGGCTGTCGAACTAGCTGGTTAAGAAAGTTTTCAGAAAAAGTATCCAAAGTACTTTGAAGGAATTTCAGCCTTTACCCCTGAACTGAATCAACTGACGTCCACAGTCTATACTCGTTAGATTAAGGCGAACCGTTGTCTACGTTCCATAAATGTACGCTACCTCTGCGTGGTGCAAACCGGATGAAGCTAAATAAAATGCCATATATATGTTTTTAAGATAATGTCGAATCTTGTGACTTACTTATAGCGAACTGATATCAAATATGGTGTTCCTCAGGACAATCCAGCTACAAAGGAAGAGAACTTCCACTTCAAGGAAAGGCAATTAAATGATATCGAATTCAGAATTTCAATGTTTGGTGCAGTCGGCACGAAAGTATTGCAAGCCTGTGAGCCTCTCAGCATACAATTAAACTTGTAATAGTACCCTGTAGAACCTAACGTCAGATTACCAATCTAGAGTTCAGATGTGTCAGCCAGAGTAGAAGACAGTCGAGTAATCACCGACAACACCAGCGAGCAACATATAAGGTTAATGTTTCATGCAGCTGGAAATTGATATTTCTCATCCAGAGAAGCCTTGAAAACATTTTACCACATGAGTACAGCATTGTATTGTTGTGTTACATACATATGAAGTTTTGCCAACCTCCCGGTTCTAAATGGCTACCTTTCTTACAGATCCTTGTCATTCCGTTATTAGACATAATAGGGATTGCAACTAATCGACGTGAAAAGCGACATTCACGAAAAATGTTCATTCGCTGTCGTCCACTCCGTAGCGCACTCGCATAATGAGACGAAGTACCGACGAGATACAGAGATTTCCTCGTTTGCCAGATATAGATTAGGACAAGCTATAAGGTGAAATTCTTTCAGCCTTTGCACAGCGTTTGCCTCAAGTTGAAAGCATTTGCCAGACTGGAGACCGAAATCGAGTAACTGCATTGTGCTTCATTACTTTTTCACACTGACTTCATAAAACCTTCTCGTTGTTGGTATTAAATTCAGCATACTTTCTAAAGGGTAGAGGAATTTCATCTCAGTAACAACCACAACTGTACGGAGAAACCAAATTCATCGTAACATCTTTTCTCCCGGAGGGTAAATGGGTAGAATAATTTATTTGTTGTGCTCATCAAAGCAATAAAGAGAGGACCCCTTTTCGCACTGGGATTGATGAACATGATTACGAAGTTCGAATTAACTGGCGGTTTGAAAATTGCTTCTGGAAGAGGTAGATTGAGGCACAAACCACTGAAGATGTTACTGTTACCATGGTTGAGAATGGTGGGTGGAATGTGCGATCTTGAAGCAATGCACGAGCTGTGTCCATGCTGTATCACATCTGAGATATTTCGGACAGCAGCAGAGCAGTCTATAGTGTGGTTTCTGACTGTCGTGGATGCATTTGGTCATCACACTCAGCAACGTTTGTAACATGAAACGTAAACATGTTACGCAATGAGCAAATGTTACCCTCTCATGTGTAAAACGAAATGTGTTTATTTGAATGGTTTATTCGTTATTTCTCTTTCACATGTCCTTACCAATGTTTGACAATGTTTCGTTGACCAGTGATCACTTGGTACTCATGTGGCGGAAGTTTTATTATAACAACCACATATTTCAAGGAACGCGTTCGCGGTGTAAGAGGGGAAGGCGATTGAAACTATCTTGGGAAACAATATGGAGTGTTTGGAGATGAAGAGAAAGTGGAATGTGTTGATAGCGACGTGGCTGCAGGCCTGAATCCTCAAGAATGTAGCAGACTAAAGGGTGTTAGGACTCAAGTTTACGAAAGATTTAGGAGACGCGAAAGTGCACTAGATGTTTGAGGAGATGCGGTATCTGGAACAGGGTACGAATGAGGAAGTAGCGGGATACAGATAGCAACGTGGAGTGGATATCGTTCTAGCACTTCGAGGAACCAAACCCTTATTTGTAAACGCAAATGATAGTGGTAGAATTATGCTTATACTAGAGCTCAAATATACTAGAGACCAAAACATAAATTATACTTTTTTTAGTCAAAAATTTGAATAAAACCTGACATATTAATAACATTAAAAATCGTAGGAAATTGTGTTTGTTGTACGCTACATATACCCCTACGCATGTCTTATCCGTGACACTGGAATGAGCCACTCCTCAGTCAGCAGCAACCCGCTCTGCACGTGTACTCAGCAGGTTGCCTGCCTCACAGTTGAATGAAGACTTCACTGTCACGTTTCCCTGGCGTTTGCCACTAGTCTCAGCGTTAAGGAAAGTCCTCCCCTGGGTGTTGTGTTGTCCTTTTAATTATCATTTCATCTTCATACGAACTGGCGTCAATTAGAAAGACTTGCACCAAGCTGAAGGTCTACCCGACGGGAGGCCTTATCCACACGGCATTTACATTTTTAACACTATAATAACTCAAAATATGATTGACAGAAACGTAATACCGAGATTAACGTACAATGAAAGCACAATACTAGTTCTGAGAAAATCGGTACAACGGAGGCTGGCTTCGATCGCGAGTGACGCTGTAGTGCATTCCACAGGCTCTCGCAGATGGCATCGCAGTGTTAGCTAAACGAGACGAGTTGCAAAACTTCTACCGAAGGAGGTTTACAGTTAAGTGTATTCTTTGCTCCTGTGATTTAAGAGTGTGTTAGAATTGCGGTGTATCTCCTACTCAAATCACACCATAAGACAGGATGAAATATTTGAGGTGCGCTGCATGTCATATGGTATATAAACCGAACAGCGGAAGAGTACGGCTAGTTACCATCTTCTTGGCTAGGTTTCAGGAAATTTTTAGAGGAGGGCTGAGTAAAACTTCAGTTTATTTTGGATGAAATACGCTAAAAATGGAAGAAAACAAGCTACTGAGAGCACCTTCAACGTATAAGAATCCTAAATTTGTTATAAAAAGGAGAGCAAGGAATCGAGGTATTTTAAGGAATATCTACTACGTAACACAGTCGGGTTTTTTATCATTAATCTTGATTCTTCCAACCTTCCAAAACTACGTTTAGAAGAGCTGCTATTTATATGTATTTGTTTATGAAGACAAGAGAAAACGTTTTCCACCCTTTTAGCATCACCTGAAACATAGGCTGAAATATGATTGGAACTACATCACTCAACGCAGCGACAGGTGACCCTATAATTCCACACTAATATCAATCTGTTTCTATTAGTTTTACGTGTCGCTCACATGTCACTCGCATTCCTACCCTTAGGGATACTAGATGGTGGATTTACAACTACAGAGATGCTTTTCAAGTTTGTATGTGTGTTACACATAGCTGAAACTTCTTCTAGTACTCTAGATATGCTTTCTTCTACTTATCTCTCTTCAACGTCCTTCGCCAACCCTTTTAAGAATGCAATCTTGAATTGTTCCGCTACAGTCAAAGTTACCAAGTCAATAAATATTAGAACTAGCTAGTAAGAACGTACATGTCTTCGCTGGAAACAGTCCATTTGAATTTTGACCAAAGGAACGGCGGAATTGCTTCTAAGCCATACCGAAAACTTTTCTGATATTTGTAACATTCACGTATCACAGATTCATACACTTGGAGAGAACAATTTAATTACAGATAAACTGTATCCTCATTTCTTTGTTCTTACTTACCCTCTCTACGTCTCGACAAAACGAAAACAAGTATGTCCTACGACTGTAATACCAGTTAGTTACAATTGAAATCAAACTCCAACAAACACTTGGATGTAACAGTTTGTAGGAATATGAAATTAAATGATCATGATCACGAAATTGAAAATGAAATGATTGCTGGAAGGATTGACGCAGCATATAGAAGGAAAATAAATGTTTGATTGAAAGACTGAAGCAGCATATAGAAAAGTAAAAGCAATCTTCGGTGAAATTAAAGCAAGGGTGATCACATTAAGAGTGCAATAGGAATTCCACTGTTAAATACAAAGGAGACAGCGGATAGGCTGAAAGAGAACACTGAAGGCCTCTATGAGAGGGAAGATTTGTATGATGTGATAGAGGACGAAAAAGGGGTCGATGTAGAAGAGATAGAGGATCCAGTACTGAAATGGTTGAAATGGCTCCGAGCACTATGGGACTTAACTGCTGAGGTCATCAGTCCCCTAGAACTTAGAACTACTTAAACCTAACTAACCTAAGGTCATCACACACATCCATGCCCGAGGCAGGATTCTAACCTGCGACCGTTGTGCTCACGCGGTTCCAGACTGTAGCGCCTAGAACCGCTCGGCCACTCCGGCCGGCGATCCAGTATAAGTATTAGAATTTAAAAGATCTTTGGAAGACTTAAAATAGAATAAAGCAGAGGGGATAGATAAAATTCCGACGTAATTTCTAAAATCATTGGGGGAAGTGGTAACAAAACGATTATTCACGTTGGTGTGTAGAATCTATGAGCCAGGCTGTGTGTCATCTGACTTTCGGAAAAATATCATCCACACAATTCCGAAGACTGCAAGAGCTGACATGAGCGAGAATTATCGCACAGTCAGGTTAACAGCTCATGCCTCCAAGTTGCTGACGAGAATAATGTACAGAACAATGGAAAAGAAAATTTAGGATGTTTCAGCTGCTTTCGCAGGTTGTTGGGTTGGGTTGTTTGAGGGAGAAGACCAGAAAGCAAAGTCATCGGAAAACCTAAATCACGATAGCCGGCGCGGGAATGAACCGTCGTCCTCCGGAATGTGAGTCCGGTGTGCTAGCCACTGCACCACCTCGCTCTGTGCAGCTTTCCCATTCAGGGCAAAGAACGATTTTGTTAGTTGCTAGGATACACTTTGGGAAGAAAGTGTTCCAAGTTTATCACTTGCTGGACCATTTAATTTGGAATCAACAATTATTATTTTCTGCCTTTTCAGTCCCACATGTTTACACAGATCTCCTTAGGAGAATTATAATTATCTTTACACTGTACTGGTTACTTCATCCACCACTCGTTGCATTGTTGATTTTAGAGGAACAAACGAATCAATATACTACTAGTTACAAATTTGAGAATTTTTCTGACTTTCATTGTAGTCGCGCCTCCGCTCCGCCGCTGTCTGGCGACATGAAGCTGGAAGTAGGGCGCGCTTGCCTTGCACTGGAGTCCTCGCAGTCAGCATCCTCGCCGCCTACAGGTACGTTCAGAAGTGAAGCTCCTCTGCTTTAAAACAGCAGACAGAACTTCTCATTCATTCACTACATAACGTCATAAAATTCAACTGGCGAAAATGTACACTGTTATGGATAACATTTCATAGACAATTAGTTCATCTCATGCTATCTACGTAGTTGAGAATTCCTTTACTACGTAACTATTAATAAATCAAACGCATGCACCTAATTTTACAGGGATATTAGTCACTAACTCACCTGCAGAAAGGACAGACTATATCTCACTCTGAAATTCATTATAAACCCCTCTCACCGTACAGTCGGAACTTTTGTGAGCCTCTCAACAGCAATAACCTTTGCTACAAATAGACGTCTGTGCCCTAATAGAACATTACGACAATACTGTTTCGCTTACTCACTGCCTCTGCCCCCTGTATTTATGTTGTCTGTATTTCTTCCTGAGATGCTCATTACTTGTTTCTTCATGTGATGTTATTGCGAGTTTATTTATTGGAGCTGCGACGCCTAGTTTCAAATACTTTATTAGCCTGTGGTTCATGTAATTACTTTCCCACTGTCAACCCACTGTCATCACTGACCTTCCACATTTTACTATCGAGACTTAACTGGACTGTAGAGAGCAGAGTTGGAAAGTATTTAAGTCTGGATGTGACTCGAATCCTACAGCTTACGTCACATAAAATTTAGAATGATTTTTGTGTCAACCACCTAACTGAATTAATTTGTCAAAATGACTTTTTCTATCATCTTAAGCCATTTCATACATACATGTTTCCTTGCCATATACACTCCTGGAAATTGAAATAAGAACACCGTGAATTCATTGTCCCAGGAAGGGGAAACTTTATTGACACATTCCTGGGGTCAGATACATCACATGATCACACTGACAGAACCACAGGCACATAGACACAGGCAACAGAGCATGCACAATGTCGGCACTAGTACAGTGTATATCCACCTTTCGCAGCAATGCAGGCTGCTATTCTCCCATGGAGACGATCGTAGAGATGCTGGATGTAGTCCTGTGGAACGGCTTGCCATGCCATTTCCACCTGGTGCCTCAGTTGGACCAGCGTTCGTGCTGGACGTGCAGACCGCGTGAGACGACGCTTCATCCAGTCCCAAACATGCTCAATGGGGGACAGATCCGGAGATCTTGCTGGCCAGGGTAGTTGACTTACACCTTCTAGAGCACGCTGGGTGGCACGGTACACATGCGGACGTGCATTGTCCTGTTGGAACAGCAAGTTCCCTTGCCGGTCTAGGAATGGTAGAACGATGGGTTCGATGACGGTTATGATGTACCGTGCACTATTCAGTGTCCCCTCGACGATCACCAGAGGTGTACGGCCAGTGTAGGAGATCGCTCCCCACACCATGATGCCAGGTGTTGGCCGTGTGTGCCTCGGTCGTATGCAGTCCTGATTGTGGCGCTCACCTGCACGGCGCCAAACACGCATACGACCATCATTGGCACCAAGGCAGAAGCGACTCTCATCGATGAAGACGACACGTCTCCATTCGTCCCTCCATTCACGCCTGTCGCGACACCACTGGAGGTGGGCTGCACGATGTTGGGGCGTGAGCGGAAGACGGCTAACGGTGTGCGGGACCGTAGCCCAGCTTCATGGAGACGGTTGCGAATGGTCCTCGCCGATACCCCAGGAGCAACAGTGTCCCTAATTTGCTTGGAAGTGGCGGTGCGGTCCCCTACGGCACTGCGTATGATCCTACGGTCTTGGCGTGCATCCGTGCGTCGCTGCGGTCCCGGGCACGTGCACCTTCCGCCGAACACTGGCGACAACATTGATGTACTGTGGAGACCTTACGCCCCACGTGTTGAGCAATTCGGCGGTACGTCCACCCGGCCTCCCGCATGCCCACTATACGCCCTCGCTCAAAGTCCGTCAACTGCACATACGGTTCACGTCCACGCTGTCGCGGCATGCTAGCAGTGTTAAAGACTGCGATGGAGCTCCGTATGCCACGGCAAACTGGCTGACACTGACGGCGGCGGTGCACAAATGCTGCGCAGCTAGCGCCATTCGACGGCCAACACCGCGGTTCCTGGTGTGTCCGCTGTGCCGTGCGTGTGATCATTGCTTGTACAGCCCTCTCGCAGTGTCCGGTTCAAATGGTTCAAATGGCTTTGAGCACTATGGGACTCAACTGCTGTGGTCATCAGTCCCCTAGAACTTAGAACTAATTAAACCTAACTAACCTAAGGACATCACACACATCCATGCCCGAGGCAGGATTCGAACCTGCAGTGTCCGGAGCAAGTATGGTGGGTCTGACACACCGGTGTCAATGTTTTCTTTTTTCCATTTCCAGGAGTGTATTTCTAATCGACATACATGTGTCTTGTCTTCAGCCGCGCACATTCCTGGTTTTTAGAAATTTAATGTTGATGATACCCTATTCAATGAACTCTTGTTGAGGAATAGATAAGAGAACTTCGAACCACGTAAAATCTTATTTCACTATCTGGTATGTCTGAGTACCAATTTATATCAGCCCCACGAACCCTTCCTGGGTCCAAAGAATTCCTTGTACTAACTTCGGGCTGAACAGACAGCTCTGCAGTGAGCAATGTGATGGCTGCTATGGAAATTGTCGCTTGTAGATGAAATTAGGTGCTTCCAGTCTATCTAAAACACCATTCCCTAAGGCACCCAACCCTTACGATCCCGCATGTCATATCGCCATCGTTTATCGATGCGTAACAATTATTTTTTCGTGTTTTCCTTGTTGTGCCAATTCCAGAAGTCTAGGAGAAGTCATTTTCATCGAGTTATGCGCTAACAGTTACAGCATGTATCCTGCAACAAGTGTCTGCGCCATTATACAAATTTGTAATTGAGCGCGCTATTGTGAAGAACTTCATGATTATTCAGAAATTGTTGTTACGTTGTTTATTTAGCCTTCGGCGCTACGTAGTGCGTCGAGCCAGACAGTTGAATATTTTGTGATTTTATTCCTGATACCTGTCGTACTAAGTTCTTCCCGAAAACATGCAGGGATTACATGCTGATGCATCAACTGCAAATCTTAACCACTTCGAATCTAACGAAACTGAGTGTCTTCTACAAACCTCTTCGTCACCAAACCTGCCTACGGAGCATTCGTTAGCAATTGCTGGGAACGATACCTTGATATCCTAATCTCGTAATGAACTTCAGCACTGTGCCAGTCAGTATTATATTCCAATTGTGTTTTGCATTGGATTTCTTCCGTGACTTGGTACATCCTTGTAAGTGATACTTCCTGACACCCCCAGTGACATAACACAAGCCAGTGATGATCAAAATATGTAGTTACCTGTTACTACCCAACATGTCAACCTGAATTACACCAACTTCAACGTGTTGCGGGGCTTGGCCAGCTAACTCTTTTTTTTTTTTAGCTGTAAGCGTGCAACGAAACAGTTGCACCTTTGCTAAGCATTACTTCTGTTTGCATCTTGATATCTATCTGGATGCAACCAGTGTGAGAAAGCACGCTCACTAGCGGAAATCTTCGAGCCTTTTACGCTCTTAGGTAGCAGCCAGTTATATTCCGTGTCATAATCGTATGATGACTATCAGCCTACCAAGTTATCTTTCCACCTTGTTTTCAATTATAGCACTCAGAATAATTATTCCAGAGCAGTAGACATTCACCCATAACATAGAAATATGCTTGTGCGGTGTACATATAAAATGTCATCTCAAATACTTCCTACCAGTCCTATGGCCTTTGAGCCCTTTGAATGTCAATAGAGTTAAGCAAGAGCTGTAGCTTGACGTTCATTTATAGGCGTACACCTAGTATCTTAAGATGGGAAATTCATACACATAATATCTTATGCTATCGCACACCAAGATTTAACACATATTTTACATATTTAAACGAAACTCTTCCTTGTAGGTTAGCAGTGCAGAGAATTGTGTAAACTTATGGTGCTATCACAGTACCCGTTTTACACGTACCTTCCTGTACTAAAATCCCCATCTACATCTACATCCATACTCCGCAAGCCACCTGACGGTGTGTGGCGGAGGGTACCCTGAGTACCTCTATCGGTTCTCCCTTCTATTCCAGTCTCGTATTGTACGTGGAAAGAAGGATTGTCGGTATGCTTCTGTGTGGGCTCTAATCTCTCTGATTTTATCCTCATGGTCTCTTCGCGAGATATACGTAGCAAGGAGCAATATACTGCTTGACTCTTCGGTGAAGGTATGTTCTTGAAACTTTAACAAAAGCCCGTACCGAGCTACTGAGTGTCTCTCCTGCAGAGTCTTCCACTGGAGTTTATCATCTCCGTAACGCTTTCGCGATTACTAAATGATCCTGTAACGAAGCGCGCTGCTCTCCGTTGGATCTTCTCTAGCTCTTCTATCAACCCTATCTGGTGCGGATCCCACACTGCTGAGCAGTATTCAGGCAGTGGGCGAACAAGCGTACTGTAATCTACTTCCTTTCTTTTCGGATTGCATTTCCTTAGGATTCTTCCAATGAATCTCAGTCTGGCATCTGCTTTACCGACGATCAACTTTATATGGTCATTCCATTTTAAATCACTCCTAATGCGTACTCCCAGATAATTTATGGAATTAACTGCTTCCAGTTGCTGACCTGCTATTTTGTAGCTAAATGATAAGGGACCTATCTTTCTATGTATTCGCATCACATTACACTTGTCTACATTGAGATTCAATTGCCATTCCGTGCACCGTGCGTCAATTCGCTGCAGATCCTCCGGCATTTCAGTACAATTTTCCATTGTTGCAACCTCTCGATACACCACAGCATCATCGGCAAAAAGCCTCAGTGAACTTCCGATGTCATCCACCAGGTCATTTATGTATATTGTGAATAGCAACGGTCCTACTACACTCCCCTACGGAACACCTGAAATCACTCTTACTTCGGAAGACTTTTCTCCATTGAGAATGACATGCTGCGTTCTCTTATCTAGGAACTCCTCAATCCAATCACACAATTGATCTGATAGTTCGTATGCTCTTACTTTGTTCATTAAACGACTGTGGAGAACTGTGTCAAACGCCTTGCGGAAGTCAAGAAACACGGCATCTACCTGTGATCCCGTGTCTAAGGCCCTCTGAGTCTCGTGGACGAACAGTGCGAGCTGGGTTTCACACGACCGTCTTTTTCGAAACCCATGCTGATTCCTACAGAGTAGATTTCTAGTCTCCAGAAAAGACATTATACTCTAACATAATACGTGTTCCAAAATTCTACAACTGATCGACGTTAGAGATATAGGTCTACAGTTCTGCACATCTGTTCGACGTCCCTTTTTGAAAACGGGGATGACCTGTGCCCTTTTCCAATCCTTTGGAACGCTACGCTCCTCTAGAGACCTACGGAACACCGCTGCAAGAAGGGGGGCAAGTTCCTTCGCGTACTCTGTGTAAAATCGAACTGGTATCCCATCAGGACCAGCGGCCTTTCCTCTTTTGAGCGATTTTAATTGTTTCTCTATCCCTCTGTCGTCTATTTCGATATCTACCATTTTGTCAACTGTGCGACAATCTAGAGAAGGAAGCACAGTGCAGTATTCCTCTGTGAAACCGCTTTGGAAGAAGACATTTAGTAATTCGGCCTTTAGTCTGTCATCCTCTATTTCAGAACCATTTTGGTCACAGAGTGTCTGGATGCAAATCACAAAGGAACACATAGGTCGAGTATGCAGTTCCACAACAGTCGACTTAGGCCAAATACTGCAATGTTGTGTATTAACTTTGACTGATGAAAAATTTATAATTTTATCTGTATTTCAGACCTGTTGCTGTTTTGTCTTCGAGTGAGATACTTAATTTCTGGTTTACGGCTTTGATGTTAGCCGGTCGGTGTGGCCGAGCTGTTCTCAGCGCTTCGGTCTGAAACCGTGCGACTACTACGGTGGCACGTTCGAATCCTGCCTCGGGCGTGGGGGTGTGTCATGTCCTTAGGTTAGTTAGGTTTAAGTAGTTCTAAGTTTTAAGGGACTAATGACCTCAGATGTTAAGTCTCATTTTGCTCAGAGCCATTTGAACAATTTTTTTTTGCTTTGAAGCTACTACATTTTAAATACTGGAATTCAAGAAGAGAGTGATCGTTTTTCACACAGTGAAAAATAGGATTTTTCTTAATGCACTTCACTTTATATGTATATTAAATTCTTCTGAGCTGAAAGAGAATAATCGATGCCCTACGAATTACCGTCAACAAAATAATTTCTTTGGTAGTGTGCTCAGGACGATCAGAAGCAGACAGGCGAGGTTGGCGTCCTCTCGTTTTGAAGCAAAATTTCAAGTTAAACTACAACAATTTTTTTTGAGATTGGGTAAACAGCGTCACCGGGAGGACGCTACCAGTTCTTACGTGTTGAATCTGGAGGATTGAGAGGAAAACATAAGGGAGACGAGGGTTGGTGCCTCTGTTCAGACCAGGAGCCAGTAGAGAAGAGAGCGTCGCCTTCGTGGTTACGTCTCTTCGCTGGTTGCCCCAGGGCATCACGTCATACATCTCTCGCACGCTATTGGTTCCCTCTTAGCGGACCGTTGAAGTAGCGCCGTCATGCACTCAGCATTTTTACCCATGGGTAGCTGAATGGTATTGAAGTGAACAGCTCATGGCTTGGCCGTGGTGACTGGCCAGGCAATGGCAGCTCCGAGCAGGATCTGTATGTTGCCGAAAGTTGAAAGGCAGATAGTAAAAATTTAATTTTTCCCCCTACCACAATTCATTCTGCACACTCCTCGCCCTTCTACAGAGGCAGCAATTACAATTTGAAATTATTTAAGGAAGTTTGAAATTGATTCCTCAGACAGTGTGGTGTTGGGCATAACGGCCTTACAGTTTAAAAGGAGGGAAGAGCTTTACTTTTACTTTAAGTTACCTACTGTGCAAGGGCATTCTATAGCCACAGTCTAAAATAATATTCGTGACACTGCTTTTGTTTGTTCTTATCCCCAGTGATAGCAGCGCTCCAGGTGGCCAGCAAGTGACACTTCTAAATAAGATAAGGGATGAATGCTAACACTAACGTTTGTATGAGTGTAGCCGCTCGACCGCTACGGTCGCAGTTTCGAATCCTGCCTCGGGCATGGATGTGTGTGATGTCTTTAGGTTAGTTAGGTTTAAGTAGTTCTAAGTTCTATGGGACTGATGACCTCAGAAGTTAAGTCCCATGGTGCTCTGAGCCATTTGAACCATTTTTAGTTTGTAGCATTGTGTCTGTAACAGGGAGTGTTTGTAGTACAGTACAAATCGACAATAGCTTAGAAATTACACTATGTAGTGTTTGCACTAGGGAGAGCATGTAGTGACATAAAAATCGACAATAACTTACAAATTACATCACATCTGTGATCTTAATATCCTAAGGATCCTATGAGTACGAAACGGTGCATTACAGGACAGTTTATTTACGATTATGTTTTACCGTTCAGGCTTTCACTGAATAATGTCGTTTTCATTTACTAACAGAAATTGGTTGTGTAGCTATCGAACAAAGAAGAGTTTTGTTCGCTTTCAGCCAAATCAGTGAATATGGAACGTAGGAAACCTATATGGAGTGTGATACCTACATTATTTAATGTATCAAATAAGCCACCACAACTGCAACTTAAGGGAAAAACCTCACAAACGTGATAACAATAAATCGTCGAAAGTAATATAACTGTTTCCCAACAGAGGAGAAATCAATTCCACAACTGTTGCTAAATCTGAGCCACAAACAGCAAGAGTCTTCAACACATTCGCTTTTGAAGCAAATGTAATTACATTTACAAAAGTATTCGTGTGTGTGTGTATGCTAAGAACAACACACACACCCCTGCCCGAGCGAAGTGTAAGCAAGTGCAAATAATTGGATTCCAGAAAAAAAATTTATGTGCTAAGGAAAGTGCCTATGATAATAACTATCGACAACAACAGAAATATATGCTTCTCATGCATGAAATGTGTTTATATTCTCTTGTTTCAGCTGAGTAAGCTGCGAATATTGACATATTCGAAAGTATTTCTTCATGAATGAGCTGTAGCTTATGTCATTGAAGCAATGTGATTCACCTGTTTTTAGTATTTCACTTTAGTTCATGTCTCTTGGTAACTTACTAACGCATGGAACGCAAAAATGTAACAACTATTTCGTTACTTAATTATAAAACAATTAAAAACAAACAATGTTACGACTCATGCGATCGTCTGCTTTCTGAACGCTTGAAGCGCTTGTGTCGCTCTAGTTGTCAAACAGTAAGAACCTTCACATCAGAGAGTGTAGTGACTGTATTCATTAGTCTATGCTATAATCCTAAGTTTTCAATAGATCGGTAACTGATAATGGCTGCTGTCTGATGGACGGCTACTCACCTTACAAGTACGTACTTGGTTGCAGCAGGGCTGCGAGGGTTTCCCAGAGTATCTGCGACTCCGGCATTTCAGTGGTGGTACGGCCGCAGCACTATAGTGGGTGGCCGGTAGTTGTTAGTGGACTCACAGGTAACAGCTGATCAGCTGGAATACAGATCAAAGTGCATTCCAGTATTTGACCTAAGTCGACTGTCGTGCAACTGCAAATGCGAACCGAGCATCATCTAACCACCAGGTCTACAGCCCGTCTGTGATTTGCACCGGATGGGTTTCACACTGCCGCGTCGTTTGGCGAACCATTAAATACAGAAAAAGCGCAATGCGATAAATCCAGTCTCAAACTACAATAATTAATAACTTCGTAAAATACACAGGCAAAGATGTCTAATCCCTAAAATAATAGCATGGGCTATGTGCAACGTAACTGTGACACAACTTGGAAATACGGGAAATTCTTGATCGCATAGTTCTTTATTAAGTTAACTTCTCATGGTTGGGATTCACAGTCATATATTTCTTAAAAGACGTCAGTCACCGTTGACTGTATAAAATATTAATTATTACGATTGCAATTTCGGCCGAATGGCCATTTTTAAGTAACACTGCAAAAGATACCTAAACACAACAAATACAAAAGTGAAGCACAGGGTGTATATGCATAATTAAGCAAACACTTCATTAAGATAGTAGCGCACTTATAGACATTGGTGAGAAATGTATATTTATTACATTCTGTAAGAATATAAGACTATCTGACACGAGTACATGTCGTCGTCAAAATGCAGCTTTTTGACTACACCGTGAATTGGATTGCTGGCGAGCGTTTTACGCCATTCATATTCGTAAAATGTATACGCATACAACGTATTATATATCAGAGCTATGTCTTCATCTCATTTACGAGCACTTAAGTCTGTATGAGAGCTTATAAACAGATAACACATGTATTATCCTCTATTAAGTTGTAAATAAATTTTCCCATCCTATCCTACTGTCCCTTACAATCATAGCACTATTTAGAAAGCTGTATGATGTCGACAGATGAAAAGACTTTACGATATAAAGCTTAATAGTTGTGTCCTTGATGTGCACTATCTTTGCTACGTACACAGGCAGTATCTTTAGTAAATGTATTTTCGTCCCAATAGACGTATCTCCACATGTTGTCAGTGCACCTCAGCTTGTACGTGTGATAGATTTTTAGAACGATGGTAACATTGACAGGTCAGTACACATTTAACAACATATTACGTACTCATCGGATCTTGTGGGACTCTCACAGCACAGTCAAAAGGCTGCATTTTGACGACGACATGTACAGATAGCCTTATATCCTTAGAGTGTAAGTAATGTACATTTCTCACCCATGTTTATAACTGCGCTACTATCTTAATGGAATGTTTGCTTAATTATATATATGTACACCCGTGCTTCTTTTTAGTGTTAGTTAACTTTTGCAGTGTTACTTGAGAATGGCCGCAAGGCCGAAATTGCAATCGTAATGATAAATATTTTATGTAGCCAACGGCGACTATGTCTTTTAAGAAATCTTTATTAAGTGTTAGGCACTAAATGTCATCATCAGACAAAAGTCTTCATCGCACAATTGTTTATTAAGCGTTATGCGTTTCAGAATTTCATGATCAGACAGCAGCCGTCTGATGATGGTAGTTTGAAACGTGTAACGCTTAATGAAGGAGTTTACAATCAAGATTTTTCCATATTTCCTTGTTGTGTCATATCTGAATGTTCGCCTGCTCTACCATAGATGCATTTCCCTATCAGGTAATGGTAACGTTAACACGTCACTGCGTGAGAAACAGCGAGCTGTAAATGAGTTTCGAATTCGAAGAACCCGTCCACGCGATTAACTCCCTCTCCTTATCACAACAATGCCGACCACACACTTGTACAGCGACATCTGCAACAATTCGTCTCCTGGGGTTCAGTGTCATCGATCATTCTCCGTACAGTCTCGACTTAGCACCACCCGATTTTCATCCGTTTCCCAAACACGAAGAAAAACTTCGAGGTCTTCACTTTGTTAGTGATGAACCAGTTCAAGCACGAGTGTGTGTGGCTCCGTCAACAAAATCAAACATTCTGTAGTGATAGTATCAACAAACTGGTCTCTCGGGAGAAATCTGTTAGTCGCAAGGGTGAATATGTTGAGAAATAAATGTGTAGAAATGAAGAATGGAGGCGTAGAAGGTTAATAACGTTTGTTTTATTTGAAAAGACTTAAGAGTTTTCACATAAAAAATTCGGAGCCTTTACTCTTTCGCACGCTATCCTACATGGTGATAATTATGATATAAAAAACATTGTTGACTCTCGTCACCGATTTGCAGAAGCACTACAAATACGAATGCCATAGTTAACTTCTATGACATTACAGTTTTTAAACCAGTTTTCTCGAAACTAATAACTACTGGGTATGAAAAGTTCATCAGTTCGATTGACATCATTCATCGGTTTTTTCACCTTTGTCTTCCTTTAGACAAAAGTATGTCAGGGAGCTCAGGCTATCATCTCAATATTCTTTCCGAGGAGAATTTTACGTCAACGTTCTTCAGAAACAGCTGTCCAGAGTGTCGGTTTACCTTCTTCAGGTCTAACGATGTCATTTTGTCCCCCGGTGTTCCTTTCTCGTGTTTCATCTGCCCCTTCACTGGGGAGAAGAATAGCCAGCGACTGCGAGCCTCATTAATAAGAGCGAACAGCAAACAACACGACAGGTACTTGTGGATTTTATTTGTTGCTGGTGTGCTATTAAAAGGGTTACATAAATACGCCACGACAGGCGCTACCATTAACAAATTGAAGTGAACTGTTAAATTTTAAATACGTTGTCTGCAGTTTTTCGGAACATGATACAACGTTCTTGTTTTAAGACGGCAAAATAAGGCATATGCCAAGGTAAAGTATTTTCTGAGAACCCAAACTGTACTGTACCTCACCGACAATGAGAAAGGAGATAATTTTTCACAAAATACAGTATCTATTCCCTTACGAAGAGTAACGTTTGTTAAACACCCCGCAGACTGTTGTTACTAAGCTTGTTTAGTTCATGTAGATATACATCCTTTTTTTTTTTTTTTTGACACTGTAAATCATAGAGTTACGTCGTTTCATCTTACTGATGGTTTTCGTGTGTCTAACCAATGCTGGCTGTTCCTCTGTATTACTTATGACATTACTGTTACGTTGTAGGTGGATAATTTCACACCCTGGAATTGTAACTTATAATCATTCCATATTTGTATTTAGTGATGTTAATGTTGAAGTTTGTTTTAAACCCATTATAAATGACTTATAATTCTAAATTACTGTTTGTGTTTAATAGCTGATTTAATATCACTGGTAATTCTATATTAAGTAGACGTAGTGGTAATTACAAAATGTTCTAATGTGTGTGAAATCTTATGGGACTTAACTGCTAAGGTTATCAGTCCCTAACCTTACACACTACTGAACCTAAATTATCCTAAGGACAAACACACGACCCATGCCCGATGGAGGACTCTAACCTCCGTCGGGACCAGCCGGGTAACTACATTTGGTAGTTATGTGTGCTATCATATACAGGGTGTTTTCGTTATGGCGTGCGAAAATGTAACGCGACATAGGGAATACCCCACTGAACAATTTGAGGTAGGGTACCTGGCGTCGGAGAAGCCAGATTAAGGAACTATGGAAGTAAACTTGTCTACTGCTTTGTGTACCATGATTGTTTTCTAGTTTATTTACAATTAACGTGTGTACAAGTTTACACGTCCTGCCGTACTGTTTATTTACATGTACAGTCTTTATTTCCTAGAAGGAAACAAGGAATTGCCAGAATTGTAACTGCCTGTGATGTGATTCGAAACACACCATGCATATTTGTCAAGGAGCGTCAGAATCTTGTTACCTGATGTCATGCTTGCATTAAGGTTGACTGCCGTCGGTTTCAGCACATTTTGTAAAACACAGTACAAATGGTGCTTTCATAGTGTTACTGATGGTACTTGCAGTTAACTGTAACTAACGCAAATAAAAAAGTACACAGTAGTCATTCTACTCTTATTAGCTCCTTAAGTTGGTTTCTCCGCTTGCAATTTCCCTGCCTCAAATTGTTCAGTGGAGCAACCTCAATGCCCTTCTAAGTTTATACACGCTCTTACGGAAACACCCTACATATGATTGTGTCGTATACTGAATGGTCAGAAACAGCCTGAAAAGCTTGTAAGGGTGGTGCAAGGTAGGATGCGCTGAGAAATAATTGTTAAGAACGAAATTCGATACGTTGTGACATTTTAAATGGCGTTGCAGTTAGCCAATCAGGCCGTTGCGCAGCTAAATTCGGCTCGACAGATACGATTAGTGCAGTCGTTCTCATAACGCAGATGATAGCGCGTGAGACTGTTCAGCATCTGGCTCGCGTTAGACCCTTACTATCTCCCAGTGTACAATTTTTATACTGCTCTCTTCTTCGGCTTTAGGAAACAGAACGAACAACGCGTTTGGTGAGACTGTCTCTGGGGACTGCTTCAACTTCCAGTGACGTGGTTAGCGGCCTTCAGCGCTGATTAACTCGGAAACAGCCCAGCTTACCGGATTTTTTCTTACCAACCACTACTCGAAACAACCTACCCTACAGCACCGTTGCAAGCTTCTTTTCAGACTGTTTCTAACCACCCCGTATACTTTTCGATGGTACATTGTCTACAATGCGTTCGTCTTGACACATATTTTTCAGTGTATCCCCAAGACTGGCAAAGATTCACAGAAGCTCGAAATTTAGTGCATACGTGAATGCGAGATGGTTTTAGTAGTTTACACAATGAAATATTGTCTCAAAATATGGTAGAAAACCCAAAGAGATTCTGGTCGTATGTCAAGTACACCAACGGCAAAAAACAGTCAGTACCGCGGAGTTACTAAATACAGTTTTCCGTAATTCCTTCACGAAAGAAGACGAAGTAGATATTCCAGAATTCCAAACCAGAACAGCTGTTAGCATGAGTGACATAAAAGCAGATATATCTTAGGTCTTGCGAAACAACTCAAATCACTCAAGAAAAGCAGTCTTCCGGCGCAGATGGTATACCAATCAGGTTCCTTTCAGAGTATGCAGATACAATAGCGCCTTTCTTAGCAATCATATACAACCGTTCACATGACTAAAGGTCTGTTCCTAAAGACTAGAAAGTAGCACACCTCACACCAATATTCAAGAAGGGAAATAGGAGTAACCCATTGAATTACAGACGCATATCACTGACCTCAATTTGCAGTAGGATGTTGGAGCATATACTGTACTCAAACATTATGAATCACCTTGAAGATAATGACTTACTGATTCACAACCAACACGGATTCAGAAAATATCGTGCTTGTGCAACACAGCTAGCTCTTTATTCCCATGAAATAATGAGTGGTGTCGACAAGGGATCTCAGATCGATTCCATATTCCTAGATTTCCCGAAAGCTTTTGATACCGTTCCTCACAAGCGGCTATTAATCAAATTGCGTGCATATGCAGTATCGTCTCAGTTGTGACTGGATTCGTGATTTTCTCTCACAGAGGTCAGAGTTCGTAGTGAAAGACGGTAAATCATCGAGTAGAACAGAAGTGATATCGGGCGTTCCGCAACGTTGTGTCATAGGCTCTCTTGTTGTTCCTGATTTACATAAATGATCTAGGTGATAAACTTAGGAGCCCCCTTAGACTGTTTGCAGATGACGCTGTAGTTTACCGTCTAATAATATCAGACGACGATCAATTCCAATTGCAAAATGATGTAGAGAAAGTTTCAGTATGATGCGAAAAATGCCAATTAGCACTGAACAAAGAAAGGTGCGAGGTTATCCACATGAGCACTAAAAGAAATCAGGTAAATTTTGGGTATACGATAAATCGCACAAATCTAAGGGCTGTCAATTCGACTAAATACCTAGGAATTACAATTACGAGCAACTTAAATTGGAAAGACCACATAGATAATGTTGTGGGGAAGGCGAAACAAAGACTGAGCCTTGTTGGCAGAACACTTAGAAGATGCGACAAACCCAGTAAAGATACAGCCTACATTACACCTGTCCGTCCTCTGCTGGAATATTGCCGCGCGGTATGAGATCGTTACCAAGTAGGGTTGACGGAGGACATCGAAAAAGTGCAAAGAAGAGCAGCTCGTTTCGTGTTATCGCGCAATAGGCGTGAGAGTGTCACTGATATGGTACGCGAGTTGGGGTGGCAGTCACTGAAACAAAGGCGGTTTTCTTTGCGGCGAGATATATTTACGAAATTTCCATCACGACCTTTCTCTTCCAAATGCGTAAATATTTTGTTGACACCCACTTACGTATGGAGAAATGATCATCAGAATAAAATAAGAGAAATCAGAGCTAGAACGGGCAGATTTAGGTGTTCCTTTTTCCCACGTGCCACTCGAGAGTGGAATGGTAGAGAAGTAGTATCAAAAATGGTTCGATGAACCCTCTGCCAGGCACTTGAGTGTGAATTGCAGAGTAACCATGTAGATGTAGATGTATCTCGATACTGACACGCAGTAATCAGGTTAGTTGATATTCTTAAGTTTTCGATCTTTTTATTTCAGGTCTTGGCTATCTATAAATGAACGATGGTGCAGACACTAAACGCAGGGTTTGTGTGACGAGGTACTATCTGTTCTTTCCTTTTCATAGATGACGTCACTTGGTCGTCGATTTCCCCTAAACTTCATGCTGCTACTTGAAGTCTGCCATTTTGTATGTTACATCATGATAAACAGTGAGGATTGACCATTAACTATCTGGGTTATTAGCCCTGTTGCTCGGTAGGGAATGGTTTGTTGATTTACCATATGTTCTTGGAATGTTTTCGTTTATATTATTTCGACATTTTTAGACGAAGGTACTATCTCAGAACTTTAATATTTGGTCAGTTTACTGTTTATAAGACATGAAGATACTGCTTATTTCCGTTTTATGAATGTATATCATTGCTAAATTAAACGATTTCAATGAGGAGGTATTGTTATGGATGTTATAAGGTCATTAGGTAATTTTCTTATATGATTTCACTGTTCTGTGCTTTCCTTAACAAGGACCTGTCACTTGAGAATGAAACAATGTTAGAAGCAGATCGTGGATTAAAGTGATAGAGGCGGTTTCTAAACCTGCGGAATCATCTTCCATGTGAAGAACAGAACAGCCGAGCGCAAAATGGACACTTCCTTTACATTTAATTTTCAGGAGTCAGCTGAATGCCATTGTCTACTCGGGCACGGAACGTCTAGTATGTGGAGGGTGAATATAAATTGTTGTATATGGTATTGTAAGAAGCGTAGAAATTCTACCCATTTTCCATTTTTAGTGGAGCAGGTATTTGTAACATTTGTACAGCCTCTTCACACAAACGTTTATCTTCATCGTGTGCTCTAAATGCCCTTTTCACCAAGAAAATAAATGATAATTACAACCAACCTCGTTTATCACTTTGTTGTGATTAAATCTGTAACAAAGGTATATAACGTTTATGATGCGTGTCAGAATATTTGGCACTTTTTCTTTGATTGTTAGAGGAAACAAACCACTTCCAATGTACATATTCAGTTGATAGACAAACCAAAGCCCGAACAAATTATTATATGAGCAGCATCTTACAGTCAGCTGCTAAGGGAATACTATTTTCACACTAGTGAGGTGCCTAAGCTTGTTTAATAGACTTTAGCTTAAATTAATTGCATCTTTTGAAGAAAATGAAAGGACAAAGAAGTAATTTCCCAATAGCTAACAGCAATTTAAGAAATCCGAGAGTGATTATAAAAATGGGATGCTTAAAAAGTACGCAGGTGCGATGATCGAACTGCATTTATTATATGGTAACTCATTCATGGAAATAAGGGTGAACGTTCATATGGGGATGATGATAGGTACGATTATAATAATAAAATTGCAAGTAGTGTAAGGTGTGCATCTCATTTTGATTTTTGTAAATTATCGATACGCACATCAGAGAGACAGAAAGCAAGTTATGTTACTGTTAAGCAGTCTTTGGTCTTGTTGTGGCACAGTCTTTGCCTTTGCGCAGTCTGATACATTCTTAGCTGAAGTGTAATAGATGATGAACCTGTTCAGTTGTGCTGTATTGAGCTCTGATTGTATCTGATACAAATTGAGTAATGTTCTTTTTTCTCAAGCGAAGACGTTTGGGATAAGACTGCAGAACTGCACAGACAGTTTATCGGAATGATAATTGTTAGCTAGTTAACTTTTTTCGTTTGCTCAGAGCTAGGTGAGAGATTACCCCACTTCCCTGAGTTATGCATTAACATTTAACCTGAGTAAGCTGTTTGGCTTATATAGAAATTCCCTGTTACAACTGAATCCTTTTAAATTATTGTTCACTTTATTAAGCACAGTATTGTTCAGACCAATGTTACGTATGAATACATACTTCGTTCTAAAATCGTTGTCTTGGACTATCATTTCATAGAAATAGTTACTCTCTCCATCCTGCTATTTAAAGAAGGTTTATCATTACCTATTAACACATTGCACCATGTGGTATGCTCACTCTGAAGATCGCTCAACGTTATATCGCCGAAATATTAGAAGAAGAATTCTTGCTGCTGCACAACCGAAACTTAATGTAAAAGTTTGAATATTGGTTGGAAACATTTATTTAAAAATAGAAATCTAGCTTATTCGCTGCCTGCTTGCTCTTTGCTGTTGTGCTTTCGAGAAATCGACAACAGTGCTCTCAAGACTCGAGGTAAGTGGAAACTCTGATTAGGGATAGATAATCCTTTTATTTCAGTTGTGCATTTAATATAAAGACAAGTTTGTCACTAGTTTAAGTTAGTTTGGGGATACAAAGTTTTGGTAATACGTAGACTTTTCTAGATAGGGAGTATGTTTGGATTAAATTTCAAATAGAAGAACATAGTAGGAACTTAGAGTGTAGCAGGGAGAGTTCAATGTTCCGTTGACGAGGCAATTAGTGACGGAGCACAAACTCAGGTTGAGAAAGGAAACTGCCTGCTAACTTTTTAAAAGAACTAATTCCAGCATTCGCCTTAAGAAATGTAGGGAAATAACGGAAATCCTAAATTTGGGTGGTATATTGAGGTCTTGAACCATTAACCTGCATAATGAGAGTCCAATGTCGTACCACCATTCAGTAATAGTAGTAGTAGTAGTAGTAGTAGTAATACAAGAAAAAGCAAATATTTTTTACTGAAATTTGAGTAGATGAGACCACAATAGCTTCGTTTCTTAGAATATATTGTCTGGGTGGATCGACTAAAATGTTTAAAACGCAACAACTGAAATTTGCTTAAGAGAAGGGTAGAGAATAAATTATGGTGTCATTAATGGTATCATAATATCATCAAATAAGACATTGGTATTATTAGTATTTCTTCAATTAGATATCGTACTGAAGCAAGAACGACAATCTATGATATTCGTAGTTTAACCTAGAATATATAGTGGAAGTTTCTTTTTCTAACGAAGCAGGTTAAAAAAAATGTGTTCTCCAATATCTAGAACGCGAGAGCCAATAACCCTGGATCTTACACGTTGGAAAAGTAATGAAATTAAGTTACTTCCAATTATTGCACGGCTACCTGTGCTTCCCTCGCCCATCGCAGAATGTGTCTAACAGAATTCATGCAAATCTTGAAATTTTCCCGGCGTAAAAAGTATTCTTTGAAGTTTCGGAAAAGCAGCCGGATGACATCGACTTTTTGCCACGACATTTCGGCTGCCAGCCATTCGGCCATCTTCAGGTGAGTGTTTTGCACAGCAGATTTCTAATTCACATCGCTCACTTTATGTCAAAATTTGGCCTGTAGACGCTTGCGCCAAGTCAGCTGCTACATTAGCAATCTCTGTCGAGTTTTTCACGCCTACTTCGAATATTGCCCGATGTATGGCGCACAGGCGCTTGCCTAATCGCGATACTACATGCACATTCTCTGTCGGAATGCTGGCTCGCGGAGTTAATATTCAGATAAATAAAGTCAACTGTCGCTAGACGTTTCATAACATTTTTCTTTCGAAAGATTAAAGAAGTCACCAATCTTCAGTCTTCCTCCAGTTAAAAACGACCATCACGATAAATAAGATCTTTCGTCAAACGTATTTTCACAGATTCCTTAGTAACTGAATCCCAGTGTAGCTGCAGCCGCCGAGCCGAGAGAACGTGTAGCAGAGCAGAAGCAGCAGTACTTGTCTGAAACAGTAAATTAATTTAGTCCTTGTTTTTTTTCCACATGCTTGTAGAAGAAGTGAACTATACGTTTGTATTTTACTGTGTAGACCAGTGGTTAGAAAATTAATAGCAGTTTTTGTTTTTGCGTGAGTCTTGTGAATTTCCTTGTCAAGGGCGGCTTTCTAGTACAAATTTTCCCGTCGCCAGAAACTCCGTCACGCCACTAAGTTTTGATTTTGTGCTAATAGACAGCATACAGTTTAGATCAGTCCATTTTAATTTGGAAACTTATATCGTGCAGTAACTTTTCGGTAAACAGGGTTTCTAATAACAGGAATCTGTAAATAAATCGACTTCAGTAAAGGAATTTCCGCTAAGGACTGTGCTTGTTGTGAGCGGACACAAAGAGAGTTGGCTGCCGTTCGTAAACAGCTGGAAGCAGGGTTCGCTACCGACGACAATCTTCTAGCTAATGCACAAAATTACGGTGACGTCTGGGCGTCAATGACGTGACCTGCGACACATCTTTGGTGCCACTGGAATCCCCTGGTGACCCGGACGTCACTGCGGCTTCTGATACGCAATATCTGACCTGTCCATCCTCACTCTAGATTGGGTGGCAGACAGTGGTGGATTCGCGTGTCACTGGGCGGAAGGCAAGAAAGGGAGCAGACCGTGCCGCTGGCTCCCTACGTCTTAGCAACAGGTACGAGGTGCTAGGCAGTGTTGGTGATACCTCTGAGCCAGCACAGGACACCTCTGCAGTTGGGCCAGCGATCAATTTGCCTGCCCAGTCCGGACAAGTACAGAGGGTGGGTATGCTAGTCATTGGGGGTTCCAATGTTAGGCGGATGATGGATACCCTCAGAAACATAGCAGGCAAGGCGGGAAAGAATTCCAGTGTACATTCGGAGTGTTTGTCGGGAGGTCTCATCCGTGATGTGGGGGAGGCCCTGCCGCCGGCTTTCGAGCGCACTGGGTGCAACCGGCTGCATGTAGTGGCACATGTCAGCACGAATGACGCCTGCCGCTTGGGTTCTGAGGCCGTTCTCGGCTCCTTTCGGCGGCTGGCTGATTTGGTGAGTGCAACTAGCAACGCACGCGGGCTGCAGGCTAGGTTGTCTATTTGTATCGTCGTACCAGTGTTGATCGCGGTCCTCTGGTTTGGAGCAGAGTGGAGGGTCTAAACCAGAGGCTCAGACGGCTCGGCGACGGTATCGGATGCGAATTTCTCGGACACCGCTACCGCGTGCAGAACTGTAGGGTTCCCCTTAATAGGTCAAGCGTGCACTACACGCTGGAATCGGCTACTAGGGTAGCGGAGTACATGTGGCGTCCACATGCGGCATTTTTAGTTTAGAGAGCCCCCTACCTTGGGACCAAAGATAACTTGCCTGCTAAATCAGCCACAGTGCTCTCAGATAATCTTGGTCCTCGTAGATCAGAGATAGAAAAGATTACTTTGATTTTAGAACACTGCAGGAGCATCCAAGGAAAGATCCCAGAATTAGTATCACTGACTGAAGCTTATAATGCACAAATAGTATTGGGAAGAAAGCTGGTTGAAATCAGACGTCAATGGCAACTTAATCCTAAGTTCAGATTGGAATGTGTATCGTAAGGATAGGTTAGTTGCGAATGGTGGCGGCGTGTATTTTTTTTTTTTTTTTGCAGTAAAAGATTTGATAAAATCTAGCGAGTTTTATCATGGTTTCAAAATGTGAATTAATCTAGGTAAAACTGCGTATCAAAGGACGGTCAAAAAATGGTGATCGGACGCTTTTATAGAACTCCTGGGTCACGTTCTGTAGTTGTAGAGCGCTTCAGAGAGAACTTGCAGAATATCATTAGTAATTTTCCTGATCGTGCCATTCTAATAGGGGGTGAAATGTTCAATTGCGTGTGAATTCCTAAGGGACCAAACTGCTTAGGTCATCAGTCCCTAGACTTACCCACTACTCAAATTAACACTAAGGACAACAATCACACCCATGCCCGAGGGAGAACTCGAACCTCCGACGGGAGGGGCAGCACAATTAGTGTTAATGGCGGGGTAACTTCAACTTGTCAGGTATAGATTGGGAGCGTTATGCCATCAAAACTGTTGCCAG
Organism: Schistocerca gregaria; assembly: GCF_023897955.1. Classification (NCBI taxonomy): domain Eukaryota; kingdom Metazoa; phylum Arthropoda; class Insecta; order Orthoptera; family Acrididae; genus Schistocerca; species Schistocerca gregaria. The sequence goes on along the minus strand of NC_064923.1, from coordinate 631,583,277 downwards.
AGACATGGATGTCTTGTGTGAAAATTACCTTTAGCAGATAGAGAACCAACTCGTGAGGGTAACGTCTTAGACCTCTGGCAACAAACAGACCTGAACTTAGCTAATGTAGAGGAAGGTATCAGCGCCCATAAGGCTAAGACAGCATCTATGACGACGGGTGCTACAACGAATGTTAAGAAACGTAGGAAGATATATTTGTTCAACGAGGGTGACAGTATAATATGCCTATGAATTTTTTCCATTTGTTTTGTAGGGCGGGCAACCACAGCCAAACTTCGACATTTTTCCAAAGAAAATTCCGCACTGGCTGTATCAACGATTTTTATTAAATCTACGACCGGTTTCGCACCACTTATTAACAAATTAACAGACATGTATTATGTAAGATAAACATGAAGCATAGCACTGCTCGCACCCCACTCACACCCGGAACATTCACTTCCCTACAGCCAACAAGTAGCGGATTAGCTATCGGGTGTAAATTCCACAGGATACCTTTCTATGGTAATATTTCAAGCAGAATCGGCAAGTAATTAAGTTCTAAGGGAATAAATCCGGCTTCTAATATTCCTAAAAACAATGGACAGAAGTTCGTGCACAAGGAGGCTGCAACATGGAATAGTCGGGGATACATAGTGTCGCTTGTGATGATTGTGATGTGGAGTACATGGACCAGACAGGAAGAAGTTTTGAGGCCCGCTTTAAGGAGCACATCAGCGACCCAGACTCAAATTCGGCCGTAGGTGCGCATTTGCGGGAAACGGGTCACCGTATCACCGGTATCGAGAACAACGTGCGGGTGTTACACTTGGAAAATAAGGGCAACATCCTTAATGTTTTGGAAGAGGTTAAAATCTTCAGAGTTTTGAAGAAATCCCCTCGCTATTCACTCAATGCCCAGACCGATCTGAGGCACAAGGGTCTTTAAGAAAATTGTGATTATTTAAACAAGTAGCCTTACCCCTATAGCTTCCTTGTTAGTAGGTTCTATCCTATATATTTTTATGCATACTCCGGGCCTTACGCATTCAGAACCACCACATTTATTAATCTTATGGTTTTAACTAACTGCCACGATTTATATTGGCCACCTAGTATGGTACCACCTAGTATGGAATTAGACTTTGAAAAAATTGACATAAGGAATTGTGTATCAAATGTTAAGCACCCCCCACTCTTCATACCTTGTTCATGTCACCCGGCATATGGCGATCCTCGCGCCATTGAGTGAGTACTTTCCGGGTTTCTGCCAGTCAGTCAGGCCGTGTCCACTGCCACGCGGCTCCTCTCAGCTTGCACAGTAAGTTCTGATATGTTTACATGGCCCTAATTGCGCTGTTTGTTGATGCTGATGTTTGCGCTCTTCGTCGTTTGTGTTTAGGGGAATTTTATTAGCATCGTACTTTATTTTTATTTTCTAGGTCATTGCCGCTCCCACCATTCGAAAAATTAAAAAAAAAGATTTGTAAATTTTAATTATCGCTTTCATCAGATGACGGTAATTGAACGTGAGTGGTGGGGAGTGGCTACAGGGCAATGTTCAACGTTACCATATTATAAATAGCGCATGTGAGTACTTTCTTGCCTCATTTAAAAAACTGGTTGTTTAAGAGTTCAGTTTATACCTCAGGATTGGGGAATCGAATAATTTATATGAGCTCTTTTTATATTATTTTTTGTACAGATTGCCTGAGGATGCACCGATAAGTGGTGCGAAACCGGTCGCAGATATAATAAAAAATCATTTTTTCCATTTGTTCTCCACATCTTCGTCCTCACCATCGAATATTTGATGCTGACTGCTGAGGTATTCTGAAATTTGTATCCCGTCACAAGTATCTTCAGAGCAAGGTTAGAAAGCATGGGAAAGATCCACCATGGTTTAATAGTCGTGTTAGAAAAGAGATACGGAAACAAAATGCACTTCATCTCATGCTCAAGGGAAGTAAAAACCTAGCTGACAAACAAAAGCTAAAGGAAGCGAAAATGATTTGAAAGTAAGACATTGTCAACCGAACTGAGTAAAATCCCTACGAGATTTTAGTAGTATGTAAAATCAATAAGTGGGTCAAAATGATCTAGTCATTCTCTCACCGACCACACCGGCATCGAAACGAGCGATAACAGAGAAATGGCCGAAATACTGAATTCAGTATTCCGAAGTTCTTTGACCGCGGAAGATTGTAAAGCTGTCCCTCCTCTCAATCGTCGTACGAACGTCGAAATGAGATAACCGATCGCGAAACTGAAAAAGAGCTACAATCGCTTTGTAGTGGAAGGGCGTCACGACCGGATGAGATACCCGTAAGATTCGATAAAGATTGTGCTAAAGATGTCGCCCTAACCGCCGTCTGCTTCACGTCTGCTGTGCAGCGAGCTACCTTAATTTAAGTATTATCTGTATTTTTCTTACTTGTCACTTCTTCTTCTGCGTGTTTTTGCTTTTAGGAAGCTTTAATAGTAGAGTGCTATTAAGTGTTCCATAGATCTCGTGTGTGTTTCGAATACAGTCAGAGAGTCCCTTTAGTCAGCCATAGTGCTCGTAGTGCTAGTGTTTGTTTTCAATACCGTCCAGAGACAGGTAGTGCTATTTTCCTTGTTTCTACAAGAAGTGGTTAGCAATCACAGTTTAGTCAATAATCAACCGCCTTTAGTGAATTAGCAGTCTAGTTAAAAGCTGATTAACACTCTATAGTAAATTGATTTCTTAGGATAGCTAGGATGTGTGGCTGCTGTGTACGGACGCAGGAGGAGCTGGCCACTCTTCGCGAACAGCTGAGCGTGTTGATGGCCGCGGTCAGCCGTCTTCAGGCTGCTGCCTCGGAGTGTAGCGGCAGTGGGGAGTCTGGTGCGTCGCATGGTGCACCCCAGGTGTTAGATGCTTCACCCACTGTCCCTGCTGTCGAGACATCTTCGCGGGTACCGGGCGCGGTTGGGCCACCCTCTCCCCAAGGGGAGTGGCGGGTTCAGCGGCGTTCGCGGCGCACGAGGCGGAGGGTCAATGTGGAGGCAGGCCGTGTGGCATCGCCCGCTCTGCCTGTGAGTGGACATGTGGCTGCTCCTTCAGCAAGGTCCGAGCAGGCACACGGGGGGAGGGGTTTATTAGTTATTGGGAGCTCCAACGTTAGGCGGGTGATGGAGCCCCTTAGGGAAATAGCGGAAAGGTCGGGGAAGAAGGCCAGTGTTCACTCTGTCTGCTTGCCGGGGGGTCTCATCCGAGATGTGGAGGAGGCCCTACCGGCGGCGATAGAGAGCACTGGGTGCACCCGACTGCAAATTGTCGCTCATGTCGGCACCAATGACTCTTGCCGTCTGGGTTCAGAGGTCATCCTCAGTTCGTACAGGCGGTTGGCGGAGTTGGTGAAGGTGGAAAGCCTCGCTCGCGGGGTGGAATCAGAGCTAACTATTTGTAGTATGGTTCCGAGAACCGATCGCGGTCCTCTGGTTTGGAGCCGAGTGGAAGGCTTAAACCAGAGGCTCAGACGATTCTGCGGAGAGCTGGGGTGCAAATTTCTCGACCTCCGCTATCGGGTGGAGAAATGTAGGGTCCCCCTGAATAGGTCAGGCGTGCACTACACGCCGGAAGCGGCTACGAGGGTAGCGGAGTACGTGTGGAGTGCACATGGGGTTTTTTTAGGTTAGAGAATTCCCTCCCTAGGCCCGACAAGACGCCTCCTGAGACGCGGCAAGGCAGGAGTAGGTAAAATGCAACAAGGAATAACAATATTAATGTGCTAATAGTAAACTGCAGAAGCGTCTATAGAAAGGTCCCAGAACTACTCTCATTAATAAACGGTCACAACGCCCATATAGTACTAGGAACAGAAAGTTGGCTGAAACCAGACGTAAACAGTAATGAAATCCTAAACTCTGATTGGAATGTATACCGCAGAGATAGGCTGGACAGTGAAGGGGGAGGCGTGTTTATAGCGATAAGAAGTGCAATAGTATCGAAGGAAATTGACGGAGATTCGAATTGTGAAATGATTTGGGTGAAGGTCACGGTTAAAGCAGGCTCAGACATGGTAATTGGATGTCTCTATAGGCCCCCGGGCTCAGCAGCTGTTGTGGCTCAGCAGCTGAAGAATAATTTGGAAAATATTTCGAGTAGATTTCCCCACCATGTTATAGTTCTGGGTGGAGATTTTAATTTGCCGGATATAGACTGGGAGACTCAAACGTTCATAACGGGTGGCAGGGACAAAGAATCCAGTGAAATATTTTTAAGTGCTTTATCTGAAAACTACCTTGAGCAGTTAAACAGAAAACCGACTCGTGGCGATAATATATTAGACCTTCTGGTGACAAACAGACCCGAACTATTTGAATCAGTTAATGCAGAACAGGGAATCAGCGATCATAAAGCGGTTACTGCGTCGATGATTTCAGCCGTAAATAGAAATATTAAAAAAGGTAGGAAGATTTTTCTGTTTAGCAAAAGTGACAAAAAGCAGATTACAGAGTACCTGACGGCTCAACACAAAAGTTTTGTCTCAAGTGCAGATAGTGTTGAGGATCAGTGGACAAAGTTCAAAACCATGGTACAATATGCGTTAGATGAGTATGTGCCAAGCAAGATCGTAAGAGATGGAAAAGAGCCACCGTGGTACAACAACCGAGTTAGAAAACTGCTGCGGAAGCAAAGGGAACTTCACAGCAAACATAAACATAGCCAAAGCCTTGCAGACAAACAAAAATTACGCGAAGCGAAATGTAGTGTGAGGAGGGCTATGCGAGAGGCTTTCAATGAATTCGAAAGTAACGTTCTATGTACTGACTTGGCAGAAAATCCTAAGAAATTTTGGTCCTATGTCAAAGCGGTAGGTGGATCAAAACAAAATGTCCAGACACTCTGTGACCAAAATGGTACTGAAACAGAGAATGACAGACTAAAGGCCGAATTACTAAATGTCTTCTTCCAAAGCTGTTTCACAGAGGAAGACTGCACTGTGCTTCCTTCTCTAGATTGTCGCACAGTTGACAAAATGGTAGATATCGAAGTAGACGACAGAGGGATAGAGAAACAATTAAAATCGCTCAAAAGAGGAAAGGCCGCTGGTCCTGATGGGATACCAGTTCGATTTTACACAGAGTACGCGAAGGAACTTGCCCCCCTTCTTGCAGCGGTGTACCGTAGGTCTCTAGAAGAGCGAAGCGTTCCAAAGGATTGGAAAAGGGCACAGGTCATCCCCGTTCTCAAGAAGGGACGTCGAACAGATGTGCAGAACTATAGACCTATATCTCTAACGTCGATCAGTTGTAGAATTTTGGAACACGTATTATGTTCGAGTATAATGTCTTTTCTGGAGACTAGAAATCTACTCTGTAGGAATCAGCATGGGTTTCGAAAAAGACGATCGTGTGAAACCCAGCTCGCGCTATTCGTCCACGAGACACAGAGGGCCTTAGACACGGGTTCACAGGTAGATGCCGTGTTTCTTGACTTCCGCAAGGCGTTTGACACAGTTCCCCATAGTCGTTTAATGAACAAAGTAAGAGCATACGGACTATCAGATCAATTGTGTGATTGGATTGAGGAGTTCCTAGATAACAGAACGCAGCACGTCATTCTCAATGGAGAGAAGTCTTCCGAAGTAAGAGTGATTTCAGGTGTGCCGCAGGGGAGTGTCATAGGACCGTTGCTATTCACAATATACATAAATGACCTGGTGGATGACATCGGAAGTTCACTGAGGCTTTTTGCAGATGATGCTGTGGTGTATCGAGAGGTTGCAACAATGGAAAATTGTACTGAAATGCAGGAGGATCTGCAGCGAATTGACGCATGGTGCACGGAATGGCAATTGAATCTCAATGTAGCGAAGTGTAATGTGATGCGAATACATAGAAAGGTAGGTCCCTTATCATTTAGCTACAAAATAGCAGGTCAGCAACTGGAAGCAGTTAATTCCATAAATTATCTGGGAGTACGCATTAGGAGTGATTTAAAATGGAATGATCATATAAAGTTGATCGTCGGTAAAGCAGATGCCAGACTGAGATTCATTGGAAGAATCCTAAGGAAATGCAATCCGACAACAAAGGAAGTAGGTTACAGTACGCTTGTTCGCCCAATGCTTGAATACTGCTCAGCAGTGTGGGATCCGCACCAGGTAGGGTTGATAGAAGAGATAGAGAAGATCCAACGGAGAGCAGCGCGCTTCGTTACAGGATCATTTAGTAATCGCGAAAGCGTTACGGAGATGGTAGATAAACTCCAGTGGAAGACTCTGCAGGAGAGACGCTCAGTAGCTCGGTACGGGCTTTTGTTGAAGTTTCGAGAACATACCTTCACCGAAGAGTCAAGCAGTATATTGCTCCCTCCTACGTATATCTCGCGAAGAGACCATGAGGATAAAATCAGAGAGATTAGAGCCCACACAGAAGCATACCGACAATCCTTCTTTTCACGTACAATACGAGACTGGAATAGAAGGGAGAACCGATAGAGGTACTCAGGGTACCCTCCGCCACACACCGTCAGGTGGCTTGCGGAGTACGGATGTAGATGTAGATGTAGATGTAGAAAGATTACTCCCATTCTAGCAGTAATTTATCATAGAACGACTGAGCAACGAAATATACTTAAGGACTGGAAAAAAGCTCAAATAATTCCTGTTGTTAAGAAAGGCTCTATGGCAGATGAACACAATTATAGGCCTATATCGTTGACTTCAGTCTGTTGTTGAATTATTGAACATGTTTTAAGCTCACGAATTATGACATTTTTGGAAAACGGACATCTCCTCTATAAAAATCAAGATGGAGTTCGCAAACAGAGATTCTGAGAAACTCAGCTCGCTCTGTTCCTCCATGAGATCCACAGCGCAGGGGACAACGGCGCTCAGGTTGTTGCCGTGTACCTTGATTTCAGTAAGGCATTTGACACAGTAACACATTGCGTTTAATGAAAAAAATACGAGATTACGGAGTATTGGAGCACACTTGCGATTGGATTCAAGACTTTCTTGCAGACAGAACTGAACACGTCACTCTTAATGGAACTAAATCGACAGATACTAAGGTAATATCCGGAGTACCACAGGGAATCGGGTATGGGACCGCTGGTGTTTACAGTATTTGTAAATGGTCAAGTAGAAAGCGTCGGATACTCTTTAAAGTTATTCGCAAATAATGCATTTGTCTATTACAAAGTAGCAGCGCCAGAAAATAGTAAGAATTTGTAGAACGACTTGCAGAGAATTGAAGAATAGTGCAGGCTCTGGGAGTTGACCCTGAACGTAAATAAATGTGCGTATACATAGGCAAAGAAATCCATTAATGTACGGCTGCACTATTGATGAAAAACAGCTGGAGACAGCGTCTGAGCGTAAAATATCTAGGCATAACTATACAGAGCGACCTTAAGTGGAATGAGCACATAAAACAGATAGTGGGAAAAGCTGATACCAGACTCAGATTAATCGGAAGAATCGCAAGGAAATGGAGCTCATCCACGAAAGAAGTGGCTTTTAAGTCGCTTGTCCGCCCGATTCTTGAGTATTATTCATCTGTCTGGGACCCCTACCAGGTAGGACTGAAAGAAGAAATACAGGGCGCGTTTCGTCACGGAATCGTTTAGGTTGCGACATGCTAAACAAATTCCTCTTGCAAACGTTACAAGAAAGGCGTTGTGCATCACGGAGAGATTTACTATCGAAATTTCGCTTTGCAGGAGGAGTCACACACACACACACACACACACACACACACACACACACACACACACACACACGAGAGAGAGAGAGAGAGAGAGAGAGAGAGAGAGAGAGAGAGAGAGAGAGAGATCTCGCGTATTGACAACAAGGAGGAAATTCGAGCCATTGTAGAGGCTTACCGACAATCATTCTTCCCACGCACTATTCGCGAGTGGGACAGGGTTGGACGCATTAGATAGTGGTTCCGAAAGTACTCTACGCCACAAACCATTAGGTGGCTTGCGGAGTATGATTTAGGTGTAGACGTAAATTTCGAGAAGTATCTCGTTGAGATCAAAATTTCCATGGCAAAATACACCATGGATTGTTCTGAGGAGACACACTGTTCGGCTATGGCTGACTTATTGAGCTGCGAGAGGTGATTTTTTCGATCATGTTCAACGTACCTTTCACACACTGTGCGTGTTGTCTGACCAACGTAGTCTTTGTTCAGTAGATTCTAGCCTTCCGCAATCCCAGATCGTCCTTTACCGAACAGGAAGGAAATCAAGTCTTTGCAGGTAGCTGGTAGATTACTTTCACATAATATTTCCTTTGGATTCTTCCAGATTTCGACGAAACATTGCCTGGACTCTAACCGCTACTTCTCCTCTTGATCTTCTGGGTGATGCAAAATGTGTCCCGTACACCAACGTTCTTAGGATGCCCATAGTATATGACGGATGGCAGTAGCTAGACACCTGAAAATGCAGATCTGTATGGTAAACGGAATGTCCCAATGATACATCCACTTTCAGACTGACCAAGAATTTCGAAAACAGTAGACAGCCCCCCTTCGTTTCCGAAATCAATTAGATATTCTCGTGGACACAATTCAGATGCTGCAAAAAAGCGTGACAGCTCTTCTTCACTGTGGTGCCACACAACACAAAGTATTATTTCAATATTATTGGGTTTGGGTAGTACACAAACAAGTATTCTCTCCAAGATTTCCAATAAAAATGTTTGCTACCAGAGGGAGGGAGGACTACCAGCCTGTGTGGCCGAGCGGTTCTAGGAGCTTCAGTCTGGAACCGTGTGACCGCTACGGCCGCAGGTTCGAATCCTGCCTCGGCCATGGATGTGTGTGATGTCCTTAGGTTAGTTAGGTTTAAGTAGCTCTAAGTGCTGACTTTGAATGCAGCTCTGCTAGTTATTTCTTTGTTGCTGTTGTTCCCCATTATCCCGCTGGAACTGGTTTGATTTCGTTTTCCTCTCCAGTTTCTGTTTTTCCATTCGTTGTAATTATTGTAATAGCCTCACCTGCCTCTGTTCTCCTACGATGGCTGGTTACTCCCTCTGTTGTTCGAGTTGTTGTTTCCTTGTGATTCCCCCCCCCCCCCCCCCATTTCGTCTGATGTCGTTCGATTCTGACGAGCCTTGCCAACTGTGGTCGTTGTTCCTTTTCCTGTCTCTTGAGTTTTGTATTTCGCTGAAATAGTTCAATTCGCATAGCGCACTGTGGAATGATTCAATGGAATCTTTGCACGGTCCGATAAGGAGTTGTTGGTAGCGCAGAGGTAATTTGACGTAACAGTGGCTTATAATTTCGTTGTGAAACTGATCCTTCTTAACTTGCGACACAAAGAACTTCACTGGAATACAGAATCATGACGCTTCCAGCTCTCAGCAAAACTGCGCATATGTTTCGCGATCGACTCCTCTAAAAATCTTCAGGTAATTTCCAGCTTGTATTTCTGTGAGAACGGTTCCGGTAGCACTTTATCGGACTGGGGTACCAAATGTTTTGAAAGTAATGTATTGTTACTCTCTTCGTACACTTGGAAATTTTGAATCGTTTCTGCAGTTCACGTACCCATAAATCGATGTCAAAAGATCCTTGTGCACTGTTAAGGACTGCTCGTGTGTCGTCAGATTCACGGAGTAATGTTTCGGTCTTCCAAAGACGCACTCAGCTGCGTTCAGGTTCGGTTCCAGCCATACACTGTGTCACTGAGGGTGTGCTCTATCGTGCGCCTTTGTGCTGCCAATGTAGCCTCATATTACTCATCGAAATATCGTAATACATGCTCTTATCTCCTTTTACGATCATGCGGAAGTGCTGCCGCACCAGACCGTGATTTAATTGCGGAGTCTGTTGACGCGCTTCCTGGATGTGTTTTGGTAGCTCTTTCTATTGAGGTGATCCGAGTCTGCACTTCTTTAACCTCTAATATTTCTGCCTGTTTGTTCAGATCTGTTCGATGCGCTCTAAGTTCTCGCTAATTTTTTCTTGCGTTTCCTGGAGCATTCATCTTCCCCGTTTTTGGAAGGTGGAAGGAACCTTTTTGCTTTTGCACATGTCAGTTTAGCTTGTATTACTTGTTCTTTACCTACAAAAGCGGTCTTACGTGCACCTTGGGCTACTAATACTGCCGCCCTGGCACCGCGGTTTGCCTCGTTCCCGCACTTTCGCGTCTCTGTCAGTTTTCTTGATTTCTACCTCTTCTGTAACACCAGCGACTTCCGTCTTCATCTGTTCTGCACATTCAACAAGCTGTTAAGCCACCATCTATATCTCCTTCGTCTCCTTAGTGATTAATTACCTCATCTCCTTCATGGCAATCTTCTCTCTCTCCTCTTTCTCTCTGCTTGTTTCATGTTCTTCTCGGCTTCCTGCCTCTTCTGCTCTTCTTCGTACATGAATCGCCTATGCGATTCTTTCACTCTGTGACGTTTTGTTCTTGAGTCTGCCACGCCACTCCCACTAACGGTACGTCTTGCCATGCTTGCAGATGGTACAGGGCGCTCTACTGCGGTTTCACGACTGTTGTGTGGCTGAATATCCTCTTCATAATCAGAAAACTGTGAGTTCGACATATCCGCACGGTCAGCTAATACATTCAGCTGAGAATTCTCCCTAACTATCTCTTGATCAATGCTACCACTCTGACATTGACCCATTTTTTATGAGATTCGAAATTCTCACTATTCTGGAGCAAACGTGCCTGTTTTCTAGTGAACACTCATTAAAATTTCTACCCCTTAGAGGTTTTAATTGCTCCTCGTCTACCATTAAATTTACTCGGGGAGCCACTAATTCTAAATCCCTGACAACGCACATCAAATAAAAGCAAGGCTAATCTACGATAAAACGCAATAGCCATAGATAATCTACCATCCCACATGTTAACACAACGCCATTCTTCGTCAGTAACAATCAACAAGTGTCAAAAAACTCACAACAAATAATGAATGAAAATACGAACAAAATCCGCCCACAAATTTACAAATCATCAATGTGTTTAGCGCCAGAATCTGTTATGCTTAGGCGACACTCATTTATCCCAATACATCAACTGAATTTCAACAAGGGAAAACAGAAACCTAGTAACAGAAATCGTATCTGATGGTCACAGAAGCCGCCATCAATTCAGGACTCTAGCAGCAATCGGCAGATGGCAAAACTACATTGGTCTTGTGGTATATTTCAAAGACTACAGGCGACTCTGAGTTTACATCCTGACAGCAATCACTTCAACCAGTATGCCTTCCACGTATCTAACTTCCTCATGCGTCTCCTAAATAGATTTTGCTCTTTGACAGTGGTTATTGTTGCTGTTAGCCTGCATTACACGTTATCACTTTCATCAGAATCTAAATAATTTGAATGCTGAAATAATTTAATGAAATAGTAGCAATATCATTATTGTATTCAGTTATTGGTGGGTGATTAATATATGAACATGGGGTTAATCTTTTATATAAAATTATGGCAGAAGTTTATTAATCATTTAAAAGCGAAATAAATCATGAACAGTTGGCAACACGAATAGATGCAACAAATAGTTGGTTAGCAAAGTCTAGGATCTGTCTGATAAAATTATATAGGGTATTACAAAAAGGTACGGCCAAACATTCAGGAAACATTCCTCACACACACATAAAAAAAAAGATATGTGGACATGTGTCCGGAAACTCTTAATGTTCATGTTACAGATCATTTTAGTTTCGTCAGTATCCATGAACCATAGACCTTGCCGTTGGTGGGGAGGCTTGCGTGCCTCAGCGATACAGATGGCCGTACCATAGGTGCAACCACAACGGAGGGGTATCTGTTGAGAGGCCAGACAAACGTGTGGTTCCTGAAGAGGGGCAGCAGCCTTTTCAGTAGTTGCAGGGGCAACAGTCTGGATGATTGACTGATCTGGCCTTGCAACGTTAACCAAAACGGCCTTGCTGTGCTGGTACTGCGAACGGCTGAAAGCAAGGGGAAACTACAGCCGTAATTTTTCCCGAGGACATGCAGCTTTACTGTATGATTAAATGATGATGGCATCCTCTTGGGTAAAATATTCCGGAGGTAAAATAGTCCCCCATTCGGATCTCCGGGCGGGGACTACTCAAGATGATGTCGTTATCAGGAGAAAGAAAACTGGCATTCTACGGATCGGAGCGTGGAATGTCAGATCCCTTAATCGGGCAGGTAGGTTAGAAAATTTAAAAAGGGAAATGGATAGGTTAAAGTTAGATATAGTGGGAATTAGTGAGGTTCGGTGGCAGGAGGAACAAGACTTCTGGTCAGGTGACTACAGGGTTATAAACACACAATCAAATAGGGGTAATGCAGGAGTAGGTTTAATAATGAATAGGAAAATAGGAATGCGGGTAAGCTACTACAAACAGCATAGTGAACGCATTATTGTGGCCAAGATAGATACGAAGCCCACACCTACTACAGTAGTAAAAGTTTATATGCCAACTAGCTCTGCAGATGATGAAGAAATTGAAGAAATGTACGATGAAATAAAAGAAATTATTCAGATAGTGAAGGGAGACGAAAATTTAATAGTAATGGGTGACTGGAATTCGAGTGTAGGAAAAGGGAGAGAAGGAAACATAGTAGGTGAATATGGATTGGGGCTAAGAAATGAAAGAGGAAGCCGCCTAGTAGAATTTTGCACAGAGCACAACTTAATCATAGCTAACACTTGGTTTAAGAATCATGAAAGAAGGTTGTATACGTGGAAGAATCCTGGAGATACTAAAAGGTATCAGATAGATTATATAATGGTAAGACAGAGATTTAGGAACCAGGTTTTAAGTTGTAAGACATTTCCAGGGGCAGATGTGGACTCTGACCACAATCTATTGGTTATGACCTGTAGATTAAAACTGAAGAAACTGCAAAAATGTGAGAAATTAAGGAGATGGGACCTGGATAAACTGAAAGAACCAGAGGTTGTACAGAGTTTCAGAGAGAGCATAAGGGAACAATTGACAGGAATAGGGGAAAGAAATACAGTAGAAGAAGAATGGGTAGCTCTGAGGGATGTAGTAGTGAAGGCAGCAGAGGATAAAGTAGGTAAAAAGACGAGGGCTGCTAGAAATCCTTGGGTAACAGAAGAAATATTGAGTTTAATTGATGAAAGGAGAAAATATAAAAATGCAGTAAATGAAGCAGGCAAAAAGGAATACAAACGTCTCAAAAATGAGATCGACAGGAAGTGCAAAATGGCTAAACACGGATGGCTAGAGGACAAATGTAAGGATGTAGAAGCTTATCTCACTAGGGGTAAGATAGATATTGCCTACAGGAAAATTAAGGAGACCTTTGGAGAGAAGAGAACCACGTGTATGAATATCAAGAGCTCAGATGGCAACCCAGTTCTAAGCAAAGAAGGGAAGGCAGAAAGGTGGAAGGAGTATATAGAAGGTTTATACAAGGGCGATGTACTTGAGAACAATATTATGGAAATAGAAGAGGATGTAGATGAAGACGAAATGGGAGATACGATACTGCGTGAAGAGTTTGACAGAGCACTGAAAGACCTGAGTCGAAACAAGGCCCCCGGAGTAGACAACATTCCATTAGAACTACTGAAGGCCTTGGGAGAGCCAGTCATGACAAAACTCTACCAGCTGGTGAGCAAGATGTATGAGACATGCGAAATACCCTCAGACTTCAAGAAGAATATAATAATTCCAATCCCAAAGAAAGCAGGTGCTGACAGATGCGAAAATTACCGAACTATCAGTTTAATAAGCCACGGCTGCAAAATACTAACGCGAATTCTTTACAGACGAATGGAAAAACTGGTAGATGCAGACCTCGGGGAGGATCAGTTTGGATTCCGTCGAAATGTTGGAACACGTGAGGCGATACTGACCTTACGACTTATCTTAGAAGAAAGATTAAGAAAAGGCAAACCTACGTTTGTAGCATTTGTAGACTTAGAGAAAGCTTTTGACAATGTTGACTGGAATACTCTTTTTCAAATTCTAAAGGTGGCAGGGGTAAAATACAGGGAGCGAAAGGCTATTTATAATTTGTACAGAAACCAGATGGCAGTCATAAGAGTCGAGGGGCATGAAAGGGAAGCAGTGGTTGGGAAAGGAGTGAGACAGGGTTGTAGCCTCTCCCCGATGTTATTCAATCTGTATATTGAGCAAGCAGTAAAGGAAACAAAAGAAAAATTTGGAGTAGGTATTAAAATTCATGGAGACGAAGTAAAAACTTCGAGGTTCGCCGATGACATTGTAATTCTGTCAGAGACGGCAAAGGACTTGGAAGAGCAGTTGAACGGAATGGACAGTGTCTTGAAAGGAGGATATAAGATGAACATTAACAAAAGCAAAACGAGGATAATGGAATGTAGTCAAATTAAATCGGGTGATGCTGAGGGAATTAGATTAGGAAATGAGACACTTAAAGTAGTAAAGGAGTTCTGCTATTTAGGAAGTAAAATAACTGATGATGGTCGAAGTAGAGAGGATATAAAATGTAGACTGGCAATGGCGAGGAAAGCGTTTCTGAAGAAGAGAAATTTGTTAACATCGAATATAGATTTAAGTGTCAGGAAGTCATTTCTGAAAATATTTGTTTGGAGTGTAGCCATGTATGGAAGTGAAACATGGACGATAACTAGTTTGGACAAGAAGAGAATAGAAGCTTTCGAAATGTGGTGCTACAGAAGAATAATGAAGATAAGGTGGATAGATCACGTAACTAATGAGGAGGTATTGAATAGGATTGGGGAGAAGAGAAGTTTGTGGCACAACTTGACTAGAAGAAGGGATCGGTTGGTAGGACATGTTTTGAGGCATCAAGGGATCACAAATTTAGCATTGGAGGGCAGCGTGGAGGGTAAAAATCGTAGAGGGAGACCGAGAGATGGGTACACTAAGCAAATTCAGAAGGATGTAGGTTGCAGTAGGTACTGGGAGATGAAGCAGCTTGCACAGGATAGAGTAGCATGGAGAGCTGCATCAAACCAGTCTCAGGACTGAAGACAACAACAACAGTATGTACTTTACTTCCTCGATTCACCGCCAGTTGGCCAATTGAAGGAAGGTAATGTAGACTTTGTCCTTGTGTAGACATGCGGCTCATTGCTCTACAGTACTAGAATCAAGAACATCAGTACGTAGCATCAACAGGTTAGTGTTTATCACGAACGTGGTTTTGCAGTCAGTGCAATGTTAACAAATGCGGAGTTGGCAGATGCCCATTTGATGTATGGATTAGCACGGGGCAATAGCCGTGCTGCGGTACGTTTGTATCGAGATAGATTTCAAGAATGAAGATATCCCGACAGGAAGACGTTCGAAGCAATTGATCGGCGTCTTAGGGAGCACGGAACGTTCCAGCCTATGAGTCGCGACTGGGGAAGACCTAGAACGACGGGACACCTGCAATGGACGAGGCAATTCTTCGTGCAGTTGACGATAACCCTAATGTCAGCGTCAGAGAAGTTGCTGCTGTACAAGGTAACGTTGACCACGTCTCTATATGGAGAGTGCTACGGGAGAACCGGTTGTTTCCGTACCATGTACAGCGTGTGCAGGCACTATCAGCAGCTGATTGGCCTCCACGGGAACACTTGTGCGAATGGTTCATCCAACAATGTGTCAATCGTCATTTCAGTGCAAATGTTCTCTTTACGGATGAGGCTTCATTCCAACCTGATCAGATTGTAAATTTTCACAGTCAACATGTGTGGGCTGACGAGAATCTGCACGCAATTGTGCAATAACGTCATCAACACAGATTTTCTGTGGACGTTTGGGCAGGCATTGTTGGTGATGTCTTGATTGGGCCCCATGATCTTCCACCTACGCTCAATGGAGCACGTTATCATGATTTCATACGGGATACTCTATCTGTGCTGCTAGAACATGTGCGTTTACAAGTACGACATAACATATGGTTGATGAACGATGGAGCTTCTGCACATTTCAGTCGAAGTGTTCGTACGCTTTTCAACAACAGATTCGGTAACCGATGTATTGGTAGAGTCGGACCAATTCCGTGGCCTCCACGCTCTCTTGACCTCAACCCTCTTGACTTTCATTTATGGGGGCATTTGAAAGCTCTTGTCTACGCAACCCCGGTACCAAATGTGGAGACTCTTCGTGCTCGTATTGTGGACGGCTGTGATACAATACGCCATTCTCCAGGGCTGCATCAGCGCATCAGGGATTCCATGCGACGGAGGGTGGATGCATGTATCCTCGCTAACGGAGGACATTTTGAACATTTCCTGTAACAATGTGAAATCACGCTGGTACGTTCTGTTGCTGTGTGTTTCCATTCCATGATCAATGTGATGTGAAGATAAGTAATAAAATGAGCTCTAACATGGAAAGTAAGCGTTTCCGGACACATGTCCACATAACATATATTCTTTCTTTGTGTGTGAGGAATGTTTCCTGAAAGTTTGGCCGTACCTTTTTGAAACACCCTGTTTAACTCAAAACATGGATAACGCAATCTGAAATTATCTATCGCTGAACAGACTTTGATGGAGCTATTCTACATGGAAGTTACACTACGATGGTGCAGATGGGAGCAAGTGGCGAGGCTGTCATCCTGTTTGCTCTAACAAGCCGGAGCAGCAATACTATATTCCTTTGTCGGTGCGCAGAGTCGTCTCTGGGGACGGTCGTGGCGCAGGAGTCTGCAGAGTAGCGATGTATGGCGCCTGTAACTTGTTATCGGATGTAGGAAATACGCTAAGTTGCAGGCCCGCAATTACTCTCTAATGGAGCCCTGAAGTCTCGGCAAGTTCCAGCGAGTGACACTCCCGTCTACCTGTTATACCATAGACCAATTTGACAGTGCACACGAGGAGATCAGACGTCAAGGCAACACTTGATACGAAATAGATTGCCCTCGGCACAGCGAGTTGTCCGAGATGACTGAGGTCCACACTGTCGGAGCAGCTAAGACTTCACCACAGGCTCCCCACTCAACACCAATGCCAGTGCCAGAGCCAAGTCACTCTCAGGACGAGTGTCCCAATCGCATCCTACTCAAGCCAAGACCAGAATCCTCTCCAGACTGAAGTACGAATCAGTAGAGCAAGTTTTTCTGCTACTTCCTTTCCATCAAAGCTTGGTAAATTCGAAAAAAGAAGTCACGAAACCGCCCCCACAGTGGATTCTTGCCCATTACAAGATTCCGCAAGTTCCATGTCTCCCCAATAACTCGTCTGCTCTACCCACTGGCCAGTCCTAATCAAAGTTAACATTCTTCTCTCTTCTGGGGAAGCAGCCAATCCATGATTCGCAATTTCCCACTCAGAGAGGAGATGATGTTGCGCTCCCGACTTATTTTTTCCCACGGCCACTTCAGTCAGCATGTTTTGAGTTCCCGTTAAGGTTCAAAGTAAACAACGCATTTATCACAGAGATCATTATCTGGATAGGCCGAACATTACAGCGTGTCTGACCAGGGCTCAAATGGTACAAGTGGCTCTGAGCACGTTGGGACTTAACATCTGAGGTCATAACTCCCCTAGAACTTATAACTACTTAAACCTAACTAACCTAAGGGCATCACACACAGCCATTCCAGAGGTAGGATTCGAACCTGCGACCGTAGCGGTCACGCGGTTCCAGACTGAAGCGCCTACTTTTGAAGCCCTAAAGCTTCCCACAAAACTCTTCAATTCGAGGACGACACCACCTGACAGCACCCTTAATAGCACTCAGTCCATTGTGAACAGGGAAACTCGCTAGTTTTTATGGCCGCCATCCCTGTTCTCAATGGTGGTTCACGATACCGTCGAAATGCGTTCTCCGGCCCACTTACATCTTCCTTGTGTGTCTGCCACTTTCATCGCTAGAGACGCCTAACAGGTAAATCTTGGTAGGCAGTTCTTTCGTCTCTTTGGCCAAAAGCAATCCCTGCACAATAGTGTGAGAAATTCTTGGGACCAGCGTTCCATCCCTGGTAACTGCTTCTATATGTTTCTTTCCCTAATTGCTGCATGTTGCTTTCAGGCCCCAAACTACAACTGTTAAATGAAAACAAACTGCCCGCTTGTTCTCACCACCAGAGCGTACTATTCAAAAGAGAGCTCCGCATGCATTAACATTACATGCACCCACCAGAGCCTGAATATATTGTTAACGCCTGTCATCTCACAAAAATGATGTATAGGGTGTAACATCGACATTAAAAAGTAACCTCAAGTATGAAAAATAATGAGACAGGGACTCTTCCTCTCTCAGTGCCATTCACCTACGTTTGATTTCTGCATGTGTTGTGTCTGACTTCAAAATGTCATAGTATGATATTGAACAGAGGAAACGATCATATAGCCAGAGGTCTCGCTATGATAACATAAGGGTCAGGGGTGACTTTGCCAACCAAGACCGCACGTGAGAAAAAAACCATCCTAACTTGACCTCATTCAGCACTTGGACCACTCATTCAAACCAATCTGCGTGCCTGAAAGTAGTATGTAGGAACATTGCTGAGTGTAGTGTAGTGTAGTCAATGTGGGCCCGAGCCTGGACGTCACAGCCTCCAGGCAAACAATTACTGAGCGGTTAAAAAGGCCTAGCAGCCGTATTTTTACTCATATAATTTCTGAGGATGGAGACGTCTAATGTCACTAATGATATTACAATTCTGTGGATTTCGAACCGTTCACTGTCTCAGTGATTACCCGTGCTCAGCCATTCACCAGATTTCAGTCATACATAATACATAAACGGACAATAGAGAAACACCCATTCCCAAAATCTAAACAAGCAAGTAACAAGTGACATCTGTTGCGTTTGTTTCCTAGGGCAGTGAAATATTGTTTCTATTACACATAAGACATTTGCGTATCACACTTTTCAAGTAGAAATTACATAACTGCTTAGCAAATTAGGATTACTAGAGCAGTTGTATCAAAAATTAAATCAGTGTCATAAGAAAATATATAGAGTTACAGGAGAATACATAAACAGACACTGATGTCTAGAGTGTAAAATCAACATAACAGGGTAGCCTTGAATACGAAAGATGGAGAGTGACTCGTGCTGTCTCTCACTATGTTTAGGTGTTCAGCGAGGCGTCCATTCATGACACTGCATACCTGGTCGTTGTTATACCTGGTGGCAGGCACTATAGAGACCGCTGTAAGCAATTTGTTATGCAAGACGACAGTGAGAAGAAATTGTAGTGAGATCTTAGTTTCTCCCGGCGGATACAGAGTTCAGATAACTTACGGGAACGCAGCCTGGTAACATCATTGATAACCCCAATATTTCGGCAGGAGCACACCCTGTTATTTTCAAGGCAGAACTACAGCAACTAAGCGCTGTGCCAGCGAACATAAGACCTCGGTTCTCAGAGAAACTTCGTAAATATAACACACACACACACACACACACACACACACACACACACACACACACACAAGAGGTACACAAACAAAAGATGACCAACGTCATAAATTATCGATAATGAAATTAATAATTAACTACTGAGGCACCATAAACTCGTCTCTCTATGCTCTGGCAAGTGAGAGAGCAGGATCCCACACACAGTTCAAACAAAAACCACTATATCGATTCGTAAGGTTATTTGCCAATTTAATTTGAACATCTTCCTTAATCACACTATTCCAGTAGCTGGAAGTGCGTGACAATATCTCCATGTTTTCCTATCCAGTAGGATGACTGGTCCAAATACAATGTTATGAGATGAGGGATTTGCTTTACCATTGTAAGCGTGTGTGCCACTTACGTTCAGTACGCCGGTCCTTACACTCCTGATAGTGTGGCCGATATATGACTTGCCACAACTGCAACGCAACACCCGACTCACGCAAACTAAGATCCTCTCAAGAGCCTAAAAGGACCCCAACCTTACACACTTCACATTTCCCCAAATAACGACAAGTCCTGTTCGAAATGCACCTGTTGTATAAGGCGAAAAGACCGGAGAGTTTGTTGCCACGTAAGTGTTACCATGGTTCACCCAGTGCACAGTTGGTGAACAATACAACGCCCGTCTAATCTGTCGTTCACTATAACCATTCTGATTAAGGATGACTTCGAGATGAGCAAACTCAACTGACAAACTGTCAGGGACCGAAATACGAAATACCCCTCACGTTGAGGCGGACAGTTCCAATTAACAGCCTGCAGATACAATTTAGTGTCAATAGGCTTCCTATAAACAACCGTACTATTCAGTTTCCTCCTGGCCAAAACATCAAGGAAGATAAGGCAGCCATTTTTTTTCCACCTCCATTGTGAAACGAATGGAATTGAATCTGGGTGTTCTAACAAGTCATTAAAATTCTCACTGTCAGGCCAACCAACAAAAGTATCATCTAAATATTTGCAAAAAAATTAAAAACACGCAGGTATTAAAGTCGCCAACTCCGAGGCACGTTTCTCGAAATCTTTCATAAAAATATTGGCAATAGTAGGTGATAATGGGCTTTCCATGGCAACTTCAACTGTGGTCGTAGAACTGCCCATTGAATAGGCATTAAGTGGAAGTCAACATATGTCGAAATAAGTTAGACGAGGCCGAGCCGTTGTAGGTTCTGCAGTCTGGAACCGCGCGACCGCTACGGTCGCAGGTTCGAATTCTACCTAGGGCATAGATGTGTGTGATGTCCTTAGGTTAGTTAGGTTTAAGTAGTTCTAAGTTCTAGGGGACTGATGACCTCAAACATTAAGTCTCATAGTGCTCAGAGCCATTTTTTGAAGTTTGATAATTCATCTCCAACCTAACGTCAATCAACCGTAACGAGTCATTTAGAGGAATATGAGTGAAGAGAGAGAGCACACCAAAACTTACTAGAATATCAGAGTCATTCAAACGCACTCCCTCTAATCGACTTAAAGAAATCCGTCGAGTACTTAATGTTGTGCTCATACCGACCTACTACAGGGCTCAACAGAGCAACAAGGTGTTTTGTTACACGGTATGTCGGAGCACCAAAGTTACAATTGGACGAAGAGAAATCCAGTCCTTGTGGATCTTAGGGAAGCCATATAACCTAGAGGGGACAACAAAATAAGAACTGAGACTCCTCAGTCTCCTGCGAGAAGGAACTTTTCTGCATGCTGTTGGTGCTGTTCATACAAAAAGTATTGAGTGATTAAATTAAATTAGCAAGTAATCTTATGAAGAGTGATTGTGGGTTTTATTTGAATTCTGCTTGGGATGCTGTTCTATCATTTTTCGGAGAACAGAGGAACAGTTTATGCTGCCTCACCTGTTGTCTATTAATTTTACTATCGATACCTTTTAACGTAGGTCATTTTCGGTTTGTGATGGCACTGGTGTGTGTGTGTGTGTGTGTGTGTGTGTGTGTGTGTGTGTGTGTGTGTGTGTAGGCTTTAAACTCGCTTGCACAGTACTTACTGGCTGCAGTTTTTCCTTGAAAATGGCAAAGTGTACTCCTGTCGAAAAAGTGGAGGTTGTAGATGACGTCATCCGGCTACATTCCCGTAAGTTACTTGTGGTTTCCTTGTGTTTTCTTGTTTGTGTGTTTGAAGAGGGTATATGATTGTCTTCTTTACTTTTGCTTTCTTACGACTGTACCAGACAGAAAAAAAATCAGTTTTTTCTTGTTGTGTCCAACATTAACAATAAAGTAATAAGTAACCTTTAATTTGACCACTATATCATGGTACCACAAGTAGTTCAGGAGACATGACGTTATAAAGGCTGAGATGCATGGAGAACTGGCGCATTGTGCACGACATTTACAGTTATTACTTCTTTGTTGCCAACTCTCTTCGCAACAAACTTTGCAGACAGAATCCACATATGCCCTTAAATGTACCTACACAAATATATCGCTGTAGACACGACACCTAGTTCAAAAGATATTAAATCATAATCACTGAGATTCGTTAAAAAATTCCGCAGCATGCGTGAGCTTTTAATACATTTGTTATTTACCATTAACACACTTCCACAGTCGTGACATTTTAAGGAAATCCATGATTACCTGACAACGCTTTTCTCAGCTATCAGATTATTAAAAAGATCTCAAGAATGGTATTGATGCTGAATGTCCAAACATGCGGATGAAAAATCCATTTCTGCTTATTGATAGGGCTGCCTCAAACATGTCACGGTTCGTTACTACAGAATTCTATGTTTATCCTTTCGAAGCGCTGTCACGTCCACAGTGATTAGTTTTTCTCTCAAACCTGAAGAAAAGACTGCGTGGACGAAGAGACACATCAAATTGTTTAGCTCAGACAGACGCTGATAGTCGCAAAGTTTTAGAAAAAGCACTTTAATTCAGGGTATCAAGTAGATGGAAAGGCGTTAGATTAAGTATATAGAAGTACACTTAGGGTGTATTTACTTACCTTGCACCTATCACGAACCTCTCGCTTTGGTCTAAGTCCCAAGTGACTTGAATCCTGTATATAAGACGCGTAAAAGAGCGGACTCGCAGAAATACAGACCAATAGACCAGTATCTTCAACGTTGGTTTGCTGCAGAATTCTTGGACATATTCGAATGCAATATATTTCCTTGAGCTAGAAAAGATTCTGTCCACAGACCAGCAAGGATTTAAGAAGCATCGACCGTGAGAAATTCATCTTGCTGTTTTCTCATGTAGTATCCTGTGAATCATGGTTGACGGGCAAAAGGCAGATATGATATTCCCATATTTCCGGCAAGCGTTTAATACGATGTCTCACTGGAAACTATTAACGAAGGTACGAGTATAAGGTTTAGATTCCCAGATACATGAGTGGCTAAAGACTTATGAAATAACAGAACCTAGTAGGTTGTCCTCGTTGCAAGTGTTCATCACAAGTAAGGTTACCGTCAGATATGACCCAGGTATGTCTAATAGGACAACTCTTATTTGCTGTTTATATAAAAAATCTGACAGACAGGGTGAACAGCAGTCTGCAGCTGTTTGCTGATGACGCTATGGTGTACAGGAAGATGTCGTCGTTGAGTGACTGTAAGAAGGATCCAATGGGTCTTAGAAATATTTCTAGTTGGTTTGATGAACGGCAGCTTGCTCTACTTGTAGATAAATGTAAATTAATGCACATGAGTAGGAGAAACAACCCGTAAAGTTAGAGTACAGAATTAGTAGTATGCTGCATGACAGCCATGTCGATTAAATATCAAGACCTAAATGTTGCAAGGCGACATAAAATGGAACGCGCACGTAAGGACGGTAGTAGGATGGAGAAAGGTCAACTACGGTTTATAGGGAGAGTTTTAGGGAAGCGTAGCTCATCTATAAGGGAGACCACACACAGAACGCTATTGCAACAATCCTTAAGAACTGCTCTGTTTTCGGTTCCCTTCAGGTAGGATTAAAGGAGGAGACCAAAGCATTCCAAAGGCATGCTGCTAAATTTGTTACTTGTAGGGACGATCAGCACCGCTATGTTACGGAACTACTTCGTGAACTGGAATGGGATTCTCTTCAGTGAAGACGACATTCTAATTGCACGAGACTACTGATAAAAATTATAGAAATGACATTTAAAGCTAACTGCAGCACGATTCAATTGGCACCAACCTACGTTTCCCTAAGGATCACGAAGATGAGGTAAGAGATATTGGCGCTCATATGGAGGCAAACAGACAGCCGTTCTTACCTTGTATTTACGAGTGGAATACCACAAGAAATTCGTAACTGTGCTACAAGGTACACTCCGCCACGCACGATTCAGTGGATTTCTGAGTTTTTATGTAATGTAGATGAAAAACTTCTCTATTAAGTCAGTGTTCTTTGTCAGGCCCAGAACTTCTTGTATGTCTCCCTAATGTAACATTCCTCGCCATAAAAGAAATGGTTAACACTAATTATAGGTTCTTTGCTGTGTGTGAAATTAGCGGATAAATAATTTTCTTAATGGAGGAAACGATAATATTACCAGAAGTAATAGAAATAAATTTACGGCAGGTGTGATGAAACGGGAAACGTATCAGAGTTACATATACAGTCCATATCTATTTTACTTAAGAGCATATTAATTGATAAGACATTCACCATCTGACTGCCGTTGTATTTCCGGTTCGACACCATTGAAATTGCGAGTCTATCTATTTTCTAATAATTCATTATTTTCCTATAATATTTAGTCACTTCGTATGTCATAGCACATGGCGAGAACATGGTGTGTAAAGTCGGATCATGTAGCGAACATAATCTTGGTGTCACTTCGTATGTGAAACCAAAATTATCTCCCAATTTGAAACCAGTGACAAATCGCAACGTAACACGTGCTTCTTGCTTGCCCAATATAACAGCTGGCACAGCATAGACATATTCAATCGCTGACGCAGATGCGACAGCGAAAATTGTATCAGAGCATACACTAAAAAATGAATTGAATTGCTCAAATAACTTACTGGTTTGCTACCGGGTGACGTCGTCGACCACCGCCGATATTTTGACGGCACAACTGCAAGGAGAAAGCAATGTGCAAGGGGATTTAATACCTCGGTTCACAGAGGAGAAACAAGGAAGATGCCACACACAGAACAAGTAACCGCAGAATCAACACACAACCAAAGATAACCAATATCAGAAATATCGATGATGACTGTAAATCAACAGGTGAGGTAGCACTAATTCTGTCCCTCTGTTTTCTGATGGGAGACAGAGCCGCATTCCAAGCAGCATTTAAACAAAATCCACCATCTCTGTTTATAAGATTGTTTGATAGTTTGATTTCAACAGCTTCCTTAATAACACTATCCCAATAGCTGGACGTGCAAGCCAGAATCTCCATGTTGTTGTATTCCATAGGATGACCGGTGTCAACGCAATGTTCTGCAATACCGGATTTGCTCGGCTGTTGTAAGCGTGTGTGACGCTTATGTTCAATACACCGGTGTTCCACAGTCCTGATGTCTGATCAATATATGACATGCCACAACTGCAAGGAATACGATACACAACAGCCTTACGCAAACCAAGATAATCTTTTACGGACGCCAACAGCGCCTTAATCTTAGAAGGTGGTCGAAAAACACATTTCACATGATATTTCAGCAAAATACGGCCAATACTGTTGGAAATGCTTCATGCGTAAGGCAAAAAGGCAGTAGACGTAGGTGCCTCTTCGTTGCTATCGTCACTCACCCGTTGCATAGAAGGCTGTTAGCGCAACGCACATTTGATGTGCCTCTCACTATAACCATTCCGACGAAAGGTGACTTCGAGATGTTATAGCTCAGCTGCCAAACTTTCAGGGTCTGAGGTAACGTGGGCCCTGTGAACCAAGGTACGAAGTACTCCTTCACGCTGAGCTGGATGGTGACAATATTAGGTCGCAGATACAAGTCTGTGTCAGAAGGCTTCCTAGAAACAGAATATCCCAACATACCATCAGTCTTCCTTCTGACCAACACGTCAAGGAAGAAATTATAATTAAATGGACACCCTAGCTGCAAACAGGCGTTGATATACTTCATTGGGGACATGTTGAATATGTGTGCCCAGACCGGGATTCGAATCCGAGATCTCCTGCTTACATGGCAGACACTCTATCCATCTGAGCCACCAAGGGCACAGAGGATAGTGCGCCTGCAGGGACTTATCCCTTAAACGCTCCCCGTGGGACCCACATTCCCAACATGTCCTCACCACCACATTCGTAGTGCGCCTAATAGATATTTTTGCCCATCATAATCATTACTCGTGGCAGATTAATATACCAAGTCCCGTACGAGTCCGGGCATAGCGTGTGCGTTCGCACAAGATGATCAATGGCCGGGAAGCCTTATTTTAACTGTGTACGACGGTAGTATCTGTTCCCGAAAGAACAGTTACCGTTGATGACCATACAGCTTTTCTAGAAATGAGATGATAATCAAATGGACACCCTAGCTCCAAACAGGTGTTGATATACTTCATTGGGGACATGTTGAAAATGTGTGCCTCGACCAGCGCAAACATCTATTAGGCGCACTTCGAATGCAGCGATGTGGACATGTTGGGAATGTGGGTCTCACGGGGAGCGTGCAAGGGATAAGTCCCCGCATTATTCTCTGTGTACTCTGTGGCTCACATGGATAGAGCGTGTGCCATGTAAGCAGGGGATCCCGGGTTCGAGTCCATTCGGGGCACACGTTTTCAACATGTCCCCCAATGAAGTATATCAACGCCTGTTTGCAGCTAGGGTGTCCATTTAATTATCATTTCACTTCTAGCAAAGCTGCATGGTCATCAACGGTTAACTCTTCTTTCAGGAACAGATACTACCGTCATATATACATCAAGAAAGCGAAGGCATCCGTTCTTTTCCACCTCCATAGTGAAATGAATATTTGGGTGGAATGAATTCAGGTGATCCAAAAACCGGTTTGTATTCTCACTACCATGAGGCCAAACAACAAAAGTATCGTCTACATATTGAAAAAACACGCAGGTTTCAGGTCGCTGACTGCAACGCACGTTCCTCAAAGTCCTCCATAAACAAATTGGCCACAAGAGGTGACAACGGGCTTCCCATTGCAGCTCCATCAGTCTGTTCGTAATACTTACCATTGAATAAAAAGTAAGTCGAAGTCAGCACATGTCGAAAGTGGGTCTCTGAAAGTATGGAAAAAGCTGTAGATGAATTTGTAACAGGTGAAATAACGATAACAAAAGGTGTTAGAATCAATGTAATTAGGGCTATTTTTAAATCTTAACATATTATTTTAAACGTCGGGCAGCCGCGGCAAAAATTTTGCGTGATGAATGATACCTTTCCCACTGAGACCATAGTAATAACTTGGGATCAAGCTTGGCTCTAAGCGCCCATTTTCATGAGACAGGTCATTCAATTTGTAGATGCTGAACTTTCAAAACAAGGCTATTACACTCTATATTTTAGAAATGGTTGAAATTTACCATCCACTACAAAAGTTCCCCGAAATTACTCTTAACGTTTAACCGAGCTGCTCCTCAAAAATTTACTGTCCAGTTCTCATTTTCTACGTACATAATATTTAGTCTATCCATACACCTAACTCCTGCAACCCTACAGGTTGTTGAGGTTCTTGTTTTCCTAAGATTCTGGTATTTTTATTTGATGTAAGGGGGCAATAAAAAAAGTGCATACTGATTTGCGTGCTCAACAATACGGATACGCAATACGCATGGTTGTTCTAAAGATAGAGCAATATAGCCTGCTAAATATGTTATTGCATAGGCCTCTCACAGTTATATCATCTTGTATTTTATAAAATTTTCATCGTTTTTAATACGAATGCCTTTAATAAATGAAAAGATCCTAGTCACCATATAGCACATAACAGTAAGTAAAATGACGCACTGTAAAACCTAACCACGCTCTTCTAACATAAATAGTATCTGTTTGGTCCGAGAGTCGCTCTAGCGCAAACTCGTACACGTGGATCGTAATACTGACCCAGCAACATAGTTTACACTGACACCGTACACACTTTACTACAGTCTCTAGCGTGGTAGGACATTCAAGCTCTACTATACCTGTCTGTCGACACCTTAATGTGGTGTTTTTAGCCAGCTCACATAATGGTACGGTGTAGGTGTTCTGCGGTCCCAAGCGTTTTAATCATGGCCTTCCGCTTTTAGAGTGCTATGTGCTTTTAAGGTGACGATGAACAATGGGATTTGCTTCTAATCTTTGTCACGTCATAACTGTTTAAAAATCCTCTGACTATACAGCTTCCATTGATATACGGCTTTTATGGTAGTACAGATCTTTTTCCGAGCCATCTTAATTTTGAAGATTCATCTCTATTGTTGCGCAAACGGTACTGACATTTTAAAGAATTTTTAACAGCCAGTCCGAAAAATTTTATTCACCATGACTGTTAAATGTTTCGATCAACGCAGTCGGTAGATAAAATTATTGATATATCGTAGGCAGAGTTGTAAAACTGCCGAAGGCTACTGTAAACTGCTAGTAGCTTTGGGCGGTTAAGGTCGTGCCTGTGTTACCTATATGTAGGGTGTGTTGCGTAGCGATTTTTTTTTTTTTTACGTGGGCGATCAGTGTCTTACAAGATTCCCCTAAAGGCCGGAGGTGAGAAACCGTCTAGAAACTGAGTCGGGATATTTAAAAGGCCGTGCAACCTACGGTAAATTTTTTCTACAGTTATCCTCGTGCATGTTTCTTAAGAATAAATAGAATTCATAGTAAAACTGACCAACGGGCTTGCAACGATGGTAACACAGGCTCTTGTCCGATCACGGAAGTCAAGTAATTTCGGGTTCGACCAATACGTAGTGGGAAGACAGCCCCGGAAAAACCGGATGCCGTTGCTTTCAAGGAAACGTAAGTTCCCCAAGTGTCATTCCGTTGGTATATTTGCACCAGGCCATCGTGCCATAAGACTTTTTCTTATAGTAAAACTGAAACTGTCCTTAATTAAGATTTCATTAGAAAATTATTGATTAGTAATGGGAAACCGAACGATGTTGTAGTAAAAAAAATAAAACAATACAGATTTATCATATAGCACTAGAAAATTATTCAACAAAATTTTTTCAAAAAATTTCTTCAACAAAAAGGTAAAATGAAAAACCTCAAAGCAAAAATATATCAAACATTGCTACAGTATAACACTTTCTGGTAGAGCACTTGCCCGCGACAGGCAAAGGTCCCGAGTTCGAGTCTCGGTCCGGCACACAGTTTTAATCCGCCAGGAAGTTTCATATCAGCGCACACCCCGCTGCAGAGTGAAAATCTCATTCTGGAATAGGGTTCAGTACTTTGTTGAACTTATATAAAACCTGTGTCTGTTATTCATAAACAACTTTGAATTTATCAATAATAACATTAAATTTTTGCCTTTGATCATGGTGAAGGACGTCCTATTGAGTACAAGATAATAACACACACACACACACACACACACACACACACACACACACACACACACACACACATATATATATATATATATATATATATATTGTGTGTGTGCATGGAAAGTGTACTTGCATCAAAAGTAATTGGTTTAATAACAAAAAAATTACGCTAGCAGCTATTTTTTTAGCACTTATCAAATGCGATTTATATTCTGTAAGGATATAAAATACACAATGAACTAACAATGAAAGCCGTGCAGCTGTGAAAAAAAAGACATCGTCGGCTCGTATTTTCTTTATTATACAAGTACTTATGTAGGTTCTTCTCTTACTAATTCTACCAATACTAGGAGTAACCCTACCACTTAATACGTCATTCATGTTGCGCACCCAAACGACGGAACTGTTGTTATGATAGAGCGCAAGTGTAAGTTTAGGTCTTTGTGTGGGACTACAGCTGCCTACATAACAGGCACTGCCTGCCAATGTGCCCTTGCTCACGGATGGTAGCAGTACTGCAGACAAAACATATAAATCATGACAAGCTACACCTTGTCCAAAACGCGCTGGTCTGTTTTGAAGTGGAACTCCATTCATCATACAGGAATCTCGTCGAGCCAGCTTCACCACAAGAGCACCAGCCTTGAGACCAGTGGCGCGTCCAACCCGTACAACAGTCTCATGAGTGGAAGCACTTCCCATCCGAACATCGAACAGGTATCACTCCACTGGGCGTATATTGAGGACGGCACCCAGCTGTTCTCCACCTGTTCAGTCAGCTGAGTCAGTTTAGCGATCCTGAAGCAGAGCAACCAGCAGGATCCACACCACACGGTTCCGGCAGCAGCTCGACCTGAAGGACCTTACTGCAGCTGCCACAAGCAGCCGGCCGTCGCTCAAGGAGCTTCACCTCCTCCAACTTGGCCTCCTGTGGACACGGTGATACAAGTACTTTTTACTGGAACTTAGACTATCACCGGGGCTTAATGGAGTTTGTTACTATACTATCGAACGCACTTCGTCACACATCCTGAATAGCAGCCTATGCCAGTCGAACGTCAGATATTTTATCACTATGGTAAACTTTCTCCGTGACCCGTCATAATGATTTCTTCAGCCGAATTGATAATCATTCAAGTGTCTTGATGGACAGAGAGTAAATACTCTTGTTTATCAATCATTACTCTGCATTTAAGTCCAGTTAGCGCACTAAATCAATGCTGACCAAGGTGTTTTTGTATGGGATAAC
This sequence comes from Schistocerca gregaria, assembly GCF_023897955.1. Taxonomy (NCBI): domain Eukaryota; kingdom Metazoa; phylum Arthropoda; class Insecta; order Orthoptera; family Acrididae; genus Schistocerca; species Schistocerca gregaria. The sequence goes on along the minus strand of NC_064923.1, from coordinate 631,553,305 downwards.
AATAAATACTAATTGCCTATGACCTGAAAGAATTAGTTATTGATTGATTCCAAGGCGGAGAATGCTGCAAACATAGAAAATATTACAAGATCATAAACAGTCAAGCAAAATCTTATAACTGCCTAGTAAATGTTTCACTTAATTGCCCAGTGCCTTGCATATACGTGGCCTACCAAACCATGCTCTTCTACCATTTACAAAGCACCCAAAAAAGTGTCTGAGTGGAACTTAACCTTGGAGCTGGTTTGCTCGGACACAGTGGTCACTGAGTGGAAAGTCACTAAGCTTCTTCCATAATTTATTTTGACGCCAAAGTAAACAGTACACACGTCGGTACTTGAGGACAGAAAAAGATATACATAATTAAAAACATTTGTTTCTAGTGAAACAAAGCATAAACATTATTGATTCCAGAGCTGTGCAATTAATGCGCTTGAGTTGGAGTGGGGGAAGAGAGGGGAGAGGAAGAAGACAATTTCAGTTAAATCTGTGCTTGTATTAAATTTCTTGACTCAAGTTAATTCTGTGCGATTTTAAGTCCATTAATTCCAGACAGCTGTCTCAATTCTATTTCCTCGTAACCTTGCAAATTATTTTTTCCAGAATCAGTTGTCTTAAACGGTCACGGCTGACCAGTAAAACTGTTTAAAAATTAAATGGAGAAGTAACTTAGCATTGAATAAGTGGTCGCTACTAGCCAATACTGAGTAGATTAAATAATAGAAGGTATAATTTACTGAGAGAACGTCCGTGACCAAGAAGCAGCGTCAGTACACAATTACATAAATTTTATCATGCAAATATTATTAAGCAGTAAAAACAGTTGGATTAAATACTGAAGGAAAATAATACAGCCTTAACAAAGCGGCCGTGACTGTCTAATAAAAATGTTGGATTACATATTCAAAGCAATTAACACTTCATGAAGCATCTGGTCATTACTGCACAGCAGCTAAGTTACTTACACAATGGGAGGCGTGATTTTTCTGAGAGTACCTCCACGAAAAACTGGTAGTATTGCTTTCGCAATGACGCTCGTAACTAACCTGTAAAAGTAAACAGATTTAATATTTAAAAGCAAAATAACACAGCATTAAGCAAGTGGGCGTCATCAGTCAAGAGTTAAACCAATTACGCTATTTCATGAGTAATTCGACTGAGAGAACAGTTAAATACAATCTTTGTAAAAAACAAACATGGTCTTAACAAAGAGGCCGTTTTTTAACCAATGACTAAGTCATCGTATTTTAGAAGTGGGAGATGACAAACGTCAGGGTATTTAAACTTACTGAGACTTAATTAAGCCAGAAAAACGGCCAAAATAAGTCAAGGGAGTCCAGAAACATTTAGAAAAAACACATTTATTCAACCTCCAACAGCACTGCTGTGCATAAGAAAGGGAAAACCACGAATAAGTACAGGCGTGGCTTCGGAGAATCCTTGTAAATGTCACGCAGCTATGGCCGGACTGCAGTACTTAAGGGACCGACTGGCACATCAGATAGCAGGTGCGGGCAATGTTGCTATTTAGCAAACGATTCTGCGTGGCAGGATTATGACACCGTCCCGAGGAGAGAAGACACGGCCTGGCGGGCCCTGTGTACAAGTGTGAAGTTATCAGGGCAGCAGAGGGCACAGCCGTGCTGTGAGGAACCCATATGGTACAGTTGCAACAGCGCCTAGTGACCTATGTGTAGGGGCCGAAGTGAGCCGGGGACACTGACTCCATTTGCTACCTCAAGAAGAAAAAAGGGAAAAGTATAAACAAACGAACCCAGAGGCTCAAGTCAGGCAATCGTATTGCATTCTGACAGCGTCTAGGACAGGAGATAATGACGACTGTTAAAGTTGTAGGCTAACCACGACGACCTTCTGGTGATGGATATCGGAGTCCAACAAGCCATTTGAAACTACCACAAACGTCTGCTGAGCAGGCGCACCACAGATGGTGGCGGGGCAGGCCATACGTTCGGAGCTGCAACGGAGCGAGAGGGCTGCTGGCAGCCGCTAAATGAGCGACATCGTCCGGCAGACTGCAGGGTACCGTCTGCAGGGGCGTGACCGGGGGCCAACTCGCGGCCTCCTGGGTGCAGAGCTGTCTGCGGCGACTGACCGAGCTGCCCTAGGCGGACGGCGGGAGCTGGCAAAGCTGGATTACAGGACGCCGACAAAGTACCAATACCGCGTGGTGCCTTCACAAGGATAAGCGAAAGACCGGCCGTTGGTCTTCGATCCAGAAAAGCGAGTGAATCTTTGGCCGGTGTTTTTTGTATGTATCAGCCGCTCTCTCTCAAACCACACCTTGGTTGTTCTGAGACATTGCAACCCATGAGTACGGGTGATTGTAACAATCTGGTGCGCGAAGTGGTCTGAGCCGTGGCTGGCTCATGTTATGCATTGGATTAAACCTTGGTTGCTATTCTGTGTTTAGTCTCTCGCGGTTATCGCGATTATGCTGTTATGCTCTCTCTCCGCGAGTGGCACCAGCGGTGTGTATCGATATTACCACCTTTTACTATATTTGGCCTAGCTCTTATACACTCCTGGAAATGGAAAAAAGAACACATTGACACCGGTGTGTCAGACCCATCATACTTGCTCCGGACACTGCGAGAGGGCTGTACAAGCAATGATCACACGCACGGCACAGCGGAAACACCAGGAACCGCGGTGTTGGCCGTCGAATAGTGCTAGCTGCGCAGCATTTGTGCACCGCCGCCGTCAGTGTCAGCCAGTTTGCCGTGGCATACGGAGCTCCATCGCAGTCTTTAAGACTGGTAGCATGCCGCGACAGCGTGGACGTGAACCGTATGTGCAGTTAACGGACTTTGAGCGAGGGCGTATAGTGGGCATGCGGGAGGTCGGGTGGACGTACCGCCGAATTGCTCAACACGTTGGGCGTGAGGTCTCCACAGTACATCGATGTTGTCGCCAGTGGTCGGCGGAACGTGCACGTGCCCGTCGACCTGGGACCGGACCGCAACGACGCACGGATGCACGCCAAGACCGTAGGATCCTACGCAGTGCCGTAGGGGACCGCACCGCCACTTCCCAGCAAATTAGGGACACTGTTGCTCCTGGGGTATCGGCGAGGACCATTCGCAACCGTCTCCATGAAGCTGGGCTACGGTCCCGCACACCGTTAGGCCGTCTTCCGCTCACGCCCCAACATCGTGCAGCCCGCCTCCAGTGGTGTCGCGACAGGCGTGAATGGAGGGACGAATGGAGACGTGTCGTCTTCAGCGATGAGAGTCGCTTCTGCCTTGATGCCAATGATGGTCGTATGCGTGTTTGGCGCCGTGCAGGTGAGCGCCACAATCAGGACTGCATACGACCGAGGCACACAGGGCCAACACCCGGCATCATGGTGTGGGGAGCGATCTCCTACACTGGCCGTACACCTCTGGTGATCGTCGAGGGGACACTGAATAGTGCACGGTACATCCGAACCGTCATCGAACCCATCGTTCTACCATTCGTAGACCGGCAAGGGAACTTGCTGTTCCAACAGGACAATGCACGTCCGCATGTATCCCGTGCCACCCAACGTGCTCTAGAAGGTGTAAGTCAACTACCCTGGCCAGCAAGATCTCCGGATCTGTCCCCCATTGAGCATGTTTGGGACTGGATGAAGCGTCGTCTCACGCGGTCTGCACGTCCAGCACGAACGCTGGTCCAACTGAGGCGCCAGGTGGAAATGGCATGGCAAGCCGTTCCACAGGACTACATCCAGCATCTCTACGATCGTCTCCATGGAAGAATAGCAGCCTCCATTGCTGCGAAAGGTGGATATACACTGTACTAGTGCCGACATTGTGCATGCTCTGTTGCCTGTGTCTATGTGCCTGTGGTTCTGTCAGTGTGATCATGTGATGTATCTGACCCCAGGAATGTGTCAATAAAGTTTCCCCTTCCTGGGACAATGAATTCACGGTGTTCTTATTTCAATTTCCAGGAGTGTAGTTGCCGGCTGTGCTGTGTGTGACCAGGTGGTCGGTTGGCGTGGAGCAGCGAGGAAATCTCCACTGCGCGTCGTTTGGCCGGGGCCACTGGCAGCTTCTAAGCGCGGTCGCAGTGTGGGGTGCTGTTGCCATTGCTACGAGGTCTGTGGCATCACCGATCCTGGCCACGAAAGTTGAGTTTTGACTTAATCTACTAGCAACTCACTACTGTTTACATTGTGTTGTTGGGATTCCTTGTCAGCTGTTGGGACATTACCGTGAGCCACAATGTGTGTTTTCAAGCTGGCAGATTTTAGCCACCCTCCGGTGGAGTTGAACTGTACTTGGTTATTTTGAATTGAAGTGCACCAGCTCAATCTTCTGCCTTGTGTCCGATAACGTTCCGGTTACCTGCCCTGGCCGTTGACGTAAATTCAGGGAGTATATTTTCCTCGTCGTGTTGTCGCTGTCCAGCATGGGTGTAGTTTGATAGCTCCATGTATGATTGGTTGTGGGCGCCAATAACTTGTGCGTTGTTCCATTGAACTCTCTGTTGCGCCGTGCTAAGGTGAAGTGGAAGTTATCTTGTCGGTGGGTCCATTGACTGTCTGCCGGTTGGGTTGTCGTAGGGTCGAGAATGGTTGGGCCGACTGCCTGACTTACTTAAGTGAGCGTTAGTGTTTGAATTCTAGGCCGAACCTCGGAAACTTCTGAGCTCCGTTGGGTGTGCTGCCTTTTCTTATTCGTTCTTGTTGTTGGTATTTTTTTGGCTTCTAGCAGATGTTTAAATTAAGGTCGTTTTGCCCTTAAGGTCTAAGATTGTTTGGGCCTTCAGCCTAATTTAAAGAACTTTTTAAAAATTTAATTTTGTTGAGTCTTAAGTGATGGGCCTTCAGCCGATTTTAAATTAAAGTTGTTTTGCTCTTAAGGTGTCAGATAGTTTGGGCCTTCAGCCTAATTAAAGAACTCTTTTAAGATAAGGCCTTTTGCCTTTTCAAAATTCTGATATTAAGTTATTGGGTTCCAGCAGATTTTAAATTAAAGTCGTCTTGTCCTTAAGGCATGAGAGTGTATGGCGTATTCAGCCGGTTATTAAGTTCCAAAAGTTAATGGTTTTTCTTTTAAATTTTCTTCGCTCTTGCAATTGGTCAAATAAATAAAGTTGTATGTTCGAGTGTAACTGAAAGCCGCTTATTTTGGCCCCTTTCCACAATTTAAACTACCTGTCCTGTCCTGCGGGTTTAGCAGGACGTACCATGGTCGTTTCGCTATCCCACACAACAAGTTAGAGTCGGAAAGTGTTCGTCCACGTCTACATCATCTACATCACACTCCTCAAGCCACCTAATTGTGTATGGTGGAGGGTACTTTCGGTACCACTGTCTGATCCCTCCAACCCTGTTCCACTCGCAAATAGTGCGTGGGAAGAATGACTGTCGGTAAGCCTCTGTATTAGCTGTAACTTCTCGAATTTCCTCCTCGTGTGCAGTACGCGAGATGTGTGTGGGATGAAGTAATATATTGTCCGACTCCTCCTGAACAGTGCTGTCCCGAAATTTCAACAGTAAATCTCTCCGTGACGCACAACACTTCTCTTGTAACGTCTGACAGTGGAGTTGGTTTAGCATCTCCGAAGCGCTATCTCTCCAGCTAAACGATCCTGTGACGAAACGCGCCGCTCTTCGTTGGATCTTCTCTATTTCCTCTTACAGTTCTACCGGATAAGGATCCCAGATATATGACCAAAAGAGTCGGGTGAATAAGCGCCTTATAAGCCTCTTCTTTCATGGATGAGCTACATTTCCTTACGATTCTTACGACTAATCTGAGTCTGGCTCTGCTTTTCCCACTATGTGTTCCATGTGGTCATTCCACTTAAGGTCGCTCTGGTTAGAACACCTAGATATTTTACGGCAGACGCTGTCTCCAGCTGTTTGTCTTCAATAGTGTAGCTGTACAGTAGTGGATTTCTTTTCTTACGTTTGCGCAATATGTTACATTTATTTACGTTCAGGGTCAACTGCCAGAGTCTGCGCTATTCATCAATTCTGTGCAGGTCGTTCTGCAAATTCTTCCTATCTGCTAGCGTTGCTACTTTGTTGTAGACAACTGCGAATAGCCATAAAGGTGCATCCGACGCTTTCTACTAGATCATATATATTGTAAACAGCGACGGTCCTATCACACTTTCCTCTGGTAGACCGGATATTACCTTTACATCTGTCGATTTAGTTCTGTTAAGAACGACGTGTAGGGCTCTATCTCCAAGCAATATATATATATATATATATATATATATATATATATATATATATATATATATATATATTGTAAACAGCGACGGTCCTATCACACTTTCCTCTGGTAGACCGGATATTACCTTTACATCTGTCGATTTAGTTCTGTTAAGAACGACGTGTAGGGCTCTATCTCCAAGCAAGTCTTGAATCCAATCGCAAGTCTGCTCCGATACTCCGTAACCTTGTTTCGTTAAACTTCAACGCGGGACGGTGTCAAATCAAGCAACACGACATCAACCTGAGCGCCGTTGCCCACTGCACTGTGGATCTCATGGAGGAACGGAGCGAGCTGTTTCACAGGATCTCTGTTTGGGGAATACATGTTGAATTTTATAGAGGAGATACTCATTTTCCAAAAACTTCATAATTCTTGAGCATAAAACATGTTCCATAATTTTAGAACAGATTGACGTCAACGATATAGATCTATGATTGTGAGGATTTGGCCTACGGCCACACTACGTCCTGGTGAGAGCTGGTTTTGGTGAGTGGTGAGTGAGGCAGTGGCACTTGGTGTCGGTTGGATGGTACCAGCTCAGCACAATGTAGTGCAGTGAGTCTAACTTTTATTTATACTATTTTTGATGCTAGCTGTCGTTGTCAGAGTTAGTTATGTAAGCTAGGGTATATGATGCTTACAGCAACTTCTGTTGATCGATAGGAACTCATAGACTTATCTTTGTCTAGAAGTAATGGTGGACGTGATGATTTAGTACCAGTGGGGTGTACACTTTGCAATTTGTTTGGGCACGAGTTGCCGTGTACCAGAGCTGTAGCAGCTGTTGGTTTTGTATTTAGGCGTACTGGTCATCCGCGTAGTAGTTCTGCAAAGTGTAAATGGGTGATGGTTCGACAGAGTGATAAGTTCGAGGTTTTTTGTTGGGTTAAATGGGAGATGTTTGCTTTTGTTTTTTAATCAACTGAATTAAAGTGGAAGTAAAGGACGCAAAATTGTGGAAACAAGTGCTACTACCTCAGATGCAGTCGCTGCTTTAATTCAGCAAGTGCACGCATTTACAGAGCAGTTTGAGAGCATGAAGGATAGAAATTTCTGAATTAATCGTGAGTGAAAGAGAGTCACGATCAGAAACTGTCAGAGACACGGGAAAGTAAGTCTGGATTGAGATCGCATTGATTAACCCGTTCTCGAGCAAGGCAATGAAGGTAGTAACAGTTTTCGTTAAGGATGTTGTGGACGCTGAGGAAGCACATGGGTGGTCATATGAAGTAACCTTGTACATCACTAATATGCGTACAGCTCCTAGGATTATAACACAAAGATGAGGTGGGTATGGCTACAAAGCAGAGAGTGGACCACCAAGTTTCCAGATCTGAAGTCTAGTGTTATAGATGTGGTCGGGTAGGGCATGTAAAGAAGCAGTGTACGCGGCCAGAATGCCACGTCAATGGCATAGTGGGCTTCTGAACATTCGACTGTCAGGGTAGGAAGGGTGGAAAGCACCGGCAAGGGAAGCAGCAGTTAAACGCAGACTGGATTACTACATCTGTCGGAAGACAGTCCTGATAGACCGTAACACGACACAAATAATTGCACAGATGGAATGCAGCTTAGTGGGCTTGGTGAATGACCGAAAAGAGATTTTTGGCAGAGACAGGTACGTATGTTGTAAGTAGGCCGTTTAGGTTCTCATGTTGGTAACGCCACGTAGTGCTCTGTATGAAAATCAGTGGCTGCGCTTTGTGCAATCTGTGGCTGGTTTGCATTGTTGTTGGACATTGTAGTGTTGGGCAGTTGACTGTTACCAGCACGTAGCGTTGCGCAGTTGGAGGTGAACCGCCAGCAGTGCTGGATGTGGGGAGAAAAATAGCGGAGTTTTGAAGTTTGTAAGACTGGATGTCATGAACTGCTATATATATTATGACTTTTGAACACTATTAAGGTAAATACATTGTTTGTTCTCTATCAAAAGCTTTCATTTGTTAACAATGCCCATCATTGGTTAGTGCCTTTAGTAGTTTGAATCTTTTATTTAGCTGGCAGTAGTGGCGTTTGCTGTATTGCAGTAGTTCGAGTAACGAAGATTTTTGTGAGATAAGTGATTTGTGAAACGTATAGGTTAATGTTAGTCAGGGCCATTCTTCTGTAGGGATTTTTGAAAGTCATATTGCGTTGCGCCAAAAATATAGTGTGTCAGTTTAAGCACAGTCATGTATAATTGTTCTAAGCTGACGTCTCATATATCGACCCTTAGCCGAGGATACCTCACTGGAATCTTCTGATTTTTTTATTGTAGTTCGTGTAATTAGTGTAGCTATTGTTTATTGCTAGCGCGTAATTGTAGACAGAATCTCCTTTGTACTTGCAGTCTTTCATTGTTGTACAGTAAAACAGTTGTGGCATGCATGTAGATTTGCACTAAGTATTTCGCAGATGCGCTTGAAATTAACTAGATATTATTTTCAGTGCTATGTTAATGTGTTTTCTTATTTTTGCTCTTCAAATTGTGCATTTGTGTGTTATCGTGTGAAATATTGTGACAATTATGGCGTGTGTAAAACGTAATACTAGGTTCCAAAGTAAACTGAGAAATGACAGTGAAGACGGAAGTAGTGTGTTAGCGCCGCTGAGTAATGAATTATCTAATGTTCAAAGAAGTAATTTGGTAACTGTGCATACGGAAATGGAGCGGGCTGCAAATGATGGCGTAGACAGTGAAACAAGTAGTGATCAGGGAAGCATTATCGATCGATCGGTCGGCAACAGCTCGCCTCAGGAATCCGAAATGACAGGGCACAATCTTGCAAATACTGTAGATTCAGGTTTTGCGTCCTCACCGGTTTCTCAAATAAGTCAAGACACATTTTCTGCTTTTCAAAATGCGAATATTGCCGGTTCAAATGCACTGCGGAATAACACTGAGGAACATATTTCAGACACCAGTGCATTGTTATTACAGTTTATGCAACAAATGGGACAAAGGCTACAATAGTTAGACACACTGCAACACCACCAGAGATAAACACAGCAACAGTTAGACACAATGGAACAAAATCTTCGGAGGTTAGACACCACACTTGAACAAACACGTGAAGATTTGACTACTGAGTTACATAACATTGAATCGAAATGTCAAAAAGTCTGTAATGACGTAAAAACACAAATTTGTGAGCATTTTCAACCAATTTTTTAGCGGCATGAAAATGCATTACAGAATGACGAAGCAGCCATAAAAGAACTACAAACTATTGTTCGTGCAAATCATGAGACCTTGCAAGCTAAAATTGACTCCGTTGCATCTCCCGATTCGGTTACGCAACTTGCAAAAACTCAGGAAAAGTTAAAGGACTCAGTAGATACGATTTAAACGCAAAAGGACACTCTGAAACTTGGTTCAGAAAAACACACAGAGGAAATAATTTCACTATCGTATAAAGTAGCCGAACTTTCAGATCAGTTCACTAACTTATCTACAAAGGTAGATGATGATCTGAATGACACAAGAACTTTAGCCTTCACTGACACTGAAGACTATGAACAAATTAGAAAATTCAAACAGAATCACAATCAAATCAATACACAGTACAAAAGAGAAATCCGGGATGTACAAGATCAGTTGGCACAAGTAATACAAGAATTACATATTTCAGAGGGCACTCGCGCTCCATTATGGGAAGAGGGACATAGAAATACGGAACAACCACAAAATAATAACACAGGACACTTCGGAAATTATGAAAGGAATTGGCAAGGCGCATTGAATTTTGAGAGGGAACCGCCGAAACGAAGTAACAATGAGCGATGTGCGACTCGCCGACACGATGATATTGACTATAAGCTGTTAATTACTGCACCTAAATTCAAAACATTTAAGAATTCTAGCAACGACACTCATCCATGAGCATGGTTTCATCTTTCTCTCATTGTTTTCCTCCGAACTGGTCATTGCACCACAGATTAGAATTTGTGTGGCTACTTAGAGAATGAAACAGCTGTAAGAATGCGATCGGTCATTCATGATTGACACAGTGAAGGATAATTTTATCATGCCTTCCTCAGCTAAACAAGACGGAGTAAAACATAGCATCATAATTATGAAACATGTTGAACAATCTGAATTCTACAGTCCTGTGAAATATTTTGAAGACATGTTGCACAAGAATCTGTACCTGTCAAACCCATACAACTCCTCAGAACTCATCCGCATTTGCTTAATCAAATTACCTGAACATTTACGACATATTATTTTGACAGGACGTTGCAAAGACGACATTGAAGCTTTTCAGGGACTCTTACGAGAATTAAAAATTGACACAGACAATCGCGGAACGCGAAAACAGGAACGCAACAATTACAGTTTACATCCGTCGCAATTGCGCGATGAAAGAAATAATAACTGGACACGACAAGGTTATTCTCACAGCACAAGTCGTGGCCAAAACAGACACCACCCGTATGATAACCGTTGGCAGAGTAGCAATAATTACAGGGAAAGATCACCTCTCCACGGTAGTGACTATCACAGAGACAATCAGATAAACAGACAATATGGGAACCAAAATAATTATTATCAAGGGAGACAGAATAACTTCAGACGCAACGGTCCTGCGGGTAGTTACGATTCAGCGAGAAATTCTCCACCACGTGACCGACAAGAAAGAAACTATGAAGTCTACCGACATGACGACAGTCGATAAAATCATGACAGACCTGAATTTCATCAGAACTGGCGAGATTCAAACAGAGCAGGGCGCTCTCGACGAGGTGAATTTGTAGAAGTTAGGTCTCCTAATCCCAATAACGACGCGCGCCAACAGAGAGACACACCGAGCGAGGTGGCGCGGTGGTTAGTACACTGGACTCGCATTCGGGAGGACGACGGTTCAATCCCGTCTCCGGCCATCCTGATTTACGTTTTCCGTGGTTTCCCTAAATCGTTTTAGGCAAATGCCGGGATGGTTCCTTTGAAAGGGCACGGCCGAATTCCTTCCCAATCCTTCACTAACCCGAGCTTGCGCTCCGTTTCTAATGACCTCGTTGTCGACGGGACGTTAAACATTAAACACCAACACCACCACCGCCACCACCACCACCACCACCACCACCAACAACAACAGAGAGACAGACAGATAATGACTCGCACCACAGGCAGCCACGTGCGCCCGCTGGCTCTGAGAAAAATAAGATAAGACGCTAGCCTTCAAAAAAATTTTAGCATTCCTTACCGACGTATACAACAAAATTTGCTTTGAAGTTGAAACTCTGCCCACTGGAGAGTAGAGGATTGCACCACATTTCACATGTAAAACCGTTTATTGAGAGATAATCTGATTTTTTAACTTTGTCTTTGCCATAAGACTTTTCGCTTCACATTTCTAGTATTCTTTGTCAGACTTAAGAAACTGTTACCATGCAACAATGTTTGAAGTTAAATATCCAGTCTAGAACCCAGGGAACATATTTAGACAGTATTTACGAGTACATTGTTATAGTGAAGAGACGACACAGTGTTATTGTGTGTGTACATTCTTGCTTGTTAGTTGCACGATTACGTAACTACTATAAGGCTGACGTACTTAGAACATGTACTGGTACTGCTAATGAGATTTTAATGCAGCATTTTGGTTTACTTGAAAGTACATCCTGGATTTAAAGTACTTCCTGAGAGATACCAGATGACACGGTGGTTAGTTTGACAGCTACACGATTATATCACGACGCTACTAATATGTGACACAATTTACATTGTTGCTTTTGCGGTGTATCTGTTTTATATCTGCACAGCTTTTCTGTATTATTCTGGAAAGTGAAACATGTTATAGTAGTAACTTTTGTGCTATAGCTACAATGAGATAGCCTTTTCCGTAGCACAACAATACGTTACGTTATAGTACTTTCTTGATCACGGTTGTTGTTGTTGCTTTCTTCAGTCCTGAGACTGGTTTGATGCAGCTCTCCATGCTACTCTATCCTGTGCAAGGTTCTTCACCTCCCAGTACCGACTGCAGTCTACATACTTCTGAATCTGCTTAGTGTATTCATCTCTTGGTCTCTCTCTACGATTTTTACCCTCCACGCTGCCCTCCAATGCTAAATTTGTGATCCCTTGATGCCTCAAAACATGTCCTACTAACAGATCCCTTCTTCTAGTCAAGTTGTGCCACAAACTTCGCTTCTCCCCAATCCTATTCAGTACCTTCTCATTAGTTACGTGATCTATCCACCTTATCTTCAGCATTCTTCTGTAGCACCACATTTCGAAAGCTTCTATTCTCTTCTTGTCCAAACTAGTTATCGTCCATGTTTCACTTCCATAATGACTACACTCCAAACAAATACTTTCAGAAACGACTTCCTGATGTATAAATCTATATTCGATGTTAACAAATTTATCTTCTTCAGAAACGCTTTCCTGGCCATTGCCAGTCTACATTTTATATCCTCTCCACTGCGACCATCATCAGTTATTTTACTTCCTAAATAGCAAAACTCCTTTACTACTTTAATTGTCTCATTTCATAATCTAATTCCCTCAGCATCACTCGATTTAATTTGACTACATTCCATTATCCTCGTTTTGCTTTTGTTGTTGTTCATCTTATTCCATTCCGTTCAACTGCTCTTCCAAGTCCTTTGCCGTCTCTGACAGAATTACAATGTCATCGGCGAACCTCAAAGTTTTTATTTCTTCTCCCTGGATTTTAATACCTACTCCAAATTTTTCTTTTGTTTCCTTCACCGCTTGCTCAATATACAGATTGAATAACATCGGGGAGAGGCTACAACCCTGTCTCACTCCTTTCGCAACCACTGCTTCCCTTTCATGCCCCTCGACTCTTATAACTGCCATCTGGTTTCTGTACAAATTGTAAATAGCCTTTCACTGCCTGTATTTTACCCCTGCCACTTTCAGAATTTGAAATAGTGTTTCATTCAACATGGTCAAAAGCTTTCTCTAAGTCTACAAATGCTAGAAATGTACGTTTGCCTTTCCTTAATCTGTCTTCTCAGATAAGTCGTAAGGTCAGTATTGCCTTACGTGTTCCAACATTTCTACGGAATCCAAACTGATCCTCCCCGAGGTCCGCATCTACCAATTTTTTCCATTCGTCTGTAAAGAATTCGCGATAGTATTTTGCAGCGGTGACTTATTAAACTGATAGTTCGGTAATTTTCACATCTGGCAGCCCCTGCTTTCTTTGGGATTGGGATTATTATATTCTTCTTGAAGTCTAAGGGTATTTCGCCTGTCTCATACATCTTGCTTACCAGCTGGTAGAGTTTTGTCATGACTGGCTCTCCCAAGGCCGTCAATAGATCTAATAGAATGTTGTCTACTCCAGGCGCCTTGTTTCGACTCAGGTCTTTCAGTGCTCTGTCAAACTCTTCACGCAGTATCGTATCTCCCATTTCGTCTTCATCTTCATCCTCTTCCATTTCAATAATATTGTCCTCAAGTACATCGCCCTTGTATAAACCTTCTATATACTCCTTCCACCTTTCTGCCTTCCCCTCTTTGCTTAGAATTGGGTTGCCATCTGAGCTCTTGATATTCATACATGTGGTTCTTTCCTCCAAAGGTCTCTTTAATTTTCCTGTAGGCAGTATCTATCTTACCCCTAGTAAGATAAGCTTCTACATCCTTACATTTGTCCTCTAGCCATCCCTGCTTAGCCATTATGCTCTTCCTGTCGATCTCATTTTTGAGACGTTTGTATTCCTTTTTGCCTGCTTCATTTACTGCATTTTTATATTTTCTCCTTTCATCAATTAAATTCATTATTTCTTCTGTTACCCAAGGATTTCTAGCAGCCCTCGTCTTTTTACCTACTTTATCCTCTGCTGCCTTCACTACTTTATCCCTCAGAGCTACCCATTCTTCTTCTATTGTGTTCCTTTCCCCCATTCCTGTCAATTGTTCCCTTATGCTCTCCTTGAAACTCTGTACAACCTCTGGTACTTTCAGCTTATCCAGATCCCATGTCCTTAAATTCCCACCTTTTTGCAGTTTATTCAGTTTTAACCTACAGGTCATAACCAATAGATTGTGGTTAGAGTTCACATCTGCCCCTGGAAATGTCCTATAATTTAAAACCTGATTCCTAAATCTCTGTCTTACCATTATATAATCTATTTGACATCTTTTAGTGTCTCCAGGATTCTTCCATGTATACAACCTTCTTTTATGATTCTTGAACCAAGTGTTAGCTATGATTAAGTTATGCTCTGTGCAAAATTCTACCAGACGGCTTCCTTCTTTCATTTCTTAGCCCCAATCCATAATCACCTACTATGTTTCCTTCTCTCCCTTTTCCTACTGACGAATTCCAGTCACCCATGACTATTAAATTTTCGTCTCCCTTCACTACTTGAATAATTTCTTTTATCTCATCATACATTTCATCAATTCCTTCATCATCAGCGGAGCTAGTTGGCATATAAACTTGTACTACTGTAGTAGGCATAGGCTGTGTGTCTATCTTGGCCACAATAATGCGTTCACTATCCTGTTTGTAGTAGCTTACCCCCACTTCTATTTTTTTATTCATTATTAAACCTACTCCTGCATTACCCCTATTTGATTTTGTATTTATAACCCTGTATTCACCTGACCAAAAGTCTTGTTCCTCCTGCCACCGAACTTCACTAATTCCCACTATATCTAACTTTAACCTATCCATTTCCCTTTTTAAATTTTCTAACCTACCTGCCCGATTAAGGGATCTGACATTCCATGCTCCGATCCATATAACGCCAGTTTTCTTTCTCCTGATAACGACGTCCTCCTGAGTAGTCCCCGCCCGGAGATCAGATGGGGGGCTATTTTACCTCCGGAATATTTTACCCAAGAGGACGCCATCATCATTTAATCATACAGTAAAGTTGCTTGTCCTCGGGAAAAATTACGGCTGTAATTTCCCCTTGCTTTCAACCGTTCGCAGTACCAGCAAAGCAAGGCCGTTTTGGTTAATGTTACAAGGCCAGATCAGTCAACCATCCAGACTGTTGCCCCTGCAACTACTGAAAAGGCTGCTGCCCCTCTTCAGGAACCACACGTTTGTCTGGCCTCTCAACAGATACCCCTCAGTTGTGGTTGCACCTACGGTATGGCCATCTAAATCGCTGAGGCATGCAAGCCTCCCCACCAACGGCAAGGTCCATGGTTCATGGGGGGGTTGATCACGGTAAAGTACGTAATAACTACGATATCTATACGCAAAGCATTTCACTTTCGTTTATGATGAGGTAAGTACATTGACTTCAGCAGAACTTTGCTTACAGAGGACGATAACTACGACACTTCCACAGAATAATCTTACAGCAAGTTGCACATTTAGCGCTACAGGACACGCATTTGAGTGATTAATTTTGTACTTAAAACATTTATTTTTCAAGATTTTTGAATTACAAAGGCAGTTTTCCATGATACATTTCATTCCATTGCTGTAATCTGTAACACCTGAGGGTATAATTACATTAATCCTCAGGGGGGTGCACGCTTACTTTGTGTACCATGTGTGTGGCAAGCACGAGGAGCCCTAGCTAATATGGTATTTGCTTATACAACTTTAAACATCGGTACCATATTTCTCTAACTCATAATTACACAGATATTTGATAATTTAACTGAGAGAGAGACAAAGATTTTATTACTACGTCAATGACAGATGTTTACGCAATTACACAGTTGGATAACTTCACACTTACGAAATTGTATTTTGTCTGTACTTTGTGAACTGTTCATATTTTTTCGGAACCATTGTGATAATATGAGAGCTTTGAATGTCGTATTTGGTTTGGGATCATGATTTTTAAAGTACGTTTGAGGTAAATTACACTATTGAAATGAGCAGAGAATTTTTAGGTTTTGAAATTATTGCAGAAAGCTATGACGTTTTTTAGATTTGACTGAGGTGTTATGATGTTATTATTACGACGACGATGTGTATTATGCTGCTGAGGTATGTTTATGATCAATAAGCTGATGCTATATGACGAATTTGATTATGCTACATATCTGTTATGATGCAAATATTGAAGAAGTGTCGACGAATATGTATATGTGTAACAAGGTAAGGAATAATGAGTAGTGGTTAGGGACTCTGGCTTGTGAAAACGGATGTTGGAAACCAAGAATCTTACTTTAAGAGTTATGAAATGTGTAAATGCGTGAATGTACCACAATGGTGACGAAAATTGTTTGGACACTGTTATATTTACAGGATTTTGTTTCTACACATCTGTAATGCAAATTCTCTACCTCTGAAATTTTTATATGAGACTGTCACTGTAGCGGAAACTGATGTCGTAAATACTTCGGTAAGGAAGGTAGGTCACCCAGACATAATGCGTTTTGGGCGCCCAGCTGAGAGATAGTCGTCTGATAAAAGAAAGGCAGTAGGTGGAGAGAAAAAAAAAGAGGCTATTATCCTCGCTATTGACATTTCCTTGTCCAAAGCATCGCAAATACGACACGCTAAAACTTGAAAACATATGATTACACTGTGTAGCTCTTAATTTATGATATTTACTAAAATGCCTAATGACATGATGAGAAACATTTTAGATATATTTTCTTTCTAGTTGAGAGATTGCTCATTTTGTTTAATATCTGGTTTCCAGCTGTGTTGCAGCATTGGTTTTATAAAATAAAATTAAGTGCATTGGCTAATGTGAACACTTTCTGCCAACAGATCTATTAAATAATAATTTTATGATCCATATTCTTCGAAAAAGAAGCGTTTGGGATGGAAAGAACAATAAGAAGGGATTAATAACAGTAACTGCATACATAGTTTCTTTTCAACTGCTTGGTAAATTTTTTGGTAGAGTAAGTTATCGTGATGCATCACTCTAGTGTTAAGACGTGGCATAGATATTAAACATGGCTATTTTTAGTGTAATATTTTTTCTGCTTGAGCTTTGTCATGTTTAGATATAAGTTATTGCATTTTCTGCTGCTGTTTGCCAGGCATAGTGCTACTAAATTTCACTTTGTATTACTCCGTTAAGCCAGTTTTACTATGGATGTATTTTTCGTGTTTGCTGTGCATTGCCTTATATTAGTTGTAATATTGCATTTGTTTTGCTAATTTATGCTACTTGCTTTGCTAATTTACATTTTTTATCATTGCTGTTTGTGTTAATTGTTTTCTGCTGCTGAATAGCCTCGTCCCTTCGTTTATGCATCTGAGCTCAGTAGATTTAAGTTAGCTTAAGAGGGGGTAGAATATATATGAGAAAGAGTTGCGATGAATTGGAAGAAATGCATTGAGAAGCTATAAGAAAATGGTTTGGCCAAAAAGTATTTTGAAAGAGGATATGAACAAAAAAGTAGGGTTTAGGGACAACAGGTTTAGGTAGGATTTTCTTGGAAATAAATGATCAGGTAAGATAATGGAAAATAAATAATGAGGTAAGAATTATGTGAACATACAAATACAGAAAGCATACTTCGATAGGATTTTTTTGGTGGAAACAAATGTTGAAATAAGACGAAAGATCTATGGAATGACATTTTGGGTTGGACTGCAGTACCAAATGTTACACTGAAAACAAACCCTGTATTTCCTTTTGTATTATTCTGCTATGTGTTTATGTATCCTTGTGTATTTGTCTTTATCCTGTCCTTATGTGTTTAGCTAATAAGATTTATGTTTTAGAATTTTTGAAATACTATGTTATTTTCTTTGTAAAGATGTTTAAAAATTATTTATTCCGTTTCGTTTAATGCTCATGTGTTAAGTTGATGTTTCAAAAGTTATTCTGATCTTTTATGTATTTACTTATGTCATAATTCCTGTAACACTGATGTATATGTTTATTTCGATTTTTTTGTAAAGCCCGTATTACTACAAATAATATCTGTATTGTTATGTTCTTTAATGATATATTTTGTACCTTTGTTATTGTATTCTCATGGTGTAAAATTGTAATTGACACCAGCTCATCAAAGTAAGTAATTTGTAAGTTACATTTCACTTCACACGTTCTGTTGGTCATAGTATACGCACAATATGGAAAATAAATGAAAGAGGACTGTTAGTGCTCCCACGTATGTTGATAAGTCAGCAAGGGACTGGATAACAGCATTGCTGGTTCTAAGGACAATTCCAAAAACTTCGTGAGTGCACAAGTGGTGGTTTATGGACTTGCTATATTGTCTGTAAGACTCTTCGATCGTGATTGTGCACCCGCACAGTCACAGCAGATGGCTTCTCGCCATCGCTACAAGGACTACAGTGGGTCTACATCTTTGATGACCCACCAATACTATTATTTCTACAAGGACCGCAGTGGGTCTTCCCCTCTGATGGCCCACCAATAACATAATCTCTACCACCCAGGACGACAGTGGGTCGACCAATATACTTCAACTTCGACTGCCTCGGCTGTGGGTTTGCTCTGTTATGGCCCATTACCTGTCTGCATGTCAAGAGTCAGCACTGTCTTTCCGTTGGAAGGACAACACTATTTCTTCAAGACTGCATGGAAATCCACTACTTCCGTGTGTATTTTCTTTTGTTGTTCAGACTTTGAGAAAAACACTGCAATTTTACTGTGATGAATGATCAGGACTGTCTTTATGGACTGTGAGAAAATTTTATTTTTTTACCAGCATTGTATGGATAAGTGTGTGCATTTCATTTCTTTGTTACTGTAATTGTGAAAAAAATTTTCAAACCTGTATTGGCCACTGCCCAAAACAATTGGTAAAAATTTTTGTGGGGAGCATGGGAGACATGTAAGTAGGCTGTTTAGGTTTTTGAATTGGTAACGCCACGTAGCATTCTGTATGAAAATCACTGGTTGCGATGTATGCAGTCTGTGGCTGGTTTGCATTGTTGTTGGCCATTGTAGTGTTGGGCAGTTGGCTGTTAACAGCACTTAGCGTTGCGCAGTTGGAGGTGAACCGCCAGCAGTGGTGGATGTGGGGAGAAAAATGGCGGAGTTTTGAAATTTGTATGACTGGATGTCATGAACTTCTATATATATTATGACTTTTGAACACTATTAAGGTAAATACATTGTTTGTTCTCTATCAAAATCTTTCATTTGTTAACTATGCCTATTAGTGGTTAGTGCCTTTAGTAGTTTGAATCTTTTATTTAGCTGGCAGTAGTGGCGCTTGCTGTATTGGAGTAGTTCGAGTAACGAAGATTTTTGTGAGGTAAGTAATTTGTGAAGCGTATAGGTTAATGATAGTCAGGGTCATTCCTTTGTAGCGTATTTTGAAAGTCAGATTGCGTTTCGCCAAGAAATATTGTGTGTCAGTTTAAGCACAGTCATGTATAATTGGACAAAGGGGACGTTTCAATGTGTGCGAATCAGTCTGGACCAAGTAGGAACAGAAGAGTTGGGCTACAGCGGTATAGGTTACGTTGGGTATGGTAATACCGGAATTTTGAGTCGGGAAACTAGGTTCAGCGAATGCATGGAGGTGTTGCCATGCATGGAGGTGTTGCAATGCGTAGGTGAAGGTTACTGAGTGATTCCCGGGCTAGACTTTCTCGACAAACATCACGTAAAGATTGATCTTTTGCAACACACAATGAAACTCAGTGGGATTTTGTTTGAACTTGTGGAAACAGTTGCAATTGATACAATGGCGCAATGTTCACCTAACTTGGGGTGAGATACACTAAACTGCATACGTTTTCAGTAAAGATCGATCAGCAGGATAAAATATCGGCAGGTGCGGGAATGATAGTGTGGGTTTCAGCGGATACCGACTTCCTGAGGGAAACATTATATGTAGTTGAACCGCTCATAAGCAATGAAGAGCTGTATAGTTAGGATTGTTTTATACCCAGGAGGTTAGCGCATGTGAGTGACATTAATGAGGAAGAGATGATTCCAGTTAGTGTGGATAACTTTAGCGGAGGGAAGGTGAATCTGTCAAAGGGTGCAATAATAGCAACTCTGGAAGTCTTGGAAGATGAGATTTTCGATAGGTCGAGCTTAGGGGAAAACCACAAGCAAAACGTCAATATGGAAGTGTCAGGTGGGAAAGTAGGTCATATGAAGGGCAGTGATCTAATGGCTATGGAGAACTTACTGTTGAGGTTTAGTGATTTATTTTGTGCAAACAGAGGTTTACAGGCAACCCCGTCGACGCAACATCACGTACGAACAGGGGATAGTTCTCCAATTTATAGAAAGCCATACCGTATTCCAAATGTATGTATGAACCAAAATTGCGGTATGGGATCATAGAACCGAGTAATAGTCCCTGGAGCACAAATATTGTTGACGTGCCAAAGCAGTCAGTGAAGGTGACATGAAATACAGATTTTGCTCGGCTACAGACATCTAAACAAGCGAACTATTTCGGATGCTTTTCTAATTGCAAACATCATGAAAACTTTGGATAATCTGGGCCAGTACCGGTTCTTTATAACTATAGACCTCACGGGCGGATACTGTCAGTTGGAGGTGGGGCCTGAAGATAAGCCACAAACAGCATTTACCGTCTTAACAGAGCAGAACATCTTCATTACAAACGCATAGCATTTGGACTAAAGAATGTACCGGCAAATTTCTATCAAAGGATTTGATGGAGCATGTGAGACTTTTCGAGGCCTTCTTTGGTGAGCTACGATTGGCACATTTGTAGCTAACGGTGGACAAGTGCCATTTTGTGCAAACTCAGGTGACTATCGTGGGCATATGATTAGTGAGCGTGGCATACAGATCAAACCTTGTCTTTTACAGTTCAGAATTACCCGATACTACAGACAACTAAGCAGATAGTCATTCTGCAATTATTATAAACAGCACGTGAAGGACTTTGCGAAAATAACTGGACCCCTGAACAAGGTACTGAAGAAGGGGACGGAATTCCATTGGTTGCAGGACTGTTAAGAGGCATTTGAAAATTTGAAAGAAATACTGCTTTCAGATCCAGCAATATATTTTCGAGAAAGTGATTATTCTTTCGTGTAATGTTTCAAATTAGGCAGTCGGTTGTGTTTTGGGCCAGATGCTATATGGTCAGGAACATCTGGTACCTTACGCCTCGAAGCAGTTAAACAAGGTGGAGCGGAACTACTCGACAATGCACAAAGAGATACTGGCGGTCATATATGGTATTACATATTTTCTGTGTTATCTGTATGGTAGGAAGTGACAGCTCATGCCTCGATGAAATGTTTGTTTGGTCTGAGAGATCCATGTAGTAGATCAACTCGTTGGGTACTTACGCTTATTGAATTCAAGTGTGAAGTAACCAAAAATCCAGGGAGATAACGCACCAATACAGATTCGTTAAGCCATGGGGTAGCGATTTTAAGTACACTAGGGAAGAGTGTTGAAAAGTGGCAACAGGCACAGGCAAGGGATAAAGAGTGCAAGGCATTTAAGTCACAGACACATTTCGTTGTGCATGAGAGTTTGTGTAGAACGATGAGGTGTGGCCCACATTTGGTGGTTCCACATGGGTTTCCGGAAGATATATTTTATCAGATCATGGAGAGTGAAGTGCGACGGAAAGACGTGTGGCAGTGGTCTTTTGGTGGAGGAACAGGAAACGTGACATGGAGCTGTATGTTAAGGACTGAGGGCCGACGTTAGGCATCAGAACGTGCCATTGCAAAGGTCACCAGAGGCGTTCCTATGTTAGTGTTGGATGTCCTCGGGCCATTTAATAAAACACCTGCCGAAAACAGCTGAGACCATAATTATGGACCAAGGTACGAATTATGTTCCGGATTTAATAAAACGCCTATGTCATCTTTTACATAAATGAAAGTTACAGACGACTCTGTTTCATCTTCAGACAATCGGGTTGAAAAATTCGTCCGAGCACTATGGGACTTAACTTCTGAGGTCACAATCCCCTAGAACTTAGAACTACTTAAACCTAACTAACCTAAGGACATCACATACATCTATGTCTGAGGCAGGATTCGGACCAGCGGTTGCGCGGTTCCAGACTGAAGAGCCTAGAACCGCTCGGCCACACCGGCCGGCAGACCATCGGGAGAACAGAAGGCAAGCACAAGACAATTGTAAAGATGTTGGGCTGTAACTCAGGTTCCAGGAACGATGACTGGGAAACCCGCACTGAAGAGCCAAAGGAACCTGCACACTTGCCTATTATCGCGTATGACCCATGCAAGCACGCTGAAGTCCTGCAAACACGACGTGACATGGACTCCGATTAATATCTGAAGAAGTTCTGGAAGGGATTGAAACAATGAATCATGCAGGGCCGTCCACAAACCCGTAAGAGTACATGGGGGTGGATCTCTCTTCTGAACAGTACATCGCAAGGCACCTCAGATATTCTCAATAATGTTCATATCTGGGAAGTGTGGAGGCCAGCGGAGATGCTTAAACTCAGAAGAGTGTTCCTCGAAGCCACTTTGTAGCAATTCTCGACGTGTGGGATATCGCATTGTTCTGGTGGAACTGCCCGAGTCCGTCAGAATGCGCACTGGACATGAATGGATGCAGATGATCAGACAGGATGCTTACGTACGTGTCACCTATCAGAGTCGTATCTAGACGTATTAGAAGTTCCATATCATTCGAACTGCACACACTCCATACCTGTACAGAGCCTTCATCAGCTTGAACAGGATTTAGGAGGTTGTCTCTATACCTGTACACTTCCATCCGCTCGATTTGAAACGAATCTCCTCCGACCAGTCCACATGTTTCCAGTCACTAACAGTCCAAAGAGAATGGTTCGCACGTGCGACACTTGTTGATGGCCTAGCATTAAAGTCTGCAGCAATTAGCGGAAAGGTAGCACTTCTGTCGTCATTCGTCCCGTTCTTGCAGGATGTTTTCCCGTCCGCAGCGATGTAGGAGATCTGATGTTTTACCGGATTCCGGATACTGACGGTACACTCATGAAAATGGTCGTACGGGAAAATCCCCACTTCATCGCTACCTCGGAGATGCTGTTTCCCATGGCTAGTGCGCTGGCCATAACTCACGTTCAAACTCACTTAAATCTTGATAAACTGTCGTTGTAGTAGCAGTAACTGATCTGACATCTGCGTCAGACACTTGTGGTCCGACCGCAGACTCATCTGTCTGTTTACATATCTCTGTATTTGAATACTCATGCCTATACCAGTTTCTTTGGAGCTTCATTGTGTTTACCTGATCTAGAGGATGTCTATAATTCTAATTTTCATACTGTAATGGGATTGTCGCAACTTGAGGTGGTTTACGCCAATAAAGTACCATCTCCCTTTAAGGTTTTTAAGGTTTTCATTCTTAAATCAGAGCCGAATGGTGAGTCACTGAGGAACTTTACCAGAAGAATTAGGGAAGTCTGAAAGGAACGTGTTAAAGGCAAACACGAAAGCGCCAGAATGCCAGGAAAACTGAGCAGATGCATGAGTAAATTGTCGGAATACCGCTTGGGGCAATGGGTAATGTTAACTAGCCAGTATATATCAAAGGGGAAAACGAAAAGTTTACAAAATACCAGAGACCATACCAGGTCGTGGAAATGACGTCACCATTCACTGCGAAGGTACGGTTCCCCACAAAAACGTCATAGACGTCAGTTGCATAAAACCGTTTAGCGGCGGCCAACGAGATGGTGAAGGCTACAAACGGTAAAAAGAAGGAACCTGGAAGTGGTGAGCAACTTATGATGCATGATCTACCGTATAGGTTAATGTCGCATAAGTAAGCTGTACAAGTGTAATCTTTGTTCTTTTTTTTGGTTTAGTATATGAGCGAGTACGTACTTTTCTTGCCGTAGGGACATTTATTTTTTGCGGAGTTATTAGTTTTTTCATGTCGTTATTATTGATATAGGTTTTTTTGTGCAGATTGTACGTTCTCGGAAGGAGGGAAGGTTGTGATCTGTTCAGGTACGGACTGATATGCGAACTTGTGAAGCGAGTTTGTTTCTGGGGGAAGTAAACGGGACGAGTTGTGGGAAGGAGCTTATGCCAGGCCGAATGTACTTCACCAGAGTGGGTGCGCATTGATCCGTATTCACGCCGGAAACTGTATGGTTGAATTGCTACAAAGTAGGCAGACCGGTAGAGTTGAAAACACTCGAGCTCTTAGAAAGCAGAATGATCATTAATGGCACGACTAGTGAGCTAATTGGAACGCTATGATTAAAGACTCAACTGTTATGACGTTGTCGCGGAATGCTTTGCATTGGCCGGAAGGATCTCTGCGACTATTACCCATTCAAAATAACTGACACACTCACTCCAGAGCTCTTTCCGTTCTTGGACAGAATAACAGGGTCCCCAGCAAGGGGAATTTTGATGGAACGGATGTAGGAGCATGTACACCATTTCCGGGAGCAACAGCAGCACAAAGTATTAGTGATGAGCGTATCGGCCATAATTTGCGCACTGTATGTTTCGGTAAGACGCAAGAGAGGACAAGCTGTGAATGTGCCAACACACTAATTACCAGTAGAATGGTTCACCGGCATTGGTCAGGAGAGGAGGTGCGCTGAGCCACGATTAAGTACAGGCGTGGATTTGGGGAATTCCTGTAAATTTCACGCAGCTATGACTTGAAGGTAGTAGTTACGGGACCGACGGACACACCATTTAACAGGTGCGGGAAATGCTGATATTTTACATATCATGTTGCGAGGCAGGTATATGAAAGCACTGGTAGGCCATAAGACAGGCCTGTCGGGCACTGCATACAATTGTGAAGTAATCAAGGCAGCATAGGGCACTGACATGCTGTGAAGAATCCATACGTTGCAGTTACAACAGTGCCTAGTGATCTGAGTGTAGGGGCCGAAGCGGTCTGAAGAAAGCTGACGTATCATACAGTGTAGGCTTTCATGGCCGGTATTCTCTTCACTTAAAACCTTCGGGGCTGATAGGCCGTGATCGAAGTATAAAACTCTCTCGCAGTCGGAGGCGAAACGTCAGGGGTGGGTTTTATACTTCTATCACAGCCTATCAGCCCGGAAGTTTCAAGTGAAGGCTGACGTTGTAATTATTAAAGAGTATTTCACTTAGTCCCTAGAGAGGAACTATGTTAATGACCTAGGGGAAGTATAAATAAGCGAGTCTAGATTCAAGTGAAGCCGGCCGCTGTGGCCTAACGGTTCTACGCGCTTCAGTCCGTAATCGCGCTGCTGCTACAATCGCAGGTTCGAATCCTGCCTCGGGCATGGAAGAGTGTGATTTCCTTAGGTTAGTTAGTTTTAAGTAGTTCTAAGTCTAGGGGACTGATGACCTCAGAGCATCATTAGGTTAGAAGGCCTCGGGAAAGTGCGGGATGGGCTGCAATGTCAAAGGGTGCTTGGCAATTACAGGACGTGCTTGGATCAAGGAACAGTCGGAATTATAGTTGTAAACTGTTGTAGTTGCGCTGGAAAAGTCCCTGAGCTTCAAGCGCTAATAGAAAGCACAGAAGCACAGAAGCTGATATCGTTATAGGTACAGAAATCTGGCTAAAGCCTGAAATAAGTTCTGCAGAAATTTTTACGAAGTCTCAGACGGTGTTCAGGAAAGATAGATTAGGCAGAATTGGTGGTGGAGTGTTGGTGTCTGTCAGTAGTGGTTTATCTTGTAGTGAAGTCGAAGTAGATACTCCGTGCGAATTGGTGTGGGTGGAGGTTATACTTAACAGCCGAATTAAGTTAATAATTGGCTCCTTCTACCGACCCCCAGACTCCGATGATACAGTTGCAGAACAGTTCAGAGAAAGTTTGAGTCTCGTAACAAATTTCCCCCACTCATACGGTTATAGTTGGTGGGGACTTCAACCTACCCTCGGTATGTTGGCAAAAATACTTGTTCAAAACCGGTGGTAGGCAGAAAACGTCTTCCGAGATTGTCCTAAATGCATTCTCCGAAAATTATTTAGAGTAGTTAGTCCACGAACCCACGCGAATTGTAAATGGTTGCGAAAACACACTTGACCTCTTGGCCACAAACAATCCAGAGCTGATACAGAGCATCATGACTGATACAGGGATTAGTGATCACAAGGTCATTGTAGCTAGGCTCAATACCATTTCTTCCAAATCCATCAGAAACAAACGCAAAATAATTTTATTTAAAAAAGCGGATAAAGTGCCACTAGAAGCCTTCCTAAAAGACAATTTCCATTCCTTCCGAACTGACTATGCGAATGTAGACGAGATGTGGCTCAAATTCAAAGATATAGTAGCAACAGCAATTGAGATATTCATACCTCATAAATTGGTAAGAGATGGAACGGATCCCCCGTGGTACACAAAAAAGGTCCGAACGCTGTTGCAGAGGCAACGGAAAAAGCATGCGAAGTTCAGAAGAACGCGAAATCCTGAAGATGGGCTAAAATTTACAGACGCGCGAAATTTGGCACGTACTTCGATGCGAGATGCCTTTAATAGGTCCCACAACGAAACATTGTCTCGAAATTTGGTAGAAAATCCGAAGAAATTCTGGTCGTATGTAAAGTACACAAGCGGCAAGACGCAGTCAATACCTTCGCTGCGCAGTGCCGATGGTACTGTTATCGACGACTGTGCCGCTAAAGCGGAGTTATTGAACGCAGTTTTCCGAAATTCCTTCACCAGGGAAGACGAATGGAATATTCCAGAATTTGAAACACGAACATCTGCTAGCATGAGTTTCTTAGAAGTAGATACCTTAGGGGTTGCGAAGCAACTCAAATCGCTTGATACGGGCAAGTCTTCAGGTCCAGATTGTATACCGATTAGGTTCCTTTCAGATTACGCTGATACTATAGCTCCCTACTTAGCACTCATATACAACCGCTCACTCACCGATAGATCTGTACCTACAGATTGGAAAATTGCGCAGGTCGCACCAGTGTTCAAGAAGGGTAGTAGGAGTAATCCATTTAACTACAGACCTATATCATTGACGTCGGTTTGCAGTAGGGTTTTGGAGCATATACAGTATTCAAACATTATGAATCACCTCGAAGGGAACGATCTATTGACACGTAATCAGCATGGCTTCAGAAAACATCGCTCTTGTGCAACGCAGCTAGCTCTTTATTCGCACGAAGTAAAGGCCGCTATCGACAGGGGATCTCAAGTTGATTCCGTATTTCTAGATTTCCGGAAAGCTTTTGACACCGTTCCTCACAAGCGACTTCTAATCAAGCTGCGGAGCTATGGGGTATCGTCTCAGTTGTGCGACTGGATTCGTGATTTCCTGTCAGGAAGGTCGCAGTTCGTAGTAATAGACGGCAAATCATCGAGTAAAACTGAAGTGATATCAGGTGTTCCCCAGGGAAGCGTCCTGGGACCTCTACTGTTCCTGATCTATATAAATGACCTGGGTGACAATCTGAGCAGTTCTCTTAGGTTGTTCGCAGATGATGCTGTAATTTACCGTCTAGTAAGGTCATCCGAAGACCAGTATCAGCTGCAAAGCGATTTAGAAAAGATTGCTGTATGGTGTGTCAGGTGGCAGTTGACGCTAAATAACGAAAAGTGTGAGATGATCCACATGAGTTCCAAAAGAAATCCGTTGGAATTCGATTACTCGATAAATAGTACAATTCTCAAGGCTGTCAATTCAACTAAGTACCTGGGTGTTAAAATTACGAACAACTTCAGTTGGAAGGACCACATAGATAATATTGTCGGGAAGGCGAGCCAAAGGTTGCGTTTCATTGGCAGGACACTTAGAAGATGCAACAAGTCCACTAAAGAGACAGCTTACACTACACTCGTTCGTCCTCTGTTAGAATATTGCTGCGCGGTGTGGGATCCTTACCAGGTGGGATTGACGGAGTACATCGAGAGGGTGCAAAGAAGGGCAGCTCGTTTTGTATTATCGCGTTATAGGGGAGAGAGTGTGGCAGATATGATACACGAGTTGGGATGGAAGTCATTACAGCATAGACGTTTTTCGTCGCGGCGAGAGCTTTTTACGAAATTTCAGTCACCAACTTTCTCTTCCGAATGCGAAAATATTTTGTTGAGCCCAACCTACATAGGTAGGAATGATCATCAAAATAAAATAAGAGAAATCAGAGCTCGAACAGAAAGGTTTAGGTGTTCGTTTTTCCCGCTCGCTGTTCGGGAGTGGAATAGTAGAGAGATAGTATGATTGTGGTTCGATGAACCCTCTGCCAAGCACTTAAATGTGAATTGCAGATTAGTCATGTAGATGTAGATGTTAAGTCCCTTAGTGCTTAGAGTCATCTAAACCATTTGAACTCAGGTGAAGCAGTCGTGTCACCATTCTGACCGCGTCGAAGAGAGATTGACGATTGTCTAAGTTTCTGGCCAAACACGACGACCTCTGGTGATGGATTTCAGCAGCCAAAAGGTCTGCTAAAACTACCACAAACATCTGCTGTACGGAGGTGCTACAGCTGTGGTGGGACGGGCCTCAAGTTGGAGCTGCACCGACGCGAGGAGCGAGGCGGCTGCTGGTACCGCCCTCTGTGTACGTCGTCCGGTTCACTGTAAGCTGCTGTCCACAGGGACGGAGCCTGGGCGCTACCTCGTGTGCAGGGCTGTCTCCGGCCACTGATCGAGCTGCCCTGGACGGACGGCCAAAGCTGTTACGGTTCATTACAACGACGGCGGACGGCTGTTCCCCTTCGCCGCTCTGCATGGGGTCCACGAGTTGCGCTTGAAGGAGCAGTCAGCCGTATCGCGGGCTACAGGCGCAGCCTATACACGCGGCCGCCAGTTAGCTGTGCCGTCAGTAGAGGCGCTACGACCGCAAGGCTGCGCGGCCGGACGCTGACGCAGCAGATTCCGGCATTGGCATTAGTGTTGATCCACCCAGGCACGCCGCACTGCGCCTTCACGGGGATCAGCGGAAGTCTGGATGCGTAACTTCGACGCCATAAAGTCAATGACACACTGTCCGGTGTTTTTCTGGACGCTTCAGCGAGAACCACGCACTCTCCCAAACCGTAGCTATCAATCGTTCTGTAATATAACAACCAATGACCTCGGGGGGCTATAACACCTATTTAAACACGAGTTTCTGAATTCTCATCAAACAGATAACAATACGCTTACTAACGTAGAACAACTTCAAGAAAAGGCATAATTTTTTCATTCACTTACACAGCGGTATCAAAACATGGCGCACTGAACTTCCAATCAACGTACGCGTAAAGACGCTGTTTCTGGCCACCTTTTTTCAGGTGCCTATGCCTCATTACAATGTGCAAGATAGCTTCAGGAGATGATCGAATCGCACAGAACGGTCAGATACTGCGTAATTTGCGTCTGTCACAAGGACACCTTAACGAAAAACAATCTCTAAACACCTGAGCTTAATGTAGAAACATCCAGTCAAATCAGTGTCTTTAAACCATTCTAAACTTCACAGCTTAATTACTAAACTAAGCGTACGAAAACAGAGCACTCACTATGACTCCCCCCTCACCCCTCTCCCCTTTCCCAGCTCCATCCCTCCACCCAGCCATCCTACACACACAGAGCCTAGAGCAGAGCTTTAAGAGGATTCGGATGGTTCTATCACGGCCATGTTAAATTATATGACTTTAGGAGCATTTTCCTCCCTAACCAATTGACATATTATCATGATTTTTTGTTGTGTTCCTTATATATTTATCTTAATTTTAAACTAATAAGTCTTAAAAATAATAAAAACTTATATTTAAAAAATATTTTTCAAAAGTAGCCGTAAAAACTGCATTTTTTTTACTTTAATTAAATTTATACGATAGTTCTTTAAAAGATATTCATATTTCCTCAGCTTAAATCAACAACCAACAAATAAGGAACAATTTAAGAAAATCATGTTGATAACATTAATTGTAGCCAAGTAAAATGTTACTAACCTTTGAAAAACACAGTTGTCGGGGAAACGCAAATAAAGGTAAGACTATTAAACAATGATTTTTTTCTTACTTTAGTACATTCCAGCTTCATATGAAGGTTTATCTGGATTTTCTATTTCTTCAAACTGGTTCCCAATTTTTCTTCTTGCCTGCTGTGTTGCTGGCGACACTTTTTCTTAATTTCTGTGACAGCTTTGTCCACTTTTTTAATCTGAAGTTCGTCGTTCTTTTTCAAAAACATGTATGGTATGGCCTCACAAACCTTAGGGTAAAAAGCACCGTCCCCGCCTCCTTAATAGTACTTGTACCACACTCTATATTTCAGCAACGATTATTGGAACATTTCCACAACTCCTTTTACCTCCATTCCTCCACTTACTCGAGAGTAGTTAGCTAGGCAATCAGCATCATGATTGTTGGTCACTCTATTTTGGCATCTGCAATACTTGGATAAAATTTTAACATTAATTACCTTGCCTGTGTTTTCTGCTATTGCACTTACAATTCTATTGAGTGAAGTGTGGCCCCTACGTGCCACGATCCGTCAAATATTGCTGTCAAGTCTCTATTACCATCATTTTCACCGACACTTTTTCAACAGTATCCTTCATATTCTCTTCACAGACCTCTTTTGCAGCATCTCGAAGGATCGTATTGTAATATTTGAAAGCTCGCGGAGTCGGTAAGTTCATTACACCGCAGAAAGCTTTCCCAACTTCTTCACTTATCCCAACAAATCAGAATTGCGTAGGCTAATCGAACATTCACTTCTGATTGTTGAGAGTCTGGTAAGCATGGAGAATTAGTAGTGGACACTTCAAAAGAACAGTCACTGCACTTTATTACTATCGGTACTTGTAAGCCTAGCCTGGTTCCAGTAGAGACAGTAAGGGATCCTTTACATTTTACGAACACCACAATTTGGCTAACTAGGCTACCTAAACTGTTGATATTAACAATATCATAGCGACCTTCTTCTTTTCCATATATCTCATATTTAGCCAAGTTTACGGGTAAGCTTCTTAGAAGAAGAGCTTGTTCTAGAAGCACAAGCAGCTTCAGTACTAGTACTGGGCCTAGGCTCACCTTCACAATGAACCTCCACTTCAGATTCACCACGACGCAAAAACTGTTTTTGGTTACATCTCACCCCACTGAACTCACGTTTACGTTTCTTGTTTTGTATTCGCGTCATTGTTACATAATATATACTTATTTTTTGAGGTCTAAACACTGAAA
This sequence comes from Schistocerca gregaria, assembly GCF_023897955.1. Taxonomy (NCBI): domain Eukaryota; kingdom Metazoa; phylum Arthropoda; class Insecta; order Orthoptera; family Acrididae; genus Schistocerca; species Schistocerca gregaria. The sequence goes on along the minus strand of NC_064923.1, from coordinate 631,522,115 downwards.
TGCGAATATCGTAAACAAACTTCACGTTCAATCACCACAAACAAAGAACTGAAAACAACAAAGTAAACTGTCAGCTGTTTTCATCAATGTGGCCAACATTATTTCATCATTGTTACCAACTAAGCTTTCAAACAGCTGTCACTTGCGAGTAAAATTAAGTCTGAGTTCATGAAAAGTGTGCGTTGCAGAGTTTTACTAAAACGCTTGTGAAACGGAAACCACTCAACATAAATTAATAAATTTGGTATCAATTTAAACCCAAAAACATGCGAAACAGAAAAAATGCAGAAAATAAAAATAAAAAATTTTGAACGAAACAACCATCCAACTCCCCTTGAAACAAGTGCAAAGCTGGGCTGAGCTGGACGAAACTCGAGAAATTCCTTTATAAAGTTCGGGAATGTTCACCTAAATTCTACAGTCAAGCAATACTCGAAGCTCGATCGCCCACCTCGGCGCCAAACCCGGTACCACGGCCGCAAGCCCAGCGCCAACGTAGTTCTGCGCTCTGCCGCACATTCTTCTGTTGACAGCGGCCACCTGTCCCTCCTCACGCTGCACTGCTATTAAGGGGTGGACACAACAGCCATCGCAGAGCTGCCACTTCGCAGCGTGCACACCGATGATACCGCTGGAAGCCTCTGTCCATCACTCTCTAGGTCTCTCTTTAAAAACTCTGCTCACCTCCGCGGACCTAAAGCCACACGTCAATGTCTTTGTCTGTCTCAGCCAACCAAGGGGCAAGCTTGAAGGGCACGTATTAAAAAGGAACAAAAGATCGTACTGAGAGGTAAAATTGCTGTGATATATTATGATCAGGACATTTTATTATAAAAATGGAGACGGACCGATGATCTTTCGCTCCTTGAAAGTTTCATTTTACCTCCCCAAAAATAACAAAGACAGTAACAAGGTAACTAAATCACTAATCACAAAACAATAGAAACGTAGAAGCGAAGTTGTCTTTTGATGAAAGTATTGGAACAATGAGGAAACTCGAGATCTGGATTTGTACATTGAAACGAAATGTGTATGAAACGTGGGCCTGAGGGAAAGAAGGATAAGGTGTGGACGGAGCCTAATCAGTTACCGTTGGTTGCACAGTAAACACATACACTTTATTTAAGGAAATAATTTGTTTTAAAACAATCATTAAAAAAAACTGACTATACCTGGAGTTACACTGACGGCTGAAGGCCTAGTTAAGAAAGAATTCAAAATTGTCAGCTGACGGCCACAAGCAATACTCCAGAACAATTAATGTCGGAAGGCCTGAATCACAATTGAGGAAGACAACTACATGCTGCAAAATACCAAAATAATTTTTTTAAACAATCACTTTAAAAAATTGTAAGAGAAGCTACACTGGCAGCAGAGGGCCTTATTAAGAACAATTCATATTACTTTTCGGCTGAAGTCCACAAGCAATAGGAGTAATTTGAACGAAATATTAGTTTTAAACAATTGACACAATCAGACGAAATAAAAAAAGGGAGTGATCCACAGACCGTGCTCCAAGTATCGACCTGATAAAAGTCCCTAAAGCCTCGTAAGCGGTGAGACAGGCAGCCAAGAGTTATGCTCACCTAACAGGATGGCAACTCAAACTAGGGATAGTTTAAACGTCGATCAGTCCTCTAACCAAATCCACCTAACGTATGATAACCAGTACAACGATGGAATAATTCAAGAGGGGCGAAGTGACAGACAGCACTGCATCTTCAGAATCCGGTGTTTAAAACATCAAAATGCAGGAGTAAGCACTACAACTAAATTAGACAAAAGATATCACAATAAAAAAAAAATGGTTCAAATGGCTCTGAGAACTATGGGACTCAACTGCTGTGGTCATCAGTCCCCTAGAACTTAGAACTACTTAAACCTAACTAACCTAAGGACATCACACACATCCATGCCCGAGGCAGGATTCGAACCTGCGACCGTAGCAGTCGCACGGCTCCGGACTGCACGCCTAGAATCGCGAGACCACCGCGGCCAGCTATCACAATCCATACCGCAATCAAGCAGGATGTCGAACTACACATCATGCCGGACAGCATCGGCAAGACGAGGAAAAGTACACTGCCGCAAAAATATGCTAACCTCCAAGGAAGGTATCTGGGGATTTAGCGGCCACTAGGTAGCAAAATACCGCTGGTTGCACTTCACCAATTAATAAAACAAAATTCAAAAACTTTTAACAGGCAGTAGAAGATAGATTCCGCCAACTCGACACGCTCAACTTGTTGCTGTTCGCCTCACGGCGACCCTGCGAGCAGCAACGCACGAACGAACGGCTTCATCACAAAATAGTGGAGGTTTCAGTACTGGGCTAATGTTCACTCAACTCAAACGTCCTGGGTCCGGTGGACAACGAGGTTGTGGCCCTCGCAACTACAGCCCCTCGATCTGGCAATTCCTGCATGCCGCTGGTGGCCCCAGCATGTCCTTGCGCTGCCGGACCTCTCTGCTGCTCCATCCCAACCGAACTCCCGACACACCCGACTTGGAAAATCCTTCACGTCCTTTCCGAGATAGTACAGGTACTATATATATATCGATAAACGCTGCTGCTGCCACTCGCGGACAGACAACGCTAGCAAATGTAGTGGCGCCAGTGAACAGAAGAAGAATACGAGACGCCACTATCGCTATTACACGATGCCAACCTACCGACGGCATCAACGCGAGCCGCACACGACTCAGTATACTTGGAATAAAAATTGTTGTTGAAAAATTGAACGACTAACTGAAACTCACCCAATTATCTTCTATTGTATGCAGTCGGAAAATAAAAGAAACAAATTAGGCTGATAAGTAGATACCAGATGCTCACAGAAAATATACTAAAATTAGAAATTATAGCGTGAGAACTAATTGGGTTTAGGAACTAAACATCACCTCAATTTTAGTAATTAAAGAAATTCCCGAAAGCTCTCCACTGCACCGATATATTTCAACGATTCAAAACGATACACGATAATGGAAACGAAACACATATTCACAGACGATAATATAAATTCATTTATTTTGTGAACCGCGCAAAGGGCGCTTTCTTGCAACGTAAATGATGGACAGTCTGCCGTATTTAAGGTTTGACTTTATTTAAATTAATTAGATTTTGCTGACACATAGAAAAGAAAGTGACTAGTGGTGAAACGGACGTTGCTTCTCCACCATGGTACTGGTGTGGGAAAACGGCAAGTCACAAACCCCCAGCAGATTCCTGCAGCGTACTGACTTGAGGATCGATACCAGCTGTACCTGACTCAGTTTCAGTCCAATATAAACATTCCTCTTGTGATGAGAGAAAAACAATCTTGAAGCTCACTGGTAGAACAACAAAGAGAATGATTAGCAGCAGTAAAAAAAAAATAAGAATAATAAAATAAAAGAAACCTGCGCACCTCGTAGAAATTATCCATATGGGACGGAAGTTGGTAGATGAAGATGTACAGACAAATAACTGGTTGTTGTTGCTGTGGTCTTCAGTCCAGAAACTGGTTTGATGCAGCTCTCCATTCTACTCTATCCTGTGCAAGCTTCTTCATCTCCGAATAACTACTGCAACCTACATCTTTCTGTATCTGCTTAGTATATTCATCTCTTGGTCTCCCTCTACTATTATTAACCTCCACTCTTCCCTCCATCACTCCATCACTAAATTAGTGATCCCTTGTTGCTGTAGAACATGTCTTATTACCCGACCCCTTCTTCTAGTCAAGTTGTGCCACAATTCCTCTTCTCCCCGATTCTATTCAGTACCTCCACATTAGTTACGTGATTTACCCATATAATCTTCAGCATTCTTCTCTAGCACCACATTTCGAAAGCTTCTATGCTCTTCTTGTCTAAACTCTCAATTGTCCATGTTTCACATCCATACATGTCTACACTCCATACAAATACTTTTAGAAAAGACTTCCTGACACCTAAATCTATACTCGATGTTAACAAATTTCTCTTCTTCACAAACGCTTTTCCTGCCGTTGCTAGTCTACATTTTATAACCTCTATACTTAGACAGTTATTTTGCTCCTCAAATAGCAGAACTCATATACTACTTTCAGTGTCTCATTTCCTAATCTAATTTCCATAGCATCACCTGATTTAATTAGACTACATTCCATTATCCTCGTTTTGCTTTTCTTGATGTTCATCTTATATCCGCCTTTCAAGACACTGTCCATCCCGTTCAACTGCTCTTCCAGGTCCTTGGTGTCTCTCACAGAATTACAATGTCATCGGCAAACCTCAAAGTTTTTATTTCTTCTCCATGGATTTTAATGTTGGTTATAACTTCAAAAAACTATAATTTATTGAAGAGACAGCGTTCCACAACCTAGCCGAAGTGGCTGAGTGGTTCTAGACGCTTCAGTCTGGAACCGCGCTACCTCTACGGTTGCAGGTTCGAATCCTGCCTTGGGTATGGATGTGTGTGATGTCCTTAGGTTAGTAAGGTTTAATTAATTCTTAGTCCCATAGTACTGAGAGCTATTTTTGAAGAGTTCCACAAGCTGAGACAGCCAACAACGCGTTTGTCCTCCTCTGACCTTTATGATAGCAATTATTCAGCTTGGATTTCGTTGATAGAATTCTTGGGTGTTTTCCTGATAGAGATCGTGGCAAATTATGACGAACTGGATGGTCAGAATACCGAAGTGGTTGAAGGAACCTGCCCATAATGCTCCAAACCGACAGAATTCGAGAGAAATCTGGTGACGTTGCTGGCCAAGCAGTAGGAACTTTCGCCGTACGCGAACGGTCATATTCTTGGTGAAATGTAAACCAAGGATACCTTTCCATGAAGGGAAATAAACTGGGGAGTAGAAATCGTAGGTGTAAAGCTGTGCTTTACGGGTGCCGCGGATGAGAACTGAGTTTTCGGCTATGAAAAGAAGTGGCACCCCAGGCCTTCACTCTGGTTGTAGGGCCGTATGGCAGGAGGCATCTTTCCTGGTCACAGGCGCTCAATTCAAAACTGGAATTCAAAGCTGGACTCAGCACTGAAGATCATACTGCTCCTGTCAATGAGATTCCAGGCCGATTGAGACGCCCTGGACAGCGGTGGGATACCAACCCGACTCTCGCCCACCATACGTCTCAACAGTCAGGAGTAATGCTTCGAAGTGCGATTTACTTTCATAGCAGCACCACTTTGGCTCTCATTCACTGGAACAGTGATACGTCGACGTTTCTGTTCTTGGCAAACCACCTTAGGCTTACATTTCAGCAAGATAACGCCCGGTGGCACACGGAGAGAGTTTCCACTGCTTATCTTTGTGCTTGCCAAACACTATCATGGCCTGAAAGATCGCCGGATCTCTCCCAACGGAGAAAGTTTGCAACATTATGCTGTGGATTTTAACGACCTAACTAGCCAATTGGACATGTTTTCGGGACACGTTTTAGAGGTGGAAATAGGTACTTGAAGTACACTGTACTCTGTATAAATTTTAAGCATGTTGTCAATCTTACCTTTAAATACCGAATACCTTCTTGCATAAGGGTCAGAAGTGGAACAAGGCGTTGTTGTCTTTCACAGTTTGCGAATCTTTTTCTCTGAAATTGTAATCATTTGTTGGTTTGTACAAAGAAACACATATACTGACTTCTGTCCCATTTGATAATTTCTTCGTGACGTGTTGTTTGTTCTGTCTTACATTGTATCTGTAACTACTAGAACGTCTGCAGATGTCTAGAGCCGTGTTGTACAGAGGAAAAACGGTCGCAGCGGCGAAGAAGAGCGCGGCGTATTTACGGCGTCTTGCTGGTCGTCTCTCCGCAGATTCCGCCCAGTTAATTACGTTCTCCTCCGCGGAGGAAACGCATCGCGTCCTGACCGCCCCTCCGCCCCCCATTTGAGGTTTATGACATCTCTAGCCCGCGTCGGCGTTGTTCCTCGCCGCGCAGATTAATTCCGCAGTGCCTGGAGCGGCGCCGTCAACGGCTCCGCATGGCGTGGCTTTGCCCAAACTTCGCCTTTGGCAGCAATATTACATGCGCTGTCGCTTGAACTTTATTACTTGGCGTTATCTTAAAATTCCTCCGCCGTCTAATTTTGGCTTGCGGAAGATTAGATTGCCGTTCGCATACCCGAAACCGCCTTTTATTAACGCTGTTTTCTCCGCGCCAGCTCTTCTGGCCTCCCTCAAAAATTCTCATATTTCTCGCCCTCCGGTTTCACGTTCTTCCCCACAATATTCTCCGAATTACTGCGGATAAACTCGGTCTCTTAATTTTTTATGTCGTGCGGTAGAACAAAAGACTTGCAGTGTGTCCTGGGGAAATCTGTCTATCCCTTTGTAGAGGGCTCGGCACGTTTTCGGGACACGTTTTGGAGGCGGAAATGGCTACTTGAAGTACACTGTACTGTGTGTAAATTTTAATTATGCTGTCATGCTTACCTTTAAAGGTTTTAGAGAGAATTCTTCTGCACTAGATACTGAGCCTTGCGTGGCTCGTGTTCCCGCCATCTCTTATTTTACATCCTTTTTTCTTTTACCATACTGCCACCTCTTTGTTTCAATTCCTGTTGTCACTGACTTACTGCCTTTCCTCCACGTGAGCGGCAGTAGTGGCGATTATCGATATAAGCCCTGGCGTATTATCTTTGCTGACTGCTAATACTTCCCAGTTGTCGTGCGTTTGGAGTTAGTTCGTATCTGCAGCGAGTTGGAAAGCGCCTGCAGTGCAGTTCGGACCTTGCTGTCGTAGAGTTGGGACGCGGCGGAAGTTCGACCCTCAGAAGTTTCGTCCTCAATTTAAGGACAATGTTTGTTATTAGTAGACTACACAGGGATGTGCTCATTTCTGTTACTTCTCATTACTTTCGTCTTAACTTTTATTTACTCTCCATATTCTGAACTCATTAGACCACTCCTTTCATCAGTTCGTGTAATTCTTCTGAACTAACACTAAGATGGAAGTGTGATGAGCGAAATGTATCTTTGAACGCAATGCAGCTTGAATTTTAATCCCACTCTTGTACCTTTCTTTTAATTTCGTTACTTATTCCACTTATAGATTGAACAGCAGGGGTGAAAGACTGCATACTTCGCCTACCCCGTTTTAATCCGAGCACTTTGTACTAGGTTATCAAGTCTTATTATTCTCTCTTGGTTCTTGTACATTTGTGTACTACCTGTCTCTCCCTATAGCTTACCACTAGTTTCCTCAGAATTTCGAACATCTTGCACCATTTTGCATTGTCAAACGCTTTTCCCTGTCGACAGATCCTGTGAACGTGTCTTGATTGTTATTTAGTCTTCTTCCATTATTAACCGCAACGTGAGAACTGTCTATCTGGTTCCTCTGCCTTTCCTAAAGCGAAACTGAAAGTCATCTGACACATCGTAAATTTTCTTTTCCGTTCTTCTGGATGTTATTCTTGTTAGTAACTTGGATGCATGAGTCGTTAACCTGGCTGTGCGATAATTCTGGCACTTGTTAGCTCTTACAATCTTCGGAATTGTGTATATGATGTTTTTCCTTATTTCAGATGATATATCGCCAGACTCATACATTCTGCACGCCAAATTGAAGAGTCGCTTTGATGCCACTTGCCCAATGATTTTAGAAATTCTGATGGAATGTTGTCTGTCCCATCTGCCTTGTTTGTTCTTAAGTACTCCAAAGCTCTTCAAAAATTTTGTTTCTAATACTGGATCACCTATCTTCTCTAAATCGACTCCTTTTTCTCCTTCTAACACACCATCAGACAAGTACTCTCCCTCATACATGCTTTCAGTGTACTCTTTCCACCTACCTGCTCTTTCCTTTGATCACCCTTGCTTTTAATGTCACTGAAGATTGGTTTGACTTTTCGTCAGTCTTGCAGACAATCATTTCTTTTTCGATTTCTCCACATTTTTTCAAGTAAGCATTTTGCCTTAGCTTCCCTGCAGTTGCTGTTTATTTCATTCCTAAGTGACTTTTATTTCTGCATTCCTGAATTTCCGTGAATTTTTTACTTCCTTCTTCCACCGATCTACTTAAGTATTTCTTCTGTTACCCATGTTTCTTGGCAGTTACTTTCTTTGTACGTATGCTTTTCTTTCCAACTTCTGTGTTTGCCCTCATCAGATATATTTATTATTCTTCAACTGAACTGCCTACTGACGTATTTATTTTTGCAGTATCTATAGCCTACGAGAACTTCAAGCCTGTTTCTCCATTCCTTAGATCTTCCGCTTCCCATTCTTCCCATTTCTTTCGCATTGGTTCTTTCAGACAAGTTTCTTAACCTTCAGATTACTCTTCATCGCTAATAAATTGTGATCTGAGTTTATATCTGCTCCTGTGTACGCCTTACATTCCATTATCTTATTCCGGAATCTGCCGTTTCACGAATTAACCCAACTGAAATTTTGCCGTATCTCACCGTCGTTTCGAAAGGTAAGTTGTCCTCCTGTGAAACTTGAACAGAGTATTCGCTGTTACTAACTCATTTATTCCAGAACTTATTTAGTGTTTCTCCTTTCTCGTTCCCCCTATCAAGCTGTCTGCTGTCACACTTTCCGTTGTGGCTGTGCCCTCTTGTAGTATTTTGTGGTTCCTGGCTGGGTGAAGAGAGGGTGGTATGATAGGTGGGTAGTCGGTATCCTATCACTGCAGAACAAAATGCGCAACGGTTAAAATACACCAGTTGAGTACCTCAGTGATGTCTAGTCTGTTGTTCTGTAGATAACAGCAATCAGTTAACATGTACTAATTCTTGAATCTTGTCCGTGTCCACACCACAACTATTTCCAATGACTGACGTTCCCTCACACCTAGGCGACGACTATCACTGTGGACGACTAGAGCACTTACTTCTATTACTTCCCTTATAAAGGCATTCCAGTCCCCCATGTCTATCAGATTGTCATCTCCCTTTTATCGCTGGCGGTGTTGGTTTGGTGTCGGTTCTGATGAGAAAAACATCATCACTGATCTGTTCATAGTAACTTACATTGTGCCCCACCTTGCCATTTATAACGAATCTTACTCCCGTTATCCAATTTTCTCCTGCTGTTGATATTAGGGCAGATCCGAATGGGGGACTAGTCCGCAATGTATTGCCCATGGAGAGATCATCATGAAACGTTTTCAATTGTAGGCCAAAGGCACACGTTTTTTTTTTTTTGATCTGTCTACTGACTGGTTTGAAGCGGCAAGCCACGAATTCCTTTCCTGTGCTAACCTCTTCATCTCAGAGTAGCACTTGCAACCTACGTCCTCGATTATTTGCTTGACGTATTCCGATCTCTGTTTTCCTCTACAGTTTTTGCCCTCTACAGTTCCCTTTAGTACCATGGAAGTCATTCCCCCATGTCTTAGCAGATGTCCTATCATCCTGTCCCTTCTCCTTATCAGTGTTTTCCAAATATTCCTTTCCTCTCCGATTGCGCGTAGAACCTCCTCATTCCTTACCTTATCAGTCCACCTAATTTTCAACATTCGTCTATAGCACCACATCTCAAATGCTTCGATTCTCTTCTGTTCCGGTTTTCCCACAATCCATGTTTCACTACCATACAATGCTGTACTCCAGACGTACATCCTCAGAAGTTTCTTCTTCAAATTAAGGCCCGTATTTGATATTAGTAGACTTCTCTTGGCCAGAAATGCCTTTTTTGCCATAGCGAGTCTGCTTTTGATGTCTTCCTTGCTCCGTCCGTCATTGGTTATTTTACTGCCTAGGTAGCAGAATTCCTTAACTTCATTGACTTCATGACCATCAATCCTGATGTTAAGTTTCTCGCTGTTCTCATTTCTTCTACTTCTCATTACCTTCGTCTTTCTCCGATTTACTCTCAAACCATACTGTGTACTCATTAGACTGTTCATTCCGTTCAGCCGATCACTTAATTCTTCTTCACTTTTACTCAGGATAGCAATGTCATCTGCGAATCGTATCATTGATATCCTTTCACCTTGTATTTTAATTCCACTCCTGAACCTTTCTTTTATTTTCATCATTGCTTCCTCGATGTACAGATTGAAGAGTAGGGGCGAAAGGCTACAGCCTTGTCTTACACTCTTCTTAATACGAGCACTTCGTTCTTGATCGTCCACTCTTATTATTCCGTCTTGGTTGTTGTACATATTGTATATGACCCGTCTCTCCCTATAGCTTACCCCTACTTTTTTCAGTATCTCGAACAGCTTGCACCACTTTATATTGCTGAACGCTTTTTCCAGGTCGACAAATCCTATGAACGTGTCTTGATTTTTCTCTAGCCTTGCTTCCATTATTAGCCGTAACGTAAGAATTGCCTCTCTCGTGCCTTTACTTTTCCTAAAGCCAAACTGATCGTCACCTAGCGCATTCTCAATTTTCTTTTTCATTCTTCTGTATATTATTCTTGTAAGCAGCTTCGATGCATGAGCTGTTAAGCTGATTGTGCGATAATTGTCGCACTTGTCAGCTCTTGCCGTCTTCGGAATTGTGTGGATGATGCTTTTCCGAAAGTCAGATGGTATGTCGCCAGACTCATATATTCTACACACCAACGTGAATAGTCGTTTTGTTGCCACTTCCCCTAATGATTTGAGAAATTCTGATGGAATGTTATCTATCCCTTCTGCCTTATTTGACCGTAAGTCCTCCAAAGCTCTTTTAAATCCCGATTCTAATACTGGATCCCCTATATCTAAATCGACTCCTGTTTCTTCTTCTATCACATCAGACGAATCTTCACCCTCATAGAGGCTTTCAATGTATTCTTTCCACCTATCTGCTCTCTCCTCTGCATTTAACAGTGGAATTCCCGTTGCACTCTTAATGTTATCACCGTTGCTTTTAATGTCACCAAAGGTTGTATTGACTTTCCTGTATGCTGAGTATGTCCTTCCGACAATCATATCTTTTTCGATGTCTTCACATTTTTCCTGCAGCCATTTTGTCTTAGCTTCCCTGCACGTCCTATTTATTTCATTCCTCGGCGACTTGTATTTCTGTATTCCTGATTTTCCCGGAACATGTTTGTACTTCCTCCTTTCATCAATCAACTGAAGTATTTCTTCTGTTACCCATGGTTTCTTCGCAGCTACCTTCTTTGTACCTATGTTTTCCTTCCCAACTTCTGTGATGGCCCTTTTTAGAGATGTCCATTCCTCTTCAACTGTACTGCCTACTGCACTATTCCTTATTGCTGTATCTATAAAGTTAGAGAACTTCAAACGTATCTCGTCATTCCTTAGAACTTCCGTATCCCACTTCTTTGCGTATTGATTCTTCCTGACTAATGTCTTGAACTTCAGCCTACTCTTCATCACTATATATTGTGATCTGAGTCTATATCTGCTCCTGGGTACGCCTTACAATCCAATATCTGATTTCGGAATCTCTGTCTGACCATGATGTAATCCAACTGAAATCTACCCGTATCTCCCGGCCTTTTCCAAGTATACCTCCTCGTCTTGTGATTCTTGAACAGGGTATTCGCTATGTGTCTTTAATGCAGTGGTTTCCTTTGCCTTCTGCATCGTTATGCCCTAGATCACTGCTGATCCTCTGCCTCCGTTTCTGAGACGTTTTATTCGAAATGTAAACGGTGGCGGGTTCGAACCGTCGACTAAGGATGTTTTAATTACGAATCTGCTACGCTACCCCTAGTCCGCTGTACACCATGGATCACTGACCTTTTCCCAAAAAATGTGAAAGATAGAAACTCTGAGATGAAGAGGGCAGAAACTTCTTTCTCCGGCCTCAACCCTCAACCTCCAAAAGAAACACCACATGGAGAGCATTATTCAACGCTGTTGCCAATGAGACGAACCGGAATATAGCATATTTCACGAAAAGTAGTGGAACCCGGCAGAAACTTCCGATTCTAGATGTACATAACGCACTTCACCAAACTGCATGTTCTTACTGACATTTTGTAGAGTACCACTGATTGGACACCCTCTCCGTGCCGAGTACTGTGGCAGGCGTGACTGATTCCACTGAGTGCACAGAACTTTTGGAGGGAAAGCAACCGACTTCTTCTACATCTACATCTACATCCATACTCCGCAAGCCACCTGACGGTGTGTGGCGAAGGGTACCCTGAGTACCTCTATCGGTTCTCCCTTCTATTCCAGTCTCGTATTGTACGTGGAAAGAAGGATTGTCGGTATGCTTCTGTGTGGGCTCTAATCTCTCTGATTTTATCCTCATGGTCTCTTCGCGAGATATACGTAGCAAGGAGCAATATACTGCTTGACTCTTCGGTGAAGGTATGTTCTTGAAACTTTAACAAAAGCCCGTACCGAGCTACTGAGTGTCTCTCCTGCAGAGTCTTCCACTGGAGTTTATCTATCATCTCCGTAACGCTTTCGCGATTACTAAATGATCCTGTAACGAAGCGCGCTGCTCTCCGTTGGATCTTCTCTATCTCTTCTATCAACCCTATCTGGTGCGGATCCCACACTGCTGAGCAGTATTCAAGCAGTGGGCGAACAAGCGTACTGTAACCTACTTCCTTTGTTGTCGGATTGCATTTCCTTAGGATTCTTCCAATGAATCTCAGTCTGGCATCTGCCTTACCGACGATCAACTTTATATGATCATTCCATTTTAAATCACTCCTAATGCGTACTCCCAGATAATTTATGGAATTAACTGCTTCCAGTTGCTGACCTGCTATTTTGTAGCTAAATGATAAGGGACCTATCTTTCTATGTATTCGCATCACATTACACTTGTCTACATTGAGATTCAATTGCCATTCCGTGCACCATGCGTCAATTCGCTGCAGATCCTCCTGCATTTCAGTACAATTTTCCATTGTTGCAACCTCTCGATACACCACAGCATCATCTGCAAAAAGCCTCAGTGAACTTCCGATGTCATCCATGTTGACAAGTCTAAAACATTAAAGGTTGTTTAAAGAATCACGCTGCTTGAACAGTTCCGTGTCATCCATCCCGTTGATTGCCACAAGCCGGCCGCGGAGGTCTCGCGGTATTAGGCGCTCAGTCCGGAACCGCGTGACTGCTACGGTCGCAGGTTCGAATCCTGCCTCGGGCGTGGTTGTGTGTGTTGTCCTTAGGTTAGTTAGGTTTAAGTAGTTCTAGGGGACTTATGACCACAGCTGTTGAGTCCCATAGTGCTCAGAGCCATTTGAACCATTTGATTGCCACAATAAAGCACGGAGAGCGTCACAGCCTCAATTTCACGAAAACTGCTCAACTCCCTGGGGATGCTGGCCTCTTCTTAATGTAACTCACTGACAGCTTTCTGCTTCAAACTGGGCTACAGACCACACCAGGAGCGAACCCTCCCAGCAAGAAAAGAAGAAAATATTTCCTCCAAAGTAAGCATGGACAGTACTCTTAATGAAATGATCACGGAAAGGTGTAGAAAAATGAAACAGTATCACATAGCGATAAATGGCAGTCATTTCGTAATCTTTAAGTTACTGCAGCAATGTTCAAAGTATGAAACGTCCCCTTAGAAAAATTATACACTACTGTACTTAAACTGACACAGAATAATTTCAGCGCAACGCAATCTGACTTCCAAAAATCCCTACGAAAGAATGGCCCTGACTAACATTAACCTATACGTTTCACAAATCACTTACCTCACAAAAATCTTCGTTACTCAAGCTACTCCAATACAGCGAGCGCCACTACTGCCAGCTAAATAAAAGATCAAACTACTGAAGGCACTAACTACTGATAGGCATAGTTAGCAAATGAAAGATTTTAATACAGAACAAACAATGTATTTACCTTATTAGTCATAATATATATATCATTTCATGACACCAATTCTTACAAATTTCAAAACTCCGCCATCTCTCTCCCCACGTCCACCACTGCTGGCGGCTCACCTTCAACTGCGCAACGCTACGCGCTGTTAGCATCCAGCTGCCTCTGCTCAACACTACAATGGCAGACAACAATGCAAACTAAACACACACTGCGCACAGCACAGCCAGTGATTTTTCATACCGAGCGCTAAGCGGCGTTACCAATAAGAAAACCTAAACAGCCTACTTACAAAAGGACAGACAGTCATAAGAAGGTCACGTGAAATTAAAAGAAATTAAATATGATTAGAATATCTGTAGGAGAAAATAGATACAAAGAAATTTATTATCATCACGTTTTGTCTTTGGCCTGTTCTTTAATAACGTTATACTGGTTTAAATACTATACAGGGTAATTAAAATTAAACTTCCGCTGCTTGAACCTGTATAGACAGAAAACTACGCTGGAGTGGCAGAAGTCATGGAATAGCGAAACGCCCACACACAAGTGACAGGAGGAGCTGCCATTTATTCTCAGGTGATTCATGTGAAAAGATTTCTGACATGATTATTACCGCGTTAACAGATTTAGAACGCGCAATGGTAGTTAGAACTAGACGCTTTGCATATAGAGTTTCGGAAATATTTTGGGAATTCAATATTCCGAGATCCACAGTGGATGACCATGTAGAAGGCACTCGCCGATGGCCTTCACTTAATGACGGAGAGTAGCGGCGTTTCCGAAGATTTGTCGTTGCTAACAGAGAAGCAACACTGCTTCAAATAACCGCAGATATCGCTGTGGGACGTACGACGAACATAGCCTATAGGACAGTAAGGCGAAATTTGTCGTTAACAGGCTATGGCAGCAGACGATCAGAGGGAGTGCCTTCGCTAACAGAACGACATCACCCGCAGCGCTTCTGAGAGGCTCCTGACCGTGTCGGTTGGGCCCTAAGGACTGGAAAACCGTGGCCTGTCAGATGAGTTCCGAGCAGATGGTGTGGTTCGAGTGTGGCAGAGACTCCACGAACTCATCAATGCACTGTGCAAGGTAGTGGTGTCTTCATGGTGTGGGCTGTGTTTAATGGGCCTTCTGATCCAACTGAACCGATCATTGACTAGAAATGGTTATTTTCCGGTACTTGGTGTCATTCATGGACTTCATTTTCCCAACCAACTATAGCATGTCTCTAGGCCACACTTGTTCGCAGGTGGTTTGACGAGCATTCTGATCGCTTCGAACAACGTGGCAACGTTGAGTTGCCACACTGAGCCGCGCAAAAGTAGGTCCGACACGATATTAGGGGGTATCCAATGACTTTTATCCCCTCAGTGTACTTACCACATCGGTAACTCACTTTACACGACCGATATCCAGATTGTGCGCTGTAGGATTTGCGTTGTTAGTAGTGTTACTGCGGAGACGATCTCGAGGTTACCTCTGCCGTGCGTGTTCTGTCCCTCCGCTAGGTCTTGGTAGGGGCTCCGAGAAGCCTTCAAGAGCGGTAGAGCGTACCGTCTCGTGGCGACTAGCTTACGACTCACATGCCTGAGGGTGCGGGAATTGTGTCGGCAGTCGGTAATTTGCCTGTCAGCTCATTTTGTGAGAAGAGTTCCCGATATAACCCACGACAAAAGCACCATGCTGGTGAAACCATATGCATTTGTTGCAATGTGCTCTTTGTAGTAAAACAGATTTGTGCCTCGGCTTGAAATGTGCATCAGAGCTTGGGCATAGCGTGGAAGTAAACACTAGATTCTAGCCGAGCGGGTGCGGCTTGTTAAAGTGTTGTTCTGTGCTGTCGGAACCACAAGATCGCCTCCGCAGGGAACGGAATGCTGATCGTCTGCTTTGAATTTCCGCCTGGCTTCGCGTTGGATGGAAAGCTATGTGGGAACCAAAACCAACAAGTTCTTACGAAATTGCATTTTATGATGAGCGCCCGTTCTTGTAATCTCACGAGAAGGTAAGATTGATGCGCGTTTACTCGAAACTTTAAGTGGCGTCCGTAGAACTGGTTGGTTAAATAGTGAAAAATGAGTTTTGTAATTTGAGTGCTTTTCTTAAAGAGCCGTTGTGTTTATTCTGATAAATCGCTTTGAAGCAAAAGCACTTTAATGTTCAGTTACGAAATTTCAGATCTGTTAGTCAGTACTCAAGGTTTTAAGTAAGATTTCACTGCATGTTCATTTTTAATAGTGCAGTTGTCCGTTTTCGACTTTATTTTAGGTAAATGGTTTTATAGTTTTAATAATCACTGACTGTGGCAGATTACCCCTTTTTTTTAATTTCTCGGTGAGTTGGTAAAGTAAAATAAAAGTCATAAAGTTCACCCGAGCGATAGCCTCATTTAAATAACTGCCGTTCTGTATAACTTTTGTAGATGCAAGAGTTTAAATGGGATGTTGTTTCAGTTTTTCAGTAATTGCTGTTTTAAGATTTTTCCAGTGTTACCTGCCAGAGGGGTGGCCTTTTATGGCACCCGCTTTTGATAAGTGTGAAGATATTGTTTTTAATTGTAAAATATTTTTGTTATTTGTTGAAAATCTTTAATTGTAATAAAATGTAGTTTGTAAAACTTATGCCCTTTGGTGATGAGTTATCTTCTAGACTTCAAAACGGATTGTCTTACACTATTTTTCCCCTTTTATTTAACGTTTGCATACCAGCTACTTGACATTTACTTATCAGAATTTAATTTCTAAGGTTTTTGCTAGCAGAGTCTGACTGTTCAAGTGCCACGACTTATCTGTAGGTGCCGATACTGCGGTATCGACTTAAGGTTGTAACACGAGCATCATGGTGCATTACAGTTAAAGACAGTCGACACTGGTCTGGACAAGATGAGCAGGGCTTTACTCGTAAAGCTGTTTTATCAAAACAACATCTGTAGTGCTCCCGCTCTTGGCAAGTATCGATGAATTGAAGGAATACGGCGAGGTTCTGTTCCCACACCGGACTTGAATAACATTGTTCGGATGTTCTAATTAACGGGATATTTCGAAAGAATTTACTCTTCCCATTTTTGAGAGGGCTGGACGCAATGCGCAGTCTTTCAGTAGTCCACAAGATGTGCCACGACAGCTGAACATTCCATAATAATGCGGTTCCAGGATGTCGTGGATGCAGATGTGCTGATTACACTGAGCAACGTTTGTAGCCTGGGTAAATTTGGCACGCAGTTGACAAATGTTACCTCATCTGGAAATTAAAATGTGTTTATTTCAATGGTTTGTTCATTTGTTATCTTCCACATGTTCTTACATATATTGCTATGAAGTTACAGTGTCCTACGACCACTCTTTTTATCACGGAGGTCCTTCCAAATAGCAAAAGTTTAGTTATAACCACTCTGTACTTCAGTTCCTTGACAGCAAGTGGTAAAGAGTTCTGGTGTAATTGAGACCAGGCATGGAGGACCATTTTACCCAAAAAGTGTGTCACCAGGGCTATACGTGGCGTCGATCTACAGACGTCATACAGACCTCTATTTAATCAGTCTGCATTCATAATATATCATCGAAGTACTGCTGTTTGATGAGATTCGTTATGGACAAGTCGCAGTTCCAGAAGTAACAGCTACTTCCATTCTGTGAGCATAAGATATAACATCACTTTCTGGTGACCTTGTCTTAGTCTATTATCTTTTGTAATGCTCCTGTCGATATTGTATCACAATGACCTTTTATTCACATATTCAAGCTGAAGAATATCAAACAATCAACAGCCCCATTTAGGTTTAACGATAAATTTCAGGCAAACCTTCCAATCGGTCAAGGACGCCACGTTTTGCTGTCTGTTGGCACTAGTACGTTTTGGGATTAGATTACAAAGAGCTGTGTCTTGGTCATACGATGTTTTATTGAAATTGATAACTGGATTCGACTTTCCGGTCATCATCAGATCTAAAAATTTAGCAGTGGCACGTAGTCCCCTATAATCAGTACTGACCGTGCAACTACGTGTCATGTCAGGAGGTACAAACGGACTCATTTTGCGTATTACGTTTGTCTTATTGATCAGTGATATTAATTATTAATGATTTAACATCCATGTCAAAGCGTTGCAGTGCTTCTACTCCAACAGAGAAATTTCTTTAGTAGTAACAGTTAATGTTTCAGCACAGAATAACGCATACCACAGTTGTGTGTGAATACGTAAATTCATTACCAATTTTTCTGTAGACTGCGTCATCAAAACGACGTCGACTCCGTTGTATTTCAAAGTTTGGGAGTCTCGTTACAGATAATAATTAGTGAACTACAAAAATAATTTCTAACTACTGTACTTCGAAAATACCTGTGAAATTGTCACGACTGTGAGAAGGTGAGTAATGGAGGGTTTCTCACAGTAGGTCAGTCAGTATCGTTACTAGCTGCTTTGGTGTGTGTGTGGGGGGGGGGGGGGGGGGAGGGGGTGCGTGCATAAGAGAGAGAGAGAGAAGAAAACATCTAATTTTGCCAATGAGTGCTCGCGTAACTGGCGTAGGGTTGAGTGACTCCAGATGAGATACCTTGAACGTATGCATGCTATCATTAACTGCATTTAATTCCTCTGCACGCAGAACTTCATTCAACAAATGATGGGGAAATGTTATTAGCTTGTGGTGAGAGAGGCGGGAGGTTTGGTGTCGTTAGCGGGGGTTGGGTGAGGAGTATTAAAATCTCGGTAGATGCGGACCGGCGTAAGACAGAGGCAGTTGCGGCAACAGAAAGAAGATACAACTTCAAAAATTTTAAATTTTCAACTGACAAGCAGAAGCCATGGGACAGTATGCGATCTAGTATCAGTCCTCGCAACGCCCTGACTGTTTCATTATTTGCCTTTCAGAGCACGATGTACGTAGACGAGATGTTATTCTTTGGCGGATTGCTGCATCTTGGATGATTGTAGAAAAAATGGTAGCGATAGTGAAATAGTGATTTGAAACTTTCGCAGCCTAATGTTAGTGAACGCATGTCAAAGTGTGCCCTGAAGTATCATCTGCAAGAGTATTAATTAGACTCTTTCCGTAAAGAAAAGCGACTACGAAATTTACAGGTGTGCCATTACTTACACACTGTCTCACTGCGTTCACGGAGTCAAGCTCCCAGTGGCGGAAAATGGTCAAATGTTTGATACTCTCGTAACTTCAATGAGTTCAGAAGTTTACCATTACTTCCACTATCGCGATTACACTCTGGATGAGTATAAAACCCAGAGACGATATTTTCAGTAATTTTCAAGTGCGACACAGTAACGCAGCTCACGATATACTAAGAACCATAGCGGTCGTTTAATGATACACTACGTGATCAAAAGCCTCCGGACACCATCGAAAAAAACCAACAAAATACGTTTTTCATATTAGGTGCATTTTGCTGTCACCTACTGCCAGATACTCCATATCAGCGATATCAGTAGTCATCAGACATCACGAGAGAGCAGAACGAGGCATTCCGCGGAACTCACGGGCTTCAAACGTGATCAGGTGACACGATGTCACTTGTGTCACACGCCTGTACGCGAGATTTCCACACTCCTAAACATCCCTGGTCCACTGCTTCCGATGTGATAGTGAAGTGCATATGTGAAGGGACACGTACAGCACAAAAGCGTACACCCCGACCTCGTCTGTTGACTGACAGAGACCGCCGACAGTTGAAGAGAGCAGTAACGTGTAACAGGCAGACATCTATCCAGATCACCACACAGGAATTCCATACTGCATCAGGATCCACTGCGAGTACTGTGACAGTTAGGGGGAAGGTTAGGGGGATTTTATGGTCGAGTGGCTGCTCATAAGCCACACATCACTCCGTTAAATGCCAAAAGAGGCCTCGCTTGGTGTAAAGAGCGTAAACATTAAACGATTGAACAGTGAAAAAACGTTATGTGTAGTGACGAATCACGGTACACAATGTGGCGATCCGACTTCAGGGTGTGGGTATGGCGAGTGCCCGTGAACGTTATCTGTCAGCGTGTGTAGTGCCAACAGTAAAATTCGGAGGCGGTGGTGTTCGGTTGTGGGCGTATTTTTCATGGAGGGGGCTTGCATCCCTTGTTGTTTTGCGTGGCACTCACAGCACAGGCCTACATTGATGTTTCAAGCACCTTCTTGCTTCCCGCTGCTGAAGAGCAACACGATCGGGCAACTGTTCATAATGCACGGTCTGTGGCAGAGTGGTTACACGACAATAACATACCTGTAATGGACTGGCCTGCACAGAGTCCTGACCTGAATCCTATCGAACACCTTTGGAATGTTTTACTACGCAGACTTCGTGCCAGGCCTCACCGACCGACATCGATACCTCTCCTCAGTGCCGCATTCCGTGAAGAATTGGCTGCCATTCCCCAAGAAGCCTTCCAGAACCTGATTTAAAGTATGCCTGCGAGAGTGGAAGCTGTCATAAAGGCTAGGGCTGGGCCAACACCGTACTGAATTGCAGAATTACCAATGTAGGGTGCCACGAACTTGTAAGTCATTTTCAGTCAGGTGTCCGCATACTTTGATCACATAGTCTAGAGACACTGACGTGCACACGTCGCGATTGCCAGCTAATCTCTCAGCACGGGTTTGAGTTTAGTAATCGAGCAATGTGGTATACTGGTGAAACACTGGACTCGTATTCGAGATGACGGCGTTCCAGATCCCGTCAGGCAATTCAGATATTGGTTTCCGTGATTTTTCAGTAAATCGATTAAGTCCAATGTCAGAATCGTCCTTCATTTCCTCTAATCCGGGTTTCTTGTGTTCTGCGTCGAATGACTTCGTCGACGATGGGTTGTTAATCCCTATATTTGCTTTCTTCCTTTTCTTTTGATTCCTAATATTGGTTTCTCGCACCTTCTAAGAATTGGTGCAGTCTCTAAAGGACAAGATTCCTAAGAAGGAAACTAAACAACACAGGCGAAGAAATGAGGCCATTCTGGCTGGTAACAGCTTCTCGATGTATTCAGTACGAGCGCATCTACAAAACTATGGAAAATGTATTGACTTTCCACGATGACATAGATAAAATTAAACAAAAGCTGACGTCAGACATACATTATTATTATTAAAATCATTATTATTATTATCACTTCCAGAATTTAATATATTATTCATACACATCATTATGCGGCATTTGACACCTAAAGGATGATAAAGGTCTCCTCTAGACATTTTCATACCTTGTAGTTTCCCAGTATATGCACCCATATTGCTTCTTCAACTTTATAACGTTATCAAACTACCTTTCTTGAAGGTAAGTCGGAACCAATTTTTCCACTTCATTACCTCTTCACGAAGGCACAATATTTTTGTTGACTCAATGAGGTAAATTGCTATTCTGTTTCGTTTAGATTACATGCATAAGCTTACATAAGTAAACTGTGTTTTCGTAGCGTAACAGACATCTGTGAGAGGTATATACAGGGTGGTCCACCTGAAGTTTCGGATGAGATTATCTCGAAAACTACACATCAGGTAAAAATAATGGGTAAGACAAGTTCGTAAGCTCAAAGGGGGACCCCCAGCCCCCCGCCCCCTTGTGAAATAGAAACCCCCAATTTTTTTCAGATTCTTCATAAAAAGTAATCAAGTTTTGTTTGGAACATTTTTTTAAACCATTGACAAATGGCGCTGAAATCAAGAAACATTAAAATTGGGTTAGAACTCCGATTTAATTAGAAAGATCAGCGAAGGATACATCAAATAGATAAAAAAATTTGCACCAATTTTTTTCATTACGCCATATTAAGCAATTTTGCTACAAAATGTATCCTATTCGCCACAGTTTTTGATGGAGATAGGCGGAATTGTATCAAATTCTCGTTAGGGAACTCTTCACAACTGCGTTACTCACCCGACTGTAGCGCTACCATGGCCAAGCTGCGAACTATGACTCAGTATAGAGGTTGGTGCAATGCGATCAGACGTCACTTCACTTTCAGATTGTGAACCGTAAACATCAACTGACAAAAGTAAATTATTCTTTAACGAAACGTGGCTCACTATCCACCTACAGAGGTTCTTGATATTATGTTAACTTTAGGCGAGAGCCATAACAATTACATTGCACCTGTGCAACTGTATGCGGATGGTTTCCCAAACAGACAACATCCAAACGAAAACAATATTCGAAATTGCACTCAACGAGCTCAAAACGGATACGTGCACCATACACCTCGTCATCGAGAATACAATGGAAATGACGCGCGTACCTTACCGTTCTCGGCTGTGATCGGCTGGACCCCGAAATTAGTAGTCATGCGATTCAGAGACAAACTGGAATACTGAAATCAACTGTTTTGAGCATTTTTAACGCACATAAATATCATGCGTATCATATCAACTGACACAGTCATTAACACAGAAAGATATGCAAATATGCTTGCATTTCTGCCAATGGGCCGTAGACATAATAAGAGGTGACAATGATTTTTTTTTTTAAATACGTTATGTTCACGGATGAAACCACATTCAAAAACAATGATTGTCATTATTGGTCCCCTGTCAATCCACACTGGCACAGACCCGTTGACAATCAACACAAATGGTCGCTAATGGTCTGCTGTGGAATTTTAAACGGTTAATTGATACGACCAAATTTTTTTGACCAAAATGTTACTGCTGTATCTTATTTACAACTTCTCTGCGATGATTTGTTGGAGCTACTGGAAGATGTTGATTTAGAAACCAGGCAACGAATGTGGTCCCAGCAGGATGGAGCAGCTCTCCATTATTCTAAAAATGTGCGGCAAGTTTTAAATTTATGGTACACGTGTCTGTGGATAGAATGCGGCGGACCAATTCAGTGGCCTCCATATTCACCAGACCTAAATCTCCTGAATTTTTTATCGTAGGGTTATTTAATAAGTATCGTTTAAAAAAAGACAGCACACAACCCGAAACTAAATGCAGCAACGCAATCGAATAGCTTATGCAGCCACACCACGGGATGTGCTGCTCAAAACTGTGGACAACTTTCGCAGACGATTGAATTTATGCATTGAAGCAAATGGGGATGATTTTGAACAATTTCTTTGTGGCTAATTTAATTAATTAAGCACCCCAAATTGTGAGAGGCAAGGGGACTCACACTAATGGAGCACCCCAACGTTTGAGAAGCAAGGGGACTCACACTAATGGAGCACCCCATGGGAATCTCATTCTACTACATCCAAGTGGTCGTTCTTGGGTAACGCTAAAAGTAGAGTACGGTACATTTTGTTCACAAATAGCTTAATTTGAAGTAATGAAAGAACTGGTGCACATTTTTTATCGATTTGATACGTCTTTCTCGGATAATTCTAAATAGATCAGAGTTCTGCCCCAATTTTACATTTTTCTCGATTTCAGCGCCAGCTGTGAAATGATTAAAAAAAAGTTTCCCGCAAAACTTCATTACTTTTATATGGAGTTTCCGAATCTGCAATAAAAATTGGGGTTTGCATTTAAGATTTAAAAGTTGATCTCCATTCCATACAACGGAGGTGAACTTACGAACTTGTCATACCCACTAATTTTATCCGATATATAGTTTTTGAGATAATCTCATCTGAAACTTCCGATGGACCACCCTGCATATGCACATGGTCACTTGCACAAGCTGCTTTAGCTTATATTTCTAAACATTTTTGTTATGATAAACCTTTTACAGTGGTCTGTGTTTTATCAACACAATAACTTGAATGGAGATCCAATTTAAAATAAATACGTTTCATAACAAACAGATTCTTAAGGCCCGAAGATGACAGCAAAGTCTATCGAAACTGACTTTTTTAAATAATGAAGTAAATCTGCAATCTTGGCTTCAGAATATTTTTTAGCGACGCTCGATACCTCTCGTCTCAGTGAAACACCATCCTCTTCCTGCGTAGGCCGTTAAGAGTACCAGCCATCTGCACGAATTTCGGGACGAACATAAGAAAGAAATATGCCATGCCGATAAACGTGACACCATCTTCTTCTTATCGTGTATAGAAAACCTACGTAAGGCTCATTGCGATACGAGCACCACTGGCAGGAACTAAAGGCCGTAGGAAGGAGACCTGCCAAAGCGTCTACGAAGTCTGATGGTTTGATCGTCAATCTCGCCTCTTTAAAACGCTACAGAACTGGCTCCAGGTGCCTCAGATTCTTAGTGAAACTGGTGTTATAAACCACTACATCGTCCAGATAATTATAGATGAACTTAAACTAAACGTCGCCCGGAACAAAATCCAAAAGATGGGAGAAAGCCGGCCGGAGTGGCCAAGGGTTCTAGGCGCTTCAATCTGGAACCGCACGACCGCTACGGCCGCAGATTCGAATTCTGCCTCGGGCATGGATGTGTGTGATGTCCTTAGGTTAGTTTGGTTTAAGTACTTCTAATTTCTTGGGGACTAATGACCTCAGATGTGAAGTCCCATAGTGCTCAGAGCCATTTGAACCATTTGAATTTTGATGGGACAAAACAGCAGTACCCCTGGACAGACACAAATTGACTGTATTAAATGTAAGAGAATCCTGTTCGAACAAATTGTTTACAATATTCAGGCAACGGAATTTGATAATACTCCTGGTTCAGATCAAGAACGGCGAAACTTGGTCCCGGCAAACCATTTAAACTATTATGAAGATCGGGCAAAACACGGACTCCAGAACAGGTTTTTGATTTACCACTCTATACTCCAACTCCGGGCAAAACTCCCCACTCTTGCCTTGCCACTTTTTCACGTAATATCCTCCTGATTAGTCTGCATAAGCTTCTGATCTTGGGTGGGTAAAGTCAGTAAGGGGCTTGCTCGACCGTCACATCATCCGTGAGGAATATCTTGCGCTGTAGCTTGTTACCTCCCATTTATACGTTGACTCCTGGGGAAACTGAGCAAGAAGGTGCAGCCCTACCCGGACTCAAGTGTCAAATTTGGCCGAGGGTGACAACACATTACATGCTCTCTAGAAGCTGTGACAAGAGCACAAGACGATCTTCTTTGTAGGCCGAAACTTAGGCCGCTCTATTCCGATAATCCACAGCCCAGTCTTCCGAGTGAAATCGCAGCGCAAAATCAGATTAACGGCTAAACCCTTTACCACCAGCAAACTGATCGGCCAAGAAACGTTGGATACACTTCACTTCGCCTCAACTGTCCAATGACGCAACACCTCTCCATTCAGAGCGCTACATCTTCAGGGGAAAAACGCAAGCCAGGAAAGTTACGTACCACCCTTAGTTCTAAGTACCACTGGGAGTCCAGAAAGTACACAGAACTACCCACATCAATGAGGGCAGAAAAATTCTTGGTTCAACTGAGCACAAATATGAGGCAAGGGTTCGCCTGTCACAGCAGTGATAGGATGGTAACATTTCGGAGGACGAATCTCTACATGGCGATCCCGTTTTCTATGGCGTCAGCTGCTGCATCTCTTCCTCCGTTGCAACCAAAATATCCCACCTGGTGACTCCGGAAACAGTCATTCGGGCTCTTTTACAGGCAACGACTTTTGACGCCTCAGGAACCACTGTAACGTCTCGATAATTATCCTCCATGTCACTACGATTATAGATCTGCAATACTTGATCACTCTCTTCTCGAAACGCGACATACCTCTATTGCCTGGAAGCGGTACAGATGTGGAACAAGTTTCCTGCACCCAGCTCACTGCACCCAGATCGTCTAGGATAAAAATATTGACGCAAGCCTCAAATTCTTGTGTTTTCCCATGCAACTGCTGGGCGAAGTTAACCTGATTAATACTAACATTAACATGTTGGGTACGACGATTTTTCCGGTAACATAATTGGTCCTGAAGTCGCTATATACGAAGATAACAGTGACAAACCCCAGAGATAAATGGAACAAGTAAGGGCTCTCAATTAAGGATCCATATAAAGAATAAAAAGTTGCCCGCTCTCTGCAATGTTACTTAAATTTATTAGCATAAGGTGGCCTCTTCAGCTAAGAAGGATTGGCCTAAGGCTATTCAATTATCTAGAGCCTGTAATTATGGACTCAAAGCAATCGGTACCAGGACCGTTTCAAAAACTGAAGTTTCCGACCGCATCGGCAGTTAACAAAATAAATAAATGAAATAACAGAGAAGCAAAAAATCTCTGACCAAAGTCAGTTATAGGGTCTAATTAATAGTACTTGGAAAGGTACAGCAGAGTGCTCCAATAAACGATAGCTTGAGATTTAAGCCTGAATTCCACTCGGTAGCCAGTTGAATAGAATAATGCAAAAAATTTATAAGATAACAGCAATGTACAAACTCTTAAGAAAGATATGGCACAATGAGCCTCTAAACATTTACCCGAAAAACAAATTTAGATTTAACACTAAATTCACGTTAATGGCGGATCCAATGTAATTTCAAATACATAAATTTCTAATCAAGTGTTTTTTTTTTCGAAGGAACAGTTAAAGAAATCCAAGACTCCTGCCGGAAAGTCGGCTATAGATGTTAAGTAGCAATTTTTCAAAAATCACGGCATAGTGGCCAGTTAAATTTCAGAAGGGAAGGAAAGCTATAAAGTTGTGGTCGGCGCAGATGCCGTTCGGTTGAATAGCAAATTACAACAAGATCAAATTTAAACAATTAATGCTTTCAGACGCTGACGATATTAATGCATTTATATTTAAACAGAGTAGTAACACGACTTTTAAAGTAAATTCGACTCAGGGGTTGACTAACTGAATGAAACCAGATGAGAAAAACTCCTAAAGGCTCAGCGCATCACTCACTCAAATTACAATTACACGAATAATTCTAGTGCTTAAATAAAATAGTCGCGATGGCCGTTTAGTTAAGAAGGCATACTCATCTAAGAATCGGTTAAGTAAACAAGAGAATACTTCTAAAGCCTGACTACACGCCGCTCTTAAATCACAAATAGAGCAACACTTCTGATTTTCATGTTACACTTTGCGCAGTTTTAAGCAAGTAACCATTAGAATTTACTCAAGGTGAATTTGAGTTTTTGGAGTTAGCCCGAAGCTCCATCCGAATAACAACCTAGAAGAGAACAGTAGATACAGATTATACCTTAAAAATACACGACTTTGAGAGACATACCGCTGCTCTCCGGAGGTGTCCCGCATCGGTGCCCCCTTCAAAGTGCGCCAGGTCGGGTGTTGGCTTCAATAGGACCAAAAGAAGCAAGTTAGCCGCCACACTCACGAAAGTGAAACACGTTAACATGTGTCTAAGTTTGGGGCTACTATTTGCCATTGCCACACATACACACACACTTAACTCACTCTAAGGCAATCAAGTAGACTAAAGCCACACATACAAAGCGCAGTATAATTTGTGACAAAAATCCAAGAAAACGCCAGAGCAAACACAGACTCATTAAAATTTGTGAACACTTCTAATCAAAAGCCACAAGGTGGAGAGAAGTTAATCATCTTCACCTACCCTAAGGTACGAGAATTTCAGAGCATTCACACAAGGTTGGCGCCGGTGGCGCCACCTACAACGTGGTCACATGAGGAAAGTTTCCAACCGATTTCTCATACACAAACAGCAGTTGACCGGCGTTGCCTGGTGAAACGTTGTTGTGATGTCTCGTGTAAGGAGGAGAAATGCGTACCATCACGTTTCCGACTTTGATAAAGGTAGGATTGTAGCCTATCGGGATTGCGGTTTATTTTTTATTGCTGTTCGCGTTAGTCGAGATCCAATGCAGAATATGGAATCGGTGGGTTCAGGAGGGGAATACGGAACGCCGTGCTGGTTCCCAATAGCCTCGTATCACTAGCAGTCGAGATGACAGGCATCTTATCCGCATGGCTGTAACGGATCGTGCAGTCCCGTCTTGATCCCTGAGTCAACAGATGGGGACGTTTGCAAGACAACAACCATCTACACGAACAGTTCGACAACAGGGATTACTGATCATGACGTTGTCATTACGACTATGACTACGAACGTTAAAAAGTCGATCAAGAAGGCTAGGAGAGTATTATCACTAGAAAGAGCAGATAAGAAGTTGTTAGCAACCCACTTAGTAAATGAATCGTCATCATTTACTTCTAATACGATGGACGTGGAAGAATTATGGGCAAATTTTAAACACATCCGCAAATCACACATTGGAGAAGTATGTGCCGAAAAACTGGATTACGGACGGAAAAGACCCACTGTGGTTTAACAGCGCAATTCGGAGAACGCTAGGAAGCAAAGACGGTTCCACCCGCGGTACAAGAAAGATCGGGAGAATGTGGACAGGCAAAAGTTAGTAGAGATCCGTGCTGCTGTAAAAAGAGCGATGCGCGAAGCATACAGTACAACCACTACCACCGCCATACCTTAGCGGAAAATCTTGTTGAAAACCCAAGGAAACTGTGGTCTTACGTAAAATCGGCAAGCGGGTGGAAGGCTTCCATCGAGTCACTCACTGATCTGTCTGGCCGGGCAACGGAAGACAGCAAAACAAAAGCTGAAATTTTAAATTTAGCATTTGAGAAGTCTTTCACGCAGGAGGATCGTACAAACATACCGCCGTTTGACTCTTTTACAGATTGCCGTATGGAGGACATATTGATGGACATCCCTGGGGTCGTGAAGCAGGTAATTGAGTTTAAATAAATCGCCAGATACTGATGGTATTCCAATTCGCTTTTATAGAGAGTACTCTACTGCATTGGCTCCTTACTTCGCTTGCATTTATCGCGAATCTCTTGCCCAACGTAAAGTCCCGAGTGACTGGAAAAAAGCGCAGGTGACGCCTGTATATAAGAGGGGTAGAAGGACGGATACTCAAAATTACAGACCAATATCCTTAACATCGGTTTGTTGAAGGATTCTCGAACAAATTCTCAGTTCAAATATAATAAATTTCCTTGAGACAGAGAAGTTGCTGTCCATGCATCAGCACCGCTTTAGATAGCATCGCTCCTGCGAAAAGCAACTGGCCCTTTTTACACATGATATCTTGCGAACCATGAATGAAGGGTATCAGACGGATTCCATATTCCTTGACTTCCGGAAAGCGTTTGACTAAGTGCCCCACTGCAGACTCCTAACTAAGGTGCGAGCGAATGGGATTGGTTCCCAAATATGTGAGTGGCTCGTAGACTTCTTAAGTAATAGAACCCAGTACGTTGTCGATGGTGAGTGTTCATCGGAGATGAGGGTATCATCTGGAGTGGCCCAGGGAAGTGTGGTAGGTCCGCCGTTGTTTTCTATCTACATAAATGATCTTTTGGACAGGGTGGATAGCAATGTGCGGCTGTTTGCTGATGATGCTGCGGTGTACGGGAAGGTGTCGTCGTTGAGTGACTCTAGGAGGATACAAGATGACTTGGACAGGATTTGTGATTGGTGTAACGAATGGCAGCTAACTTTAAATATAAATAAATGTAAATTAATAAAGATGAATAGGAAAAAGAATCCTGTAACGTTTGAATACTCCATTAATAGTGTAGCGCTTCACACAGTCAGGTCGATTAAATATTTGTGCGTAACACTGCAGAGCGATATGAAGTGGGACAAGCATGTAATGGCGGTTGTGGGGAAGGCGGATAGTCGTCTTCGGTTCATTGGTAGAATTTTGGGAAGATATGGTTCATCTGTAAAGAAGACCACTCATAAAACACTAATACGACCTATTCTTGAGTACTGCTCGAGCGTTTGGGATTCCTATCAGGTCGGATAGAGGGAGGACGTAGAAGCAATTCACAGGCGGGCTGCTAGATTTGTTACTGGCAGGTTTGATCATCACGCGAGTGTTACGGAAATGCTTCAGGAACTCGGGTGGGAGTCTCTGGAGGAAAGAAGACTTCCTTTTCGTGAATCGCTACTGAGGAAATTTAGAGAACGAGCATTTGAGGCTGACTGCCGTTCAATTTTACTGCCGCGAACTTATATTTCGTGGAACGACCACAAAGATAAGAAATGAGAGATTAGGGCTCGTACAGAGGCATATAGGCAGTCATGTTTCCCTCGTTCTGTTTCGGAGTGGAACAGGGAGAGAAGATGGTAGCTGTGGTACGAGGTATCCTCCACCACGCAACGTATGGTGGATTGCGGAGTATGTATGTAGATGTAGATGTAGACGACGTTTGCAGCAGTGTGGACAATCAGCTCGAAGACCATGGCTGCGATTACCCTTGACGCTGCATAACAGACAGGAGAGCCTGCGATAGTGTTCTCAACGAAGGACTTGGGTTCTCGAATGGAAAAAGTCATCTTATCGGATGGATCCAAGTTCTGTTTACACCGTCATGATGGTCGCATCCCTTTTTAGTAACATTGCGGTGTACGCGCATTGGAAGCGTGTATTCGTCATCGCCATACTTGCGGATCACCCGGCGTGATGGTATAGGGTGCCATTGGTTACACGTCTCGGTCACCTCTTGTTCGCATTGACGGCACTTTGAACAGTGGACGTTACATTTCAGATGTGTTACGACCCGTGGCTCTGCCCTTCATTCGATCCCTGGTAAATCCTACATTTCAGCAGGATAATGCACGACCGCATGTTGCCCGCCCTATACGGGTCTGTATACAGGAAATGTCCTAATGCTGCCTTGGCCAGCAATTCTCCAGATCTCTCACGAATTGAAAACGTCTGGTCATTGGTGGCCCAGCAACTGGCTCGTCACAATGCTCCTGCATTTCTTCTTGGTGTAGCACTTTTAATAGCCAGTAGTGTACCTGTATGTTGCCGCGCCTGAAACAGTCGACAGGCAAATCCAATAACACAACCGCCAAGTGAAAACCGCGCGCCCAGTTTTGGTGGAAAATTCACTCCAAGACGTGTTGGGATCACGTGTCCACTTCTCGCCGGACCTCAGGTGTCCCCCGTCCATTTCCTGGCGTTCTTTGCACTCCACTCCGGGTACCTCTCCCTCTTTAGACTGGCCGTGGGTCGCAGCGCCCCTTAACGCGGCAGCGCTCCCTGCGAAACTCAACGTGAAGCCGCCAACTCGTGATGACGAGATGAACAGCTCAAAAACGTACGAGCCGCCTCTGGTCATTGTGTATTACAAACGTAATTGTCGTGTAGCTAGGGCCTCCCGCCGGGTAGACCGTTCGCCGGGTACAAGTCTTTCGTTTTGACGCCACTTAGGCGACTTGCTCTTCAATGTGGATGACATGATGATGATTAGTGCAACACAGGACGCAGTCCCTGAGCGGAGAAAATGTCCGACCCTGAAGGGAATCGAACCCGGGCCCTTAGGATTTACATTCTGTCGCGCTAAACCCTCAGCTACCGGGGGCGATACTGTGTATTATTAAATGTTCAGTTGTTGTGTGGGAAAGATCATCCGCTGGGTGATAATCAAAGATAGATTACCTGTTGAGCTTCTGGTGCCATTCTAAGCACTCAAGTCAAGATGCATCTGTTTCCGTCAATGTTCCAGGGGTTCGTAGCGGTTCCCCCTTCCCTTCAGGGAAAACAGAGCGACGGTTGGCGTTTGGTCACTTTTCAGGACTGCAAAGCATTAATACAGAGATAGTGGTGGTCTCCGCTATGCGAAGACAACCGAGATTAGGTATTACATCATTTATGCGCCTAATCCATTTTCTTGCAGGCGACTGATGGTAAAATTTTCGTTACAACCATCATTAGTAGCACTTATAAAATTAAACCCAGCAATTAAGATTTTTCGATTTCAGGTCCAACGATGGCACTTCCCGCCGTCCGTTACGACGGAGCCTTAAGAACAACTGATCCTAGATGACTTCTAAATACAATTTGATTTCTTACTGCGATTAATTTTTGTAGTTTTTCTGAACACATCAGATTTTTATTTGTAAATTGGACTTCACCCATTGTTCTATGTAACAGTGTGGTCGTAACTTGAATAACTTACATGTTTATTGAGGAAAAAAGTGATATCTGTGTGAAATATTTAAGAAATAACAACCTGTTAAATAATTTGCTGGTTAATGGATTTTCCTAAAGTCGATCATTGTCTCTAGTCTGTCCTCATGGGCAGCCCCAGCGAGATTACTGAGCGTCAGCATTATAACATTAGTAAGAATAGGTAAATTGTGTGAAATTTACTTATGTAATGTGGCCCAAGCACCATCACTGAGGATAATCAAATAGTGGAACATGTGAACCGAACTTGAGGAGTTTCAGATGACGCATGCGAGTGAAGATTGTTCTGTAGTCCGAGAGCGCGTAGTTAAAACAGTGAGTAGTGTTTACTAGAATGATTGCCATCTACTAAACCGGCGATGGTCTTATAAAACTACGAGATGTTAAACGCTCCTGTTGAAATTGAGACTAGGAATTAATGTGGAAGCGTCTGAAGCAATCGGTTGGATGTATTACTGTGTAACGTGCCCGTGTTACTGTTAATATTCTTGTTTGCTTGTCAGTTTCCGCGTTTAAATTATTTTGGGTTTATGCAAACAGAATTCTGATTTCCCACTCAAATAAATTTCTATCTTAATATAATAGCGTGGACAGTCTTGCAATTACCGGGGAAACTAGACACTGATTTAATCTCTGCTCGTTTGAACCATTGTTTGTGAATACAGGAACAAAAAAAGTGGTACAGTCGCAGAAAGAGGGGCCAAGGTCTTTTCGAGGGCAAATAATGTAATGGGCCTGTGGGTCATACTGGTCTGGGAGCTGTATTGCAACAATGGTCTCACCCAGCAGACGGGTGATCCACATCGGGACGCATCGACGCATATACCGTGGCACAACTGTCATCCCCACATCATAGTGCAGGTGATACCACAGCAGCATTGGTGGGACTATGAAGTGCTTTGGCACCGACGAGCCATGGATCGGGAGCTTGCGTTACCAACACCACAGATGCAACGTCCGTGGAAAATCACACGTTTGAAGCATTTTCAGAACCCACTTCCTGTCCACCAGCAGACGAGAAATCGCATCTGCGAGGACGTGCTGCGCCGTGGAGTAAAGCGGAGTGTCGTAAGGGGTATTATGCACCTCTAAACCTAAATTTGATGAAAGGTTCGAATTCCAAGGTGTTGATAGCTCTTATTGTTGCAATTACCAAGAGGTGAACCGTTAAGGACAATCCTTGTTACTGTAGGTACAGCTAAATCATTGTAATACGTCAGTGTCATTGTTGCTGTAACTCCTCAACTGTTTGGTAAGTGGTCGAAGTGGTAGCCACCCCAGCTGCCTTTAGGTAGTCATAAGGTTGATGGTTGTATAGGATGTTGTGTAGAGCTGGAACGTTACCGGTGTGGTGTTGATTAACACTTCCAGCATCAATGTACAGGTTGATAATCGGTAACACTACCTGAAGTTGGGACACATCTTTATCTGGTCCCCACTCATCAGTTTACTATCCCAATGATGCGCGATATCTATGGGCATCTTGTTGACGGAGTTACATACTTCTGCCCTGTGTCCCGATTTACCACATAATGTACATTTCGTATTTCTAAAATAGCACTGTTGCTGTTGGTAGGTGATAAAAAAATTGCCACAGGAGTGCAACTTCCTGCAGACCCGGCCATCCGAAGGCTCTACAGGTTTGGTAGGTTTCTCCTGAAGTCTTCTGTTTCCTAAACGGTCAGGTTGGGGAAGAGCTTGCGAGGCTGATGTATTGAAAACTTGCGTTGGGTCCCAAAGGGTCACTGAGAACAGCGTTGTCTGTTCAAATCTCGAATTCGTGGAAGGCAGCCTGACAGCTAGGGGTGGTAATCTGACAGCTAGGGGTCTTTGTATTTGAGCAAATCGTTCCTAAGTCCACTTCTGGTGAATGTACATCGTTTCTCTAGCCATAGCCTGAGCAAAAGACTGTTCATAGTTCGAACTTCTTGGGTCGGATACGACAGTACCGAGGACGACCCAGTAACTACATTACATATGGATATGATGTCTGTTCTTTCAGACATCATATTCATATAAGTATATATTATTTATGCGTTCAAAGAGGTTGAACACACGATAAATTGTGAGATTGTGGGTCTTCTATCTCTGTTTTCAGCTCTAAGTTGAGTGTGCAAACTTCGGCATCTGCATAGGCTAATAAAAAAGCCAGTTGATTGTTATCACCAGAGATTCCATATGTGATGAAATGCTGCTAGTGGTCCAAGATTACACCTTCTTGTCAAAAGTGGGGAACGGCGGTGGCATTGATTTGAATCTTTTCGCCATGGAGTCGATCCGATAAAGTCGTTTGGATACTGTTGAAAGGTCTCTGTTGGATTCCTTTCATGTTAATTTCTTAAATCTGTTGCCATTTACGGCACAAATTCCTCTTCTAAATTCACTGTGGTGTTTCTGACTATCTGGGAGGAGACTGAGCAGTGTTACTTTTCCACATAAACAAGAACGATCTGTCACACTACTACACTTTAAAACACAGTTTATATGCAATTCATGTCACACAGTCTCATACGGAACCTACATCCGCTTTCTTTTATGTACTGTATATGATAAGATACTGTCATCCCCCTTCCCTTCTGTGTGAGAGGATGAATGAGCAAATGCATTTCTAGTTGCATGCTTGAGGGTAGCAGACAAGCCTGTCTGCTAGAGAACAGTAGGACCAACGTCGGAACAGGTAACTACGCTTTCTAAAAGCAGAGAGGTTTCTATCCTTAGTATGGTTCTGTCCGTCCCTTGTCATGTTGGTATAGGAAGCTGCCCCTCTAGTCACTTCCGTTTTGTATCGGGAAGCACGCTCGGTAGGAGCGCAGGTCAGTCTGTCATCGGCGAGCGTCTGAAGTGGTAAGATCTCCGGCTAAGCGCGTGTCTGCTAAGTCCGCAGGACAATGGATTTCTTAAGTTCAGCCTAACTGAAAATTTAATCAACTTTATTTCAGGTTTAGCTCTAAAATATCTAATGTTATCCTAAGTTGCAACGCAGTGTATTTCGAGTGCGAACTTCAGATTATTTTACAGTAGTTGCTTTGTCACTAGTTTGTGAGTAAAGTGGAACCACGTGTTGATCAGTAACTCTAACTAAGATTATCCATCTTAAATGCGAATGTGCGTGAGATATAACGTCTCGCCTTAACAATATTTTTCAATGTAGCAACTTTTCTTTATGTTCAACCCACGTGGGGTGTACTTTGTGAGACCAGTACCACGTGCTTATACAATTGTTTGACCCATCAGGTTGTGTAAAGCAAGTTAACCACGTGAAGCATGTGGTGTAATCATCAAAGTAGCTCTCAGCTATTCTTTTCGGGAAGATTTCACAGAGAGTTAGTATGAATTTAGTATACCAGGGTGTGGTAATTACATGACAGACAGGATTGCGCTACGAACGTTACTTCTTTGGGTGAAAATTGAATCGGTTGGTTGTGGTTAATTTCCTCTTACATATGTTTCAATGTTCTTCGTGTGTTATTTTATGAATGTAGTGTTGTATGCAGTCTCCCAATCTTGGCTCCCTATTTGATGTGTTCCGTAAGATTACAAACTCACATTTTCACTATCCTAAATAAGGCACCAGCTTAGTTATGACTCAAGTTTAATATGCTGAAATTTCAATGATCAATGTTAAAATAAATTTCCAGATATAAACTGATTTATTTATTTTTATTTAAATTCTCTTTTTTATATATGTATCACCAGTTTTCTTATGACTATTAAAAGATTATAATTAATGTTAGTCTGGTTGGAAATTTGGTAAGCTAGATTGGATACCTGGTGAAACAGTTGCTCAGTAATGCAACGTTAACTTCCTCAGATAGCTCACAGCTTTTAAACCGCTCTATTGTCTATCAGCACCGCTTTACACCTCAAATTAAAGCGACAACATTACACTGTTGGCTTGGTGATGCTGGCCTCCTCCTCTAATATTAGTTCTTGCAGGTGCTGTATGTTTTGCACATTTGTTTCGACTGTGGCTATACTGACATGACGATGGGAGTTAAATGCAGCAGCGACGTGACATGGAAACTTGTGGATAAGCGTCCATAAATCACAGTCTACACTCGGAAACGTCACAGTTTGTAAAACTGTTGTAGTGAACACTACATCGTCATGACTGTAATGATCTCATTATGGCTCCACAAGCAAAAGAAAGCTGCCAAGTTGCAACAAAATAATATCTTTATTTCAACAAAAATAATAGGTTTACTTCATGTAAAATCCACTGGTCACAATTTGTGAGAATAAGAACCTAAAGATTTTCCGAAATTATATGAATTGTCATTTGGCTTTGTATAAACTCACGAATCTGTAAACTACAAGTCTGATGCCGATCAACATCACCGCTGAGCGAAATTAGAACAAATTAAAGTACAGACGAACAAAAAGGGAACGGTTGTCCGTTAATCACATTCACCAAACTCAGTAACTGAGAGGACACCAGATCCTTGTACATGAGTCTTCAGAAGACAGGATGCAGACCATGGGCTCGTTGCTGACTGATGGCTGCTCATTGTAAGGACGAAGGTATGTGGTCGTCGCTGAGACGGCAGCTGAAACTGGCTTGCCGAATCTGTGCGGCGGCCTAATTGTATGGTACTTAGCACTCGGTTGGCTAAAGAAGTAGCAGAAGCAAATAATGTAATCCTCACGGCGCCTCCTAGTGGCGACAGAGGCGCCACTTGTATGTTAAGGAGGCACTGCTTTTTGTGTCGGAGTTAACCACAAATAGAACCTAGTACTGTTGGCGTCCGGGGATGATTGGGGAGTGGTTGAAGAAGACTTTCGCCTGCAAGCCAGTGATTCGGCAAGCTGCGCGACTTGTATGTTATATTGGTGGAGAATGTGAGCCGATACAGTAGACTCTGCAGTATTGTCACTTTATGTCAAGAAGTGTTACCATCACAGTGTCTGTGGAATTGGCTGTTTGGGCAATTGTGCCTTGTATTGGCTGCCCATGGTCATCAACACCAGCTGCCTACACACAAATTGTTAGTGCACTGCCTACAAATTATAGCTGCACTGCCTACAAAATACGGATTTTTTCCCTACAAATTATTTCCCTCCAAATTATGACTTCACTGCTACAAATTATGGACGATAGGCACCTCGTTGTAGGCACGGATCGAAATGGAGTGTTATTGGCGTTAACACCCACCTACCATATAGAACATTTTGCAAGAAGCACTTGTGTCTTTACGTTTATGAACGTTCATGTTTTATGGATAATTTTCGGAATTTGAAATAGGCTGAACTTAACGTAGTCTAAAAATGGTAAGTCGGTTTAGAAAATTACAAATGAGACGACCATCTAAGGATAGCATTCCAGCCAGAAAATGGTGCCCTCTTACAAGCTGGCCATACTTACTGCGAAAAACAAATCCAACACTCTCACTGAGTCAGCAAATAGAACAGGCCAACTAGAGGAAGCTGAATAATGGAAGACTGAAAGCTAAACATCCCTCATTAAGGAAAAAAGTGACAGACCATAATCGGAACTGAGAGAAACAAAAAACACTCAGCTGAAGTACAATCTTGGATAGTCATAGTCTATAGACCTGTGTTTACAATCATACTACCTGCCCTGGTAACCACAAATGTCACCGTGACCGTTTCCGGGACGGGGAGTTATGTCGGACGTGGATCGTATCTGTCCGACCAAATAATGACGAGGGGTGAGCGTGCAGGCAAGCTCGCTTGTGGATTTTAGGCGGTTTACCACATTCCACTAAGTATGCACTGGGCTGGTTGCCATGTTCCGCTTTCGATACACGCTACGCAAACATTGAAAACACTTTCTCACACACGCACGCAGAATTGACTCAAGAAACAGACGGACTGGTTACACGTGTTGTGTCCTGGGGTTGAATAGGAGACTGATGACCTTAGCTGTTTCATTGAACCCTTACTCAGCACAGCAACAGCACAGTCGCACTGCTAAGTAAAATACTGATAACGGTGCTTGCACGATTTGATTTTATATCGTTTAAATTACTATTCACATATAAAATGCTAAAGTAACGAATGAAGAACTAAAACGAACACATTATTATTATATTAAAAATATCATATATTTTATTATTATTACATTTGTTATTTATTTTATACAATTGGTGTACATTATAATTAAGAATGACAAAAAAATTTATTTCGATGAGGGAAGGGGTATAAGAAAGTATCATAAATTCGGATCCTCTGTACAAGAACCCAACCCCGGACAGTGCCTGGCCAAACAGGAGTGCAACATAATCTCTCGCTACATTTTTGGAGACAACTAAAAAGTTTATATGGGCACAGAGACTACGCATCGATTAGGTACGACAGTAGAAACCTCACCACCATAGCTCGCGAATAAACTGAGAAAAGGAGCACCTAGCGTGCAACGTGGATCAGTGGTGCACAGGCTTCCTTTGATTCCTAATGATCGTGTGTAGATGTCCAGATACCGATATAAAACTCGGCTGTGCAGACCCACGTCTTCAGTATGGAGGAGGAAAGTCGTGTTTTGTGCCGGTATCACGTAGTGTACTTTGAGAACTATGCTGTATCGGGACTGGAACTGCCTACCAGTAGTGCAGCCATACAGGCAACATATCGGCGATGGTTCCGACCTTCATGACTCATTCTCTGCTGAAATTAAACCAAATGAGCACTAATAGGAGCATTTGAGTCTTGCAGGCGTTGTCAGAGGCACCCACCTCAAAGACTGGTAGATGTCATTAGGTTACCCTGGAAGAATGCTACTATAAAACAGGTTTAATAAAACATATTTCAACTTACCAAACATTTAATTGAAACAAAATACGAAAATCAAAAGTATGGGATTATAGGTCTTGTGCATAACCTTAAACTTATATTTTTAATTAAATTAGGGACTTCTGCTTTTAAAACAGAAAATAAATATAAAGTCCTGTTTTTATTCACCCCGAAGACAGGGACATGTCAAAATCTGTTTTGGATCCAGGAGAATGAGGAACACTATTTATAAGGTTCTAATAAAGCTTGATTCAGTTTTTCCCCTTTTTTGAGTCATCAGACTGGTTTCACGTCACATAAAACCTTTCCTATGTCATACAGTTTTTTTCAGAGTAGCACTTGCACCCCACGTCCTCGGCTGTTTGCTAGATGCTTTCAAATTCATAGCTTTTGCCACGTAACATAGGAACATCGATGTCCCAGATGTCGTAACTATTGTCCTATTAACGTCTCCCTTCTTGATGTCAGCGTTTTCCGTACGATCCTTTATTCGTCGATTCTGCGGAGAACCTCATCATTCCTTATCTTATCAGTCCATCTGACATTCAACATTATTCTGTAGCACCTCATCTCAAACACTACGATTCTCTTCCGTTCCGACTTTCTCGCTGTCTATGTTTACTATAAAATTCTGTCTCCTAAACGTACGGTATCAAGAATTTATGCCTCAAATTAAGACTTACGTTTGGCACCAGAATCTTCTCTTGGCTATTAATGCAGTCTTTGCCTGTTCTAGTCTGCTTTTCATGTCCTCCAAAATTCGTTTGTCATGGAGAATTTTACTTGCAAGTCAGAAGAATTCCGTAACTTCGCCTGTTTCGTGACCACAAATTTCTCTCTATTTTCTTATTTCTGCTACTTCTCTTTACTTTTGTCTTCTTCCAGTTTGTCTCATTTTGTATTCTGTACTTATGAGACTATTAATTCCATTCACAGATCGTGTCTTATTCACATTCGCTGCAAATAGTTATGTCATCACCGAATCTTATCACTGACTTCCGATCATCCTGAATTATAATCCCACTCTTCAACCTTTCTTTTATTTCCGTCATTACTCCTTCGACGAACGTATCGAACAAGACTGCAACCCTGCCTTACACCTGTTTAGTCTAAGCACTTAGTTCTTGATCTTCGACTCTTATTACCCCCTCATCACCTGTCGTTTCCTGTAGCTTACTCTTATATTTCCAAGAATTTCGAACACCTTGTACCTTTTCATACTTTTGAACGCTTCTTCTCGATCGACAGATGCTTTATCGTACGTTGATGTTTCTTTAGCCGTGCTTAAATTATCAATCGCGAAGACAGAAATGCCTCTGTGGTGCCTTTACCTTTCCTAAAGCCAAACTGACCACCATCTAACAGATCCTCAGTTTTCTTTTCCAATCTTCTGTATAATATTCTTGCCAGCAGCTGGGTTGCATGAGATCAGAAGGTGACTTTGTAGTAGTTTTGCACCTATCTGACCTTCCTGTCTTCACAATTAAGTGGATGATGTTTTTCCAAAAGTCTCACAGTATGTTGTCACTCTCATAGATTCTGCATGGTAACCTGAATAGCCGTTTGCTTTCCATTTCCCCGAATGATTATAGAAATTCCAGTTGAATGTTATCTATCCCTTCAGCTTTATTTTATCTCAGATCTTCCAGAACGGTTTAAAAACCTGAATCTATTACTGGATCCTCTGTGTGTTTTGTATCTACTCCAGTTTCTTGTTCTGTCAAGTCCCCTACTTCATAGAGACCTTCAATGTACTCTTTCCACCAATCCGCGCTTTCCTCTGCCTTTAACAGTGAAGTTTCCATTGAAATCGTAATTTACCATAATTACATTGAATTTCACCGAAAATTGTTTTTGACTGTTCTATATGCAAAGTCAGTCCTTTCGACAAGAATTTCTTTCAAGATTTCGTCACACTTTTCCTGCACTCTATTCGCCTTCGCTCCCCTGCACTTCCTATTTATTTTACACTCCTGGAAATTGAAATAAGAACACCGTGAATTCATTGTCCCAGGAAGGGGAAACTTTATTGACACATTCCTGGGGTCAGATACATCACATGATCACACTGACAGAACCACAGGCACATAGACACAGGCAACAGAGCATGCACAATGTCGGCACTAGTATAGTGTATATCCACCTTTCGCAGCAATGCACGCTGCTATTCTCCCATGGAGCCGATCGTAGAGATGTTGGATGTAGTCCTGTGGAACAGCTTGCCATGCTATTTCCACCTGGCGCCTCAGTTGGACCAGCGTTCGTGCTGGACGTGCAGACCGCCTGAGACGACGCTTCATCCAGTCCCAAACATGCTCAATGGGGGACAGATCCGGAGATCTTGCTGGCCAGGGTAGTTGACTTACACCTTCTAGAGCACGTTGGGTGGCATGGGATACATGCGGACGTCCCTTGTCCTGTTGGAACAGCAAGTTCCCTTGCCGGTCTAGGAATGGTAGAACGATGGGTTCGATGACGGTTTGGATGTACCGTGCACTATTCAGTGTCCCCTCGACGATCACCAGAGGTGTACGGCCAGTGTAGGAGATCGTTCCCCACACCATGATGCCGGGTGTTGGCCCTGTGTGTCTCGGTCGTATGCTGTCCTGATTGTGGCGCTCACCTGCACGGCGCCAAACACTCATACGACCATCGTTGGCACCAAGGCAGAAGCGACTCTCATCGCTGAAGAGACACGTCTCCATTCGTCCCTCCATTCACGCCTGTCGCGACAACACTGGAGGCGGGCTGCACGATGTTGGGGCGTGACCGGAAGACGGCCTAACGTTGTGCGGGACCGTAGCCCAATTTCATGGAGACGGTTGCGAATGGTCCTCGCCGATACCCCAGGAGCAACAGTGTCCCTAATTTTCTGGGAAGTGGCGGTGCGGTCCCCTACGGCACTGTGTAGTATCCTACGGTGTTGGCGTGCATCCGTGCGTCACTGCGGTCCGGTCCCAGGTCGACGGGCACGTGCACCTTCCGCCGACCACTAGCGACAACATCGATGTACTGTGGAGACCCCACGCCCCACGTGTTGAGCAATTCGGCGGTACGTCCACCGGGCCTCCAGCATGCCCACTATACGCTGTCGCTCAAAGTCCGTCAACTGCACATACGGTTCACGTCCACGCTGTCGCGGCTTGCTACCAGTGTTAAAGACTGCGATGGAGCTCCGTATGCCACGGCAAACTGGCTGACACTGACGGCGGCGGTGCACAAATGCTGCGCAGCTAGCGCCATTCGACGGCCAACACCGCGGTTCCTGGTGTGTCCGCTGTGCCGTGAGTGTGATCATTGCTTGTACAGCCCTCTCGCAGTGTCCGGAGCAAGTATGGTATGTCTGACACACCGGTGTCAATGTGTTCTTTTTTCCATTTCCAGGAGTGTATTTCTTAGCGATTTGTGTAGCTGTGTGCCTGTCTTTCCGTGAACATTTTTGTACCTCCTCCTTTCGTAGAGCAGTTGAAATATTTCTTCTGTTACTGAAGGTCTCTTCGCAATTACCTTCCTTGTTACAATGTTTGTATGTCCAACATCTGTGATTGCCGTAACAAGAGATGACCTCATCAGCTGAACTGCCAATTTGATATTCCCTGTTGGAGCATCCACATCCTTAGCGAACTTCAAACGCGTCTCATCATTCGTCATTACTTCAGCATTCCGCTTCCTTCGACACTGATTCTTCCGTATTTTCGTCTGAGTCTATACCTGCTCCTGAGTACAACTTACAATCCATTATTTGCTTTCGGAATCTCTGTTTGACCATAATGTAGTTCAGTGATGTATAAACACTAAAAGTATTGTTTGATCTGTGGTTTTTTATTCTGTTTTCCAAATAAAAATTGTTACAGCTGCCGGCCGCGATGGTCTCACGGATCTAGGCGCTCACTCCGGAACCGCGTGACTGCTACGGTCGCAGGTTCGAATCCTGCCTCGGGCATGGATATGTGTGATGTCCTTAGGTTAGTTAGGTTGAGTAGTTCTAAGTTCTAGGGGACTGATGACCACAGATGTTAAGTCCCATAGTGCTCAGAGCCATTTTTTTGTTACAGCTATAATTAGTTTATTCTCGTAGCAGCATTGATGAGTTTGGTTTGCTTATAA
The DNA here is from genome assembly GCF_023897955.1 of Schistocerca gregaria. Lineage (NCBI taxonomy): Eukaryota > Metazoa > Arthropoda > Insecta > Orthoptera > Acrididae > Schistocerca > Schistocerca gregaria. Next base: position 631,479,741 of record NC_064923.1, on the reverse strand, counting down.
ATACATTGAGCTACTGACATCATGTTTAAAAAGTCTTTGAATCTACAAGTTTTACATCGAGGAGAAACGAAGTAAGTTTCGAACATACCTTGACGAATTTAAGACTCCTTATCTTTTGAAAGAAACTTGTCTAATTAATTGTGCTTTCTTTTCTAAAGTCAACGTATCTTTTACAATATAAATAGGAAATTTACTTGCATACAATGTAAACGACCCCTTACTTTTTCCGTATAATACAGCCATAGCGTAATCCCCTACGTTGACAACAGTCCGATGCGGTCTGTTTCCGTCAAAATCTTGGTGTTCTTCTCGGAAAACACTGACATACCTATTTGTATTCACTCCACAGATTCCGAGTACACATTCCTACATTTTCACTTAGCTGAGTTGTTCACTATCAACCTAGAGAAACAAATCTTTGATTGACGTCACCATTTCTTGGCCAACACCACAGCATGAAAGGTTTTTCAAAGTTATTTTTCATGCACTCCTTGTTTCTGTTCACTACACTGTCTTTGTCCACTGCATTTTACGATACAGGTGTGAGTAGAAGCGTTTCGTCTACGTTTTGGGCAGCAAGAAGATCCAGTCACGTTACAATACATCTACTGTATAAGACGCTAATGACTGCTTATCTGCAGAAGACTGATTTCAAATGTTTGAAAAAAATACGCTCTCTAAGACACTATATTTTGATTAGTATTTTATTTCTTTTATTGTACTTTTTTTTAGTTTTGTATGGTCCATTTCTTCATCGCCCACTGTCCTTGAATATTTTTGAAGGTGTAGGTCGCAAACCGTACTACAGACACTCATTAAATTAACAAATATAAGTTGACAAGAGACTTTCGAGAAATGTAAGCCCCCAACCGCCAACAGAAAATTAAAAAAGAGCGCTGTCGCTAATCGTAGGGAAGAAAATCAGTCATATATTGTCCGGAAGCGTTTTTCAGTCTGTTCAGCAGAGAAGGTAATAATGTTTATTCGTGAAGTGATGTATATATTTTTAAAGTCCATTATCAGTTTTAACGAAAGTATTGTCATCTGATGTGGCTCCATCAGATTAGCAAAAATTTATGTTTCTTTCTATTTTTGGATTTTATTATTCGTTGCGAGTTCACAGAGTGCGACATCCCGCAGGCACACTGTGTTCGAATTTTAATGGAAATGACGTAACATAATTAAACTAAATTGTAATTAAGCGTTGCTGTCGCCCGCTGTGAACTCTCCACCACACACAAGCGGCGCCATGTCAGATAATGACGCACGCAAAAAAATATGCGTTCACCGAAATGGTGGCATAGCATGGCGGGAAGCATGTGTCGTGTTTTTAATAGACGTGAATGGTTGTCGTATTTGTTCTGTGCAAGTTAAGTACAGACAGCGAAATTTAAAACTTGACGTGATTCGGTGTTATATCACTATCGAAATAAAATTGTTTGGGCTTTCGGGTTTTGGTTTTGCAAATGGATGGGATGGCGAGAGGAATACAAACAATTTGAAGTAAATGATTGACAGGTAAATGTAGCTTGATTCGACGTCTATCATAATGAAGTTCGACAACGTATGTTCTCCATATTAACTCGTTGTATTCAGTCTCTTTCCTGGCATTTCTCAGAAGTTATATCTTTATTTTTAAATGAGTTCGAGTCAGTTTTAAAGATTTTACAAACTATGTGCTCTATGTGTAGAGTAAGCCCAGAATTACGCACTTAAGAACCTTGTAACATATTGTACATAAGTAGGTAGCAACTTCGGTAAATGTCCGATTCACGCTGTGGGCGGGAATCAATACAAAGCGAAATAACCGTAAAATGACTAAGAGCCATCTAAAGTGTAACGAAATCGTTAAACTAACTGCAGGATAGGCTGATGCCAGGCCGAGATTCATTGAAAGAAGAAAACAAAGTTCTATTGATTTTTGAGTATTGCTTTTAAGCTTGGGACCGTTACCAAACAGAATTACTAGACAAGTTCCAAAGAAGAGCGGCAAGTTTCGTCACAACTTCGTGTAGTAAGCACGAAAGCGTCACGGAGATGTTTATCAAACTCCAGTGGCTGACGTCATAACAAGGGCATAGTGCATTACGGATGATTTTACTGTTGAAATTTCGAGACACAAAGCTCCAAGATAGATCACGCAACCTGTCACTTCCTTCCTTCCTTACTGATACCGAATAATGGTCTTGACGGGAAAAGCAGAGAATTTCGAGCTTATAAGGTGGGTTCCCGGCAATTCTTTTCCTCACGAACCACTCGAAATGGACTTGGAAAGGGAGGACATGGCAGCAGTAAAGAAGCGCCCTGTGATACACCCAGTAATTTGACTTGCGGAGTATAGACGTAGACCTAGATATAGAACCATTGACAAAATGGTGCAAAAGAATCGCAGTGACAAAACTGAACGAAACACACCCGAAGTCGTTCATTTTACTTCACTGTATCGAATCAGTTAAGGCAAACAGGATGTTGATACACGAGCTCGCTTATAAGAACTTAATGGTTACTGTTGTTGGACATTAACCGCTCAGAATTGCTTGTTAATCGCTGAAACCATGTACGGTGTAGGTGAGAGATCTTCGACTCTTGTTCGGCATACGATACATATGAAACAGGTGCAAGCACAGCTGAATAACATTTGCTGTTCGCATGCGTAATGTGCATATCAATATGAGACGGCCTATCCCATCACTCGCGACTACTGCTCTGGCGATGCTGAAACACACGTTTTGCCTCACAGGCTTGTTGCTAAAACTGATTCTAACAGTTCAGTAACTCTCCACTATCCGCAACAGCCAGAAGCTACGCTTATTACAACTATTTTCAGTGCAGGATGCGTTGCTACTAGTTAATAAGAAATTTCGTACATACAATGCCTAATAAATAACTGAAGGATCCAGAAGGGAAGGAGGAAACGAAATGAAAGTCCGTGGGCTGCGAGAGTACTTGATATGGTTTCAATGACTGAGCTACATTTACAGAGAATGTGGCAGTGTGAGCCAGGAGGCACCCCATGATTTGCTTGGGAAGGGTATTAAAAAGCCATTCTCTCACCGCCTGAAGCGAGCGCGGAGACCACTTTCATAAATGGTCTTTCATAATCTGGAGACTGGCACCGGGACGGACTTGACGTCCTAGCTCGTCACACGGAGGGGGTCCAACAGCCGATCAGTTCCAGTCATTCCACCAGGAAGGAGGTACACGGCTCGTGTCGTCTGTAGTTCAACCATGCCTAGACGATCAATACCGCGGTTCGATCGAACGACATTGTTACTTTGTGCTCTCAAAAAGGAATGTGTCAGTCCCCTAGAACTTCGAACGGCTTAAACCTAACTAACCTCAGGACATCACGCACATCCGTGCCTGAGGCAGGATTCGAACCTACGACCGTAGCTGTCGCGCGGTTGCAGACCTAAGCGCCTAGAACCGCTCGGCCACAACGGCCGGCAACGGTGTGGGGCGTGTGAAGATGGACTGGTATGGGACCCCTGATACATCTATATACGACTCAGGCGGTGACACGTACGTAAGCATCCTGCCTTATCACTTGTATCCATTCATGTCCATTGTGCATTCCGACGGACTTCGAAAATTTCAGCAGGACAACGCGACACCCCACACGTCCAGAATTGCTACAGAGGTTACAGAAACACTCTTCTGAGTTTAAACACTTCCGCTGGCCACCAAACACCACAGAAATGAACATTATTGACCTTATTTGGGTTGAGAAGAAACCTCTCTGACCAAAAATGTAATATTACAGAGGATGAGTACATTTATCAAATCGCAACTTCATTCAAAATTATCCTCTTCAAAATCGACATAGCGAATAGGACAGCTACCTATCAGTTGCACTATTCCATTATCTCGTCAAATGGTGACCCACAATAGGATGCCTTTCAACCTCTGTCAGGTGCTGATAACGCTGTCTGTCTCATGAGTACGCAGCATCCCCATGTCCTTCACAGCGGCAGTTCAAACCAGCCGCTGTTCATGCCAAAAGTATACCTTACCAGACTTATTAAACACGCTAAACCCTGACAACACTAATGCCCTCTGATTGCCATTATCACAGAGATGGTCTGTAAGAGTGCAGATTTGCATCTGACTTTACATTCTCTTGTCTTCAATTTTGTGTCAGAAAATGTGGCTTCAAAATCAATAGCCTGTCATGCTACCACGAATAAACACAAACGAAAGATAAGAAAAAAAATGTATTTCATCTCTGTTGAGAACCTGACGTCCCTGTGTCACCTGTCAACATTAAAAGAAATAAGAATTTTAAAATTTTTAGTCGTTTATGACCTTAGAATTGAACTGAATGAATATCGCTGATATTAAATGAACGGAAGGTATGTGCTAAAGTGAAATATAAAGTAATGGCTGAAACGCGCTTTGAAACTCTGAACATGCAATGCAGTGCATATGATGTGGCAAATGAATGTAAGTGCCAGATTCGTGACTGGACACTAACCATAATCTTAAGTTAAATGTTGTGTATCGCTATGGTATGGAAAGCCACACACGTGGATGAAACCTCTTTCTCATGGAGCACTGTAAGGACGTATCTCGAGGGAAACATATAATTAAGTACTTGGAAGTTCCTCTCATTCAAATTCAGAACCAAAATACTCTGTATTGTGCAACATCTGCTATATAATGCAGAAGCCAGAAACATGAACGAACATTATGGTTGGCCTGTGGAAAGGCGGTTCGATCGGTCAGTCGGGGAGTTCCTAGAGACATAATCACATGTTGTTGGCATTGTGGTGGGACGTGAAATTGAAGCGTCACCCATCCACCAATGTCAGCCCAGTTTGCAGGTGAATGTAAGTTTGATTTAGTGTTTTGTTTAGGTATTTTGTAATATTTATAATTGTTGTGAATTATCTAAAGTTATTGTATTTATTTCTATGTTTCATGTACGGAGAGGGCGGCGCAACGAACGGAGACAGCATCTTCGCTGCCGGACCAGAGAGAAAAAATTGCTGGCCACTATACGTCGCGGGTCGACAGCCAAACAGCAACAGAAGATCCTGAAACCGAGTTGTTGCGTCGTGCTTCTAAAACCTGAAAAAATAAGAATTAGTAATGTTTCTACAACAATGACGTCATAGAAAGTATAATCATGTTGTAAATGTTCAGTCCTATCTTGTCAAGGCTCAAGTTCACGTCTATATGTAGTATATAGGAAGATAATAAACTAGTGTACTACAAAAGTTTAAATACGTGTTCCAAGAATTTATTTATGAAGAATTATGTTAAGGAAGAGGTATTACTAATTTATTTGACAAGATTATTGATTTTTGACAACGTCCATAGCGAATTTGAATCTTGAAAGTTTATTCAATGTGGTTCTAATATTTATTAAAGCAGATAACTTGGATTAATATAATTCCTGAGAAGAAACAAACGACATCTAAATTGAACAAAATTTGCGCAAACCAATTGGACTGAGTGACGTAATTCTGCTCATACGACTCAAATGATGATGTTTTAATTATAGTTTTGTTCAAGAATTATTCAGCGACCGCTTATAAAAAGAGTTTAAATAATTCCGAAGTGTTTTGTAACTGACGTTGGTGACGAAGTCTGTACATGGTCACATGTCAAAGGAAAATCATTTATACAAAACTTACGTCGTTACACTACACCGCGGCGACCTTATAAACAGGACTTGTGTGCAACTAAGGCACACAGGCACGAAACCAAACATCAAGAGTCCTTCGGAAGTCAACGCGATTCTTCGGGGAGCCTTCACCAGCCAGCGGCGACTTCGCGGATGCGGGCATCTGACGGAGCGCAGCCAAGCAGTACGGCCACGCAGTTATTCCACGAGAAGGCGCATCTGTTGGGTAGCAGCTGAACGCTGCAAACCCCGACAACCTTTTCCTCCCTAAACTAGTACGTCATCTGGGGGGGCGTTCCTCCGGCTGGTATTAGAAGTGTTGCTGAGGGCTTCGCCTGTCTACGGTGCGGCCGGGTGTGGTTGCAGCAGTGACGTCTCCGGTGTTCGACTCAGCGTGCTGCCGCTTGCGGAAGGCGGGTCGCAGCATCTCAGCGGCTGCATCGACGGCTGTTACTTCTGCAGCCCATAGCAGCACACTGATCACCGAGAACTACAAACTGCAATATTAGTGTCCGGTGAGTCTGTTTTAAGTTGGAAGTGGAGTGTTGTACATAGGGAGTGTGCTTTTAATAGGATTGTTGATTACAAGTCTGCGTGTGCAACTAGTTAATATTTTACAATAATGTCGGGAAGTGAAATGTCAGACGAAGAGCAATCTGTGTCCGATAGGAGCATGAGATCCCTTTTTAGGGCGATCGCTAAATTAAAATAATCTAACGGGGAATTTTTATCTGAATCTAACGAAGAATCTACTGCTAGATTAAGAGAGGAATTAAAACAATCTAACGAAGAATCTACGGCTAGATTAAAAGAGTAACTTAAAGGGGAGCTAACAAAATCTACAGACAGGTTACAGGAACACCTTAATGAAACCAGTCCAGAATTAAGTGATAAAATACAGGCTTCTAAAGTTGAAATGCAGGAAAACCTAATAGGACTTAGAAATAAGATCGCTGATAATTGTAAAAGGTTAGAAGAACATATCCAGGAATCGCGTGAGGAAAAAGCTCTCATGCGAAATGATATTACTGACTTAACCAAGAGACTAGATAATGTCAATGTCTTAGTTGTAAATGAAATAGAGAAAAATAACTATAAGTTACGAGATGAATTTTCTATACAAATAGAGACTGTTCGTAGAGAGTTATTAGAATCTATTAAAGAGGTTTCTACCAAACCTGTAGAGATTTCTACAAGAGATAATGTAGAATTAGAGACATTAACTCATGGAGTAGGAAAGGATCATATCGAAATAGAAAACATGAAATTCTTAATTACCGAAAAATGCAGTAACCTTGAGACTTCCAAGGACAATAACATTGACGAAGGTACAGAGCGTTCACATCGTGAACACAGTGAAGAATCGATATTAGCTAACCGTGTATCCAATACAGAAATGCGAATACAGGAAACTACTAAACGGTTATCGGAATTAGATAATAATGAAAACATTTCAAGTAGTAGAAGTAATAACGTAATCAGAGACAACAGTCGCGTCGTGTTTGCTAGCTCTGACGACAACAACACAAATCAAGAAATCACGGCGAGCAAATGCGACGCAACTCCGTCTCTGCAATCTAAACAAAATCCAACTATGTCTCTCGTAGAATGTTGGGATGATATAACAACAAATTCAAATGTAGCAAGTCGATTTCCTGTATTCAAACCAGGAGGCGAACTTCAGCCTATAATCTTTATAAAAGCTTTTGAAACATCATTATCTCGTAAATGGAGTATTGAAAAACGGATTCAATGTGTAATAGGACATTTAGAAGCAGAAGCTGCGGAAGGAGCAGTACTGCATAGAACTGAATTTAGGGACTGGAATTATTTTGTTAAGCAGTTTAAACAAAATTATTGGTCAAGAGGAAAACAGCAACACTTAACTTTAGAGTTGTTAGACCCTCCTCCTTATTCTAAAAGGTGGGGAGGTTATAGGAATGATTTCGAATGGCATTTAAACCGTGTTAAATTAATTAAAGATCCAATTATGGAAAGTTAGCTAATACGAGTCCTAATTAGTAGGTTACCGTATTATGTAAAGGAAAGAAAAATGTTATTTTACGAATTATCTATCCGAACGAGAAAAGGAAGACCTTGTATTAGTACGATCTCATCCTAAAAGTTCAAAGATCAATAAGGAATGTAGAAAATTCTTCTTTGTCTGTGAAGGTCCATATGTTGTTCATAAGATTGTACATCCCAAAGCCTTACTGCTTATTGACCCTCCATCAGGTGTAATTAAAGGATTATATAGTGTCGATCAAATTAAACCTTTCATTCCTAAGTAAGTTAATATTTAGTATATGTTACTAATGGACGAGCGTTCATAGTTTATTAATATGAAGTTTTTCGTGATAGTTACGTGTTATTTAAAAAAAAGACAGAATGTTTAAACAAGTGCTCTAAAATAATCTACCGGTGCTTGAAAAGGGGAAAGAATTAAAAGGGGATTTATATGGAAGTAATTTTTGTTATGAGGTCAGAAGGAATTTTGTATATTTTATATTTACTCGGATAGTAGGAACTAAAGGGGATGGTTAATGATTTTAGGGACCATGGGCGTCCGGAGCTATATAGCTCGTTAGAACATAGCAGAGTGCCTTTAACAGAGATTTGTAATAGTGTTAATATAGAACACACGAAACGGGGCTCTCTCGCTTGTTTCGGCTAAATAAATTGCCATTACCCAACAAAGTGTCCAAAGGTAAAGAAAGCCGTGCCGAGATTCTAAAGAAATTTTTGCTTGATTTCTTCTTGACCTCAGACATAAATAAAGCATTATGGAAAAGAACAACGTAAAGTGAATAGTACTATTAGTTATTGTAAGACACTTATTAGTAATGTATGTTTTGGAAAGAATAACCTTAGTAAATGAATTAAACTGGAACTAACCTATCACAATTTGAACGTTCTGTCCTAATGTAACAACGTTAAAGAACATACTAAATTATTATTTACTAGCAACTATTAAATGAAAAGGAGTTATCTCCATACATTCGGTTATGAGTTACCGTAATAGCACAATTAGAAGTAAATGACAAATAGTCGCAACAATATCGTCATAAAAGGATTGAATCTATCTAAGAGCAGGGACATTAGATTACGGAAAATACGAGAAAAATGTGTAATATTGTATATAGATATGTACAATATTGTATATAGAAGAAGTTTTATTTTCGGTTAAAACCTGACAAACTGAGCTTGTGGGTGGGGTATGTGGTGGGATGTGAAATTGAAGCGTCACCCATCCACCAATGTCAGCCCAGTTTGCAGGTGAATGTAAGTTTGATTTAGTGTTTTGTTTAGGTATTTTGTAATATTTATAATTGTCGTGAATTATCTAAAGTTATTGTATTTATTTTTATGTTTCGTGTACGGAGAGGGCGGCGCAACGAACGGAGACAGCATCTTCGCTGCCGGACCAGAGAGAAAAAATTGCTGGCCACTATACGTCGCGGGTCGACAGCCAAACAGCAACAGAAGATCCTGAAACCGAGTTGTTGCGTCGTGCTTCTAAAACCTGAAAAAATAAGAATTAGTAATGTTTCTACAACAATGACGTCATAGAAAGTTTAATCATGTTGTAAATTTTCAGTCCCATCTTGTCAAGGCTCAGGTTCACGTCTATATGTAGTATATAGGAAGATAATAAACTAGTGTATACTACAAAAGTTTAAATACGTGTTCCGAGAATTTACTTATGAAGAATTATGTTAAGGAAGAGGTATTACTAATTTATTTGACAAGATTATTGATTTTTGACAACGTTCATCGCGAGTTTGAATCTTGAAAGTTTATTCAATGTGGTTCTAATATTTATTAAAGCAGATAACTTGCATTAATAAAATTCCTGAGAAGAAACAAACGACATCTAAATTGAAAAAAGTTTGCGCAAACCAATTGGACTGATTGACGTAATTCTTCCCATACGACTCAAATGATGATGTTTTAATTATAGTTTCGTTCAAGAACCATTCAACGACCACTCATAAAAAGAGTTTAAATAATTCCGAAGTGTTTTGTAACTGACGTTGGTGACGAAATCTGAAAATGGTCATACGTCAAAGGAAAATCATTTATACAAAACTTACGTCGTTACACTACACCATGTACACTGAGGTGACTAAGTCATGAAATACCGATATGCACATATGTAGATGGCGGTAGTATCGCGTGCACAACGTATAGAAGAGCACTGCATTGGCGGAAGTGTCAATTTTACTCAAGTGATTCATGTGGAAAATTTCCGACGTGATTACGGCTGCACGGTGAGAAATATCAAACTTTGAACGTGGAATTGTAGTTGGTGATAACCGCATGGGATATCCAATTTTAGAAATCGTTAAGGAATCTTCCGAGATCCACAGCGTCAGGTGCGTGCCGAAAATACAAAATTTCAGGCATTACCTATCACACGGGCAACGCAGCGCAGCGACTGAGAGCAGCGGCATTTGCGTGGAGTTCTAAATGCTACCAAACCTGCAACATTTCGTAAAATAACCTGAGAAGTCAATCTGCAACGTACGACGAACGTATCCATTAGGACAGTGCGACGAAATTTGACGTTAATGGGCTCCGACAGCAGACAACCGACGCTAGCAGCTTTGCTAACAGCCAGACATCACCTGCAGCGTCTCTCCAGGGTTCGTCACTTTGTAGGTTGGTCCCTAGACTACTGGAAAACCGTGTCCTGGTCAGATGGGTCCCAGGTTCAGTTGGTAAGGGGTGATGGCAGGGTTCGACTGTGAGCAAACCCTATGAGGCCATGAACCCAAGTTTTCAACAAGGCACTGTGCAGCCCGTTGATGGTTCCATGATAATGTGGTCCGTGTTTACATGGAATGGACCGGATCCTCTGGTCAGACTGGACCGATCATGGCCTGGCAATTGTTATGTTCAGCTACTTGGAGACCACTTGCACCTATTCATCCACTTCATGTTCCCAGACAATGCTCCACGTCATGGGACCTCGATCGTTCGCGACGGAACATTTATGGGACCTAATCGAGAGATCATTTAGTGCACAAAATCCTACAACGGCAACTCTTTCGCTGTTATATTCGCCAATAGAGGCAACATGGCTCATTATATATGCAGGGTACTTGCAACGACTTGTTGAATCCATGCCACGTCGATTTGCTGCACTACGCCGGGAGAAAGGAGATCCGACACAATATTCGGAGGTATCCAATGACTTTTGTCACCTCACTGTGTAAACTTTCCTTAACAGATTCAAGAATCTCATGTTCGTTCGCTGTCAGTTAACTCTTATGTCCATGAATCAGCGTTAACTTATAGAACGAATCTTCCACTCTACAGGGGAGTGTACGCTGTTTGAAATTCCCTTCCAGATTAAATATGTGTACCGGACGTGGATGCGGCCCCGGAACCTTGCCTTACTCGCACAGAGGCTTACCACGTACGAAGGTAAAACCAGCATTATCCAAAAGTTTCTAGATGTACTATAGAATTTATCTTAACTATAAAAATCCTCCTTGTCGGACAATATAGGTAACGGAAAAAAATTTCATCGTAATATTCTTAATTTGTTTTGGTAGATTGCTACAGTAGAATCAATATATCAGAATATATTAAATTTGTAATATTCTGTGACTTGGATAATGCTTTTTGTTGTGTTCTGCTGTATCCTCAAGTAATAGTTAAGGTATCATGTAATGGTAGAATAGCTAGTCAATCATTTTTATCTTATCTGCATGATAATCACATAGCAATAAATATTTGTTTCGAAAGCAATTAGCCGAAGTCTACTGCAGGACCCTCTTTTGAATCCTTTTTTGTTTGAAATAGACACAAACGATCGATTTGGATTGTGGAGGATTTTGTTCTTCATGCAGAAGGTAAATTCGTATAAATAAGATCTAGTAGCACTACTGTTACTGAAAGACAGCTAATACAGAACTTGAAAACAGTTACAAATGGTTCATAGAAACTGATTTACCATTAAATTTTGACAAAAATCAATGCAGTACTTATTACAGAATTGCATAATCTACGATCTACAACCGTAGCCAATTTATCAAGTGGATTACAAAAACTGCATATTGTTAACTTCATGAGATTACGTATAGAAAATAAGCTGTACTGGGCAACACATCCCATGGAATTAATGACGCGACTTGGTTACAGTATGATTGATTAAAATTGTGAATGATATGAAAATGTGGAACTGTGGAATCAATTTTTGGTGAAACTCGACTTCAAGGATAATAATTCGAGAAAATGTTACTTATAGAACATTCTGCAGAGAACTCTTAAAACAGATATTTAGAAAAGGACTTCACAGTACATAATTTATTAATGTCCATAATCGATACTGCTATTTCCAGCTTCTCAGAAGTGGAGTGGGCGTGAGGGTGGAATACGAATATGAGTTGTTGGGTGTTCGTTCAAGAAATATCGTTCTCGAAAAGCGGACGAAATGAATTCACCAACGATTAAAAGGGATACGATTTTCGTTGTGGTGAGGCAGCCAAGTGAATATAGTACTAGACTAACACGTTTAAGGTCTTGGGTTCGATAGATCTCGTGCAATATTTTTGTTAGTATACTTCTGTCGCAGAGGAATTTCTTTGGTGTATACGACCGAAAATAAGGGACAAGACAGCTGAATTTCGTTTATATGCTGGTTTATGGCTGCAATCATTCAACTGCTTTGCGTAGGGCAAGTGACAACATTCTTTCTTTCTCTTTTCATGTACAAAGTAATGTAAAGTGTAGAAAACAATTTTAGGTAGACAAATGACGTACAGATCTTACGTGCACTCGTTTACACAATTTACAGCATTTTCCGAAGATAGCATTCGACAATCAGTTCAGGAAGTAATTCAATTTGCTCTTGCGTCGTTTTAGAAGTGACAGGCAATTTTTAAACGCGAGGATGCGTTTGAAATACGTCAATTGTTTATTGGATTTTACTATCATCTGCCATAACACCGAAACAATCTACGTGCAAAGTAAATGGAAACCAGGCCTATTGCTAAGTGAACAGAATAAATGTAACTTAAATGACTATTTTGACGTATTCATGAACGCATATGGCATCGTGAACCTCGCAGGAAGACAAAACAGTTCACATAGACGCCGTGATCGAAGCCAGCTGAATTCTACTCTTGATGCGCTATCTATTATCGACATTTTATTAATTAATTATTGTTTCATTGACGATACACACACACACACACACACACACACACTTGTGTTTTATTTGCTTTGTAATACTGCAATGTTTTGCATTAACAGATTTACATCTTTCATTCTAACTTTCACAGACAATGTAGTGTTACTTTGTCGCAATAGGAGGTTTCTATTGATAGTATTATATTACCTTTTATTCCGTTGTTAAGTATGGATTTTATTCCTACATACTGGGGTTCATATCATGTTCCATTGCTGGACAACACAGCCCACCACATGGAATCGTTGTAATTAATTACCACAATGTTCTGAATTAAATTACTGAATTTATTATGCTGATGCCTATGTATCGGAGCACTGTTGCCCTCTACTGGCTACAGTTATGTACCTACTTGAGCAGAATGACGATGTTACATATGCTACTTGGAGCAGAATAATTTTATGGTAGGTACGGCATCCATAAGAATGTAGCCAGACGAGCTTATTTCTTTCAGACACATGTTTTTCTCTGTTTGTAACAGATCTGCTCATGGAAGTAAGCCGAACCGGTCGTTGTGAATATTGTGTCGCATATGTGAAACAAAAACGAACATTTGTGAAGTCTGTGCGATCATGATCGCAGACTCCTTTAGTGACTTAATCTCTTCAGCTAACAAAATTATCCTTTCTAGGAACTCTAGAGACATCAGTTTTTCATGGTGGAAATAAATAAAAATGCTATTGTTGATGATTGTTGTTTGTTTCGCTATTAATACTGAAATAATCGTTTCTTTTTCTGAATTCTTTTCTGCCCTTTCTTTCTAAATGTCGAAAATTCTGACAAAACCTCATCTCTCTCCCTTCTACAATACGTGTTAGTTGCTGTTCTGTAAAACTAAAAGGCCTTCTTCTTAATTCTAAACATTTTTCCTTGCGCTGCAACGACAATCTATACGAAATATATTAGTTTCGGGTTAAACGACCGTTAACACTGTCAATAAAAGTCATCATTATAAACTAAATGGTATGCCTTGTCGATTTAGCCACGTCCCTCTCTTCATTGCCATCCTCTTCAATTCTTCATACGATTTTATCCCCATATCTTCTTTGATGTTATTAAAATAAGTTGCTCTTGGCCTTCCTCTTGGTATTTTTCCTAAAACTTTTCCATCAAATACGTTCTTTAGGAACTGGTTATGTATAATTATGTGTCCTATAATTTTTCATTTTCTTCTTCCTATATAGTTTAGCAGCGCTCTGATGATTGTTCATTACTATTTCTATCTACCCAGCTTGTTTACGTCATTCTTCTCCATATCCACATTTCCATTGCTTCCAGTCTCTTTTCCTCTGCCTTTCCCAGAGTCCACGCTTCACATCCGTATGTTAAGACACTCCAGACAAACGTTTTGGCAAACTTTTTCCTTCTTTCTAGGCTTCTATGATTGTCTGATAATAAATTTCTTGTATTTTGCAAAGCTTGCTTTGCCAAGGCTATTCTTCTCCTCATATCTGTGATACATTTATTGTCGTAAGTGATTGTGCTCCCCAAATAACAGGAGTTCTCAACCTGCCCTAGAACATCATCTTCTAGTTTAATATTAACTTTCCCAATTTCTTTTGTCTTCTCTACTACCATAGTTTTTGTTTTCTTCTCATTTATTTTTCGATTAAATTCTCTTAGGATTTTGACAAATTTTAGCAACATAAACTCAATTTTCTTTAGTGAGTCAGCAAGTACTACGATATGAACTGCCAAAAGGATACAATGTATTCGTTTCCCGTAAATTTTAATCCCTTTGGTTATTCTTTTCAATTTTTCAGTGTTTTTTTTTCAATTAATAGGTTAAAGAAATACGGGGATAATGGGCATCCTTGCCTTACTCCCCTCCTTATTTTTGCTTTCTTCTTCACACCATTCACTTCTATCCCAGCTTCCTGCCCGTTATACAGGTTCCAGGTTAATCTTCTGTCCGTTCAGTCAAGATTTATTTCCTTCATTGTTCGGAATAACAATTTCCAGCTAACCATGTCAAATGCTTTTTGTAAATCTATAAAGGTCAAGTAGGTTTTCCTATTAACTCCAATACGTCTATCTAATACCATTCTCAGAGCTAGTATTGCCTCTCTGGTTCCTTTTCCAGACCTGAAACCAAATTGGTCTTCTCCTAGGTTTGACTCAATTTTCTTTTTTATTCGGTTTTTTGTTATTTTTAACATTATTTTGGAAGTTTAGGATAGTAAGGAGATAGTTCTCACAGTCCAGAACATTTCCTTTTTGTGGGATTATTACTGTTTTGCTGTTAATCAAATCTGTAGGTGTTTCTTTTCCATCTTCGTAGAACTCTTTTATAAGTTTGTATAATTACTCTTTTGTTGATTCTCCAATGTCCTTCAGTATTTCTGCTGGGATGTTATCTGTGCCTGTCGCTTTGCCATTACGTAGATCATTTAAGGCACTGTTGACTTCCTCTTTAGATACTGGTGACCCTATCATGTCGATATCCACAGTGCTCCCTCCTTCCAGAATTTCCCCGTCATTAGCAATATCTTCTCCTTCGTATAGTTCCTCAATATACTCTTTCCATCTTTCGCATACATCCTCTAATTCGGAAAATAGGTCGCTTTTTTATTGTTGACCATATTTGTTTTTGTTCTTGGCCTCATCTGCATGGATTTAATGTTAGAGTAGGTTCTATCAATTTGACTTCCACTTAGATCTTGTTGAATTTCCTTATGTTTGTCGTGCATCCACTTTTCTTTTTTAAATCTACATTTTTGTGTAATTGCGTTTTTTACTCTTTTGTACTTATCGAAATCTTTTTTTGTCAGCCTGTTTCGTTCTTCAGTAAGGTCTAGTATCTCCTTGGTCATCCATGGTTTCCTCAGTTCTAATTTACTTAATCCTACTAGTTCCTTAGCAGCTACTTCTACGGTCTGTTTGAAGCCTTCCCATCCTTCCCTGTTACCTATCAAGTTATCGGTCAATTCTTTCTTGTCCACAGCTACTTGCTTGTCCCTACGTTTTTCCACAAACCATCTGTCTTGGTTAGTTCCTTTATATTTTAAAAATATAAAAGAATAAAATATGAAAGTACTAACCCGAAATTGGAAAATACAAAGAAGGAAACCTTGTGTATAGTGATCATTGTGGCCGTAATATCTCAGATGCGAGGAATTGGGTAGCTAACAAAACTGTTTATGTAATTTCGGCTTTCCATCATTTCATGCTGTAGTCTGCACTTAAACTTCGCTAAACTCGGCGTTGCTGCAATTATTATTTAATGTGCGGATTGTTTTTCATTTTTGTATGGTGTCAGTGGTGTAGCAAGTATTGTTGTCTCCATTCCCAGATTTGGTGTGCGTTGCCACGTGTGAACCAACGAATGCATGTGTGTACATTGTTAAAGTTGTCGTGCTTGGGTGAGTCCTCCAGTTTAATGCAGTACAGTCTTGTGTGTATAGGAAAGGTTCCACTGACGACTTTATACCGTGCCTTCATAGCATATGATATAACCTGATTGTTCTTGACGTTCACTACTTCTGCGAGTCTGTCCACTTTACACCAGGACGTTTACACCCACTGAGTAGGACCTTTCTTTTCCTTGGTATGGCGGCACCATTTACTTGTGTTACACCTTCTGTCTCCCCGTTTTACATAGCTGTCCTCGTCTGTGATTCTTTTGTTTTAGATGCATTATGTGCTAGTAATACCAACGAGAATGATCTTTCGGATCTGCCGAGCGTTGTACGTATGGGGGATGCATTCAGCCCTTCTGCAGACAATTGAGGAGCTACCCGAGCGAGAATTAGCGGTTGCGCTCGCGAAAACTGACAACGGTTGGGAGAGCAGTGTGCTGACCACATGTCCCTCCAGATCCGCATCTAGTGACGTCCATTGGTTGAGGCTGACACGGCGGTCGGTCGGTACCACTGGACCTTCCGAGGCTTGTTCGGAGAGACTCGTAAACTAATAATGCCTTACATTTTGTGTCAATACCTTCTAATATGATGCCGCCTTATTTCGAAGCGTAATGTTAGTTCACTCTATCTTACTTTGAAAATACTCCAATGGCCTAAGAATGACCAATCGCTGAGAGTAGTCTGGCACTAGCGCTCGTAGTGACAAAATGGGTGTTAATACACTTTTAACGAGATGAAATAGTTCTGTATCACTGAGATACTACGGTTGGGCTGAGCTGTATGCTTGCTACAATTTTGTTCAGCATGGCGTGTCAGTTGGTAGCGTGCATCATGTATGGCTCTGACATCAGAACTAACCTCCTCGAACTAAATAATGGCCGGCCGGTGTGGCCGAGGGGTTCTAGGCGCTTCAGTCTGGAACCGCGCGACCGCTACGGTCGCAGGTTCGAATCCTGCCTCGGGCGTGGATGTGTGTGATGTGCTTATGTTAGTTAGGTTTAAGTTGTTCTAAGTTCTAGGGGACTGATGACCTCAGATGTTAAATCCCATAGTTCTAAGAGCCATTTGAACCATTTGAACTAAATAATGATGATTTTATAATGGTAGCCGTGTACAGGTCTCCATTGGGAAATTTTCAACTATTTTTGAAAAACTTTGGTTCTCTGTTGTGCTATTTATCAGACAGAGGGAAGGAAATTATTGTTTGACGGATTTCTGAAGGAGACCGATGGAAAGCTTGACCTTGGAGTATTACTTGGTTCTTTCAATTTGACGTCAGTTATTGATTTTCCTATTCGGCTGGTACAGGAAAGCAGTACACTGACAGATAATGTTTTATGGACCAAGATGAATTTAATGAAATAATGGTTTTTACTATTAACAATGGCCTCTCTTATAATGATGCATAGCTAGTTAAGTATATGACGTAGCTTCACACAGTAACGCCAAAGATTCCTCCAAAATAGTGCATTCAATTAACGATTTAACAATTGAAAATTTTAGGGAAGGCTTTCAGCAGAATCCTACGCGCTAAACCTGATGCTAACTTAAAATTTAACGTATTTCTTGATCCCTTTGTGAGTATCTTTGAAAACAGTTTCCCTAAGAAAACAGTGAAATATAAATGTAAGAAACCACGAAAACGCCATGGCTTACTAAAGGGATAAAAATATCTTGTATCTTTTAGCTACAAAGAGTAATGCTCCAGAAAGAGTGAAACATTATGAAAAATGCTTCCCTTTATTACGGAAAGCTATTAAAAAGTCGTGAAGTATGTACATTATATCTGAGACTAGCACATCTGACAATAAAATTAAAACAATTTTGTAATATTATTAAAGGGAAACAGGGCAACCGAGAGCGCAGGAAGACTACATTTCTATCAAACCTTAATACACAAGCTCAAAATAGATGACTGGACAATAGAAACTCTACAAATAACCCTTTGTAACTGTACTGTAGCCAAGTTACCCAGAACGATACTGAACTGAAATGTCTCGTAAATTTGAACATAATGCTTAGAATACTTGTACAAAAATAATACTTTCTTCTCCTCGAAAGAAAGATTAATAGGGAAACGTGAAAGAATTCAATTACTGAGGCTAACCTGTCTAGGTACCCAGTAAAAGTCTATTTAGGTAGTTCGTCTGAATCTTCCTTGAACCCCCAGGCTCTTCTGCTTCATCGTATAGATCTTCACCACATAGCAGATACTTATCTACATCTGAACTACTGTCACTATGTGAGACATCTGATTCTGACTGAAGAATTGTCAACTGGTTGTGTGGTGTGTTTATTTCTCCTTTTTTGGCATTAATGTAATGAAATATAGTTGACGTCGTTTTGTTTCTATAGCACACCCTTTTATTCCTTTCGCACGTCTTTCCTTCTCAGTAGAAGACTCCCATGCTTCCCGCTTCTATTTGGTTTTCATTGGATATCGATGTAATCAGATTTCAATGTCTTATTTCCCCTAAATATTTCTTTTAGATATCGGAATTATATTTTCTACTGTTAACTCGGGCTGGAATCTTTGTTTTGGACATCTGAATTATATTTTCTACTGTTAACTCGGGCTGCTTAGCTTATCACGTACGTTTACAATGTTAACGTCGTTTAATTTGACTTCCTTCTGAAGAAGTTACCCTTAGTGGTATTGAAAGCTGATCGAAGTTTTACTTTAAACTTGTACAGCCGGTTGGCTTGAAGATTTTCAGGTGAGATGATCTCATGCACTGAGTGTTGAATTTCATGTTTTGCGGGGTTATCATTGAAGATTTGTCATCACATCATTGGACCTGTAGGGACGTGCTCCATATAACCAGTTTCTGATAAATGTGAGGCTGTTGATTCTGGGGACCGACTCGAACTATTAGTTCCGAGAAAAAGAGAAACTTGATTGCGTTAGTGTCAACGAGTAATGTGTTGATACTTGTTTTAAATATTTATATTACACAAGTAAACCACCGAAAAAGCTATATGTAAGTAATAAAAAAAACAGACTAACCTCATTTTCTCATCTCCGTAACGACCTTCCGGTACGAACTTTCGAGGAACAGTAAGATACAGTAAGACAAACAACCACGTGGTGGCCAGTTCCTGAATTGATGACAGTAAATTCCAGAACTCCGCACGGTGTTAAACCTACGCGGGGCTTTACCCCAACTGCCCTAATTACAGGATATGTTGGATATTACTGATGTTTCCGTAACGCATCGCGAGGAATCCTAAGTCTGTGTGTTACAAGTGCAGACCTCGCGTCATATCAGAAGAGATTTGCAGGTCTGTTTTAAATGTTTCTACTGAAAGTTTTCAGAGCACGTCCTGGTAATTATTGGTAGCTCATTGACAAAGACAGGACAATTCTTTTATTTTGTTCTCATACTTATTGCTGTCAGTACCAGATTGAGAAGAAGTGGAAATAACCAATTTTCGGATTCCTAAAAATTAGGAACCGTCATCCTTAAGGTCGGTTTCACCCGCCAGGTTAGCCGAGCGCACTAACGCGCCACTTCCTGGACTCGTTTAGGCGCGCCGGCCGCAGATCGAATCCGCCCGGCTGATTAACGACGAGGGCCGGTGTGCCAGCCAGGTCGGATGTGGTTTTTAGGCGGTTTCCCACATTCCCCTACGTGAATACCGGGCTGGTCCACAAGTCCCGCCTCAGTTATACGGCTCGCAGTTGGGATACACTAATTCCTTCCCGGGGGGAGGGGGGGGGGGTGGGTACGGGGTGGCGGCAGGAAGGGCATCTGGCGACCCCTTGAACTAACATTGCCACATCCGATTAACCATGCCGACCCTGCGTATCTGCGGGAGCAAGGGCACAAGCAAAAGAAAGAAAAGAAAAGATTCTTCAGGTCGGTTTCCTTTATTTATTTGTTGCCCATAACAATGAAAGTTCAGTAGTGTTCTTTACTATGGTTTATTTGAAACATCTACAAGAAATATTTAAGCATCTTATACGCAGGGCAAACAACGCCAGTAGCATTTGTTAGTATGTCCATCTTGTAATAGATAACTACCAGGACATTGGATTTTCCGTGTGATATGAAGATTAAAGCACGTGCAGCTGCCATCCCTCCTTTTCTTTGACACAGGTGCCTGAAGATGATGTAACGGTACACCGAAAATGACTGCATAAAGAAATGAAATGTAAAATTGATAGCTGCTTTAATTTTTGTCCACTAGTACTTCGCCATCAATTCGCTTGGAAAGCCCCTGCATCCCCACCGTGGCAGCCGCCAGAGAAATGGATCACTTTTCTCTCCGAGTGCGAGTCCCACTTTGCAGCGAAACACGGCGAGCGCTAGGCGGAGGCCCAGCGTCGCTACGCGTAGCGTCGAGGCTACGCGGCTCGCCGTCTTATTGGCTGCGGGCTCGTCAGTGACAAATGCCGGCCGCGTGTGAGGTGAGGCGGCGTCGCCTGGTGAATAGCGGCGGCGGTTATTAGCGGCGAAGGCGACGGCACACCATCCATCTCGCGACGCCGCCGCCGCCGCCGCCGCTGACGCGGGTTAATGGTTCGTCGCGACGCCCGCCCCCGCCCGCACCGCGTCGTCGCCCTCGCCGCTGATTGATAACTGTGTGCGACGCTTATTGTGCTGCTGCCAGACGCCGTTTTGTATACGCGGCGCGCGCCGCGACGCCGGGGGCAGCGCGCCTGCCAACAAATTGCCTCGCCGCTGAAATGGACGCCGTGGCGAGGCGAGGCGCTCCGCGGGGCCCCGAGTGGCCGCTGCATTAGGCCGACGCGACGCCTGCGGAATTGGCGTCCGTCACGCAGCTGTCCTCTTCGTGCGGACGAGAGCCACTCACGTATCTTCCCACCATATTACTGAGGGCTCAGCGCTGCCGCACTGAAAATACAGTATTAATTTTCATGCTTCATACTTCTTTATTATCATCCTCACACGCAATATTATGCTGGTATTCTAACTTGCACCTGTGTTCCTCTGGCTCCGTCATGCAGTCGTTTCTAATATGATAGTAAACACTAGCCAGCAGTGCCAACAAACTACACTACTGGCCATTAAAATTGCTACACCAAGAAGAAATGCAGATGATAAACGGGTATTCATTGGACAATTATATCATACTAGAACTGACATGTTATTACATTTTCACGCAATCTGGGAGCATATATCCTGAGAAATCAGTAACCAGAACAACCGCCTCTGGCCGTAATAACGGCCTTGATACGCCTGGGCATGGAGTCAAACAGAGCTTGGATGGCGTGTACAGGTATAGCTTCCTATGTAGCTTCAACACGATACCACAGTTCAACAACAGAAGTGACTGGCGTATTGTGACGAGCCAGTTGCTCGGCCACCATTGACCAGACGCTTTCAGTTGGTGGGAGATATGGAGAATGTGCTGGCCAGTCGAACATATTCTGTATCCAGAAGGGCTCGTACAGGACCTGCAACATGCAGTCGTGCATTATCTTGCTCAAATGTAGGGTTTCGCAGGGATGGAATGAAGGGTAGAGCCACGGGTCGTAACACACCTGAAATGTAGCGTCCACTGTTCAAAGTGCCGTCAATGCCAACAAGAGGTGACCGAGCCGTGTAGCCAACGGCACCCCATACCAACACGCCGGATGATACGCCAGTATGGCAATGACGAATACATGATTCCAATGTGCGCTCACCGCTATGTCGCCAAACACGGGTACGACCATCATCATACGCCGGCCGGGGTGGCCGAGCGGTTCTAGGCGCTACAGTCTGGAGCCGCGCGATCGCTACGGTCGCAGGTTCGAATCCTCCCTCGGGCATGGATGTGTGAGATGTTCTTACGTTAGTTAGGTTTAAGTTGTTCTAAGTTCTAGGAGACTGATGACCACAGCAGTTAAGTCCCATAGTGCTCAGAGCCATTTTGAACCATCATGATGCTGTAAACAGAACCTGGATTCATCCGAAAAAATGTTTTGCCATTCGTGCACCCAGCTTCGTCGTTGAGTACACCATCGTAGGGGGTCCTGGCTGTGATGCAGCGTCAAGGGTAACCGCAGCCATGGGCTCCGAGCTGATAGTTCATGCTGCTGCAAACGTCATTGAACTGTTCGTGTAGATGGTTGTTGTCTTGCAAACGTCCCCATATGTTGACTCAGGGATCGAGACGTGGCAGCACGATCCGTTACAGCCATGCGGATAAGATGCCTGTAACCTCGACTGCTAGTGATACGAGGCCGTTGGGATCCAGCACGGTGTTCCGTATTACCCCCCTGATCCCACCGATTCCATATTCCGCTAACAGTCATTGGATCTCGACGAACACGAGCAGGAATTCCGTGATAAGATAAACGGCAATCACGATAGGTTACAATCCGACCTTTATCAACGCCTGAAACTTGATGGTACGAAATTCTCCTCCTTACACGAGTCAACACAACAACGTTCCGCCAGGCAACGCCGGTCAGCTGCTGTTCGTGTATGAGAAATTGGTATGAGAAATTGGTTGGAAACTTTCTTCATGTCGGCGTGTTGTAGGTGTCACCACCACCGCGAACCTTGATTGAATGCTCTGAAAAGCTAATCATCTGCATATCACATCATTTCCTTCCTGTCGGTTAAATTTCGCGTTTGTAGCACGTCGTCTTCGTGGTGTAGCAATTTTAATGGCCAGCAGTGTAATAAGAAAATCTTCTTTTGTTCACCTAAGATACGGGAATACAGTCAGGTGACGTAGTCGACAACCGCCGATATTTCGACAGGAGCACACCCTGCCGTTTTAAAAGCTTAATTGCAGCGAATATGGGCACTGCAAGTGCGTTTATCATTCGGTTTGCTGAGAAGCTACGGAAAGACACACACACACACACACACACACACACACACACACACACACACACACACACACACACACATACACACACACTGTAAAAACTAGCACCATCACAGACCAAACATGACTGACATCTGAAGTTACCGATAGCGAAATTAATAATCAGCGTGTGGGGACACAAGTGCTGTACCATTTGAAGATACAGATGCGAACGAGTGTGCTGGAACGTATTCCAGGTCACTGCCAATAGCGCCACGTCATCGTAACGCGCCTCCGCGTAGCGTCAAAGTGTTGCACCATAATATAAAAATGAAATTAAACATTAAAGTAGCTTTTCCAAGCTTTGTCAAGATATGCTTCAGTATATTAATGTTTTGCTTGTTAAATCTCACATTGATCAGATGAATATGTCGCCTTAAATACACTGTTCTAAATAAAAAATCAAATTGAGCTAAATAATGAAGCTACAAAACCAAAACTTAGTCAGAAATTTCAAAAGTATGTCAAAATCGACTGTCACAAGTTTCAACTTGATCGAAACAATAATTTCGTCAAAATAGGTGTTTTTACGAAAAATTGAAAGCGCTAAATATTAGACATACTAAGTTGAAATTGATATGAAGCATCAGTTTGATATAAAAACCTTAACTATGTGACCCCCATTAAGCTACCTCTAACAGTTAACCAGCAATTTACAGGAAACTAAAACTGGAACAAAAACGTCTTTATTTGTGGTACATCAAGTATCGTTTATATTAATGATAGACAGTTTTGACTATAGCACTTGATTACGTCCATTCAGTAATAAAGTTGCAACAATTTCCAAGAATTCGGTGTAAATATCAATCAATACAAGGTCACTTACTGATGTAGCTCAGAGGTCATGTTCTGCTGTCGGTTCCTTTCTAAAATTTCTAGCCGGCAAAGTTTAAATGCAGTAGATCTAACACTTGTTCTGTGATTAAAGCTAACTTCAAAAATTACGAATATTTTAAATTAATTCACTACCATTTACTAAATACCGTGTATCCGAGAAAGCGGTCACTTAGATGCTGCAACCTGGCCTTAGAGCGGATAATGGCAGATTTTCCCTTCTGCCATCCGCTGCGCCCATATATAAATACGGCTAGAGGCAGTAGACGACTTCACTTCGCACCCAGTTATTATACTATCCGCACCTGTCAAACGCCGGTTTACGCGCTGCCTAGGATGACGTCACAGCCATGCTACAACTAAAAGCTCGTTTTCGGTGTAGATGGGAAGTGAACTCTCGAGGTCTGTACATCGTCCTGGATGACGGAAGTGACTTTTTGTGTGCCGCCCGTAATGTTAAGAATATCGCATGGCAACGGGTGAGATTATTTTCCACTTTCGTGGCGAGCAGTTAACTTTCATGATAAGAGGTCAGGGCGACTGACTATTTTAACTGGAACTTACAGTAGGGGGTCGCCTTTGACCTCCTACTGGTGCTGTTTATTATAGGAACATTAATATTGTAATTATCTGGAGTGTTGCTATGTTTTGCTGTTTTGCGTGTGAACTTTCTCAGAATATAATTCAATCAGTTAGAACTCAAAACTTTAATTTATAATCATAGTTCGTCATCCCGTTGAGTAAACAGAGAGTAGAAACATTCCTTTCAGCGAGTACAAGAAGAATGTAGACTTTCAGACTGGAAATTATGCAGTACCGTATCTTCTCCATCGATTTCTGGATGACTGAAGAAATAGTTTTCAGGCTCTCGTAACAGACGGGGGAAGCACAATATTTCTTAATACAAATGACACGCCATCCCACAGGCTGATCAGGTGGCACTGTGTCCCTCTGTTGTTTGACAAGGAGAAAGAAAGCAGGATTCCATGCAGAATTGAAAGGGGCCGGGGGTGGGGGTGGGGTGGGGGACGGCGACGACGACAACGACGTTGATGAAATTGACCAAAAATGTCAACTTTCGATTTATATGTTATTTATTATTACAACTCATGGACAATAAGCTCCCAAAGTTTCAGTGGTAAAATCGCAACCAAAGTGCCTGAAAATTAATTAAAAGTGTGAGGCAGTCTTCTTGCAACGCTCACGTTTTGAAGCACCACTTCAAAACCAACTCGGTGAACAACGATTCTGTGTGTTACTTTCTACCAAACGTGTACGGGATACATCTAGAAGGCCGTGATACATACTCTTTGGTTTTCTAGATCATATTTGGCCGATACTGCACTTCTCAAAAGGTGTGTTCATGGAAAAATCCAAATGAGTAACTAAATTCACTCATATGGAAACTATGCCCTAAAAACACATTTGCATCTGCTACAGTTGTCAGAATTGCAACTTATGATGCATTATTGTATTTAATGATGGGAATGTCGGAAGGATGAAGGGCTTCAAGATAAGAAAATTTACTCAAGACATCCTGAGGAAAAGTTTATGTACCTTTTCCTCAGATACTATGAATGCTAGAATTATGAAATTTTGTACACATATTTCTGTAAACCTAATAAAAGTTGTCTCAAGAGCATATTTTGAAATTCTGATTGCAAGCTGAGATATGGGGCAAAGTGTTTGGAATTTTGAACGTATTTAAAATTTTACTTGTGCAATTATAATTAAAAAATGACGAAACAGAGAAATTTTTATAGAAATCTCTTGCATACTTTGAGAAAAAGAAACATATATTATTTTTTGAAAATAAAACTTCAAATTTCATTCAAAAGAAGTTGAACATATATAATCAAAGGATTTTATTCGTAAATGTGTTACTTTCATGTAAAGCGTGGTACAAAATGTCATTGTCATTTCTCCAAAATTGTTGATTTGGTGCATTTTTGAAACAGTGTGTGTTTGGGATTACTTGCTAATTTAGTTTCAACCGCTTCCTTAGTAACATTATCCGAATATCTGGAAGTGGGCGCCAGAATCTCCGCTTTGTTATATTCAATAGGATGACCAGTGACAACACAACGTTCTGTGACGGTGGAAAGGACCTTTTTCCTTGCGGAAATAGGACGTGAAATGTATTTTTCGTCTACTGTATATGATCGGGGTCCTTTTAGCTCCCGTAAAGGATTATCTTGATTTGCTGAAGGCGAGTACCTACCGGCTTTCTTGCATCTGTGGCATATCGTATAATGGTCGGTCTATCGGGATTGTAGAGGTCAAGTGTACTGAGCATGAGCGTACAACAGCAGAGGAAATCAGTCACTGCTTCCAATATCTTGGCACCTGTCATCGTATGGAATGTAACAATACAGAGATTCTGAGATGCGCTTCCAGCTATTCGGATAGTGTTATTAAGAAAACAATTGAAATTAATTTAGCAAGTAACCGCATAAAAACAGGTGGTGGATTTTCTTTGAATACTGAGTAGAATTTTGCTCTTTCCCTTGTCAATAAACAGAGGGACAGAGTTAATGATACGTCATCAATTGATTATTAACTTCACTATTGGTAACTTCTGACGTCGGTCATCTTTGGTTTTGATGTCGCTAGAGTGTGTGTTATGTTTTGGGAGTTTCTCCGAAAACCGAGGTTTCAATTTCCCTTTCACAGCTCTTACTTGCTGCAGTTAAGCCATAAAATGGAAGGCGGAGCTCCTGTCGAAAGTTCGACAGTTCTCGACCACGTCACCCGGCTATATTCGCGTAAGTTATTTGCACATTGTATATGCCGGGAGAAACTCTGGTGTCAAATCTTTTTCCAGTCCAGGATTGCGCCTTATGGCCAATTCCGGCCTCGCTATCTCTTCCTCGGTATTACCAGCTCTTTCTCCCAATGGGATGGTATTCCATCACTTGTTGAGGTGTTATTTGAGGTGACATACACAATACATGCTCTTTCCAATCCTGCTTTGTTGTATGACTTTTTCATTTAATGGCTGTCTGCCTGTTCTTTCCTTGTTTCTTCATTTCTTATTCTGCCTTCTCTTGCGCAGCCTTTCACTAATCCAAGGAACTTCATTGCTGATGTTCCAATTTGTCATAGGTCTTTTGATCTTTATCTCCAATTTTCTCCTCTATACAGCTCCCTGTGTACTGCCACAACTTTATTAATTCCTTATCAATTTCTCTTCTAGTTCAGCCCTTCGGCGTCGTCCTTATAATGCCTAAACGTGTTGATAGGTGATAATTTACTTCAAGCATTATGTAACACCCTAGATATTGGAAATGGGACGGATACCTATCATATCGTCATGTTATGGATGACTTTCCTAGTCCTTACTGGGCAGTTTCCTAAAGAGATCATTTTTTTCTTGTTGTTTTAATATCTTCAGATTGTAATTTAGGTTGATACTGTTTAATAAATGTACTGCTATTTGTAATGTGTGTAAACCGTGGTGTATGATTACCTGGTCGTTAGCAAAAATCGTTGTATTTAGGAATTTGCCAGGCCCCGTGCTAATTCCTTGAGGTATTCTTTCTGTCGCCCATAACTGAATTAAATTATTTTAATTTACTGCTTCTGCATTTTAAAGGAAATTTGTGGAGAAATGTTTCTTTCAATTACTGTCATTGACACCCATACATTATATCAGTACGAAGTTTTTGAATTTGATAGAATTAATAGTCATTTGCTATGTTTGGTAATATATGATAGTAGACGATGATGAAGAGTTAGTCGCTGTTTGAGATAATCGCCCACGCTAATCAGTGTGGAAAGATGTGCTTTACTGATTACTGAGGGATAACGATGTGTATTTGTACTTCTCTGCGGACGTAGGTGCTATGACAATGAGTACCACAGCTGGCAGTTCAGCTGAGGAGGGATGGATGTATGCAGAAAGGCCGTTCGCAAAAATGAAACGCCAGCGAATACAACTGCAAAGAAACCGTGGGTAATAGAGGAAGTACTTCAACTGATAGACAGCAAAAAGAAGTATAAAGATGTTCAGGAAAAGATAAGGATACATGTATATAAGTCACTTTGAATTTAACTCCACAGGTAGTCCAGGGAAGCTGAAGTAAAATAATTCGATGAAATGAACAAAATAATGGTCGTCGGAAGGACAGATGCAACATACAGAAATATCATAATAATCGTTGGTGGAATTGCCGGCCGCTGTGGCCGAGTGGTTCTGGGCGCTTCAGTCCGGAGCCGAGCTGCTGCTGCGGTCGCAGGTTCGAATTCTGCCTTGGGCATGGATGTGTGTGATGTCCTTATGTTAGTTATGTTTATGTAGTCCTAAGTATAGGGGACTGATGTCCTCAGATGTTAAGTCTCATAGTGCTCCCTGCCTTTTGAACCATTTGTTGGTGGAATTAAGGACAAAGACTTCAGTATAAAGAGTGCATGAGCAGTTCCACTATTGAACGCAAAATGGACAGAGTAAACTGAAAACTCCGAAGGTGTGAGAAACTATGATTTTTCTGCTAACATCCTTCATCAACACGCATTTAATTTTTCACCCATGCCAGGGGCTTCCGAATCAGTCCTACTTTGCTTCCCATGAATCAGATGGTAGATAACCCGAAATATTACTTAATCAACAACGCCAACCATGGCGGACTGGTCTTGCAAGCACATACCTAACCATTAAAAGTCTACCACTTATTCATTAGCATCATTAGATAACCTGGCTATCACCTTCACCTTAGGCCTGAGGAGGAGGCGTAATTTGGTCAATAAGTTCCATCCCTCTACCTGTCTCTACCCAGTTCACTCAGACGCCTGTCGCTTATCAACCTCTCCCTCATCCCGACCTACTTTCTCCTGCCAATTAAGAAAACTATTCTTAAGTTCTAAATAGGTAACCTTATAACGCCTTCGATTGCAGCCTTCTGGTTAGGGCCGGTAATAATTAAGGTGTGATCTCGCACAAAAACAGCTGGAAAGGGACTGCTCCAAGACACCAATGTTGGCTTGCAAAAACAAAGAAGTCTCCTACAGACTTAACAGGCATCACTTACCTCGCCCACAGCGTTAGAGGTAAAGAGGAAACCACGGCTTAGTGGGCCGAGAAAGGGCTGTCTCAGCTTTGCCACGCTAACCTTTGTTTCCCCGCTCTAAATAACCAGTACATACTGGAGTTACCCTTTAGTAGTATAGGAAATATCAATAATTGAATTACAAATGAAACAAATCTGCCCTGGGACTACACAGATTCAGAAACCTGTTGCTCGATTACAACCGTACACTGCTACCACTGAAGCGGCACGGAGCGGGCTAGGGGCTGGAAGTGTAATGGGACCACAAAATAAAGTTTACTAAAATAAACCTTTTTAAACCTTTTAAAATTATAACACACAGTTAAAAGAAACCCTTAAACTCCATTACAATGAAATGATTAAAAGAACAGCAACTGCACGAATGGCTTAAGCCCAATTTTAAGTGGCTTAAACGGGGAAGCCCAAAATAATTTAAAGCATTACACAGTTTTACTAAAGGTGGCTGACAAATAGTCATAGGTCAAGACCATTGAAACAATTATTCTTAGCAGCTGCACAAACAGTGTAAGGCCCACTATCAAGAGCCATCCCGCGGTAAAGCCTAAAAAATTTAAAGTATTGAGCGCTCGAACCACACAAGTTTGACAGAGAGTTACCGATCAGGACCATGTCTCTCCCAAGTAAAAGCTAGCGCCACATGTTTATGCTCTGACGTTGTTGTACATATTTGACCCTCTCGTGGTAAGGCACCAAAGGTATGCTATATTCGAAATCTAGATCTGCAATAAATTACAGATTCGGCGTCTGACTACTGTTCTCATTTACATTTGAATATTTAACTGTCGCTGCGCACCACTAGTCGATACTGAATTCCAACTCACTCATTCAAATAATTACTTTTAGCAAGTGCACAAATGACTTAAGGTCCAATAAAAAGGTTGTCCCTTTGTGAGGCCAAAAATAATTTGAAGGTATCAAGCTGTTGCAGTGAGAACAACAGTTATACTACACACACTTTGTATATGCCCTTTCTACCAGCACATATTAAATGGGTGGAGAATTCTTAATGTCAGTACGAAAATACCATATTTTATAAGCTCACTATTTATTCCATCCTTCCCTGTCGCCTTTCTAGGTTTTATTGCTGATAGAGGTTCATTAAGTTCTTCAAATATCAAAAGAACATTCAAGTAAGGTTTGTCTGTGACATTCTCTATGGACACTTTCTGGTTCTCACCTCACCGAAACCCTGGTAATGTCTTTCCCAATCTTCTTCTGATATTGGGTTTTTTTGGTTGACTACTTCTCGTCTAATTAAGATTTTACTTTATACGTTACTGTTTGCTTGCCATTTAGGTCGTCCCTGATATTACTAATCTATCTGTTCCTTTGTTGACCTTTGGTTTTCTTCACAACTGCTTTTAATATCTCTCTCTCTCTCTCTGTATGTTAAATTTATCTCTGTTGCTATCCATTCTTGTTAGTAAATATTTGTTATAAACTCTTTTTTTTCTCTTCGATTGCAGTTGCTATTTCTTATTCTCTAGTTCATGCCAAGGAAGCCAAACACTACATTGCCGATACAACTGCTAATGCTTTCCCATTCGTTTTCAGCATTTGCATTAGTCATTTGGCTTTGTAAGTAGGAATATGGCCTGCTGCAATATAGACTCCCAATTCCTTGATACTGTAGTACAGGGATCTACATCGACATCTACATAGATTCACCGCAAGCCACCGTAAAGTGCGTGTTGGAGGGTGCCTTGCATCACTACTTGTCACATCCCTCCTGTTTCACTCGCAAACAGAGATAGGAAAACCGACTGTAAGTACGCTTCCATATGAGCCGTAATTTCTCGTATATTATCTTCGTAGTCCTTAAACGTGATGCATGTTGATGGCAGGAGAATATTACTGTAGTCAGCTTCAAATGCCGATTCTCTATATTTTCTTAATAGTATCAGCTGTGTGCGGCTCGAGTTCTTGCCGTTCATAACTTAACGTCATGTAATAGCGGTAGTGGCGTCTCGATTCCTTCTTGTGTTATTGGTGCCACTGAGTTGCTAGTACTGTTTGTCTGCGAGTGACAGCAGTAGCGTTTATCAATAGCCAGTACTGTGGTACTATCTTTGGTGTGACTGCTAGTATTCCGGGTCGTCGTGTGTGTCAGGCAGTTCGGCTTTGGACGGAGCAATGAGGAGGTCCGCAGCACGTGGGCAGACCGGGACCACTGGTGGCGTGCAGGCACTGTCGGACCGAGGGGCTGTAGCCGAAGACCGAACCCAGGACGTATGAAGTTCAGTGAACCGTGTCTAGTACTGAAACCTCCACTGTTTGAGATCTCGCTGTTGTTTGTGTGTTGCTGCTCCCAGGGTCGGTGAGACCAGCTGTAACAAGAGGAGTCTGTCAGGTTGGCGGGAGCTATTAGCTGTCTTCTACTCCTTGATGTTAGTTTGGATTTAGTATTATTCTTATTAGTGAAGCTCAAGCAGAGGTATTTTTTGCCTTGTGGTCGCTAACGCCCCAGATACCTGTCCTGGAGGTTAGTGTACTTTTCCGGCAGTGTACCTTTGCTCATCGTGTTGATGCTGTCCGACATGGCGTGTAGTTCGAGACCTTCTTGAATTGCACTGTGCATATGTTCTTGGGAGATCTACGTTGATTCTAATGTTTCCTTCGGCCTTGGATGTATTTCTGAAGACGTGGTGCTGTCCGTCTCTTCCCCCTCGCCTAAAAATGTTCCATGGTTGTACCGGTGATCGGACGTTAGGCGGATTGGTTAGTCGGTCGGTCGGCGCTTAAGCTACCCCTAGTGTAAGTTACCATCCTGTTACGTGAGTACAACTCTTGGCTGCTTCTCTCACCGCTTACACAGGCCGATCCAGGTAGCACTGTCTGTGGATCACTCCATCTTATTTGGACAAGTTGTCATAATTGTTTAAAATTTACCCAGATGTTTTAACATGTTATTGCCTTCCCCACTTGTAATTGTGGCTTTCATCTGTTAGTTGTTTGTAACACTGCTTATGGTCTTCAGCTGACAAATTATTTTCAATCTTCTCTTAATAAGGCCTGCACCTATCGCTATAGCTTGTTACAGTTCGTTAAGATTGTTTTAAAAAGGTTTTAGTATTTTGACATGCAACTACCTTCCTTACTTGTATTGCAAGCCTTCGGCCGGTGAGTATTCTGAAAATTGCTTGTGGGCTTCAGCCCCTAATAATTTGAATCCCTTCTTAATCAGGGCTTCATCCGTTAATTGTTTGTAACATTGCTTCTGGCCTTCAGCTGACAATAACTTGCAATTCTTCTAATAAGGCTTTCAGGCGCCACTGTATTAAAATCTTTTAAAAATGATCGTTGAGAGTTTCGTTTCTTAAAAAATAAAGTCTACGTGTTTTCTGTGCAACCAACGGTAACTGATTAGGCCCCGTCCACACCTTTCCTGCTTTCCCTAAGTTCCATGTTTCGTAGTGTTTCCAGAAAAGGAGGCCACCTTCCATCTAGGGATTCCCATTTGAGTTCCCCAAGCATCTATGTAGCACGTTTTGTTCGAACCTACCGGTAACGAATCTAGTAGTCCTCCTCTGAATTTCTTCGATGTTTTCCTACAATCCAACCTGGTACGGAACCCAAACACTCGAGCAGTAATCAAGAATAGGTCACGCCAGCGTCCTACATGCGGTCTCCTTTGCAGGTGAACCACTCTTTCCTAAAATTCTCTCAATAGACCGAAGTCGAACATTGGCCCTCCCTACCACAGTTTTCACATGCTCGTTCCATCCCATAATGATCTGCAGTGTTACGCTCGGATATTTAAACGACTTCACTATGTCAAGCTGGACATTCGTAATACTGTATCTGTACATTATAGATCTGTTCTTCCTACTCATCCGCATTAACTTACATATTTTCCACACTTAGGGCTAGATTTCATCACACCATCTGGAAATTTTGTCTACGTCTTTCTGAATTCTCCTACAGTCACTTCACTTCGTCACCTTACCGTTCACCACGGCATCATCAGCAGACAACTGCAGACTGCTGCCAACCCTGTCCGCCAATCAATTACGTATACAGAGAACTACAGCGATCCTACCACACTTCCCTGGAGCACTCCTGACGATACGATGAACACTTGACGTGGAACACTTGACGTGACTTGGGATGACATTTATTGCAGCTGCACGCCAACCACATTTAAATGGCAATGCAATTGCACTTCGTATGACTTGGTTTCATATTTCGCGATTCTCAACAACATAGATCAAAAATAAAACAAATTTTCAGTAGTATTTAATTACCTTTGATTCACTGAAGACATATTACAATTTCTATCTACTACAAATTGTCGACATACGAACAGACGCAGACTATTTGAAAGACTTTGTCAGTCAGGCTGCCACATGATAGTGACTTATTTAATTTCAAATTCGGAGAGGAAAGGAATATATGGCAAACACTGACAAGATGGAGGGATAGCATGGTAGGACAAGTGTTAAGACATCAGGGAATAACTTCCATAGTGTAAAGGTAGCTTTAGAGGGTAAAAACTGTAGAGAAAGACACAGATGTAATACGTCCAGTAAATAATGTTGGACGTAGATTGCAGATGCTTTTTTGAGATGGTAGCATCAAACCACGCAGAAGACTGATGACTCGAAGAAAAGATATGTTGATAGAAATATTTTATTACGTTGCAACCTCTCTATGGAGACGTGAAAAGTTCCTGAGGAAAGTAATGTAGACCTCGTGGACAGTTTTGTCGTAAAAAATTTCTCTGTTAAACGGGAATTGCACAATAGGTCAGTCGGTACCATCTGTACATGCACAGAGGTGCTAGGATGGCAAACGACCTCGAAAACAACTCGAAAACAATCGTAAGATTGGCAGTGTCATCAAAACGTTTAGAAAACTATTTTTGTAATATTTTCAAGGCCACAACGTATTCTTAAAATCTTGCGTTTTCTTTAACTACAGCGAGCTTGACAAAATGGACGGTGCTTTTTCTCAGAATTTGTCGCTTCCACAAAGCTACTTTTAAAATGCATCGCCGTGAAATCAGAAAGCAGTTGTTTCTCACATGGCATTCTCTTATTGAGGGCAATGTTCTGTCAAGTCGACTTAAAATGCGAGGTCTGCAAACTACACTCCTGGAAATGGAAAAAAGAACACACTGACACCGGTGTGTCAGACCCACCATACTTGCTCCAGACACTGCGAGAGGGCTGTACAAGCAATGATCACACGCACGGCACAACGGACACACCAGGAACCGCTGTGTTGGCCGTCGAATGGCGCTAGCTGCGCAGCATTTGTGCACCGTCGCCGTCACTGTCAGCCAGTTTGCCGTGGCATACGGAGCTCCATCGCAGTCTTTAACACTGGTAGCATGCCGCGACAGCGTGGACGTGAACCGTATGTGCAGTTGACGGACTTTGAGCGAGGGCGTATAGTGGGCATGCGGGAGGCCGGGTGGACGTACCGCCGAATTGCTCAACACGTGGGGCCTGAGGTCTCCACAGTACATCGATGTTGTCGCCAGTGGTCGGCGGAAGGTGCACGTGCCCGTCAACCTGGGACCGGACAGCAGCGACGCACGGATGCGCGCCAAGACCGTAGGATCCTACGCAGTGCCGTAGGGGACCGCACCGCCATTTCCCAGCAAATTAGGGACACTGTTGCTCCTGGGGTATCGGCGAGGACCATTCGCAACCGTCTCCATGAAGCTGGGCTACGGTCCCGTACACCGTTAGGCCGTCTTCCGCTCACGCCCCAACATCATGCAGCCCGCCTCCAGTGGTGTCGCGACAGGCGTGAATGGAGGGACGAATGGAGACGTGTCGTCTTCAGCGATGAGAGTCGCTTCTGCCTTGGTGCCAATGATGGTCGTAAGCGTGTTTGGCGCCGTGCAGTTGAGCGCCACAATCAGGACTGCATACGATCGAGGCACACAGAGCCAACACCCGGCATCATGGTGTGGGGAGCGATCTCCTACACTGGCCGTACACCTCTGGTGATCGTCGAGGGGACACTGAATAGTGCGCGGTACATCCAAACTCTCATCGAACCCATCGTTCTACCATTCCTAGACCGGCAAGGGAACTTGCTGTTCCAACAGGACAATGCACGTCCGCATGTATCCCGTGCCACCCAACGTGCTCTAGAAGGTGTAAGTCAACTACCCTGGCCAGCAAGATCTCCGGATCTGTCCCCCATTGAGCCTGTTTGGGACTGGATGAAGCGTCGTCTCACGCGGTCTGCACGTCCAGCACGAACGCTGGTCCAACTGAGGCGCCAGGTGGAAATGGCATGGCAAGCCGTTCCACAGGACTACATCCAGCATCTCTACGATCGTCTCCATGGGAGAATAGCAGGCTGCATTGCTGCGAAAGGTGGATATACACTGTACTAGTGCCGATATTGTGCATGCTCTGTTGCCTGTGTCTATGTGCCTGTGGTTCTGTCAGTGTGATCATGTGATGTATCTGACCCCAGGAATGTGTCAATAAAGTTTCCCCTTCCTGGGACAATGAATTCACGGTGTTCTTATTTCAATTTCCAGGAGTGTATTTCAGTAGTATTAATTTTCATTCCTTTTACTTTTTTTCCTTCATAAATACAACAGTAGTGGGCTTTAAATCGAAAAATCGTTCCAGGCATGCCCCTTGACTTAACCAAAGTATAAGGTGGTACACGAAAAACCGGTGCCGACTACAGACTGCTCGCCAGTTAAGCACAAACTGCTGTCCGCAACGAGCAGATACAACAACAGCATTAGCTTCTTTGTTATATCTAAGTATTACATGTTTATCTATTGGTTGTTGTGTCCGCTCTTGGCGGGCAACAGTTCGTGCATTATTGCCGAGCAGTTTCTACTCGGGGCCGCTGCTCGTGCTCACCTTATGCTTTTGCAGACGTACTAGCCGTTCAGTTCCATAGAAAATTGTTGCAATTACTTTTGGTACAAGTAATTTCATCTCATGCTGCAGATTTAACACAAAGTGCTTCTAGAGGTACACGACTACAAATGTCGTCAGTCGATCGTTCTAATTGTTTGCTCTAACTTTGTCAACTACTTCCATAAATTCTTCGTGCATCGATTTGTATTTTCTTTCCATAGCAAATTTGCCTTACCCCCTCGAATATATGACTGTATACATATAATGTATACATATAATTCTGGAACTTCTGTCATTCCTCTTCATTTTAAAGCATTGCTACAATAGATCGCCAGACTGCTTCTTTTTGCGCAAACAGCCACTGGACCTGTAGACTACTTTTATACCACGGTCACATTGCGAAGGTTCAACGGCGCTGACAACGCGATACTGTCGAGCTGAAGACAGACGTGCCGACTGAAAAATGCTGCACCGAATGCAAAATGACGTGTCGCGCTGTACCGAACACTTCCGAGAAGTACCGAGGAAAGCCGAGATAGAGTGAACCTCGGCCCGCACGCAACCCACACCTCTTGCTAGTGTGCACTTGCGCACGCCGCAACTAAGTCTGCAGTAGTCGGTAATTTTATACTCTCCCCCATTTTCAGTCTTAGTTTTGTGAATTGCCCTTGTCCTTCTCCATTTAGCTAGTGAGGGTAGTTTTTGGCACGAGAAGAAGTTGTCAGGCATTATCGCCACTGTGAAACGCTAACATCTTGCATATGTTTACTGTTCCCGGGACTGGGGCAATAAC
The DNA here is from genome assembly GCF_023897955.1 of Schistocerca gregaria. NCBI lineage: Eukaryota > Metazoa > Arthropoda > Insecta > Orthoptera > Acrididae > Schistocerca > Schistocerca gregaria. The sequence goes on along the minus strand of NC_064923.1, from coordinate 631,443,189 downwards.
TTAATCCATTATTGTCCTACTACCAAAGCAAAGTTTTGGATCCCTTCAAGCCCCCCCCCCCCTCTCCTCCCCCGCAGCGAGCATCGAATTTTCGTAGAACTGTCAACGTGGGCAGCAGACTGATGAACCTAAGAGGTGTCCTTGTGATAGGGCAGGTCTTCGCAGAGGAGGCAGACAAAGTGTGCGTCACAATAAACTGTCTTCTTCATTTCACTTTAGCAGTGGGCGACAGGAGTTAATCCTGTCTGTGTTATCAAGTCTTTTTAAAGGGTATTTACCTGGACTGTTCCCTTGTATGAAGGTGAAAAGATTCTCTACAGGCAATTCACACAACAAAAGAACAGAATCTTTCAAAATGAGTTTTTACAGAAGAATGCTGTAGAGCATATGGATGGATAGAGCAAACAATGAGGAGATGCCGAATCAAACAGGTGAGGAAAGAAACTTATTGCACAACTTGACTAAAAGAAGAAATTGGTTGATAATATGCATCTTGAGATTTCAAGGACTCGTGAATGTGGCAATAGAGGAAATTACGGGGGAAAATTTGTATATAGAGACCAAGGGATGATATCAGTAAGCAGATTCAGTGGTTATTAGGAGATGAAGAGATTTAGTCAGGATATACTAGCGTGGAGAGCTGCATCAGACCAGTCACTGTACTGAAGAGCACAATATCAATGGCTTTCGTAGTGGGGCGTACTAGAAACGAAACGTGTGAACGAGGCAGGCCTGCCTGTAGTGTCTGCTGCGAGCAGAGAAAAGGGAAGGGCTGCCTGCAGAACGAGCAACATCTGAAAAAGGGAACGACTCTTGCCTGCATAAAATTCGCAGAAAAGAGTTTCAGTACTGCTGGAATTGCTGAGAGTAGCTAATGGCTCCAACGTGGAGTGTTTTCGAGAAATTGTGATTTCGTAAGGGCATTCCAATGTAGCCAGTTATGGAGTATTGCATCGAGGAAAAAACGAAAAAGAAAACACCGAAGTGATTCGGTATTTGGGTTTCCTTCTGCAATCCTTTACGGGCCGTAGCGAATCGTGCGTGTAACCACTCTTCTAATATTGCTGCCAGATTTGAGAAACGAGCACATTCCCAATTATTGAAATACCCGCCTTTACGCTCGAAACGGCCGCCTGCCGAACGAGTAGCAACGGCGCATTAGTCTGCTTCCGGTGACGTCATTATCCGTCTATCGTTTTAGGCGCGCCAGCGGGGGCGGCAGCGGCAGTTGCGGCGCTGTCGGGCCGGATGCTAATTAATTCATTTGACGGGTCTCTTTGTGGGTCCGCGGCGGCTCCCGAGAATATTGCGAATTAACGCTGCTGGGAGAGCCGGCTCTTCAGAATACCTGTCGGCAGCCTCACCCGGCTGCCCGCTTCTGCACGCACTGCCGACGTTCTCTTGTCACTCGCTCTCCGTCGAGTGCCACCGCGCTGTTGCCAACCACAGCAATGCCACTAAAAGGAAATCAAACGTAACAAATGCAGCGAGAGACTGCGGCTGCCGAAATTACCGATGCTGGAGGGAAGTAGAGGGAATGGATCACAAATTAATTCTCTGAGTCAATCCGTAGAGTCACGTAGTATATTGTTAAAGGCTGTATAGGACAAACTCTTCGTTACTTATGATGCTGTTGAAGATGACGCTCTGATACTTTTCGTTAAGTTCAATTATCAACATAAGAGAATAAATAAAAACATCATGTCGTGTTCAGAAAACGAGACCTACATCCGTTAGCTTAACAACTGCTCTTGCGGATAAGTCACTCAGTGAGCTGCTATGTACTTACTCGTGCTGAGATGGTCTGATCTCATTGAAATCCTGACGACTCTGTGCCGCACTCTTTGCGCCAAGCAGAATTAGCTGAAAGAAATGCCTTTTGCTCGTTGGTTGGGTGGTTGTTTTGGGGAAGGAGACCAAACAGGGATTAGGGAAGGACGGGGAAGGAAGTCGGCCGTGCCCGTGAAAGGAACCATCCCGGCATTTGCCTGTAGCGCTTTAGGGAAATCAAGGAAAACCTAAATCAGGATGGCCGGACGTGGGATTGAACCGTCGTCCTCCCGAATGCGAGTCCAGTGTCTAACCACTGCGCCACCTCGCTCGGTTCTTTTGCTCGTGGTTGGTTGCATGACTTGTTGGTTGTAGTGCAAGGGCCTTGAATAACAATAGTAGGTGGCCATTACCTGATGTTTTATTTCAAGGCCGGCCGCGGTGGTCTTGCGGTTCTAAGCGCTCAGTCCGGAACCGCGCGACTTCTACGGTCGCAGTTTCGAATCCTGCCTCGGGCATGGATGTGTGTGATGTCCTTAGGTTAGTTAGGTTTAAGTACCTCTAAGTTCTAGGGGACTGATGACCACAGATGTTAAGTCCCATAGTGCTCAGAGCCATTTGAACCCTTTTTTTTATATCAGGCAGCCAAATATACTGCCCCACTGAGCCGAAAAAAACTATACAAAACTAAGACTGTGGCCAAGCGGTTCTAGGCGCTTCTGTTCTGAACCGCGCGACCGCTACGGTCCCGAGTTAGAATCCTGTCTCGGGCATGGATGTGTGTGATGTCCTCAGGATAGTTAGGTTTAAGTAGTTCTAAGTTCTAGGGGACTGATGACCTCAGATGTTAAGTCCCATAGTACTCAGAGCCATTTGAACCAAAACTGCGACTATCCCTGTTACTCGTGATTTTGTAAGAGTACAAATTAATCATGCTCTCTCCCAAGTACCGACCAAGTTAGTGGCACACTTGAACTGTAATCGTAAGTTCATTAAGAGTTACATATAATTTGTCCCAGACCATGCCAGAGCTGCGACTGACTTACTGTTGTTGTTGTGGTCCTCTGTCTGAAGACTGGCTTGATGCAGATCTCCATGCTACTCTAATCCATGCTAGGTTCATCTCCGAATAACTACCACAACCTACATCCTTGTGAATCTGCTTACTGTATTCATCTCTTGGCCTCCCTCTAAGATTTTAATCCCGATTTTAATTCCCTCTACTAAACTGGTGATATCTTGATGTCTCAGAATGTGTCCTGCCAACCGATACCTTCATTTAGTGATCTACACATCTAACCTTCAGCATTCTTCTGTAGCACCTTATTTCAGAAGCTTCTCTTGTCTTTATTAACAATGTTTCACTTCCATGCATGGCTATAACTAATGGAATGATGGCGGTACACGTGCACATTTGATATCAAATTGATATGCATTTTATTGTAGCTAACACTTGGTTCAAGAATCATAAAAGAAGGCTGTATACATGGAAGAAGCCTGGAGATACTGACAGTTTTCAGATAGATTATGTAATGGTAAGACAGAGATTTAGGAACCAGGTTTTAAATTGTAAGACATTTCCAGGGGCAGATGTGGACTCTATCTATTGGTTATGACCTGTAGATTAAAACTGAAGAAACTGCAAAAAGGTGGGAATTCAAGGAGATGGGACCTGGATAAACTAAAAGAACCAGAGGTTGTACAGTTTCAAGCAGAGAATAAGAGAACAATTGACAGGAATGGGGGAAAGATATACAGGTGAAGAAGAATGGGTAGCTTTGAGGGCCGAAGTAGTGAAGGCAGCAGAGGGTCAAGTAGGTAACAAGACGAGGCCTAGTAGAAACCCTTGGTAACAGAAGAAATATTGAATTTAATTGATGAAAGGGGAAAATATAAAAATGCAGTAAATGAAGCATGCAAAAAGGAATACAGACGTCTCAAAAATGAGATCGACAGGAAGTGCAAAATGGCTAAGCAGGGATGGCCAGAGGACAAATGTAAGGATGTAGAGGCTTATCTCACTAGGGGTAAGATAGATACTGCCTAGAGGAAAATTAAAGAGACCTTTGGAGATAAGAGAACCACTTGTATGAACATCAAGAGCTCAGATGGAAACCCAGTTCTAAACAGAGAACGGAAAGTAGAAAGGTGGAAGGAGTATATAGAGGGTCTATACAAGGGCGATGTACTTGAGGACAATATTATGGAAATGGAAGAGGAAGTAGATGAAGATGAAATGGGAGACACGACACTGCGTGAAGAGTTTGACAGAGCACTGAAAGACCTTGTGGGACGTCGTATGGAAATATTTGTTGTTATTAAAATGAATGTGGAATGTCTTTCCCAACGATGAACCGTATGTGGGGCGGCGTTTGGAAATATTTGTTATTAAAATGTTCCTATGATTTATTTAATGCTGTTGTTTGCGTTCTCAACACTGGCTCGCTAACTGCAATATTGGCAACCAGAAAGTGATTAGAAAAATGTGAAGCCTGTAATTAGAATTCCAAGTGCCCACTTCAACTGAGAAATACAGTTTATTGCTCTGAGGAATTAGGAGATTGTCTGGAATTCATAATCAAAAACGATTCTTTCAAAAATGTTCACTATATTCTGAAAGTCACAGACCAAAAAGAATCCACACAATCCAACTACCAGAGCAGTTGAGAGGCTAATGCGCTGATGCAACTATAACTGTTCAAATTAAATGCTTCAGTGAATGCTCGCCACAATTTGATGACAATGTTCATCAAACGCCACGCTAAATAATGGTAGATGGTCTGTCCCGCAGCGGCACGTGAAAATGCGACATACGCGAACTGAAGATAGATCATCAAAGTCATCCCAGAATTAACACATCACTCGAAAATGAATTCTTGGCTACATGCATCCCGAGTAACTTATTACGGCATCCGAGGCTGTTTATAGCAATGATACTGGTGCGACGCGACTCCCGGCACAGGTGGTGCGCAGATCAGCGTCTGGAGACAACTGGGGCCTTACTTTCTCGCGCAGCGTTCTTTTATACACTCCTGGAAATGGAAAAAAGAACACATTGACACCGGTATGTCAGACCCACCATACCTGCTCCGGACGCTGCGAGAGGGCTGTACAAGCAATGATCACACGCACGGCACAGTGGACACACAAGGAACCGCGGTGTTGGCCGTCGAATGGCGCTATCTGCGCAGCATTTGTGCACCGCCGCCGTCAGTGTCAGCCAGTTTGCCGTGGCATACGGAGCTCCATCGCAGTCTTTAACACTGGTAGCATGCCGCGACAACGTGGACGTGAACCGTATGTGCAGTTGACGGACTTTGAGCGAGGGCGTATAGTGGGCATGCGGGAGGCCGGGTGGACGTACCGCCGAATTGCTCAACACATGGGGCGTGAGGTCTCCACAGTACATCGATGTTGTCGCCAGTGGTCGGCGGAAGGTGCACGTGCCCGTCGACCTGGGACCGGACCGGAGCGACGCACGGATCAACGCCAAGACCGTAGGATCCTACGCAGTGCCGTAGTGGACCGCACCGCCACTTCCCAGCAAATTAGGGACACTGTTGCTCCTGGGGTATCGGCGAGGACCATTCGCAACCGTCTCCATGAAGCTGGGCTACGGTCCCGCACATCGTTAGGCCGTCTTCCGCTCACGCCCCAACATCGTGCAGCCCGACTCCAGTGGTGTCGCGACAGGCGTGAATGGAGGGACGAATGGAGATGTGTCGTCTTCAGCGATGAGAGTCGCTTCTGCCTTGGTGCCAATGATGGTCGTATGCGCTTTTTGCGCCGTGCAGGTGAGCGCTACAATCAGGACTGCATACGACCGAGGCACACAGGGCCAACACCCGGCATCATGGTGTGGGGAGTGATCTCCTACACTGGCTGTACACCTCTGGTGATCGTCGAGGGGACACTGAATAGTGCACGGTACATCCAAACCGTCATCGAACCCATCGTTCTACCATTCCTAGACTGGCAAGGAAACTTGCTGTTCCAACAGGACAGTGCACATCTGCATGTATCCCGTGCCACCCAACGTGCTCTAGAAGGTGTAAGTCAACTACCCAGGCCAGCGAGATCTCCGGATCTGTCCCCCATTGACCATGTTTGGGACTGGATGAAGCGTCGTCTCACGCGGTGTGCACGTCCAACACGAACGCTGGTCCAAATGAGGCGCCAGGTAGAAATGGCATGGCAAGCCGTTCCACAGGACTACATCCAGCATCTCTACGATCGTCTCCATGGGAGAATAGCAGGCTGCATTGCTGCGAAAGGTGGATATACACTGTACTAGTGCCGACATTGTGCATGCTCTGTTGCCTGTGTCTATGTGCCTGTGGTTCTGTCAGTGTGATCATGTGATGTATCTGACCCCAGGAATGTGTCAATAAAGTTTCCCCTTCCTGGGACAATGAATTCACGGTGTTCTTATTTCAATTTCCAGGAGTGTATAAAGCCGCGGTGCGGACGGCTAAGGGAACGCTTGATTAAGTTCGCTGTCCCGACTAGCCGCTGGGCTATTAATGCACCACTCTAAGTTATTAAATAAATCATTGCTTCCTTTGCTGATGGCCGATGAAGCTCTCAAAAGTGCAATCAGCACACAGGTAAGTAATCATAATAAAAGTATGATGTGGCTAAGTCCAAGATTTTAGGCGAGAGAATTAATTTAATTACACTACACGCACTAGACGAGCTCTCAACTAGCCCTTTGGAGATACGCTAACGCTATAGTTTTATAGTTGTTCTGTATAAACTTTTTACATCTTTATGATTGTAGCGTATCTCCGTTCTATTTAAATTTAAACATCCTAGCTTTATTTATTCACCTACTTAATCTATCTTGCTTCCTTAATTTTTAAGACTGAAACCAGAAAATCTTGAATTTCAACTAATATTTTAATTTGTGAGATCCAAAATACTGTTTCTACTAAATTATTATGCAAAAGGAATCCAAATATAAATTTGTAAGTTTCTAGCTCTTTTTTGTTATGCCAATGATTTTTACAGAAAAACTTCCACATTCCGAAAATGGTTAAAGTTACTGCACTGATATTCAATACATATTGATTTTGTATTACTTCCGACATGCTAGAAACGTTTCAGGTTATTTACATCATTTTAAAGTATTGCGCAACATTTATGACGTCAGAGCTAGGTACAGCGGACTGGCTGGCACACAATGGGAAGACTGCTGTGAATTTTATACGGCGTGAGTAGGCTGCTTCCCTACAACCTGAGGCGAAACAAGGCCCCCGGAGTAGACAACATTCCATTGGAACTAATGACAGCCTTGGGAGAGCCAGTAATGACAAAACCCTACCATCTGGTGAGCAAGATGTATGAGACAGGCGAAATACCCTCAGACTTCAAGAAGAATATAATAATTCCAATCCCAAAGAAAGCAGGTGTTGACAGATGTGAAAATTACCGAACTATCAGTTTAATATGTCACAGCTGCAAAATACTAACGCGATTTCTTTACAGACGAATGGAAAATCTGATAGAAGCCGACCTCGGGGAAGATGAGTTTGGATTCCGTAGAAAAGTTGGAACATGTGAGGCAATACTGACCCTACGACTTATCTTAGAAGCTAGATTAAGGAAGGGCAAACCTATGTTTCTAGCATTTGTAGACTTAGAGAAATCTTTTGCAAATGTTGACTGGAGTACTCTCTTTCAAATTCTGAAGGTGGCAGAGGCTAAATACAGGGAGCGAAAGGCTATTTACAATTTGTACAGAAACCAGATGGCAGTTATTAGAGTCGAGGGACATGAAAGGGAGGCAGTGGTTGGGAAGGGAGTGAGACAGGGTTGTACCCTCTCCCCGATGTTATTCAATCTGTATATTGAGCAAGCAGAGAAGGAAACAAAAGAAAAATTCGTCGTGGGTATTAAAATCCATGGAGAAGAAATAAAAACTTTGAGGTTTGCCGATGACATCGTAATTCTGTCACAGACAGCAAAGGACTTGGAAGAGCAGTTGAACGGAATGGACAGTGTCTTAAAAGGAGGATATAAGATGGATATCAACAAAAGCAAAACGAGGATAATGGAATGTAGTCGAATTAAGTCGGGTGATGCTGAGGGAATTAGATTAGGAAATGAGACACTTAAAGTAGTAAAGGAGTTTTGCTATTTGGGGAGCAAAATAATTGATGGCAAATAGTTCAAATGGCTCTGAGCACTATGGGACTCAACATCTATGGTCATCAGTCCCCTAGAACTTAGAACTACTTAAACCTAACTAACCTAAGGACATCACACACATCCATGCCCGAGGCAGGATTCGAACCTGAGACCTTAGTAGTCGCGCGGTTCCGGACTGAGCGCCTAGAACCGCTAGACCACCGCGGCCGGCAAAATAACTGATGATGGTCGAAGTAGAGAGGATATAAAATGTAGACTGGCAATGGCAAGGAAAGCGTTTCTGAAGAAGAGAAATTTGTTAACATCGAGTATAGATTTAAGTGTCAGGAAGTCATTTCTGAAAGTATTTGTATGGAGTGTAGCCATGTATGGAAGTGAACCATGGACGACAAATAGTTTGGACAAGAAGAGAATCGAAGCTTTCGAAATGCGGTGCTACAGAAGAATGCTGATGATTAGATGGGTAGATCACATAACTAATGAGGAACTATTGAATCAGATTGGGGAGAAGAGAAGTTTGTGGCACAACTTGACCAGAAGAAGGGATCGGTTGGTAGGACATGTTCTGAGGCATCAAGGGATTACCAATTTAGTATTGGAGGGCAGCGTGGAGGGTAAAAATCGTAGAGGGAGACCAAGAGATGACTACACTAAGCAGATTCAAAAGGATGTAGGTTGCAGTAGGTACTGGGAGATGAAGAAGCTTGCAGAGGATAGAGTAGCATGGAGAGCTGCATCAAACCAGTCTCAGGACTGAAGACCACAACAACAACATGCATTTTATTGATGAATTAATTATCCCCCACATCCAGATGATGTCATGGGCTCTCCCCAGCCGGCACATGAGTCCCTGCACCCTTCCTCTCTCTTTGTTCTTCTCTCCCCTTCCATCCCCCTCCTCCGCCTCCACCTCCCTATTGGCAGGAATTTCGGATTTTGGCAGGAATTACAAACTTTGGCAGGGAAATCAAAGAATGGTTGAAATTTTAATAACGCTGGGAATTTCATTGTCCCAAGGCTGTGCTGATATCCCTCATCACCACTCTCCCACTCCCCCACCCCCGCTACATCGGAAACAGGCAAGAAAATGAAAATAGCGGGAGCCAGTTCATGGATTTGAACACCAGTCCTTCTGGGTGGAAATCCAACTATACTCCCCAACACAGGAAAACTGACACACGCAGGAGACGAAAGTTATGTCAGCGTACTTTACTTATTTACGATTGGAAACTGAAGATCGGTACTAATTACGCAATTAATCATAAAGATCGGTCCTATTTACACGAATAAATACACACAGCGCTACACAGCTAGCGCCAAAAATCGCAATAGAGCTCAAAAATTGACGATGTCATACAGCTGGTGTTATCCTACTGGGGAGGAAAATTGATAGTACCACTCGAAACTAATAGCAGACGTACTAAAAATAAACTCTATGTCGGATGATCCCTTCACCTACAATCTTTCAGGAGAAAGGCTGGAGTGGAAGGTAGTATTTTTATGTTTAGCGGCAAACGTGCTGGTGTTGGTCAGAGAGGCGTTAAATAAGTGTATTATCTGTAAAGATACAGCTCAGGACTGTGTCTATCGCTGTTTGACGTCGGAATTCGCTACACACGCCTACCGCTTCACTGCTTGACAAACATTGCGGTGCTTGAAATCCAAATGAGCCAAAGAATTATACAGAGGCTATTAATTCTGTAGACCAATAACACTGGAGAAGAGCAATGGAGGAAGAAATGACTTCTTTGAAAGAAAATGCTATGTAGACTTTGGAACCTCTACCATAAGGCCGTAAGCCCATTACTAACGGTTTGGTTTATAGAATTAAGGGTAAGGCTGATGGCAAAATTGGTCACTATAAAGCAAGACTAGTGGTTCGTGGATTTTGTCAACAAAAAGGTACTGATTATAATGAGACGTTCAGTCCTGTTGCTAGATACGATCCAATTAGAGCCATTTTCGAGTGTTTCTGCTAGTGAGCAACTTCAGTTGGCACAATTCTATGTAAAATATGCTTTTTGAATGGCTTCTTGATAGAAGAGATATATATGAAGCAGCCTGAGGGATATAGTGATGGAACTGATAGGATATGCAAACTTCATAAAAGTTTATATAGACTAAAACAATCTCCAAGGTGCTGGAACCAACGGTTCAAGGACTTCCTAATAAATCTTGGACTTGTGGAAAGTAAGGCAGATACGTGTTTGTTCTATCGAGAAAACTGCAATGACAAGTTGATGGTAGTTCTGTATGTTGATGATAGATTAATATCTGCAAGTAAGAAGAAGGAAATGGAAGTTTTTGTACAGGAAATTCAAGATGAGTTTAAAATTACTGTTGAGCCAGTAGCATATTTCTTAAATATTAATATTGTATGTCATGATAATGGAACAATAGAGATTAATCAAGAAAATAATGCTAAAGATATTCTTCGACGATTTAACATGACAGAGGCAAATCCCGTGTCAACTCCATTTGAGCAATATCTGCAGCAAAATGTGTTAACCAGTGATAAACCATATCGAGAAGCAGTTGGCTGTCTAATGTATTTAACTGTTGGTACAAGGCCAGATATAGCATTTGCAGTGAGCTATGAGTCAAAATTTTTAGAGAATCCTCGAGAAAATCATTGGTCTGTGACAAAAAGAATCCTAAAGTATATAAAAGGTTCAGTGTTATTGGGTGTAAAATATGATGCTAGCCATGCAAACTGAAGACTGGAGACATACTGATGCTGATTACGCCAGTAACCCAGCAACCCGACGCCCAGTTAGTGGAGTGCTTGCAAGATATTTTGGAGGAGCAGTTAGCTGGGCTAGTAGGCGGCAACCTTGCATATCACTGTCAACAACAGAGTTGGAGTATGTGACTGCCTGTGAAGGGGTAAGAGAAGGAATATGGCTATCTAAGCTCTATCAAGAAATTTCACCACTGGAGAGTGTTCCTGTTCTTCTTGTTGATAATTCAGGTGCTATTAAACTCGCCAAAAATCCTGAATTTCACAATAGGTCAAAGCATACTGATGTTGGCATGCACTACATCCGTGGGAGATTCAAGAAGGCCAACTAGCCATTGAGCATGTACCAGGCAATCAGCAAACTCCAGATATTCTCACCAAAACATTGCCACATGTCTAGCTTAAATATTTAAGATAATTAATTGGAATATGTTAAATACTGCATTTAGCGAGATAAGCATTTAGGGGAGGTGTTGAAGTGAAATGTTTATGTTAATCTCCTTGCTATGTACTATATCTATGTCTTTGGTTGGTGTCATAAAATAAAATACATTTGTCTTGTCATAGTAACTACGTCGTGTGTATGCTTTATGTTGCGCCCTTCAGTTTTTTCTTGAAGTTTCTGCAACAATACCAACATTAAAACGCGTAGCTGCATTTGGGTTCGAAATAAAATTTTTGCGCTGACAGCAAGCTCACTTCACCAACTGATCTACGGTGTAATTAGAGAGATAATTAAACCGCGTATTTACCCTCTCAAAAGTATCCAAAACTAGATAGTTGAAAGTATATCATCCATCTCAACCCGTTTCGAAAGGACTGTCCGTCATTCACTTTGAAGACGTTGAGTGTGCCTCCAGCTCTGATGACACCATCCTTAGTCTGAATAAGTTCGCTATTCCTACTTCACTAGGAGTGCAGCGCCAAGTTGTTGTAATGTGCAGAGTCAGACCAGTACAATAAATGAACGTGCTCTTTCCAGTTGAAGTCAGTAAAAAGCGGTTTAGCACATTTCAATGCATTTTAGACATCCATCAACTCACACAAACCCACCGAATCATTACCCATGTAATGGACTTTCGTTTGAGGAGCACTCCTTAGCCATCGAATTCATCTTATCTGAATGCCGGATTTGCAATTTACGAGGGGTGTACTTCCCTGATTGGGAGCTAATATCTTCAGAATGGTAGTTAGGCCACTGGAATGGGAATATAGTGCACGTTTCGTTCGTTGTCTGTACCAAGTAGTGCCGGACACTTGTGTTTTACAACACTAATTTGAGAGAGTCTTACGGAAGCCCTGATTCAAAATACCTGCAGTCAGTTCTCGAATCTGACTGGCTTGGAGACCTAAAAGTCAAATAATTTCCTACAACAGATGAGAATCGGGACACTTAGTCGGAGTAAGTGCGAACGTACAACAGCTTTTTCGGACGTTATAGACATATAAACGATATTAGCATTGCTAGTGTATAATGCGTATTTGTTGGCGTGTAAAGTTCCTGTGGTCTGCGTTTAGAGATGTGCAAAATAAAGTAATATGCCTGGTTGTGAGGGACTTCGTGAACATCAATCCTGATGTTAAGTTTCTCGCTGTTCTCATTTCTACTTCTCATTACCTTCGTCTTTCTCCGATTTACTCTCAAACCATACTGTACACTCATTAGACTGTTCACTCCGTTCAGCAGATCATTTAATTCTTCTTCACTTTCACTCAGGATAGCAATGTCATCAGCGATTCGTATCATTGATATCCTTTCACCTTGTATTTTAATTCCACTCCTGAACCTTTCTTTTATTTCCATCATTGCTTCCTCGATGTACAGATTGAAGAGTAGGGGCGAAAGGCTACAGCCTGGTCTTACACCTTTCTTAATACGAGCACTTCGTTCTTGATCGTCCACTCTTATTATTCCCTCATGGTTGTTGTACATATTGCATATGACCCGTCTCTCCCTATAGCTTACCGCTACTTTATTCAGAATCCCGAACAGCTTGCACCATTTTATATTGTCGAACGCTTTTTCCAGGTCGACAAAACCTATGAAAGTGTCTTGATTTTTCTTTAACTTTGCTTCCATTATTAGCCGTAACGTCAGAATTGCCTCTCGTGCCTTTACTTTTCCTAAAGCCAAACTGATCGTCAACTATCACATTCTCAGTTTTCTTTTCCATTCTTCTGTATATTATTCTTGTAAGCAGCTTCGATGCATGAGCTGTTAAGCTTATTGTGCGATAATTCTCGCACTTGTCAGCTCATGCCGTCTTCGGAATTGTGTGGATGATGCTTTTTCGAAACTCAGATGGTATGTCGCCAGACTCATATATTCTACACACCAATGTGAATAGTCGTTTTGTTGCCACTTCCCCTAATGATTTTAGAAATTCTGATGGAATTTTATCTATCCCTTCTGCCTTATTTGACCGTAAGTCCTCCAAAGCTCTTTTAAATTCCGATTCTAATACTGGATCCCCTATCTCTTCTAAATCAACTCCTGTTTCTTCTTCTATCACATCAGACAAATCTTCACCCTCATAGAGGCTTTCAATGTATTCTTTCCACCTATGTGCTCTCTCCTCTGCATTTAACAGTGGAATTGTCGTTGCACTCTTAATTTTACCACCGTTGCTTTTAATGTCACCAAAGGTTGTTTTGACTTTCCTGTATGCTGAGTATGTCCTTTCGACAATCATATCTTTTTCGATGTCTTCACATTTTTCCTGCAGCCATTTCGTCTTAGCTTCCCTGCACTTCCTATTTATCTCATTCCCCAGCGACTTGTATTTCTGTATTCCTGTTTTTCCCGGAACATGTTTGTACTTCCTCCTTTCATCAATCAACTAAAGTATTTCTTCTGTTACCCATGGTTTCTTCGCAGCTACCTTCTTTGTACCTATGTTTTCCTTCCCAACTTCTGTGATGCCCCTTTTTAGAGACGTTCATTGCTCTTCAACTGTGTTGCCTACTGCGCTATTCCTTATTGCTGTACCTATAGCGTTAGAGAACTTCAAACTTATCTCGTCATTCCTTAGAACTTCCGTATCCCAGTTCTTTGCGTATTGATTCTTCCTGACTAATGTCTTGAACTTCAGCCTACTCTTCATCACTATATATTGTGATCTGAGTCTATATCTGCTCCTGTGTACGCCTTACAATCCAATATCTGTTTTCGGAATCTCTGTCTGACCATGATTTAATCGAATTGAAATCTTCCCGTATCTCCCCTCCTTTTCCAAGTATACCTCCTCCTCTTGTGATTCATGAACAGGTTATTCGCTATTACTAGCTGAAACTTGTTACAGAACTCAATTAGTCTTTCTCCTCTTTCATTCCTTGTCCCAAGCCCATATTCTCCTGTAGCGTTTTCTTCTACCCCTTCCCCTACAACTGCATTCCAGTTGCCCATGACTATTAGATTTTCGTCGTTAGATTTTGTTCGTTAATGTACGTTTCATTTGTCCGACGCAGATGTCCCATGAAACCTGTTCAAGCGCCTCGTTGATACGTTCACTCAGTTTTTTACACTCCTGGAAATTGAAATAAGAACACCGTGTATTCATTGCCCCAGGAAGGGGAAACTTTATTGACACATTCCTGGGGTCAGATACATCACATGATCACACTGACAGAACCACAGGCACATAGACACAGGCAACAGAGCATGCACAATGTCGGCACTAGTACAGTGTATATCCACCTTTCGCAGCAATGCAGGCTGCTATTCTCCCATGGAGACGATCGTAGAGATGCTGGATGTAGTCCTGTGGAACGGCTTGCCATGCTATTTCCACCTGGCGCCTCAATTGGACCAGAGTTCGTGCTGGACTTGCAGACCGCGTGAGACGACGCTTCATCCAGTCCCAAACATGCTCAATGGGGGACAGATCCGGAGATCTTGCTGGCCAGGGTAGTTGACTTACACCTGCTAGAGCACGTTGGGTGGCACGGGATACATGCGGACGTGCATTGTCCTGTTGGAACAGCAAGTTCCCTTGCCAGTCTAGGAATGGTAGAACGATGGGTTCGATGACGGTTTGGATGTACCGTGCACTATTCAGTGTCCCCTCGACGATCACCAGAGGTGTACGGCCAGTGTAGGAGATCGCTCCCCACAGCATGATGCCGGGTGTTGGCCCTGTGTGCCTCGGTCGTATGCAGTCCTGATTGTGGCGCTCACCTGCACGGCGCCAAACACGCATACGACCATGATTGGCACCAAGGCAGAAGCGACTCTCATCGCTGAAGACGACACGTCTCCATTCGTCCCTCCATTCACGCCTGTCGCGACACCACTGGAGGCGGGCTGCACGATGTTGGGGCGTGAGCGGAAGACAGCCTAATGGTGTGCGGGACCGTAGCCCAGCTTCATGGAGACGGTTGCGAATGGTCTCGCCGATACCCCAGGAGCAACAGTGTCCCTAATTTGCTGGGAAGTGGCGGTGCGGTCCACTACGGCACTGCGTAGGATCCTACGGTCTTGGCGCGCATCCGTGCGTCGCTCCGGTCCGGTCCCAGGTCGACGGGCACGTGCACCTTCCGCCGACCACTGGCGACAACATCGATGTACTGTGGAGACCTCACGCCCCACGTGTTGAGCAATTCGGCGGTACGTCCACCGGGCCTCCCGCATGCCCACTATACGCCCTCGCTCAAAGTCCGTCAACTGCACATACGGTTCACGTCCACGCTGTCGCGGCATGCTACCAGTGTTAAAGACTGCGATGGAGCTCCGTATGCCACAGCAAACTGGCTGACACTGACGGCGGCAGTGCACAAATGCTGCGCAGCTAGCGCCATTCGACGGCCAACACCGCGGTTCCTGGTGTGTCCGCTGTGCCGTGCGTGTGATCATTGCTTGTACAGCCCTCTCGCAGTGTCCGGAGCAAGTATGGTGGGTCTTACACACCGGTGTCAATGTGTTCTTTTTTCCATTTCCAGGAGTGTATTATAGAGTGCAGTTGAAACCCTGACCGAACACGCTTAGCTACAGTGCTGGCAAAATTGTAGAAGTGTTCATGCAGCTGTAATTTTTCAAATGGCTCTAAGCACAATGGGACTTAATATCTGAGGCCATCAGTCCCCTCGACTTAGAACTACTTAAACCTAACTAACCTAAGGACATCATACACATACATGCCGCAAGCAGGATTCGAAGCTGTGACCGTAGCAGCAGCGCGGTTCTGGACTGAAGTGCCTAGAACCACTCGGACACAGTGACCGCCGGCCGCGGTGGTCGTGCGGTTCTAGCGCTGCAGTTCGGAACCATGGGACTGCTACGGTCGCAGGTTCGAATACTCTCTCGGGCATGGATGTGTGTGATGTCCTTAGGTTAGTTAGGTTTAAGTAGTTCTAAGTTCTAGGGGACTGATGACCTAAGATGTTAAGTCCCATAGTGCTCAGAGCCATTTGGACCATTTTTTGAACACAGTGACCGGCTCAAAATAAGTTTCACACATTTCTGAGATACCAAATTTTACAGTTCTGGTGTGTTTTGAACTCACGACAATCCATACAACAGCCCAGGATGTCAAAAGAAGACTGTCACTGGCAAAAAGGGCATTCCTGGCGAAGAGAAGGCTACTGATATCTAACATAAGCCTTCATTTGAGGGAGAAATTTTTGAGAATTGTACGTTTGGAGCACAATATTGCATGGTAGTGAAACATGGAGTGTTGGAAATCTGGAATGGAATAGAATCGATGCATTTGAGATGTGGTGCTACAGACGAATGTTGAATATTTGGTGGACTCGTAAGGTATGGAATGAGAAGCTTCTGTGCAGATTCCGATAGGAAGGGTACATGTCGAAAACACTGTCAAAGAGAAAGGACAAGATGATAAGAAATGTCTTACGACATCAGGGAATGACTTCTATGGCATTAGAGGGAGCTGTAGAGGGCAAAAACTTTAGAGGAAGACAGAGATTGGAATACATCCAGCAAAAAAGAACACAGAATGCAGCGGCAGACATTGCCTTTTATCATTCAGGGGGCATAGCGAGCAGCTCGGCGTATAGAGAGTTTTGGATGTATTATTTCAACGTTTTTTCCTACATGACCCTGGTATTACTTACCCGAGTCCCAGCACATCCAAATCGTTTGAATGGACACTGCTTTTGACCTTTCAGTTCTTCATCTATGACGGATAGTCACGTATTTCACTATTATTCCACGGAAGCCAGTTTTCCAATAAATACGTCTAACGTTTTGAACTAAGCGTCCTGTTCGGTAGTCTTTTTGTCCACCTGTGAGTGATTTCTCCAGTGCGGAAGCAGTGTGTCGCTGCCACCAGATGGATCTCATTGTCGACCACCAGTGTCAGGATAGAACAGGCCTGCATCTCTTAACTACGGTGAGGAGAGAGATGGATGAGGGGTGGCAGGGAGGGAGGTAAAAAATTGTTCAGATGACTAAGCACTATGGGACTTAACATCTGAGATCATCAGTCACTAGACTTAGAAGTACTTAAACCTAACTGACCTAAGGATATCACACAATCACACACATCCATGGCCGAGGCAAGATTCGAACCTGCGACCGTAGCATGAGCGGGCTTGCGGACTGAAGCGCCTAGAACCCCTCGGCCACAGCGGCCGAGGGAGGTAAGACTGGTTCCAATTTGGTTAGTGCGTGACCGCACATCGAGGAGAGCACTCAAGCAGCTGCCACCCCCATCTCCTGGTGCGACCTCTTGGGTTTGATTTTACGGTATTTGTGTAATTACGATGATTTTTCTCAATTATCAGTACATGTGTTGCATTATGAGCCCTTGTTTACAAGTGCTGTTTTGTTTCACGATAATTTCGGCTCTTAATTAGAACAGTGGTGCATTTTCTAACAGCTGTGATTGCGTATATTTGTGTCCTACACTTCAGTGAAGGTTTGCTGCCCTATCCCTTATTACTCGTACAAGATACATAGCGGCAATACCACTGTGATCTCTTGGTGGCAATGGTATGGGATTAAGTTGTCGAGAAGGTTTTTTTTAAAAAAATCTTATGGGACTTCACTGCTGAGGTCATCAGTCCCTAAGCTTACACTCTACTTAATCTAAATTATGCTAAGGACAAATACATACACCCATGCCCGAGGGAGGACTCGAACCTCCGCCGGGATCAGCCGCAACAGTCCATGACTGCAGCGCCCAAGACCGCTCGGCTAATCCCGCGCGGCTTGTCGAGAAGTAAAGAGAGCACTATTTATTTGAATTTCAATCACCAGGCTGCTTGTGAAGTAGTGCAGCAGGAGGCGCCTTTAGCGAACTCTGACGTCAAACAGTGATAGATGCAGTCCTCAGATGTGTGCTAACAGGTAATACACTTAATAAACTCCTCTCTGACCAACATCTCCGTAATTGAGCTCAGTTGTATCCAAAAATAAAGACACTGCCTTCCAATAGAGCCTTTTTCCCGCCAGGTTGTAGGTGAACAAATCATTGGGTGTAGAATTGAACAAATCTGCTGTTAGATTCGAGTGGTATTGTGAATTTCTTTTCCCAGCGGGATAACATCAGTTGTATACCCGTCGGTTTTTTAGTTGTATTGCAATTTTAACGCTATGCATATAACTGTGTAATTTATGATTAATTACGTAATTTGGGCCAATATTTACTTCAGTTTCCCACCCAAAATAAATAAAGTACACTAACCTAAGCTTGCTCTACTGTATCTGTACAGTTTCCCTGTCTATGTGAGTGCACTTGTGTTTTCTGCCCAGAGGGCGAGGGGTGCGAGTCCCACAAACAGCACCCACGATTTTGTATTTCCAGCCAATTACTAAATGGGGGCGTGCTGTGAGACATCAGCACAGCTTTCGGAGAAAGGATTTCCCCCGGTGTTTTAAATTCCTACTATTTTTAGAATTTCCCCCCAAAATTCAAATTTCCCACCAGAATCCGAATTTGCCGCTAGAAGGACAGGAGAGGGAGGGGGAAGGGAACGATTGAGTGACCAAAAAGGAGTTAGTGGGAGTGGGGACCCACGTGCCTGCAGGTGAAAACCCATGATGTCATCTGATAAATTAATTAATTTGCATTTCAATTTGGTATCAAAAGTGCACTCATATCGCCATCACCCCAATACTGCAAAAATTCGTACAAATTCCTTCAGATAAAACAGTTGCAGATATACAGGGTGTTTCAAAAATGACCGGCATATTTGAAACAGCAATACAAACTAAACGAACAGCGATAGAAATACACCGTTTGTTGCAATATGCTTGGGACAACAGTACATTTTCAGGCAGACAAACTTTCGAAATTACAGTAGTTACAATTGTCAACAACAGATGGCGCTGCGGTCTGGGAAACTCTATAGTACGATATTTTCCACATATCCACGATGCGTAGCAATAATATGGCGTAGTCTCTGAATGAAATTACCCGAAACCTTTGACAACGTGTCTGGCGGAATGGCTTCACATGCAGATGAGATGTATTGCTTCAGCTGTTCAATTGATTCTGGATTCTGGCGGTACACCTGGTCTTTCAAGTGTCCCCACAGAAAGAAGTCACGGGGGTTCATGTCTGGAGAATAGGGAGGCCAATACACGCCGCCTCCTGTATGTTTCGAATAGCCCAAAGCAATCACACGATCATCGAAATATTCATTCAGGAAATTAAAGACGTCGGCCGTGCGATGTGGCCGGACACCATCTTGCATAGACCACGAGGTGTTCGCAGTGTCGTCTACCGCCACAAATTCACGAAGAATGTCCAGTATCGTTTCGGATCTGAAAAATGGGCCAATGATTCCTTTGGAAGAAATGGCGGCCCAGACCAGTACTTTTTGAGGGTGCAGGGACGATGGAACTGCAACATGGGCCTTTTCGGTTCCCCATATGCGCCAGTTCTGTTTATTGACGAAGCCGTCCAGGTAAAAATAAGCTTCGTCAGTAAACCAAATGCTGCCCACATGCATATCGCCGTCATCAATCCTGTGCACTATATCGTTAGCGAATGTCCCTCGTGCAGCAATTGTAGCGGCGCTGAGGGGTTGCCGCGTTTGAATTTTGTATGGATAGAGGTGTAAACTCTGGCGCATGAGACGATACGTGGACGTTGGCGTCATTTGGACCGTAGGTGCAACACGGCGAACGGAAACCCGAGGCCGCTGTTGGATCACCTGCTGAACTAGCTGCGCGTTGCCCTCTGTGGTTGCCGTACGCGGTCGCGCTACCTTTCTAGCACGTTCATCTGTCACGTTCCCAGTGCGTTGAAATTTTTTAAACAGATCCTTTATTGTATCGCTTTTCGGTCCTTTGGTTACATTAAACCTCCGTTAAAACTTCGTCTTGTTGCAACAACACTGTGTTTTAGGCGGTGGAATTCCAACACCAGAAAAATCCTCTGTTCTAAGGAATAAACCATGCTGTCCACAGCACACTTGCACGTTGTGAACAGCACACGCTTACAGCAGAAAGACGACGTACAGAATGGCGCATCCACAGACTGCGTTGTCTTCTATATCTTTCACATCACTTGCAGTGCCATCTGTTGTTGAAAATTGTAACTACTGTAATTTCGAAAGTTTCTCCGCCTGAAAATGTACTGTTGCCCCTAGCATATTGTAACAAACGGTGTATTTCTATCGCTGCTCGTTTAGTTTTTATTGCCGTTTCAAATATACCGGTTATTTTTGAAACACCCTGTACGAGCTGTATAGGTTAAATATCGTCGGAAAAGACGTTATTTAAATGACACATCTCGGTTTAAGTTCCACAACATGAAAAGAACTAGTTGGTTTCCTAGGCAGAGCGCAAAGTAAAAGGCAGCGACGGGGTGTATTTTCCAGGAAGACTCACCCTCTAGCTGACGAGAGTCGAAGATTTGATCTGGGGGTGCTGGCGCTTGTCCCGAGCGAAATGTGGTCCACATGCCGGGCTAAATTACTCACAGCGTTTCCATTTGGGCACCTACTCCAACCTGAATTTTTAATTATTTGGGGACCTGTCGCAGATGAAAATCTGTGAAAATTATCACCCTAGTTTAAAAATGTAAGGCACGAGAAGGAATCTGTTTGCTCCGCTATATGCTCTGAAACAATACATAAAGATTTAATTTCTTCTGGAGCAAATCCTTACAATGCTCCAAAATCTGACATTTCTACGAATTTCTACGCTATGTAACATATTAAAATCCCTATACGAGATTTTTTAGAGAGCGTAACCTTCTTAGCAGAACGCTTGTAAACAGTCCTTATTGTCCATTTGAAGCTTTCTCGGGTGACCAGTCGTCGAATTCCCACGATAGTTCCGCTATGTACCGTTCCATCATCATGAGGTGGTGCAGAGCCCATGGTCTGTCGGCTCTCTGCCGCTAGTATTTATCCCTTGCGGGTACAGGTGCTATTCCGTGCGCCGAAGACGCTCGGCTTGTCCGGTAAAGCACATTGTCTTTATCGTCCATTACCGGTTTCGGTAAGTATTGTTATCATCTCCAGATCTGTGATTACATCATACTGCCTGAAATTATACAAAGTTAAGTGAAATAGAAGATGTATTGTGGTAGCAAAATTGTGTTACAACACAAGGTTACTAAAGGTCTCCTATACCAGCTGTACAAGCACTCTTTCTAAGATGTTGCTAAGATTGCGAGGGACTAGCTTCAGGATGCAGTCGACAAGCCTCAATATAAGGAATATTTTGTCGACACTTAACAAGACTTGTGCTGTCATTAAATCATAGAAATAATTTTAAGTAAGAAGTACATGAATACACTAGAAACACCAGTCGTTGCCAACTGTCGACAGTACTGGCCACCCCCTGCCAGTATAGCGGTGCCCTGGCTGCAAATAAATACACAGGAGTGTGAGGCATGGGTCACGATGATTTGACGAATTGCTCTGCATATTGTGTTCTGACCTCAATAAAGACAATGAGACCTGAGGCTTTACCGGACAAGCCGAGCGCCTTCGGCGCACGGAATAGCACCTGGACCCGCAAGGGATAAATACTAGCGGCAGAGAGCCGACAGACCATTGGCTCTGCACTACCTGATAATGGTGGAACGGTACTTCGCGGAACTATCCAATATGCAGAGTAATTCGTCAGATCATCGTGTCCCATGCCTCACACTACTGTGTGTTTATTTGCAGCCAGGGCACCGCTATACTTTCAGGGGTCGTCCAGTATTGTCGACAACTGGCACCGACAGGTGTTTCTAGCGTATTCATATACTTCTTACTTAAAATTCTTTCTGTGATTTAATTACAGCACACGTCCTGTTAAGTGTCGACAAAATATTTCTAAACATAATTTTTTTTAATTATTGTATTGTAATTATTAAAACAGGGGCTAAAACTTATTCGTATTACATTCAGTTTCACAAGTGCCCCTATGTAGGAACTGCTTGACAACTTGGAGCAGTTGCCACAAACTGGCACACAATAATTTGCTGTATGGCTACGTTTTGTAATTTATAAAAGAACTATAGATATTATAGTAAACTTATTAAAATTAAGTAAGTCTTAAAAATATGAAGAAGGTAGAAGAAGGTAGGCTTCCACTGTGTCAGATAGCAATCTACGCTGCGGATAACAGTCTCAGTAATTACCGCGTTTGCAAATAACAAATTAATTACAGTGATAGTGGATAACGCAGTTGACTTAGTAAGAACAGTCTGACGATGTGACTACCTACATTAGAGTCACGAACATTGCTTACGCCATTACGATATTAATGAATAGGTTGAAATCAAAGAGTTAATAATGCGTTACACGAATATAAAAATCTCTACGTAGCATACAAGCTAAGTTCACATCACAATCTCACAAAATGCTCGTTTACTATATTGTGTTAAGTGTTTATCTTCATTGTCCACAATTCCTATCAACATTTTTTCGTACAGAAGTAAACCCTTTGTCTACAAAATGTTGAGCGTGGAAGGATGTACGTAATGACACCTAGACACCGTATTAGGATACATCATCTTCATACGATTATCTGAAATTAGTAACAGTGGGAACACTTTACTAAACTGCAGAGGTCGCAGCCTACAGAAAGCAGCCTGAAAGAAAGATATCATTGTGGGTCAAAACAGCTCCTGGCACAAAACTGAATGTAATGTTTTATCTGGTTAACAAACACAAAAGATGATCCATTCTATTAATCTACTAAGCAAGTTACAAAATACATATGAGGTAGTTAGCATATACAGTAGTAGGTTTTTACTGTCGAAATATCTTATAGAGTGGAGTTACAACAGAGGCTCAAAGTCTACATGTTGTAGCAGTAGAAAGCTTAAAACCAAGCGTAGTTCGTCTAAGAAATTTTACAATATCTAACGAAATGATAAGTTTTATAACACCGTCCTCACATCGAGAGCCTTTATAACTGGGCATCTGGTACGACTGCTGCATTTGAAATACACATATATCCAACATTATACATTTAGTTTTGAAAACACTTCTCAAAACATACTTTCTTTAGAGGCACTATCCAGTGACAACATTTGTTTTACTGTACAAGTTTCCTTCAACGGCTTTAAAACTGAGCGCAGAACTGGCTTGGCATCATCCTAATCTATTGGTGCGGGAAAGAACGGATGCATTGCCCGCGTGTCTAAAAGCTGCCTGAGGCTTTACTTGCTTCCCTACTACGGAACTATGGAACACCAAGAGTAGAAGTGTGAAAGGTGACAAGTAGTCACGCTATAATATTGACAGGGAAGATTTAGATTAAGGCTTTCGGAGGGGACAGCTTAAGCAAGGGATTAACAAATGGAAGATTGGCGCTCAGGTAGGCACCTCCCTGGCGTGACTGTTTCTCAAAGTGACAGCCAACTCTGTTCAAACAATTTTAGGGCTTGCAGCCAGTTATTGTTTAACTCATTCCATGGTATTTTGACTGGGCACCTGTCAGTCATCTTCAGGTGAGTCGCCGAACACAGACGAAGACTTGCTCCGTTCCGCCCTGTATAGCGCGCTGAATGCATTAAAATTCAAGACGGACTAAACTTCCTGGCGGCAGCACCCTCGCTGGTGGAACAGCGGAACTCCTCTGTGCTATCGCTCGCCGCGGTCGTTGCCGCATCATGTCCTCTTCGATTAGAACAAATCGTGGAGGCGATGGGATTCCGCGCACTGTCCAACTAGCACGCGCTATCCCGTTTCATCAGATTTTCCGCCAGGTGTAATCTCACAGATTCTTTAATGATGCAGTCGTATAAAGATGTTGTGGGCCGGCCGGGGTGGCCGTGTGGTTCTAGTCGCTACAGTCTGGAACTACGTGACCGCTACGGTCGCAGGTTCGAACCCTGGCATGGATGTGTGTGATGCCCTTAGGTTAGTTAGGTTTACGTAGTTCTAAGTTCTAGGGTACTGGTGACCTCAGAAGTTAAGTCCCATAGCGCTCAAAGCCATTTGAACCATTTCTTTGCTGTGGTCGGAGCGCAGTTCTACCATATTCCATTGTACTTCCACTTTTAAATACGGTGTTAGGTAGTAGTGGACTTGAATGAGATTTTCACTCTGTAGCGGATTGTGCGCTGATATGAAACTTCCCGGGAGACAAAATTGTGTGCCGGACCGAGACTCGAACTCGGGACTTTTGCCTTTCGCGGGCAAGTGCTCTACCCGCTGAGCTACCCAAGCACGACTCAGGCCCTGTCCTCACAGCTTTACTTCTGCCAGTACCTGGTCTCCTACCTTCCAAACTTTACAGAAGCTCTCCTACGAACCTTTCAGAACAAGCACTCCTGAAAGAAAGGAAATTGCGGAGACATGGCTAGTTCTGCAAGGTTCGCAGGAGAGCTTCTGTAAAGTTTGAAAGGTAGGAGACGAGGTACTGGCAGGAGTAAAGCTGTGAGGACGGGGCGTGAGTCGTGCTTGTGTATCTCAGCGGGTAGAGCACTTGCCCGCGAAAGGCAAAGGGCCCGAGTTCGGCACACAGTTTTGATCTGCCAGGAAGTTTCAGTAGTGGAGTTGCTTGGTTGCAAAAGGCAATTGAAGCGTTGATGTCCAGTGAACGGTTGATGGGAAATTTCCCACATCACATCCGTAACTCAGCTGATTTTATCAAGACTTCGTTCTCTCCGTCTAAGCAGTTCTGACCGTTTGACTAGCCCTGATGTAGTATCACTTTTTACAAAGGTCCGTCTCACAGATTCTTTGGCACGCAGTGGCAAAAAGTTTCAAGCGGACGTCACTGCTTTTTTTCAGCATGCTCTATGCTCAACCTATTTTATCTCGAACAGATTGACTGTGTAACCATGGGCAGCCCCCTGTCTGCATTGGTGGCCAACCTTTTTATGGAGGATGTCAAGGAGAGAGCCCTTCAGTCAACTGACATTAAAAGAACAAGATTCTCAAGGTATGAGGACGATATTTTCACAATGTGGCCTAATGGAGAAGATGAAATTTCTTCACCACCTCAACTTCACCCATAACGACATTCCGTTCATCATGGAAATAGCAATAGACGGTTGTCCACCTTTCTTGCATGTCTTGGTTACACGAAAGAATCATGACTCTCCGGGGAATTCAGTTTATCGTAAGCCCACTAATACTCATTTGTATTTGTAAGCGTCAGGTTGTCATCCCCCGTCACAAACAATGCGCGTGCTTAAAACAGAGCACACAAAGCTCATACCGTATCCGATTTAGATAGTTCGCCCAAATATCTCCATCACCCAGAGACAGTGTTTAGAAAAAATTGATATTCCACCCAGCGGATTAACAGGGCATTCTCAGTTAAAATCAAGAAACAGGAAGTGAATAAAGAGGGGAACACTCTGGCAAAATCGTTAGCTTTTCTCCATTTTGAGGGCAACTTGTCGTTTGAAAAAGCAACAATACTTTGCCAATTTCAAGTGAAAGTGATTTTCCGTTCACCGCCTATGATTTCATACCTTTTAGGATCGGTGAAGGACGACTTGTCATTGCGTAAGGTCGGAATACCTTGTAGGGGGGGTGCGGCTTGCGTAGGACAGACGACACGCACTGTCAAAGAACGCTGCACCGAACATCAACTTTGCACTCGCCTTTCCCAACGAAGAAAGTCCGCTACTGCCAAAGACTGTATTTCCAGTGGACATTCAATGGAGTATGATAGAACGGTGACTTTTTTTATGGCGGGGGTGAGGAGAATTACATTATTCCAGAATACGTTTAAATTCTTCTGGCGGAAAATCTGATGAAGCGTATGGAATTGCATCACCTCCACGATTTATACCAATCGAAAACGACAGACTGCGCCAGCGGCCGCGTCTAGTAGTATCATAGAGGACAGCTGAATTCAACACTTCCACCAACGAGGGCGCTGCCAGCGGCAGGTGTAATCTGTTTGTCAACTTTAATTTTGATGCATACACTGAGTACTTGCAGCGCGCTATTTAGGGCCGAACGGAGCAAGCCGTCGTCAGCGTTTGATTTCTCACCTGAAGGTTATTGACAGGCGCATTATCGAAATATCGTGGAATGAATTACACAACAATCGGCTGCAAGCCCGAAATTTGTTTGAACAGTGTTTTCACTTTGAGAAACAGTCACGCCAATAAGGTGCCTACCTGAGGACCAATGTCGCTTCAGTTTAATAAATGGTCTAGGGATAGCGTCTTTGATTCATAATCGTAACATATTCTGTTCCGGGATCGATCCCCGCCACTGTCTAAATTTTGATAAATAATCAGCATTGGCGGCCGAAGACTTCCGGCATAAGAAGTCAGCATCATTCTGCCAACGGCCTTTTCAAAGAGGGCGGAGGAGCGGATAAAGGTTCAGGGCACTCTCTTGTCCTAGGGGTGGGAAATTGCCCCTAAAGGTGGAAGAATCAGCAATGATCAACGACATGAGGATGCAGAAGGCAATGGAAACCACTGCATAAAAGACACGTAACGTGTATTCACAGGACATGTGGCCTGTAGTTGAAGAAGTGTCATGATGATCTCTACATTGGCAAAAGATTCCGGAATAGTCCCCCATTCGTATGTCCGGGAGGGGACTGCCAAGGGGAAGGTTACCATGAGAAAAAGATTGAATAATCAACGAAAGGATAATGTTCTACGAGTCGGAGCGTGGAATGTCAGAAGCTTGAACGTGGTAGGGAAACTAGAAAATATGAAAAGGGAAATGCAAAGGCTCAATCTAGATGTAGTAGGGGTCAGTGAAGTGAAGTGGAAGGAAGACAAGGGTTTCTGGTCAGATGAGTATCGGGTAATATCAACATCAGCAGAAAATGGTATAACAGGTGTAGGATTCGTTATGAATAGGAAGGTAGGGCAGAGGGTGTGTTACTGAGAACAGTTCAGTGACCGGGTTGTTCTAATCAGAATAGACAGCAGACCAACACCGACAACGATAGTATACATGCCGACGTTGCAAGCTGAAGATGAACAGATAGAGAAAGTGTATGAGGATATTGAAAGGGTAATGCAATATGTAAAGGAGGACGAAAGTCTAATTGTCATGGGCGACTGGAATGCAGTTGTAGGGGAAGGAGTAGAAGAAAACGCTACAGGAGAATATGGGCTTGGGACAAGGAATGAAAGAGGAGAAAGACTAATTGAGTTCTGTAACAAGTTTCAGCTAGTAATAGCGAACAACCTGTTCAACAATCACAAGAGGAGGTGGTATACTTGGAAAAGGCGCGGAGATACTGGAAGATTTCAATTAGATTACATCATGGTCAGACAGAGATTCCGAAATCAGTTACTGGATTGTAAGGCGTACCCAGGAGCAGATATAGACTCAGATCACAATATAGTAGTGATGAAGAGTAGGCTGAAGTTCAAGACATTAGTCAGGAAGAATCAATACGCAAAGAAGTGGGATACGGCAGTTCTAAGGAATGACGAGATAAGTTTGAAATTCTCTAACGCTATAGATACAGCAATAAGGAATAGCGCAGTAGGCAGCACACTTGAAGAAGAATGGACATCTCTAAAAAGGGCCATCACAGAAGTTGGGAAGGAAAACATAGGTAAAAAGAAGGTAGCTGGGAAGAAACCATGGGTAACAGAAGAAATACTTCAGTTGATTGATGAAAGGAGGGAGTACAAACATGTTCCGGGAAAATCAGGAATACAGAAATACAAGTCGCTGAGGAATGAAATAAATAGGAAGTGCAGGGAAGCTAAGACGTAATGGCTGCAGGAAAAATGTGAAGACATCGAAAAAGATATGATTGTCGGAAGGACAGACTCAGCATACAGGAAAGTCAAAACAACCTTTGGTGACATTAAAAGCAACGGTGATAACATTAAGAGTGCAACGGGAATTCCACTGTTAAATGCAGAGGAGAGAGCAGATAGGCGGAAAGAATACATTGAAAGCCTCTATGATGGTGAAGATTTGTCTGATGTGATAGAAGAAGAAACAGGAGTTGATTTAGAAGAGATTGGGGATCCAGTATTAGAATCCGAATTTAAAAGAGCTTTGAAGGACTTGCGGTCAAATAAGGCAGAAGGGATAGATAACATTCCATCAGAATTTCTAAAATCATTAGGGGAAGTATCAACAAAACGACTATTCACGTTGGTGTGTGAGAATATATGAGTATGGCGACATACTATCAGACTTTCGAAAAAGCATCATCCACACAATTCCGAAGACGGAAAGAGCTGACAAGTGCGAGAATTGTCGCACAATCAGCTTAACATCTCATGGATCGAAGCTGCTTACAAGAATAATATATAGAAGAATGGAAAAGAAAATTGATAATGCGCTAGGTGACCATCAGTTTGGCTTTAGGAAAAGGAAAGGCACGAGATAGGCAATTCTGACGTTACAGCTAATAATGGAAGCAAGGCTAAAGAAAAATCAAGACACGTTCATAGGATTTGTCGACCTGGAAAAAGCGTTCGACAATATAAAATGGTGCAAGCTGTTCGAGATTCTGAAAAAAGTTGGGATAAGCTATAGGGAGAGACGGGTCACATACAATATGTACAGCAACCAAGAGCGAATAATAAGAGGGGACGATCAAGAACGAAGTGCTCATATTAAGAAGGGTGTAAGACAAGACTGTAGCCTTTCGCCCCAACTCTTCAATCTGTACATCGAGAAAGCAATGATGGAAATAAAAGAAAGGTTCCGGAGTGGAATTAAAATACAAGGTGAAAGGATATCAATGATACGAATCGCTGATGACAGTACTATCCTGAGTGAAAGTGAAGAAGAATTAAATGATCTGCTGAACGGAATGAACAGTCTAATGAGTATATAGTGCGGTTTGAGAGTAAATCGGAGAAAGACGAAGGTAATGAGAAGTAGTAGAAATGAGAACAGAGAGAAACTTAACATCAGGATTGATGGTCACGAAGTCAGTGAAGTTAAGGAATTCTGCTACCTAGGCAGTAAAATAACCAATGACGGACGGAGCAAGGAGGACATCAAAAGCAGACTCGCTATGGCAAAAAAGGCATTTCTGGCCAAGAGAAGTCTATTAATATTAAATACCGGCCTTAATTTGAGGAAGAAATTTCTGAGGATGTACGTCTGGAGTACAGCATTGTATGGTAGTGAAACATGGACTGTGGGAAAACCGGAACAGAAGAGAATCGAAGCATTTGAGATGTGGTGCGATAGACGAATGTTGAAAATTAGGTGGACTGATAAGGTAAGGAATGAGGAGGTTCTACTCAGAATCGGAGAGGAAAGGAATATGTGGAAAACACTGATACGGAGAAGGGACAGGATGATAGGACATCTGCTAAGACATGAGGGAATGACTACCATGGTACTAGAGGGAGCTGTAGAGGGCAAAAACTGTAGAGGAAGACAGAGATTGGAATACGACAGAGGTTAGCACAGGAAAGGAATTCGTGGCGGGCCGCATCAAACCAATTTTTGCTATAACATGTAGTGAATGACAGTGTTGGGATGCAAGTTTTTTGTCGTAGTTTGTAGTTATGACGAAGACAAGTTTCCGTCCCACTGTATAGGGGCAGTGCAAACTGATGGTAATGTCACCTGAAAGTTACAGGAACAAACAGTGAATCCGAATGTCTTCATACTTACAGACTACTGATGATGGGACGATTTGCAGTGCCTAAGCCGTTCTCAAATTTATTCGCTAATATCAGGCAGCGAGTTTCAAATTAAGTGTCCTCTGCTGTATGGGAATTACATAACGTTTGTACTAGTGCAGGTGGTGACGCAGGTGGGGTGGCAACCGAAAGCACAGAAGAAGAATACATTCGACAGATTACTAGACATATTCTTAATCAAACTCTACGAAAACATAACGTGATCAAGAACCTTACAGCAGTTGTTCATGCCATAATGCATTACAGTTCATTCCCCACTGCTGGCGTTCAGAGCTCGCATTGACCATAACTTTACACACCGATGGATAAACTGCTACAGCCGATGTGTCAGCAAAATTCGTTGCACAGTTCGTCCTTGAACGGATCCTTGAACACAGAAAGTTCAGTTACAGTACATATTGTCTACGTTCTTTTCCGGTCTCATTTTTCCGCAGTTGTAGAAATACTATTTTTTGCGGCTTCAGTCTTCTGATGGCCCGCCAAATATTCCTCTGTTGTGCCCCAATGTTTTCATCTCAAAGTCTACGTCCTCAATTATTTGCTGGAGTATTTCAATCTCTGTCTCCCTCTAAAGTCTCTACACTCTGCTGCTCCTTTGCGTCGAAATTTCAGGTTAAGAATTAGTTCTCAACACAGCCTACCCTGTATCACTATTACAAGTTTTTTTAGACTTTCTGACCACCATGTCTAGTCTTCTTTTCTTTCGTTTCATCTAAACCCATATTCGTGCTCTCAACAGATTTTCATCCAATTCAAAAGACTCTCCTCACTTGCAGTGACGACAGCAATATCATCAAGGAATTTTGCCATGACCTTGAATTTTAGTCCAACTTCTGAACCTTTCCTGTATTTTCATCTTCACTACGACAATGCACAGGATTAACAGTAGGGCGAAAAGAATGCAGCTTTGAATTCGTGATCTGTTGGAACATGCACACCGACGCCTCCACGTCACTTCGATGGTAAATAATGCAAACATTTCCACCGGACAACACTTTTTTTAATCTCCGAGAGTGACTAGTCGTTACAAATTATTGAAATGTAGGACGACTGTCGTAATATGTATCCTATCCTTCAGATGACATTGAACAAGTAATCAAGAGGATAACATGAAAAATAGGTACATAACACCGAAAGCACATAACAAAATAAAATATTTCATCGAATTTCGTGGACATTTTTGACTGTAAACAACTACGTTTACTGCTCTTTTACACTTCAGTTTCTTATACTCGTTGTTTTATGTCTCTGACTGAGTACCTCGATGGTTGAGTGAGATTTTGTGCCATAGTTCTTTTGATGTACTTACATCGGCACAAAATCTCACTGACCGATCGCGGTAGTCAGTCAGAGACATAAAACAACGAGTATAAGAAACTGAAGTGTAAAAGAGCAGTGAACATAGTTGTTTACAGTGAAAAATATCAACGAAATTTCATAAAACAGGCTTACATAACGTCAGGCGCACATAAATGTAGGTTGCACCACTAAGATATAATACATCAAAGATCCACTTAATCTGCCAGGAAGTTTCATATCAGCGCACACTCCGCTGCAGAGTGAAAATCTCATTCTGGAAACATCCCCCAGGCTGTGGCTAAGCCATGTCTCCGCAATATCCTTTCTGTCAGGAGTGCTAGATCTGCATGGTTCGCAGGAGAGCTTCTGTAAAGTTTGGAAGGTAGGAGACAAGGTACTGGCAGAAGTTAAGCTGTGAGTACCGGGCGTGAGTCGTGCTTCGGTAGCTCAGATGGTAGAGCACTTGCCCGCGAAAGGATAAGGTCCCGCGTTAGAGTCTCGGTCGGGCACACAGTTTTAATCTGCCAGGAAGTTTCATATCAGCGCACACTCCGCTGCAGAGTAAAAATCTCATTCTGGAAACATCCCCCAGGCTGTGGCTAAGCCATGTCTCCGCAATATCCTTTCTTTCAGGAGTGCTAGATCTGCATGGTTCGCAGGAGAGCTTCTGTAAAGTTTGGAAGGTAGGAGACGAGGTACTGGCAGAAGTTAAGCTGTGAGTACCGGGCGTGAGTCGTGCTTCGGTAGCTCAGATGGTAGAGCACTTGCCCGCGAAAGGCAAAGGTCCCGAGTTCGAGTCTCGGTCGGGCACACAGTTTTAATCTGCCAGGAAGTTTCATATCAGCGCACACTCCGCTGCAGAGTGAAAATCTCATTCTGGATCCACTTAAGTAGTCTTAAATGTAAAACAGACACTCAAACAGTCAAATATAAGGATGAAGTTAAAATTATTATTTGGAGAAATAAAAGAGGAATAAAAACGAACAGAAGTAAAACAGCCTTCTTTATTCATATTAGAGCAAAGTCATCATATTACAGCAAGGGAGACACTGCACAGCAATTGACATAAAACAAACTGGGGCTATCACGATAGAATTGAATAAAAAGTAAATACATAACTAGCCAAGAGTTTAAAATAACGTGCACAAAGTTTTATACAATAATGAAAACATTCCATAAAAAAGCTCAAGAATGAATGAATGAATGAAGGAGGAACGGAACAGCAGGAACATTCTATATTAAGTCTTCAAAAAGATAGATATTTTTTTTCTCTGAGGTCTAATTGCTGGTTGATTTTGGACGAGAGTTTATTTTTGTAGTGAGCATAAATTTCTATCTCTTCTGATGTGTTAAGTAACAATCCTTTAGGTTAATTGTGAAGAACTTTTAAATAATCCGTTACAGATCCTTCTGAGTGGTTGAGATGTGTTAGATGTTGGCCAAATACTGATTTATTACGTGACGTACCTGAAGGGTTTTGCTTACAAAGAGTAGTGAATTTCTGACCTCTCTGGCCAGTGTACTGTTTGTCGCAGTCATTACACATTATTTTATAAACAGCGGTGTTATTGCAGATTCCAGTTGTGCGACTCAGTCTATTCTGCAAAAGGTTAATGGTAGTAAAGGATATGGTCAAATCGGCGATCGTTAACAGTTTATTAATTTTGTCAGAAATGTAGCCCTTTAATGTCATTTTGCTAAATTTGCTATTGGGAAATTGTTGTCAGATAGCTGCAATTTATGAAGCAAGTAATCTACAATTAGCTTTGGCAGTTTGCTTTAAAACATTTACTTCTTTTTGGTCTGCGTTTGGTTCCAGAGATAATTTATGTTTTCTGTGAATCAAAGATTTGATAAAAGGCCTAATTGTATTTTGAAGAATTACATGAATATGCATTAATAATTACGTAAGTGGCATGTGGCTTCCTGTAAATGATAATACAATGTTTCCCGCTGCAGTTTGAAATGGCTAAATCTAAAAAGCCAATGCTGTTGTTTATTTTAGTGTTACATTGTGAAAACAAGCATCGGATGAACGTTTTTTAAAATGGGACTGACTGACTCCACCTCGTCTCTGGAATCTTTATGCAGCAACAAAGTATTATCAACATATCTCTTATAATGCAAAATTTTATTCGTGATCTGTGGATTTTCTTTTTTGAAAAATTCGACATAACTTACAAAGATATCGTCTATGGTATCTGCAAGCAATTGGCCTTTGCTAATCCGTCTTTTTGGAAATACATTTTGCCATCGAATGAAAAGTAGTTGAATGCAAGGGTATTTTCGAGTAACTCACTGAACTCTGTTCTTTCTCCTGTATTCATAATCTAATTTTGAAATAAATTATTTTTAATACCGGGTATTTGTTTTGTGACTGATATGTTAGTGTGCAGGTTTGTAATGCCTAATGCGGCAAACCTTATATCGTTAGGAATTTCGAAGTAGTAGATTGACCGTGTCAGTTCAGACGTGTTATTTACGCTAAATGGCTGCTCAAAAACATAGAATGCTTTCAAAACAATATTCACTTTTTGTTTAGGTTGTATGATGGACAGTTCAAATTGCCAACATTTGAACTAATTGGCGCATTAGGTCATGTACTTTTAAGTGGGATCTTAATTTAGGTAAATGAGGATCAATGGTCTGCAATGAAGGTTTTCCTTTTGGTAACAGAAGGAAATGATTGTAATACATCAGTTTTAATCGTATTTTGAAACTTCGGAGTTGGATATTTGTTAACTTCGGAAATTCCATTTTGACTGAAAGTCTTTGGGATAAAATTGTATTTATTGACAAGGACCAATTTATTACCTTTACCTACCTTTTTTACAATTAATTTATTAATTGTAAGCCGAAACAGTCTTCTGTTGAAACGTACTCATCGACACCTCCATGCCGCATCGATGGTAAACAACGGTAGCACTCGAGCAGTATTTTCACTGGCGTTACTAGCTACGAGTAATA
Source organism: Schistocerca gregaria (assembly GCF_023897955.1). Classification (NCBI taxonomy): domain Eukaryota; kingdom Metazoa; phylum Arthropoda; class Insecta; order Orthoptera; family Acrididae; genus Schistocerca; species Schistocerca gregaria. Next base: position 631,409,283 of record NC_064923.1, on the reverse strand, counting down.
CGCAATAGCTGTCATGCATTTCTACATGTCGATCTGTGTGTTAGTACGTATCTGACATCCAGCCGCTGTCGCAGCTCTGAAGTCCTCTTCCTCTGGATGGCGTTTTTCGTAATGATTACTCCGTCCCCAAGGATCTTTGTTAATTTCAGAAATACCATTTTGTCTGAAAGTCTTTGAAATATAATCGTATTTATTAACAAAGACCAATTTATTACCTTTACCTACCTTTTTTGCAATTACGTCTTTCCTGTCATACGACCAACGAGTTTGCGTAAGTCCCTACAGATGGCTGTTGGTGTTCTTGCAACCGATTATCTCTTTTATATATATTTTTTCCGTAGTTTGACGAAATGCTGTTCTTTCTATAATGTAATGCACCTGGGTCTTCATTTTTTATTAGTTCTCATAAAACCATTCTGTACATATGTAATTGTAATAACTGCTTTACGTCTTATGTGCCTAACTGGCTATAGAAGACATAATTCGGTATACTGTCGACGGGACGTCCCGTATTTAAGATATATGTGCGTTGCTCTCCTTAGCATTTGCCGTTCTTGGACTCAGGAGATTTGATCCGTTCATTGCCGCTGTCTATCGTCATGGGTAATATTTCTTCTTTTAAAACTCGTTGTATATAATTTATTTTATATATCACTACTATTTTCAGGCATCCTTGTAAATACATTCTATGTTCGTATTTCAGAATGAGGTCTGAAGATGATCAAGAACTGACCGAAACCCGTTACCATAAAATACAGGTTTTCTTTAATAAATGAAAGCACTAGTTTGCTTTTGTTCTACAGTATTACTTTTATTGTGCTAACCGGTTTTCGGCTTACAATGCCATCTTCAGACATTTACCGAGTTCTTTGTTTCTTCTTTGCAGTCGAGACTTTTTGTGTTTATTTTTAAAGTCTTAACAGACTTCCTACCAACCTGTCCCTTCTACTTGTCAGTATTTTCCATGTACTTATTTCCTCGCCGATTCTCTGAAGAATCTCCCCATTCCTTACATTATCAGTCCACCCACTTTTCAACTTCCTTCTGCAGCAGCACATCTCAAATGCTTCGATTCTCTTCTTTTCCTGTTTTCCCACAGTCCATGTTTCACTACCATACATATGCTGTGTTCCAAACGGATACTCTCGGAAATTTCTTCCTCAAACTGCTGTGTTTGATGCTAGTAGAATTCTCTTGGCCAGGAATGCCATTTTTGCTATTACTAACCTTCTTTTTATATCCTTTCTCCGTCCGTCATGTGTTATTTTGCCACGTACATAGCAGAATTATTTAACTTCATCTACTTAGTGATCACAAATCCCGATCTTAAGTTTCTCGATGTTCTCATTTCTGTTACTTCATTACTTTCGGCTTTGTTAGAATTACTCTCAAACTATTGTGTTCATTTGGCTGTTCATTTCACTCAGAAGGTCCTGTAATTCTTCTTCACTTTCACCCCTGATAGCAATCATTTCACCTTGAATTTTAATTCAACTCTTGAACCTTTCTTTTATTTCTTTTATTTGCTCCTTCAATGTGTATGTTGAACAGAAGAGATGGAAGACTACATCTCTGTCTTGCGCTATTTTAATGAGAGCATTTCGTTCTTGGTCTTCACTCTTCTTCCATCTTGGCTTTTGTACTCATATTATATTACCCATCTTTTCTATATCTTACTCCCATTTTCTAAGAATTTCAAACTTCATGCACCATTTTACATTGACGAACGCTTTTACCGGGTCGACAAATCCTATTAAAGTGTCTTGATGTTGTAGCGAAACAAGCCGGCCGGGGTGTTCAAGCGGTTCTAGGCGCTACAGTCTGGAACCGCGCGACCGCTAAGGTCGCAGGTTCGAATCCTGTCTCGGGCATGAATGTGTGTGATGTCCTTAGGTTATCTATGTTTCAGTAGTTGTAAGTTCTAGGGGACTGATGACAGAAGTTAAGTCCCATAGTGCTCAGAGCCATTCGAACCATTTTTTTAACCTTACATTTTCGGGGGTGCCGTAAGTTATTTGTTAAAAACGGAACCGTTATAGAAGCACATTGCAGTCTGTAAGTCTACTAAGTCCTCTTTTTCTTAGGAACCATACAGGCATCAAGTTTAAATTTATGCTAAATACGAAGGTCTACGATACCTTGATGGTGTAAAAAATGTATGCTTGTAAGTCGGTGCAGTCAGAATATACGGCCATATACGTTATATTTTGTAACTCAAAAACTCACCCATCAAAACCTGTAGAAGAACTATCTATATGTATAATTAAATCTGTACGGAATCCTCAAATCACGGGCTCTACCGCACTTGCCCCGTCTTTTTCTGTTTCGAAATTTGCCTTGTATCACTTCAGGAAATTGAATACGGGTGAAAAAAATCGGAAAATGCCACTCTGTAAGGTTCGATTGTCAGGAAAATTCAGCTACCTAGCTGTGAATACTTATAACGAATTTGTTTCAGTCAGAAATTTCCAATATCCTGTATTTTTTTGTTGCGAAATATTTGAATGTTCAAATAATAAACAGTTGGAGATCAAAATTGATTCACTGTTGACGTGTTATACTAACTCAAAAACACTCCAACTGTAGTCCGATGATTTTATGCACTTTACATTCTGCAGTGAACTTTTTAAACTATTCGTCATATGGGAGCTACTTTGATCCAATGTGCGCTCCAACTAAGACTAACGGACAAACAGACGAAGTCTTATGAAACTCTCAAATTCAGTTGCACACCGTCCAACTCGAAAGCAAGCAGCAGTTTAGACTGAAAAGCAGTGTTGTCAGGTGGAAAATGTCCGCATTAAAAATGGACCGATACAGGGATGCATTCTTTTCCCTCTATACATATCCCTCCTATACATTGTCGTAGTGAAGATGACAATACAAGAATGGTTCAGTAGTGGGACTAAAATTCATGGTCATTGCAAAATTCCTTGATGATATTGCTGTCATCACTAAAAGTGAGGAGAGTCTTTCGAATGGGATGAAAATCTATTGAAGACGGAATATGGATTTAGAGGAAACGAAAGTAAAGTAGACTAAACAGGGTGGCCAGAAACAGCCTGAAAACATGTAATAGTCTCTCAGAGTAGGCTGTGCTGAGAACAAATTGCTAAGAAAAAAAGATCAATACGTTGTGCCGTGTTAATTAGCACTGAAGTTACCCCACTGGGACGGTGCGCGTGAAAATTCAAGCCGTCTCCAGGTATATTTCGTGTCAGTTTTTCACATAGCGTAAGTAATAGCGCACGAGTCTGCTCAGCGTTTTGCTAAGGTTCAAACCTTACTACCGTCCCATGTCCAGTTTTTATGTCACTCTCGGTTTTGGGAAATCAAACGAAGTACATGTTGGTGAAATCCTCTCGGTGGCCGCTTGAATTTGGGCTTGTAGCCATCTGATGGGCTAGCTTCAAGGCTAATTAACTCAGAAACAGCTTATCGAAATTTTTTCTCAACACTTATTTCTCGGCATATCCTTTCCTGCAAAGCCCTTGCAATATTTTCAGACTGTTTCTGACCAACCTGCATACGTTGACGACTACGAAGTGGACGACGTGAAAGACTTCTGCTACCTTGGAAGCAAAACAACACATGACGGAGGCAACGAAGAAACTAGCACATGTAAAGACGGCATTGCTCGCAAAAATAGATTTATTATTATGAAACATGGGCCTTAATATGAGGAAGAATGTCAAAAACGTCCCTTTGGATGACGTAAACTACCAGCACACCGGAATAGGTTCCCAGATATGTGAGCCGCCCGAAGACTTCTTAAGTAATACGAGACGTGTGAGGAAAGTAATGAGATTAAATGTTTTGAACACGTTGTTCAGCAACTGTATATTAGTTTCAATGTAAGATTAAACAGTCAGCCGGTTGCACATTCACGTTAGGTATGCTGGCTTAGGTTTAGACACTTACTAGGGGTGTCTTCAGCAAAATGAATAAGTGAATCATGAGATATGAAAACACTGTGGGAAAACCGAAACAGAGAGTCGAAGCGTTTGAGGTGTGGTGCTATAGACAAATGATCAAAATTAGGTGGAGATAGAGTTGAGGGTCTCAGCAGAACCTAACAGGAAAGGAAAAATATTACAGTAGAAGCAGGAACAGGATGACAGGACGTGTGTTAAGAGATCAGGAAATAGCTTCCATGGAAGTGGAGAGAGCCGTTGTGACTGAGCGGTTCTACGTGCTTTAGTCCGGAACCGCGCTGCTGCTACGGTCGCAGGTTCGAATCCTGCCGTGGGCATGGATGTGTGTGATGTCCTTAGGACAGTTAGGTTTAAGTAGTTCTAAGTCTAGAGGTCTGATGACCTTCGTTATTGAGTCCCATAGTGGTTGGAGCCATTTGAAGAGCTGGAGGAAGACAAACTGTAGCAAACGATAGTCTGGAATATACCCGAGGAATAAGTTTGCATCGTATTTTGTAAGTGCTGAGATGAAGAGGTTGGTCCAGGAGACGCAGTAACAAGACTGGGGAGATAAAAGTTTCTTTCATTTAATTAAAATCCGAATTTCCAAAATTCTTTGCTCGACGATAATTTAAAATAATTACATTGAAGAACTTCAATCGTGCATCAGTGTCAGCGTATGTGTAGTATGTTTTATGCACTTCGAATGATTGCTGTCTGGTATCGCAACCGCTCGCGGATTTTATAAGTCACGAATTTTCGACGTTTGTCGTCCTCAATGCGATAATGTTGGTGGTGGCGCTATTTCGAAATTGAGACCAGCGATGTAATTTTTTTGCCAGCGTAGACAGAGCAGTACGTCCTACATGTCCCCACAGACGCCTCCAAAGCACGCATCTCATCTTACGGACGCACCTCCGCCCTGGCCGTGACTGTAAAACGGACGCTGCCTCCGCGCCGCCCCCACTGCCGCTGTTCGCAAACCCGGCAATTCGTCTGCTGTGGGGACGGCGGCGGCGGCTGCTCCACACGGCCACCTTACTTATTAAAGGCAATTGGGCGAGTGCAGCCTAACGGGCGTGCAGGGCCGCAGGACTTATTTGCGTACTGTGAGGACGGGCGTGGGCCGTCAATTATGTAAACGCCTCTCGTTTTCTCAGAATTTTCAACCCCTGCTCTCCCTAACCCCCCCCCCCCCCCAATCCCCACACGTTTTCTAACTCATCACCGACCGCAACTCGGCACACCCGTGCGTTGTTTTTGCCGGATGACTTTCTCTTCCACCTACGACTTCCTCCACCGTTTCCTCTTGCCCCTCCCCTCCCCATCTACGGATGAAAGTGAGGGAGACGCAGAACGAGCGTGCCCCATGGCGTTCAGTTCTAAAGCGCCAGCGTCATAAACCGGCCTTCGCTTGCACCCCCGTTCCGTGCCTCAACATTTAATGAGGCCCAGCCACCGCGCCTAAATGTTGGGCAGACCCGCTCGGCGGATAACGGCCCACTAAATGCACTGGGGCTCATTGAATTCTGCGTCTGGCCCGTAGCCGCTCTGCCTGTTGCAGGTGAGCGGGCAGCCCGTCAGCCGCTTAGAACGCGCGAGCTCCACGTAATGCCGGTCTTTTGGGATTTCTGCCGCCGCTACAGCGTCCGGGCCGCGGTATTAGCGTTCATCATCCGATCTGCGAAGAGACTGCCGAGTGTACCTCCGAACCTTGGAGTTAACGAGGAATTACAAAGCTACTTAGCGCAGAATGAGGCCGGGGTATGAAAAAATCCGGATAAGGGCAGGTAGGACTTGCGCACCGAGGTTTCGTACGAAATTACACAACCGGCCATTAAAATTGCTAAACCACGAAGATGAAGTGCTACTGACGCGAAATTTAACCGACAGGAAGACGATGCTGTGATACGCATATGTTTAGCTTCTCAGAGCATTCACACAAGGCTGGCGCTGGTGGCGACACCTACAACGTGCTGACAAGAGGAAAGTTTCCAACCCATTTCTCATACACAAACAGCAGTTGACCGGCGTTGCCTGGTGAAACGTTGTTGTCATGCCTCATGTAAGGAGGAGAAATGCGTACCATCACGTTTCCGACTCTGGTAAAGGTCGGATTGTAGCCTATCGCGATTGCGGTCTGTCGTATCGCGACACTGCTGCTCGCGCTGGTCGAGATTCAATGACTATTAGCGGAACATGGAATCGGTGGTTTCCGGAGGGTAATACGGAACACCGTGCTGGGTACTGACGCCCTCGCATCACAACAGTCGTGATGACAGGCATCCCTGAAGCAGGAGATGGGTACGTTTGCAAGACAACAACCATCTGCACGAACAGTTCGACGACGTTTGCAGCAGCATGGACTATCAGCTCGGAGACCATGGCTCCGGTTACCCTTGATGCCGCTTCACAGACAGGGGCGCCTGCGATGGTGTACTCAACGACGAAGCTCGGTGCACGAATGGCAAAAACATCATTTTTTCGGAAGAATCCAGGTTCTGTTTGCAGTATCATGATGGCCGCATCTGTGTTTAGCAAAATCGTGATGAACGCACATTGGAAACGTGTATTCGTCATCGCCATACTGGCGTTATCACCCTGCGTGATGGTATGGAATGCCATTGGTTACACTTCTCCGTCACCTCTTGTTCTCACTGACGGCACTTTGAACAGTGGACGCTACATTTCAGGTGTGTTACGACCCGTGGCTCTACTCTTCATTCGATCCCTGCGAAGCCCTATAATTCAGTAGGATAATGCACGACCGCATATTGCAGATCCTGTACGCGCCTTTCTGGATACACAAAATGTTCGACTGCTGCCGTGGCCAGCACATTCTCCAGATCTCTCATCAACTGAAATCGTCTGGTCAATGGTGGGCGAGCAACTGGCTCGTCACAATACGCCAGTCACTACTTTTGATGGACTGTGGTATCGTGTTGAAGCTGCATGGGCAGCTGTACTTGTACGCGCCATCCAAGTTCTGTTTGACTCAATGCCCAGGCTTATCAAGGCCGTTATTACAGCCAGAGGTGATTGTTCTGGGTACTGATTTCTCAGGATCTATGCGCCCAAATTGCATGAAAATGTAGTCACACGTCAGTAGTAGTATAATATATTTGTCCAATGAATACCCGTTTATCATTTGCATTTCTTCTTGGTGTAGCAATTTTAATGGCCAGTAGTATAATTATGTATGTGCAAACTGCTGGAATCAAGAATCTCGACGAATTTTACCCGTTATCGATATCGATATAGTCAAGATATACGTCTACTCTTTCGATAAGAAAGGGGGTCTTAACAGGACAGACGGATGATCAAAAAATACATTGTTCGTGTACTATATTCATTAATTAACTATTTTAGATTTTTTCTTTGATAGTACTGTGGAACCTTGCGTCTTACCAAATACCATGATTCTAAGTCAATGGGAAATACCCTGTAGGTTCTGATGAAAAGGTTTGCGAGTATCTTTTGTTTGCGTCGCCTGAGATGTCTTTTTGGTTGCATCGCCTTAGATGTTTCAATTTGTTATACCGTCAAGGTACCGTGGACCTTAATATGCGGTATAAATTTCAAGTCTCCCCTTTTCTCAGAAAAAGGAGTCTTAAGAGATGGGCTTGCAGAGAGGTAACAAATGATCAAAAATATTCTTTCATGTGATGTAATTACAAATTGAGAATTTTCGGATGTGTTTTCCTTTGCTTTTATTGTGAAACCTTGCTTCTTGGCAAATATCATGATTCTAGGTCAAGGGGATGTACCTGTTAGGTTTTGATGAGTGGGTTAGCGACTATCAAAATATGTGATCTAAGTGAACGTATCCTTTTATTCCACTGATTTAGAAGCATCAATTCTTTACACAGTCAAGGGACCGTAGATCTCAGTGTGTGACATAAATTTCAACTTGTTACGCCCAGAGCTTCCATTGAAAAGAGATTTTAAAATGTTGGAAAACAAATCGGCAGGCAGATGGACAACAAAATGGGCCTATAAGCGTCCGTTGTTACCGGTTGTGGAGCAGAAGCCTAAAAAAAGTAAACTAACGAGGAACAGCAGGAATGAGAAACTGGAGATCGTACGATGGGGAACATATGCATATATTAGGTTTCGGTTGTAGATACACTTTAAACACACGTCTTGTTTGAAATTAATGTTTATCGAATGAGAAGCAATATCGTTTTGGCTAGTTGCAGACGTGTCCAACTTATCTCACTGTGGGTTTAATATTACCTTACCCTTTACACTACTTGGCAGTGCGTCTACTTATAACAACGAAGTTAAAAACTCCGTTTTATGTAATCCTTATAGACTCCGTGATAACAAGGCTACGTTACATTCGCAACCATACCTATAACCTGCTCACGCTTAGCGATATGCTGGCAACGCGTATTACTCGACGCACTGTCAAATAGATTTACTGGCGCACATTTGTTGGTGGACTCCACTTAAGTGACTTCACTCACTAATCCAAGGATCAGAGCCATTAAAAAAAACGGTTCAAATGGCTCTAAGCACTATGGGACTTAAAATCTGAGGTCCTCCGTTCCCTAGACTTAAAACTACTTAAACCTAACTAACCTAAGGACATCACACATCCATGCCCGATGCAGGATTCGAACCTGCGACCGTAGCAGCAACAGCGCGGTTCCGGACTGAAGCGCCTAGAACCGCTCGGCCACAACAGCTGTCAAAGCCATTAAAAGGTCGTGTTCCTTTTCAGGGAAATATGCCAGCAGACTGGGAGTGGGGGAGAAGATATGTCGACTGATAATGTTTGGGAAGGGTTTTAGGGGTCAGGTATTCACCAAGAGAAGCCTCTTGAAAACCTGTGTTGGAACTGGGCATTGGAACTATCTTAATTTTTTTCAGAGAATGTTGTCAACTGTCCGAAACAAAAATTAAAACTTAGTTTATGTGTCTTGATTGGTGTGCACTTGTGTGTGTGTGTGTGTGTGTGTGTGTGTGTGTATGCGCCCGCTTTTTTTTTTACTCCAAGGAGTGGAGTGGCTGTACAAGATCTGGCACATTAGAGGGTCGCGGTTTTATTCAGCAAATTATCATACTTGCTGATAGTGGGACACAAGGCGGATCCCAACTGGAAATAAATGGGGGAGACTTTCCGGTTCAGTCTTGAACAGCGCGATCGCTACGGTCGCAGGTTCCAATTCTGCCTTGGGCTTGGATGTGTGTTATGTTCTTAGATTAGTTAGGTTTAAGTAGTTCTAAGTTCTAGAAGATTGATGATCTCAGATATTAAGCCCCATAGTGCTCTGAGCCATTCGAAGCCAAACCTCCTGAAAACCTTGGTCGGAACCGCGGGACTGGAACCGCAATAATTTGTTCCTGGGACGTCGTCTTTCCGTGAAGAAGTTGTCACAGCCAAAAATTCAAATGCTATACTTGCGAAGTGTGTATATATTGTATGTGTGTCTGTGTTACTGGAAGCAGTAAGGTGTTGTTTGTTTTTATGGAGATTTTTGACTTAAGTTGTTAGTGGAGGGGATATAGGTACATTTAGTGGTACACGTTTTTCCGTCTATTACTCGGTTTACGGGAGCCTTATGAAAGTTGTTGAATGCTACTGGACATTTATTGCATTTATAGCAGTCAATCTTAGCCCATTTTCGCAGTTCAAAACGAGGCTGTCGACGCAATTTATACTGTTTTTTTAAAGAAAATAAGACAAGCGCCCCGAAAACCGAGCAGTGGACTGAAAGATGTACCTACATCTCCTGCAGTAGCAACGTACGCCGACAGTCTCCATATAATGAAAAACAGGGTAGAGATGGGCAGACTGAAACACACAGCTGTTTCGAAACAAATGAAGCAGTAGAATGTAATGTTTCGAAACTCTGTTTTGAAATCGTATAGTCCTACGCATAATATCATCTTGAGTGTCCACTGTACAAATCATATAAGCACAAATGAGGTGCGAGAGCTCCAATTATATGGGAGAAAGTATGAAGCTTTCACTTGGGTGTCTCGGCAGTTTCGTATTTCCTGCAGCAAATGCGATGATTTCGTGTCTTGTGACTTTTCTTCTTTCCAATTAGCTGAGGACAGAGTTTGTATAACAGATTTTGCCAAACTTGTTTCCCTGTATTCTAGCTCCTAATTTTGATGGGTTTTATGAGTGATAATCTGTATGTGCTCTTGAAAAGGCATATCATGACATGTAATTTATTGAGATAGCATTATGGGAAGCGAGGCACTGAATTAATGTTAATGTGTGTGCCACTCACATTTTTCTTACTATGAGTTAAATTTTTAATTGTTTGTCACAGAGCAGGAGTGCAAAAGTGATTGATGCACACAGATCAAAAACTTACCGTAACAGACTGGACCATATAACACAATGGTCAAGTAGGGCAGTTTTTCACCAAACATTCACAAGTCAGCTGGATACAGCTCATAATATGAACACTTATAGAAATGGAAAACATTTTAAAACATATCAAGGTAGCTGAAATGTAGAGATCGGTATGTTTCCTTGAAGTATAAAATCCAGCCTAAAATTTAAAACAATTCATGCAGTGTAATGCCTTTGTGATACCCGCGTCATGGCAGATCTGGCTCTACAGCACTTAAAATTCTTGCTAAGGAAGATAATTAGTCTCAAAACACATAACTAAATAAATAAACTCAAAAAATTAAACTCACTGAATGGTGAGCAACAAATTAGAAAAAAAAAAGTTCTTGTAACATAGCTACATGTAAGATTTAGTCGATTAAACAAAATACAGTCAAATACAAATTCAGTGCAGATCGTGCAGAGGAGAACAAAATCAACTGAAGTCTTACAGTTTCATTTCTGAGTAGAATAAGAAATATTATTTTTTATACTTTTTCGCTTGAAAGATGGGATCGTTTGTCTGTTACTGTTTGCCCCTGCTTTGAAAATATGCGCTCACATGGAACAGGCGTCGTTTCATTGTTTCAAACAGCGTAGAAAACAGCACATGATTTACTTTCCACCACAGCAATGGATCTTGTGATCTGTGTATCAGTGGCGTGTTCACATACTTATCAAACTCGACTATATTTGCAGCATGTGGATTTTGTACACTTTGGATCATCCCTCCTACAGCTTGACCAAAACCTTGCCAAATGATGCCACTGCTAGAGTTGCGCTCACGACAACTGGTTGGCTTGTGGTGGATTGTCTGTTGAACACCGAGTGGGTTTATGTCGTATTGCACAGCACTTGTTAATTACTACATTTTTTTATTTCTTCTAATCGATGTCTAGTTTTCGGAAATCCGTGCTCCTTGAAGCGAGGATCCTATAATGTTGCTTCACAAACAATTGCTTTATCTGCAAACTTTTGAACGAAGTGTGTACTGATTCCCTCTTCAAGATTAGAAGTTACTGTATTAATGGCTTCATTGCTGAAATCTGAGTTTTTCAGTCTCAGACAATGGCATTGTAAACCTTAGCTTAATAAGACAACTTTTGACTAGGTTACATTTCTTTAGCTGCAAATTTCTGTTGTGACTTGCTCAAAAAGAGATAGTATTTCAGAAATTATTTCAATAACTTACCAGTCTTTATTGGACAGTTTTCTTTGTGAATCCACACTGAGGATAGCGAGGTTGCTTTGCAAAGGCTCTTTGATTTTTAAAAGCGTGTCAAACATTTCATACATGGAACTCCATCTCGTAGAGTAATCTTGTTTTGGTGTTAAAATAGAGAAGCCCATTTACTTCTGAATATAGTGTAAGTTGTCAAGTGCTTGAGGACTTCTTTTAAAAAATTCCACTATTGACTCCACTTTTGCCCAAGTGTCTAATTGGTTCAAGGCTTGCTTGCACAGTTAAATTCGGTGAATGTGCAAAACAAGGTACCGTACATGTCACCATTTGCTCATCATCACTGCCTTCACCATATTACGTGAATTACCTGTAGTACAAGCTCAATTTTGTTGGTAATACCCCAATTTCAAGTCTCATTTTGTAATTAGCTGGAAATGTTTTCAGCTGTATGTTCGTCAGTGAATTCAACATCAAATAGCAAATATCATTTCAGTTTGCAGTTTTCGTCAATGAAGGGAACAGTCACTGCAATATATTCTCATTTTTCACTGATGTCCATCCGTGAGTCGTAATACAGATAAAGGATGCAGCTTGCACTGCAAATCTTACTCGCACTAGTGTGTTGTCGAACACTTGAGAGAGTAAACTGTGGGATAGTCTTTTTCTGCTGGGGGGATGGGGGAGGGGGTGTACATAGTTTTCATTTAATAAATAAGTCGTTTTTCTAAACTCTACACTCTCAACTACATTAAACGGTAGATGTTCTTTAACAACAAGTGTTAAAATCTGTTCGTCTGTTTTGGCTCATTAGGTCTTGATGCAAATCCTGTAATCTTTGTCTACCACACCTACCCAGAACTGAACTCGTGGAAGTGTTGGTTATTTCTTGCACAGATTGTTCATCTTGACGCACAGGCACTGAACTGGCAAAGTTCCTGAACAGTTGCAATGGAAGCTGAACTGGCTTCGTCACTGCCCAGATTTATAAAAACTCGTTTCGAACAAGTTTCACATAAATTAACTGTTGGAAGGTTATGTCGCAAATGTCTGTTTAAGCAAGAGGTTGAACTATTGTTAAGCGACAACACTGCCGAGCACAAGTTGCACTTAATTTTCTCCGGAATCATCTTCATAGAATAATCCCACACCAGGCTTCGTAAAGCCTTGGCTGATGCCAGAAGAACCACCACAAATGGAACTGGAGGCGGGAGCAAATTGCAGAAACGGATGCGTTACTGGGATTCCCACATTTCATTAGCATGGGTAATATACCTATCTTGCTAATTTCCATGGACACAAAAGGAATCATTGCGGAGAATAGGCATATGGACTCTAGATTCACAAATCACGCCACATAATTCGAATAAATAACAAAATATAAGAGAAAAGTCTTTGGTCCCTCAAGGTGTTTCGAACCATTACTATAAATCCACCATGCTTCTCTGCCCTTCCCATTCATCATTACGCCATCAGTGATCCGTTAACCAGACTGCTTGCAATTGTACCTGGTATACTCGTATGTCTAAAAACTGCCACTCTCCACCTTTTTTCAGTTCCAAATGTTGTAGGTTTGCTTGCGTTAATTAATATGGTTGCTGTGCATGAACAGAGAAGTGTCTTTATAAAAGACGTGTAATTTAACTGAATGTTTTTACACTTTTATTATTTTGAATGCTAATAGTGGGCGTTATTTTATTGTTTGGTTAGAGTTTATAAAGCAGATATTGCGCCATTTCGGAATAGGACAGTCAATTAGAAATGAAGCTTTATTGTCGAAAATCTTAAGCTTCATACTGTTGTATGTCAAATAGATTTCGTCACTCCTTAAAGTGTTTCATTAAGTGGTAGGTTAAATGTGTTTCGGTATCTGTGCTGAATCTCGTCCGAGACAGAGCGGAATGAAACATCACTGTTTCGATACAATTAGTTTGTCCCAATCACAAGTGGACTGAAACAGCGTTATTTTGAAACAACGAAACAGTTTCTGTGTTTGGCTCGAGATCAAATCTGTTTCCGTTATCGGAGACAGATAGGAATGAAATACCACTGTTTCTAAACAGTGAACCATCGCCTTTTGGAAACACTGAAACAGTTCCACGTATCGATACACTGTATCGAAACATAGAAACAGTGGCCATGTCTAAAACAGGTTACCAGTTCAAAGTCAACAAGTCAGTTGGCTATAACCAACACCACCTCTATCTAGCTAATTACCTTTGGCTTCCTACCAAGTACAAACCCAGTTTTCAATCGGAAAGTCAGAAAACGACTAAGCAAAATTACACGCCCGTTTATGGCAATGCAATTCTGCATCCAGAATGAGATTTTCACTCTGCAGCGGAGTGTGCGCTGATATGAAACTTCCTGGCAGATTAAAACTGTGTGCCCGACCGAGACTCGAACTCGGGACCTTTGCCTTTCGCGGGCTAGTGCTCTACCAAATGAGCTACCGAAGCACGACTCACGTCCGGTACTCACAGCTTTACTTCTGCCAGTATCCGTCTCCTACCTTCCAAACTTTTCAGAAGCTCTTCTGCGAACCTTGCAGAACTAGCACTCCTGAAAGAAAGGATACTGCGGAGACATGGCTTAGCCACAGCCTGGGGGACGTTTCCAGAATGAGAGTTTCACTCTGCAGCGGAGTGTGCGCTGATATGAAACTTCCTGGCAGATTAAAACTATTAAAAAAAAACAAAAAATAAATAAATAAATAAATAAATAAATAAATAAATTATAATAAAAAAATAAACAATTATAAAAGTTGATAAAAAAACCAACAACACAACGAAAGCACTAAAAAGAACAACAAACAACAGAAAGAGTGTTGCAGTCCAGAAGTAGGGGATTGCTGCCTGGGGTGAAGTACGGTGGGGACTTCGTGGGCCCTCTCGCCGCTACGGTAGCCGTGAAGGGCCAGGACCAATCTCTGAAAATGGAATACAACACACGCACAAAAAAAAAAAAAAATTCTACTTTGTCACCATTGCGGGACTATGCATTAGGTTTAGAAGTATCTTTGGTTTGGAAATTGGAATAGTTCAGAAGAATAAGTAATTCAGAAATCATGGCAGATGAAGCCGACGCCGACGAAGGCGATTTATGGCGAGCGCAAGGCGGGGCTGAAGGGGAGGAAGGAGGCCCTCATATAATAATAATAAAAAAAAAAGTTGGTAGAGCACTTGCCCGCGAAAGGCAAAGGTCCCGATTTCGAGTTCGAGTCTCGGTCGGGCACACAGTTTTAATCTGCCAGGAAGTTTCATATCAGCGCACACTCAGCTGCAGAGTGAAACTCTCATTCTGGAAACATCCCCCAGGCTGTGGCTAAGCCATGTCTCCGCAATATCCTTTCTTTCAGGAGTGCTAGTTCTGCAAGGTTCGCAGAAGAGCTTCTGTAAAGTTTGGAAGGTAGGAGACGGATACTGGCAGAAGTAAAGCTCTGAGTACCGGACGTGAGTCGTGTTTCGCTAGCTCAGTTGGTAGAGCATTTGCCCGCGAAAGGCAAAGGTCCCGATTTCGAGTCTCGATCGGGCACACAGTTTTAATCTGCCAGGAAGTTTCATATCAGCGCACACTCCGCTGCAGAGTGAAAATCTCATTCTGGAAACATCCCCCAGGCTGTGGCTAAGCCATGTCTCCGCAGTATCCTATCTTTCAGGAGTGCTAGTTCTGCAAGGTTCGCAGAAGAGCTTCTGAAAAGTTTGGAAGGTAGGAGACGGATACTGGCAGAAGTAAAGCTGTGGGTACCGGACGTGAGTTGTGCTTCGGTAGCTCATTTGGTAGAGCACTTGCCCGCGAAAGGCAAAGGTCCCGAGTTCGAGTCTCGGTCGGGCACACAGTTTTAATCTGTCAGGAACTTTCATATCAGCGCACACTCCGCTGCAGAGTGAAAATCTCATTCTGGAAACATCCCCCAGGCTGTGGCTAAGCCATGTCTCGGCAATATCCATTCTTTCAGGAGTGCTAGTTCTGCAAGGTTCGCAGAAGAGCTTTTGTAAAGTTTGGAAGGTAGGAGACGGATACTGGCAGAAGTAAAGCTGTGAGTACCGGACGTGAGTCGTGCTTCGGAAGCTCAGTTGGCAGTCGCCTTTCGGCACGCTAGCGGCACGGACGTCTTGTTTACGTCCTCGCCGCGCAGTTCGCTCGCGGAGTTGTTTACGTGATTCTGTCGTCTTAGCGCGCTATATTTCATTCGACAGAGAATGGCTTATGCTCACCGAAAATCGACACTGAAGATTAGCTTTGCACCTGAATATGCCCGACCAAAAGCACTGGAAATCGAACAGTGTATCAGAGATGAAGTCAAGATTGACTGCAACGATCTTGTTGGTATCCACCTTTCTATAGTGAGCAGTGTGGTATACGTGAAATTGGTCAACGAAGACATATGTGAAAAAATTCTAGATGCAACTCGAAGTGGTCTTATGTTCCGTCACTCTGATGGACACATCGGTGACGTAACTGTGGAACATGCGGGACTTGGACTGCGCACGATACGTGTTTTTGAACTCCCTTTCGAGGTGCCTTCAGAGGTAGTGGTATCTGCATTCCATCCATATGGAAAAGTGATTAGCCACACAGCTGAGAAGTGGGTTCAGTTCACTACATACCCGGTCCTCAATGGAGTACGGCAGATCCGCATAGAACTAACCAAACATGTGCCGTCCTACTTATATATTGGTGGCTGCCGTGCAATTATTATTTATGATGGACAGCCGAAGACATGTTCGGGATGTGGCAAAGAAGGACACCTCCGTTCCAGCTGTCTGCAGCGCAGAATCACACAGTTACCGCCTGGGGACCTGCCGGCCACGACCGCTCCGATGTCGCTACCGCTGACGTTTGTCGAAGCTCTCCATAGCGACCCCCGACCGCGAACACCACTGGCTCCTACTACTGGTACATCGTCGTCTCCGGTACTGCCTCAGGCTGTTGCGGACGGACCGACGCCCTTGCCTCCTCCTCCCGACGTGTGCAGTGGTGAGCAATCTCAAGGACAGGGGATGGCCCTTGACTCCATGATTGTGCCTACCGATGCTTTTGTGCCTGAACATCCGGATCCACAGGCGTCTTCGGACACTGAAGATCACGTGCGCAAGCAACGGTCGCCGAAGAGACGTCGGAAACGGCGGATCGCCCCGTCTGACACCTGCAGGACGCAGTCTCAAGACGATGAAGATCAAAATTATCAAGTTGTTCCCCCGAAGGACGAATCCGTGATGGAAGCACCAACTTGCACTCCGTCGGACGTACAACCATCCTTGCATGCACCAGGCGATGTACCTATGGACGTTGAACAACAGCTGAGCCAGGACAACTCTTCCACCACCGACGTGACACTGCCTTCGGACTCTGCTGGTACTCCACTGGACGCACACCATCCACGCACCCTTGCGTGGTCTGACGATGTAGCCGACGAAACACCAACTAGTGAGACAGCCGCGAATGCCGCTGCTCCAGCCCACGACTCCTAATCGACAGGGTTACAGGATGGGGATGTGCAGCCTACTGGGACAACATTCTTGTTCGCTGCTGCTCTTCGTGCCTCCATGAGCGTCCCTGTAGTCCCAATTCTACGACAAGCTTACAGGATTGGCTCCATCAATGTCAACACCATTGGCACCCCTGTCAAACTACAATTGCTCCGTGATATGTTGAGGGCGTCGGACCTAGATGCTGCCCTGTTGCAGGAAGTTCGCCTGGCGACGTTTCCTAATGTCTATGGCTATGTTTCCTACCTCACGCCGTGTGCCGACGGTGGCAGTGGGACAGCTATTCTTTTAAAGGAAGGCATTGATGTAGATGACGTGATTTACCTACCATCGGCTAGGGGTCTTGCTGTGACTTTCCACGGTGTTCGAGTCATCAATGTTTACGCTCCCTCGGGCACGGCCAAGCGACGGGAGCGGTCGCGATTCTATTCAGAACACATCGCTCCTTTGTTTGTCGGACGCTACGACCATATTGTTTTTGGCGGCGACTTCAATTGTGTGTTATCCCAAAAGGACCAACATCCCCATTTCACCACATGCCAGGAACTCAAGCTGCTTGTGCATGAACTGAAACTCACCGATACTTGGGACCGCGTGCATCGCGATCGGCCTGGGTATACGTACGTCACCAGCCATTCAGCAAGTCGTCTTGACCGTGTTTACGTGTCCCCAGGACTCGTAACTGCCACGCTTGACGCTGAGTTATGGCCTACCGCCTTTTCCGACCATATCGCCTACATTTGCACTGTTTCGCTCCAGAGGCAGAAGGTGTGGCGCGGTCGAGGCCTGTGGAAGCTGAATGTGGCCCATCTCAAGGATCCGAAATGTAGGCAGGTCGTAGAGACGACGTGGAACAACTGTGTGAGACGCCTTCCAGCGTATCCTTCAACACTTCGGTGGTGGATCGACTGCGCCAAGCCTGCTTTACGTCGTTCTATGATGAATTACGGTCGAGATAAAATGTTATGGCACCGACATACCATGGAATACTATTTCACAATTCTCCGGGAACTCTCAAACCTTGCCCCCTCAGTTCAACGACAGGTTGAAATTCAACGTATTAAGGCGAAGATAATTTCTCTTATGCGTCACCGCCTTGAAGGCACAGTAGTACGCGCAAGATGTCACGAATGTGTACCAGGAGAGCTCCCGTCCATGCATCATGTTATCCGAGAGAAGCAGCGGTGTCGTAGAAAGTTGATCAACGCCCTCGACATGCCAGATGGTCGTCGATTGACGTCCCAGGGATAGAGAAACAATTAAAATCGCTCAAAAGAGGAAAGGCCGCTGGTCCTGATGGGATACCAGTTCGATTTTACACAGAGTACGCGAAGGAACTTGCCCCCCTTCTTGCAGCGGTGTACCGTAGGTCTCTAGAAGAGCGAAGCGTTCCAAAGGATTCGAAAAGGGCACAGGTCATCCCCGTTCTCAAGAAGGGACGTCGAACAGATGTGCAGAACTATAGACCTATATCTCTAACGTCGATCAGTTGTAGAATTTTGGAACACGTATTATGTTCGAGTATAATGTCTTTTCTGGAGACTAGAAATCTACTCTGTAGGAATCAGCATGGGTTTCGAAAAAGACGATCGTGTGAAACCCAGCTCGCGCTATTCGTCCACGAGACTCAGAGGGCCTTAGACACGGGTTCACAGGTAGATGCCGTGTTTCTTGACTTCCGCAAGGCGTTTGACACAGTTCCCCATAGTCGTTTAATGAACAAAGTAAGAGCATACGGACTATCAGATCAATTGTGTGATTGGATTGAGGAGTTCCTAGATAACAGAACGCAGCACGTCATTCTCAATGGAGAGAAGTCTTCCGAAGTAAGGGTGATTTCAGGTGTGCCGCAGGGGAGTGTCATAGGACCGTTGCTATTCACAATATACATAAATGACCTGGCGGATGACATCGGAAGTTCACTGAGGCTTTTTGCAGATGATGCTGTGGTGTATCGAGAGGTTGCAACAATGGAAAATTGTACTGAAATGCAGGAGGATCTGCAGCGAATTGACGCATGGTGCACGGAATGGCAATTGAATCTCAATGTAGCGAAGTGTAATGTGATGCGAACACATAGAAAGATAGGTCCCTTATCATTTAGCTACAAAATAGCAGGTCAGCAACTGGAAGCAGTTAATTCCATAAATTATCTGGGAGTACGCATTAGGAGTGATTTAAAATGGAATGATCATATAAAGTTGATCGTCGGTAAAGCAGATGCCAGACTGAGATTCATTGGAAGAATCCTAAGGAAATGCAATCCGACAACAAAGGAAGTAGGTTACAGTACGCTTGTTCGCCCAATGCTTGAATACTGCTCAGCAGTGTGGGATCCGCACCAGGTAGGGTTGATAGAAGAGATAGAGAAGATCCAACGGAGAGCAGCGCGCTTCGTTACAGGATCATTTAGTAATTGCGAAAGCGTTACGGAGATGATAGATAAACTCCAGTGGAAGACTCTGCAGGAGAGACGCTCAGTAGCTCGGTACGGGCTTTTGTTGAAGTTTCGAGAACATACCTTCACCGAAGAGTCAAGCAGTATATTGCTCCCTCCTACGTATATCTCGCGAAGAGACCATGAGGATAAAATCAGAGAGATTAGAGCCCACACAGAAGCATACCGACAATCCTTCTTTCCACGTACAATACGAGACTGGAATAGAAGGGAGAACCGATAGAGGTACTCAGGGTACCCTCCGCCACACACCGTCAGGTGGCTTGCGGAGTACGGATGTAGATGTAGATGTAGATGTAGAATGACATCGTAAGAGCCTTTGTGGATCACTACAACGAGTTCTATGCAGCAGAGGATCGGAACGTGGCGGTAATGTCTGATGTCCTCCGTTCCTTGACAGATACCCTGGACGAGTCTGCTGCGGAGATTCTCACGGCGACAATTACGGCTGATGACGTCGCCGATGCTCTTCATAAGGGTGCGGCAAACAAAGCCCCAGGTCCAGATGGGTTCCCGCTGGAGTTTTACCGCACATTTCATGACATCATGGGCTCACGCTGGACTGCGATGTATGAAGAACTGATGAACCCTGACTTTCCTCTCCCATCCGAATTCGTAGAAGGCTTGCTTATCCCGGTCCCCAAGCCATCGGGAGGTCGAGGAGTGGAATATTATCGGCCGCTGACCATGTTAAATTGTGACTTCAAGATTTTTACCCGGATTCTTGGCGCTCGCATTAGGCGCGTCGTCCCTCAAGTTATCTCTCTGGATCAAACGTGCTTTGGAGGTGATAGTAACATTCAGACGGCACTCAGCGATTACCGTGACGTTATAGCCCTGACCATGACCTGTCGCAGTCGTGGTGCCTTAGTGACAGTGGACTTCGACCACGCCTTTGATAGAGTGAGTCATGACTTTCTCGAAAACGTACTCCGACGGATGGCCTTTCCCCACAGGTTTATACACCTTGTCTTGCGGCTTCTCCGAGGTGCCACGTCGCGGGTGCTGGTCAATGGCCGTGTGGCGGGCCCTATTAACGTCATGTGGTCGGTCCATCAAGGATGTCCGCTGTCGATGCTGCTTTTCGCCATTGCCCTTGAGCCACTATTACACGGTTTGAGGAGCCGGTTGACAGGCATAACAATGAGGGGGACTTCTTTCATCTGCCGCGCCTATGCAGATGACTTGGTGTTTTTGGTTCTATCGGAGGATGAAGTGCGAGAGGCACTGGCGTGGATCAACCAGTACGGGGCTGCTGCGGGCAGCCGTGTGAACCTGACGAAATCTAGTGCTATGTCCATCGGTAGAGGCCTTCCAGCTGAGAGTGTGGCACCATTGCCATTAGTGGACAAGCTCAAATGTTTGGGGATCACCTTCACGCGTGATATACAGCGCACGATCTCATTTAACTACAAACGCCTGCTTCAAGCTATCCGCACGAACGTTCGTGGCAACCTCCTGAGAGCATTGGACATGTTACAAAGGGTGGATTTTGTTAACACTCATCTAGTCTCGCGACTACCCCATTTAGCACAGATTTTACCGATGCCAAAGGCAATGGCACACAGACTTCAGGCGGCGTTCGGCTACTTTGTTAGTGCGGGTCTTATCTTCAAAGTCCGCTACGACACGCTGACACTTCCTCCTCGAGATGGCGGCCTCGGCCTTGTCAACGTCCGAGCGAGAGCAGCTGCCCTTTATGTAAGTACGATGGTTAAATCGTGGATCCGCCGCCGAAACGGATTATCGGGAAGCCTGATTGATGAAGTGGCCCCTCCCTCTCGAGTGGCACCCGTTGCAGTAGCCCATATTTCTTCCCCTCTCTCACATATCCGGACCTTTTTCATCGAATACAGTTATGTCCATGCCGACTTGCCTAGTACCAGACCCCCTATGGCACGTGATGTTTACCGAATCATGATGAGAAATCACACTCGGAATGTTGTGGAAAGGCGATATCCTACGATCGCATGGCCCGTGGTATGGCGTTCTGTACACCATATATACCTAGACACGAGCGCACGTGCGACTTGGTATTTGGTCGTTAATGGAAAATACATGACACAACTTCGTCTACATGCCATAAAAATGACAGATTCGCCGCTGTGTCCTCGCTGTCAAACGCTTGATACGGACGAACATCGACTGATGTGTGGATCTTCTGCAGAGGTGTGGCAGCTGATTCAGAAGATGCTTGCCTTTCTTCTACGTACGGCTCCCCATGCCATTACACCGAAATCTCTTCTGTTCCCAGATGAGACATACTTCCCAAGTACGAAGACCAACGCTGTGGTCTGGATAAAAGGTCTCTCGATCTCTTATTTGTTCCATGAAGGTGATAAGAGTGTTCTTGATTTTTGGACATTCCTGCAAGATCGCTTTACTTTTCTCATGCACCATCCGCGATACCGTCAGTACTATGCCAACTTTTTGGGTAGTGCCTTCTTCGATCCCCCCTGCAGCTGGGGTGTCCCAGGTATGAGAAGATGACTTCAATGAGAGTGTGTAATACCAGGACTCAGTCCCATGTACCGGAAAATGCAATATTCTTCGTGAAGACGTGCCTGGAACATGCCTGACTGCCTTGGGATTCGGTGTGCGTCTACCCACAAGTTGGCGGGACGCGGATGCTGCTTTGTCTGTTCTGCCAGGAGGGCGTTTTCTTTAATTCCTATAATTCCCTTTCTATTTTATATGTTACTGTTGGTAATTCCACATAATTTTTTTTTTCGCCTGGAGGGCGTCCTATGTGATATGAACAAATATATGTAAAAAAAAAAAGTTGCTCCGACAGCATGAAAAAAAAAAAAAAGGCCAATGTGCAAGACTTTGGCGCGCCGGGCTTAGATTTCGAGACATGCGTCTGGCAGGTAGTATTTTTTTTTTCACTGCTTTGACAGTTAAGTATTTGCACTCAGGCAACATGCATTAATAAAAAAAAAAAAAAGTTGGTAGAGCACTTGCCCGCGAAAAAAAAGAAAAAAAAAAGGGTAGCGTCTTTGATTCACAATCAAAATGTTTTCGGTCCCAGGTTCGATCCCCGCCACTGCTTAAATTTTAATAAATTATCAGCATTGGTGGCCGAAGACTTCCGGCATAAGAAGTCGGCCTAATTCTGCCAAAAAAAAAAAAAAAAAAAAAAAAAAAAAAAAAAAAAAAAAAGTTGGTAGAGCACTTGCCCGCGAATGGCAAAGGTCCCGAGTTCGAGTCTCGGTCGGGCACACAGTTTTAATCTGCCAGGAAGTTTCATATCAGCGCACACTCCGCTGCAGAGTGAAACTCTCATTCTGGAAACATCCCCCAGGCTGTGGCTAAGCCATGTCTCCGCAGTATCCTTTCTTTCAGGAGTGCTAGTTCTGCAAGGTTCGCAGAAGAGCTCCTGTAAAGTTTGGAAGGTAGGAGACGGATACTGGCAGAAGTAAAGCTGTGAGTACCGGACGTTTGTCGTGCTTCGGTAGCTCAGTTGGTAGAGCACTTGCCCGCGAAAGGCAAAGGTCCCGAGTTCGAGTCTCGGTCGGGCACACAGTTTTAATCTGCCAGGAAGTTTCATATCAGCGCACACTCCGCTGCAGAGTGAAAATCTCATTCTGGAAACATCCCCCAGGCTGTGGCTAAGCCATGTCTCCGCAGTATCCTTTCTTTCAGGAGTGCTAGTTCTGCAAGGTTCGCAGAAGAGCTTCTGTAAAGTTTGGAAGGTAGGAGATGGATACTGGCAGAAGTAAAGCTGTGAGTACCGGACGTGAGTCGTGCTTCGGTAGATCAGTTGGTAGAGCACTTGCCCGCGAAAGGCAAAGGTCCCGAGTTCGAGTCTCGGTCGGGCACACAGTTTTAATCTGCCAGGAAGTTTCATATCAGCGCACACTCCGCTGCAGAGTGAAACTCTCATTCTGGAAACATCCCCCAGGCTGTGGCTAAGCCATGTCTCCGCAGTATCCTTTCTTTCAGGAGTGCTAGTTCTGCAAGGTTCGCAGAAGAGCTCCTGTAAAGTTTGGAAGGTAGGAGACGGATACTGGCAGAAGTAAAGCTGTGAGTACCGGACGTGAGTCGTGCTTCGGTAGCTCAGTTGGTAGAGCACTTGCCCGCGAAAGGCAAAGGTCCCGAGTTCGAGTCTCGGTCGGGCACACAGTTTTAATCTGCCAGGGAGTTTCATATCAGCGCACACTCCGCTGCAGAGTGAAAATCTCATTCTGGAAACATCCCCCAGGCTGTGGCTAAGCCATGTCTCCGCAGTATCCTTTCTTTCAGGAGTGCTAGTTCTGCAAGGTTCGCAGAAGAGCTTCTGTAAAGTTTGGAAGGTAGGAGACGGATACTGGCAGAAGTAAAGCTGTGAGTACCGGACGTGAGTCGTGCTTCGGTAGCTCAGTTGGTAGAGCACTTGCCCGCGAAAGACAAAGGTCCCGAGTTCGAGTCTCGGTCGGGAACACAGTTTTAATCTGCCAGGAAGTTTCATATCAGCGCA
Source organism: Schistocerca gregaria (assembly GCF_023897955.1). Lineage (NCBI taxonomy): Eukaryota > Metazoa > Arthropoda > Insecta > Orthoptera > Acrididae > Schistocerca > Schistocerca gregaria. The sequence continues at coordinate 631,385,425 of NC_064923.1, read as the reverse complement.
CACTCCGCTGCAGAGTGAAAATCTCATTCTGGAAACATCCCACAGGCTGTGGCTAAGCCATGTCTCCGCAGTATCCTTTTTTCAGGAGTGTAGTTCTGCAAGGTTCACAGAAGAGCTTCTGTAAAGTTTGGAAGGTAGGAGACGGATACTGGCAGAAGTAAAGCTGTGAGTACCGGACGTGAGTCGTGCTTCGGTAGCTCAGTTGGTAGAGCACTTCCCCGCGAAAGGCAAAGGTCCCGAGTTCGAGTCTCGGTCGGGCACACAGTTTTAATCTGCCAGGAAGTTTCATATCAGCGCACACTCCGCTGCAGAGTGAAAATCTCATTCTGGAAACATCCCCCAGGCTGTGGCTAAGCCATGTCTCCGCAGTATCCTTTCTTTCAGGAGTGCTAGTTCTGCAAGGTTCGCAGAAGAGCTTCTGTAAAGTTTGGAAGGTAGGAGACGGATACTGGCAGAAGTAAAGCTGTGAGTACCGGACGTTTGTCGTGCTTCGGTAGCTCAGTTGCTAGAGCACTTGCCCGCGAAAGGCAAAGGTCCCGAGTTCGAGTCTCGGTCGGGCACACAGTTTTAATCTGCCAGGAAGTTTCATATCAGCGCACACTCCGCTGCAGAGTGAAAATCTCATTCTGGAAACATCCCCCAGGCTGTGGCTAAGCCATGTCTCCGCAGTATCCTTTCTTTCAGGAGTGCTAGTTCTGCAAGGTTCGCAGAAGAGCTTCTGTAAAGTTTGGAAGGTAGGAGACGGATACTGGCAGAAGTAAAGCTGTGAGTACCGGACGTGAGTCGTGCTTCGGTAGATCAGTTGGTAGAGTACTTGCCCGCGAAAGGCAAAGGTCCCGAGTTCGAGTCTCGGTCGGGCACACAGTTTTAATCTGCCAGGGAGTTTCATATCAGCGCACACTCCGCTGCAGAGTGAAACTCTCATTCTGGAAACATCCCCCAGGCTGTGGCTAAGCCATGTCTCCGCAGTATCCTTTCTTTCAGGAGTGCTAGTTCTGCAAGGTTCGCAGAAGAGCTTCTGTAAAGTTTGGAAGGTAGGAGACGGATACTGGCAGAAGTAAAGCTCTGAGTACCGGACGTGAGTCGTGCTTCGGTAGCTCAGTTGCTAGAGCACTTGCCCGCGAAAGACAAAGGTCCCGAGTTCGAGTCTCGGTCGGGCACACAGTTTTAATCTGCCAGGAAGTTTCATATCAGCGCACACTCCGCTGCAGAGTGAAAATCTCATTCTGGAAACATCCCCCAGGCTGTGGCTAAGCCATGTCTCCGCAGTATCCTTTCTTTCAGGAGTGCTAGTTCTGCAAGGTTCGCAGAAGACCTTCTGTAAAGTTTGGAAGGTAGGAGACGGATACTGGCAGAAGTAAAGCTGTGAGTACCGGACGTGAGTCGTGCTTCGGTAGCTCAGTTGGTAGAGCACTTGCCCGCGAAAGGCAAAGGTCCCGAGTTCGAGTCTCGGTCGGGCACACAGTTTTAATCTGCCAGGAAGTTGCAATTCTGCATCCTTATAGACCTTCTGATGTAGCGCAGGGTCTAGGTGGAAGGCGATTTTGGCTGTCGATTCTGCAGATATGGGGTCCCTTTGCCGAAAACACTTATTAAATCCGAGCGAGGTGCCGCAGAGCTCAGCACACTGTTCTCGCATTCAGGAGGACGAAGGTTCGAACCCGCGTCTGGCCATCCTGATTTAGATTTTACTTGATTTCCATAAATCGTTCCAAGCAAATGCAGGGATGGTTCCTTTAAAAGGGCACTACCGACTTCCTTCCCCATTCTTCCCTAATCAGATGATCTCGCTGTTGGTCTCCTCCCCCGAATCCTTTCTTTCAGGAGTGCTAGTTCTGCAAGGTTCGCAGAAGAGCTTCTGTAAAGTTTGGAAGGTAGGAGACGGATACTGGCAGAAGTAAAGCTGTGAGTACTGGACGTCAGTCGTGCTTCGGTAGCTCAGTTGCTAGAGCACTTGCCCGTGAAAGACAAAGGTCCCGAGTTCGAGTCTCGGTCGGGCACACAGTTTTAATCTGCCAGGAAGTTTCATATCAGCGCACACTCCGCTGCAGAGTGAAAATCTCATTCTGGAAACATCCCCCAGGCTGTGGCTAAGCCATGTCTCCGCAGTATCCTTTCTTTCAGGAGTGCTAGTTCTGCAAGGTTCGCAGAAGAGCTTCTGTAAAGTTTGGAAGGTAGGAGACGGATACTGGCAGAAGTAAAGCTGTGAGTACCGGACGTGAGTCGTGCTTCGGTAGCTCAGTTGCTAGAGCACTTGCCTGTGAAAGACAAAGGTCCCGAGTTCGAGTCTCGTTCGGGCACACAGTTTTAATCTGCCAGGAAGTTTCATATCAGCGCACACTCCGCTGCAGAGTGAAAATCTCATTCTGTAAACAACTCCCAGGCTGTGGCTAAGCCATGTCTCCGCAGTATCCTTTCTTTCAGGAGTGCTAGTTCTGCAAGGTTCGCAGAAGAGCTTCTGTAAAGTTTGGAAGGTAGGAGACGGATACTGGCAGAAGTAAAGCTGTGAGTACCGGACGTGAGTCGTGCTTCGGTAGCTCAGTTGGTAGAGCACTTGCCCGCGAAAGGCAAAGGTCCCCAGTTCGAGTCTCGGTCGGGCACACAGTTTTAATCTGCCAGGAAGTTGCAATTCTGCATCCTTATAGACCTTCTGATGTAGCGCAGGGTCTAGGTGGAAGGGATTTTGGCTGTCGATTCTGCAGATATGGGGTCCCTTTGCCGAAAACACTTATTAAAACCGAGCGAGGTGCCGCAGAGCTCAGCACACTGTTCTCGCATTCAGGAGGACGAAGGTTCGGACCCGCGTCTGGCCATCCTGATTTAGATTTTCCTTGATTTCCATAAATCGCTCCAAGCAAATGCAGGGATGGTTCCTTTAAAAGGGCACTACCGACTTCCTTCCCCATTCTTCCCTAATCAGATGATCTCGCTGTTGGTCTCCTCCCCCGAATCAACCAACAAAACATATATTAAAAACCATAGATTCCACAACATATTACAAGAATATTAAACAATAGTGACAAACGCTAGTTCCTGAGCAAATATGGCGCCAGGACATCAGGATGGATATCACAAGTAAACGAGACACTCCTTAAGCAACCTATAAAAGAATCTGATATGTAAGACAGCCCCGTTGACACATAAGGGGCCACAGAATAGCATAAACACATCTGAAAATATTACCATTCTTGGCCCGTAGAGATTACAGATGGGCACGACTCAGTTTAAAACAACAATTTCGTAAAATCTGATTTACCTTTAAATAAGAACAACAAATACAAACAGTGGAATTAAACTTCATCCCTTAGCCTTTACAATAGAAGATCAATCCCATGCACATAACAGAAAAAGTGAATAATAGCACCTACCTTTACCTACACTAGCTAGTACTCAGCCAACTTCTCATTACTATTATTTCAATCACAATAGCTACACATGTTACCCAAGCAATGTACAACAATAATCACACAAACTTTTGCAAATAAATAAATGCATTATGTAGACCATGCTTTCAGCTTAATAAGGCAAATAATTCACAGCACTCCATTTCAGAGAAATGTTAGCATACGCCAGAAAAAAAAAGAAAAACAGGATAACAAGGATAACAGTTGCTAGTCGTCAGTTAAAAGTCAAACTCAGAAAAATGCTCTTCATTTTTGTACAAAAATAAATATAATTTTTTGGTTTCAATTAAATCTGAATTGTGAGAACACCCTAGTGACAACGTTGTTTTATGTCAAACAGAAATCATAAATGAAATTTGGACAGCAAACAGCTTACCATCAGAATGGTCATCGGCATTAATATATCAACTACACAAAAAAAGAAAGAAAAATCTAACAACAGTAGAGGAATTTTCTTGTTGCCAATGACAAAGAACTTTTCCATGGCACTTTAAAAAAGAGAGACGAAGGAATACCCAACCCCCGAGTAGCAGAATATCAGGCAGGATTTAGGAACGGATGGTCTAGTACAGGGAAACGTCTTGTGCAGCGCAAATAATAAAGCCAAAGAACGTGATGGAAATGAGGCAAATAAGAAACTTGAAGTACGTGATAACTTTTGTAGATTTTAGAAAGGCATTTGACTGAATTGATAGAAATTCACTAATAAACATTATAAAGGAGTTCTGACTCGAAAATGAAACAACAAAAATAATTGAAGGTACTTTAACTATCACCACTTAGAAAGTAAAATTTATGGGAGAACTGTCAAAACCTTTCGGGAGAAAATCAGCAGTAAGACAGCAAGATGGGTTTTCGAGAGAGCTTTGGAGGAGATAGAGAATTGAGGAAATCCATAAGTACTAAGGATATCGACGAAGATAAATATATGAAAAACACTAGAATTAGAATGGATGTAATAGATAACAGAATACTATTTAGATATGAAACACAAAAGGCAGGCAAAAAAAAGACGTCTGAAAAAGGAAGAAACTGGACCCTGAAGGACAGGAACGACCCTCTCCAAGGGTGAAATCTGGGAACACCGAAAATTAAACAAAGACGCAAAACCAAAGTTTATTTATCATCTACATTTACATTTGCATGTATACTCTGCAGAACACATTTAAGTGCCTGGCAGATAGTTTATCGAACCATCTTCAAAATTATTCAATATTATTCCAAATTCGTACAGTGCGCGGAAAGAACAAACAGATATATCTTTCCGTGCGAGCTCTGATTTACCTTATTTTACCGTAGTGATCGTTTCACCTTATGTAGGTCGGCGTCAACAAAATATTTTTGCTTTCGGAGGAGAAAGTTGCTGATTGAAATTCAGTGAGAAGATTCTTCCGCAACAACAAACGCCTTTGTTTTAATGATGTTCACCAGAAATCATGTACCATTTCAGTGACAAATTCTCCCCTCTTTCGAGATAATTCAAAACGTGCTGCCCTTCTCTGAACTTTCTCGATGTACTCCGTCAATCCTATGTGGTAAGGATCCCACACCGCCCAGCAGTTTTCTAAAAGAGGTCGGACAAGCGTAGTGTAGGCAGTCTCTTTAGTAGACGTGTGACATTTTCTAGAGACCTGCCAACAAAACCGTCATTGGTTAGCCTTCACATAACATTTTCTATGTATTCCTTCCAATTCAGTTTGTTGGTAATTGTAATTCCTAGGTATTTACTTGAATTTACGGCCTTTAGATTTGACTCACTTATCGTGTAACTCAGGTTTAACGAATATGTGGATGAACTCTCACTGTTCGTTATTTAGGGTAAGTTGCCAATTTTTGCAACAAACATATCTTTTCTAAATCATTTTGCAATTTATATAGATCTTCTGATGGCTTTACTAGTCCATAAGCGACAGCGTCATCAAGAAAAGAACGTGAGACGGCTGCTGAGATTGTCTCCTAAATCGTTTACATAGATAAGGAAGGGCCTATAACACTATCTTCGGGAACGCCAGAAATAACTTATGTTTTATTCTATGACTTTCAATCAGTTACTACGGACTGAGACTTCTATGAGAGGAAATCATGAATCCAGTCACATAACAGACGAAATTCCAAAAGCAGACAATTTCACTACAAGACGCTTGTGTGGTACAGTGTCAAAAGCCTTCTCGAAACCTAGAAATGCGGAATGAATTTGATATGCCTTGTCAACATCACTCAACTCTTCGTGTGAGTAAAAAGCTAGTTATCTTTCACAAGAATGATATTTCCTAAATCCGTGATGACTGTGTGTAAATAGACTCTTTTCTTTGCGGTAATTCATAATGTTACAACACAATATATTTTCCAAAATCCTGATACATATCGACTTTAATGATATGGACCAGTAATTTAGTGGATTGCTCCTACTACCTTTCTTGGTTATTGGTGTGACCTGTGCAACTTTCCAGTCTTTGGGTACGGATCTTTCGCTGAGCGAACAGTTGTATATGGTTGTTAAGTATGGAGCTGTTGCAGCAGCATACTGTGAAAGGAACATAATTGGTATACGGGCTGGACCGGCAGGCTTGCTTTTGTTAAGTGATTTTAGTTGCTTCACCACTCCGAGGGCTACTTCTACGTTACTCATGTGGGCAGCTGTTCTTGATTCGAGTTCTGGAATATTTACTTCGTCTTCTTTGGTGAAAGAATTTCGGAAGACTGTGTTTAGTAGCTCTGCTTTGGCAGCACTGTCGTCGATAGCATTTCCACTTCTATCGCGAAGAGAAAGCAATGTTTGTGTCTTGCCGCTACATACATCACATACTACCAGAATCTCTTTCGATTTTCTTCCAGGTTTCAAGACAAAGTTTCGTTGTGGAAACTATTATAAACATCTCGCACTGAAGTGCGCGCTAAATTTCGAGCTTCTGTAAAAGGTCGCCAGCTTGGAGATTTTGCGACCGTTTAAATTCGGCCTTTTTCTTTCGTTGTTTCTGCAAAAGTGTACCGAGGTGGATCAGCTCCGCTGTTATCAATGTATATGGTATAAATCTGTCAACTGATGCCGACACTATTAGTTTGGATTCAAGCCACATCCAGTCTACGCTTACATCGTAAATTTGGGACGGGTGGAGATTGTCTCTCAGGAAGGCTTCAAAAGAAGTTTTATCAGCTTTTTGAACGAGTATATTTCTCGTTTATTTTAGGAAGTTTAGGGGGTCCAAATATTCAGTCTCGCTACGACAACCCTGTGTTCACTACTCCCTATATCTGTTTTGATGCTTGTGGTTAGCTCAGGATTATTTGTTGCTAAGAGGTCAAATGTGTTTTCACATTTATAATTCGCCTGGGCTCATGAACTAACTGCTCGAAATAATTTTCAGAGAATACTTCTAGCACAATTTCTGGATGATGTTTTATGTGTACCTCCAGATTTAAATATGTATTTTCGCCAACATATCGATGGTAAATTAAAGTCAGCACCAACTACAATTATATGAGTCGGGTACGTGTTTGATATGAAGTTCATGTTTTCTTTTACCGTTTCAGGTATTGTCTCATCTGAAATGGGAGGTCGGTAAAAGGATCCAACTATCCTTTCGGAACACCATTAGGCACACCCGTTATTCGGATAAAGATATACAAATCGTATTAGAAAGACTGACAATTTCATTCTTGCGCTATTGAAGTAATTACTAGACCGTATGTGCCACTTAATATAATGTAAGTTTAACAGACAGTGCGTCGTACATATTTATACTGTGTTTCTAATTGAAGGAAGAGAGAATATTTTGTGAAAACTTTCAAAAACGCAGTGTAGTTAACCTATTAATGTAACTACTTTTTAAAATTGAGTTTAAGAATTTGGAGCTGACAGCAAAGCAATGGCCATCATAAAAGACACACTAATAAATGCAAAATGCCAAATTAAATTTTTACGTGAAACCTCTAAGGCTTTTGAGATCAAAACTAGGGGAAAGCGGGGAGACGGACTGCCCCCACTGCTATTAAATTGCGTGGTAGAGAAAATAACAGGCAATAGAGGAAAGAAACAGAAGAAGAAGGAGTTAGAAGAATCACAATATGGGGAAAAGGGGATAATCTGAGTTTTGATTCTCTGGCTTTTGCAGATGATCTTGCCATCTTTGCTGATTCTGTAGTAGACACAACAATGCAGATGGATCTCCTACAAGAGATAGCATCAAGATCAGGCCTGCATATATCTTTTGAAATAACAGAGTACATAGCAGATATGAGGGAGGCACCTAAATACATGGAAACGAATTATGGCAGAATAAAAAGACTACAAAAGTGAAATATCTTCGTGAAATAATGTAACCAATTGCTTTAGATAAAGAAGCTTACCCAGCGAGGGCAAGGAAAATGAAGGTGGCTTTTCAACTAACAAAAAACCCGTATAACAAGAAATCTATTTCCATAAATGGAAAACTTCGGCAGTACAATATCGTCATTAAACCAGAATGACTGTATGCATCAGAATGCCTTTCGTTAAATACAATCAAACAATCAGGTGAAATAGAAAAGAAGGAAAGGAAAACAATCAGGAAAATCTTGTGACCAAAATATGAGATTGGGAAATGGAAATTAAGAAGTAATAAAAAAGTTTATGACAAAATAGAGCATGTCAGACACAATGAGGAAGACGAGAGTTAGTTCTATGGACATCTAAAAAGACTGGATGAAAACAGGGTAACAAAAATAATTTTTAACTTCTTTGACAGAAACTCAAAAACATCAAAAAATGGCTCTGAGCACTATGGGACTTAACATCTGTGGTCATCAGTCCCCTAGAACTTAGAACTACTTAAATCTAACTAACCTAAGGACATAACACACATCCATGCCAGAGGCGGGATTCGAACCTGCGACCGTAGCGGTCACGCGGTTCCAGACTAAAGCGCCTAGAACCGCACGGCCAAACCGGCCGGCTCCAAAACATTAATGACAAGGACAAAAGAAATTAAAATAGACCTGAGAGAAATAGAACTATTGGTGGAAGAAATTCGATAAAGAGGAAAGTTCAGAACAAAAGTAAAAGATTTCAAGGCCTTTCAGGAGAAAACAAATAAAAAGAGAGCTGCAATATTTACACAAGATAGAAGAGAAAGACATAGGGAAAGAATGAAAAATTACTAGGAAGAAAGAGAGGGGAAAAGAAAGAATACAGAAATTATTTCATGTAATCATTATCAGGCCAAACAAAAAAAAAAGGAAAAATAAAGCTTTATAATGGTGGCGCCAGTGGTCCTATGACACCAGCAGAGACTCAATATGTAGCAACAACAACCAGCAACAAAAACAGTCAACGTCCCGAGGAACAGTAACTGCAATAATTCGGAAATGTTTGTTTTTTAGTATTTTACGACTTGATATGGTGAGCATAAATTATCACTTCGCATGGGACCCAGACTTTGATTCTGACTCACTTTCAAAAAAAGACATCTGTAAAAACAGTGCTTGATGAATAGTAATTGACTCAACAGTTGTTCCAGCCTTTGTCCAGATAGTTGGAAATTACGGTTGTGGAACACTGCGATTATCAAATATTCCTGACATGGGCAGTCTGGGGCGATCTGTAATGTACGGTAACTGAAGAAAACTCCATAAGACAAGCTCGCTAAAGAAGCAGTTTATTGGATGATGGGCTGGCAGTTGGCTGCTGGTGCTGAACACTAACACTTCGAATCGACGTAACATACGAAGTTCAGCCAAAACAGAATGACCACCTCTTTAACAGCGTGTTGTTCCACTTTTCAAACACAGTACAACAGAGATTCTGCTTGACATGGATTCTACAATTCGTTGAAAGGTTTCCTGAAGTATGTGGCACCAGATGTCATCGCACAGCTCAAGCAGTTCCCGCAAATAGGGGGATGGTGGTTTCGGGCACGCAGCTGTCGCCCGATATGTGTTCCAATAGTTACAGATCAGACACATTTGCTGGCCAAGATATCAATATGAGTTCACTATAATGCGCCACAAACCAGTGTAGCACGATTCTGACCTTGCAACACGGGCAGTTATCCTGCTGGAACATGTCATTGTCTTAGTGGGAGACTTCAACAATGAAGCGATACAGGTGGATCGCAATTATGTTCACATAGTTCACTGCACTCACGGTGCTGTCGATTAGTACCACAGATCCTATGGAAGCTCAACTCAGTGTACCACACCGGCCTGCATCCGTGGTGCGGTGCATGTTTAGTGCAGCCATTCGGCTGGATGACGGCGTGTTAGGACACAACCACTGACCTAGTGTAACAAGAAATGCGATTCATTCGACAGTCTAAAAGTTCCTACCGATTCACGGTGAAAACTCAGTAATGCTGTGCCCACTGCAATCATAACTGACAAGTCGTTGGATCAACACAGAAACACATAGGGGTCTGGTGATGTGGAGCTCCACGTTCAACAATTGCCTTTGAACAGCGTTCTCCGAAACACTTGTGCCAGCAACAGCATTGTACTCTGTCACAGATCTACCCCATATCGCTGCCCATCCTTGATTACACAGTGAGGGATCCTCCAACCTTTATGTTTTGCGATGAGACGTGGCCATCCAATACCACACGGACTACTCGTTATTTCACCAATCTTCAACCACTTACAATCGGTGCTCACGACAATAGTACGCCAACAGGCGACCAGCTCCGCAGTTTCAGAGATTCTCGTTTCCGACCGCAGCGCCACAATTATGTGCCATTTGTCATAATCGCTAATCAGTGGATTTCCGCACGTGCGGCCCTTATCTTCGCTGTAATGACTGCCCATTCGTCTGTCTTCCGGTTCCTTTCTTCCCTTACTTCCTCACGTGCTTGGAGCACTAGCAGGAGGCGTTCAACATCGCGGTGAGCAGTGGTCATAATGTCTTGGCTCATCAGGGTAGTTACTTGTACATTTATGGGTGTAGGCCCTACATAATACTTTTATATTTGACACTTCGATGAGTACTCACCTATATAGTAGTGGAATGTACATATGCAGCGTGAAGCGATTTGTATTACTGATGGGGAATACGTCATAAAAATTCAAAAGCATTAGATCCGATGATGACGGCACAACTCTGTCGAAACCAGTAATCCAAGAAAATAGTTTTTTAGCTATCTTGGCTTGTGAAATTTTCTTCAGTTACTGCGATTGTAACGAGGTGACAAGTTATAGTTATTTCTGAAAAATCAGGTGTCCTAGTGACGTCCCTAGATACTTAAGAAGAAGAAGAAGAAGGTGTTATAGGAACATGACTGAACCACATACGTTTTGGTGATGACACTGTACTTCAACAAGATTGTAGAAGATGATGACGGTTGCGACTGTTCTAGAGAGCTAAACCGCAAGGTCATCACTGTCCTGAATGTAACAGAGCAGGTTTGGAAGTACAGATTTTCTATAATACTACAAATAATGATGTACAGACCACACGGAAGGGAACAGTACACTAATTAACGATGAATACGTCGAACCGATTGAGATTTACTATGAAATGCAGTAGAAGGAAACGATTAGTTCGACAGTATAAGAGCCGGCCACGGTGGCCGAGCGGTTCTAGGCGCTTCAGTCCGGAACCGCGCGACTGCTACGGTCGCAGGTTCGAATCCTGCCTCGAGCATGGATGTGTGTGCTGTCCGTAGATTAGGTTTAAGTAGTTCCAAGTTCTAGGGGACTGATGACCTCAGCTGTCCCATAGTGCTCAGAGCCATTTGAACCATTTTGATACTATAAAAGGCTGCATCTCGTGGTCGTGCTGTAGCGTTCTCGCTTCCCACGCCCGGGTTCCCGGGTTCGATTCCCGGTGGGGTCAGGGATTTTCTCTGCCTCATGATGGCTGGGTCTTGTGTGATGTCCTAAGGTTAATTAGGTTTAAGTAGTTCTAAGTTCTAGGGGACCGGTGACCTAAGATGTTAAGTCCCATAGTGCCCAGAGCCATTTAAACCATTTTTTTTTGATACTATAAGAAATAAATATTTGAGAAAACTGATCTACGCACATTTGATGAACTACGCAGCGTTCCTGGAAGAAATTCCAACATGGCTGATATGAAACGTTCTGAGTCAGTGTATCAGTTTTCATTCATGCCACTGAGATGTGGAGAAACTGAGAAAGCGTGCCCTGTCTGGTCTAGTTCGATGCAAGCAAAGAAGGTCATCAAAAGCCTTAATGAAACCTGTAGGCTAGTCACAGGATGCGAGAAGCCTACTCCACTGAAAAATCTCTACCAAGATTCAGGTTCCAGCAGTCACAGGTCTCCTAGAGTAGCTCATGAACATAAAGAGCAGTTTAAAAAGAGATTTGATGAGTGCCACCCACTGAACGGTAGCCTTTATGGATTAAAAAGACTAAAATCAAGGTATCGGTTCCTCAGTTACACTTTGGATGAACCCCATGTTGCCTTCTCTGTTTCAGAACATCTAACAAGCGATTTCTAAATAAACTACAGATATTGGAAAATGTTTAACTGTTTCAGAACTGGTTTAACCTCTGTGAAAACCAATCAGATGAAAAGGAGACTGTTAGAACCTAACGACAAGTGCCACTGCGGGGAAATAAAAAACACGGAACGTGTTCTAAAAGGCCTAAATAGTCCAGCACGTTGCTTCCTAACGGCGCCCCCAGGGGCTCAGCATTCATTTGCCGGGTACGGGCTTGGCGACCCCGGGGTTCCTGAGCTGGGGACTGGTAAGCGCCGCCAGTCCCCTGTCACCGTAAGCTCTGGGCATGCTTCAGCGACCACCGTGCGGTGCGGCGGTGGAATGTTGTGTGTCTCAGGGAGTGGGGATCTTGGCTTGGCCGCCAGGATCGCGAGGATGGAATAAACCTCTATAAACAACCCCTCAATCTCAAGGTGTGCTGCTCGCTGATGAGATACATGGCTGTTGAGGTGGAACAGTCGTAAGCGAGCAACCTCTGGGGAACCTGCCCACCTGCTCTGTCTAGGTGGACTTCTAGTTACCTAGCTGCTCGTGGGACCGAGATGGATCCTTCGAAATCCTCTTTTCTTCCTCCCAGCGGAAAGGGTGGGCCGCTGGAAGGTTCTAACACCCAGTCTCTTAAGAGGTCGTGTGCAGTCAGTCCCCCTGACCCCAGCACTTCTTTGAAAAGTCCGGTCTTAGGTAACAGAATGCATTCTGTTAATCCGAATGTGTTTCTTATTGTGAAACGGAAGAAGGGTAGTTTCGAGAAGGTTTCGCCCTTATATATACAAAAGGGATTGGAGGGCATCTGTGGCTCCTTAAAATCGGTGAAGCGCTTACGTAATGGGACCTTGCTAGTGGAAACTTCCACTTCCCAGCAAGCAACTAACCTGGAAGCTGCTAAATGCCTTGCTGAGTATGCCATAGACACTGAATTGCACAGCACCTTAACTACAGCAAAGGTGTTGTGACATGCCGGGATCTAGTTGACATTCCCAAGGACGAACTGCAACGTGAGTGGGCTCCGGAAGGTATCGTTGATGTCCAACACATCATGAAGAGGGTTGATGGCAATCTTGTCAAATTCGACTCCTTTATTCTGACCTTCAGTAGCACAAAACTTTCTGAACATGTTAATGCTGGCTTCCTTCGCCTTAGTGTGAGACCTTATTTCCCGACCCCAATGCGCTGTTTTAAATGCCAGCGTTTTGGGCTTACCACCTTATAATGTAAAGGCAACGCGACTTGTGGAAACTGTGGTAAGACTGCTCATGAAGGAGTTGGTTGCTCGTTTCCGACTAAATGTATTAATTGCTCTGGGAACCACCCTGTTTGGAGTAGGGACTGCCGAATATTTTTAGAGGAACGCAGATTCCAGGAAATAAAAACAACCAAGCGTATCCCCTATGGTGAGGCCAAGAAGATCTATAAGTAGATGCAACCTCCTACATTTGCTACATCTTTTGCATCACTGGTTCAGAAGCCTACTCCAAAAGTCGATGCCTCAACGCAGACCGAGATGGTGAGTGTTGGCACTAACACCTGCAGCTGTCAGTGAACTTGCAACGCAGCCAGTGTTTTAGAGTCGGTAGCCCCTACTCGAATGGCAGACAAAGGAACAGTGGCGAACTTGGGCCAGCTCCTGGCGCCTCCAACAGCTGAGGCTGTTCCCAAGCCCAGTGCGCCAATTACCACTCCCACATCAGCTCTCTCAAAGCCCACCAAACCACAGAAAGTTCCTGTACAGCAGCAACAGCGGGTCAAATCCCATGGTAAAGCACCTGACCATGCGGATTTTGTTTTATGTGAGGCTTCATCTGACTCTTCTCCTGTGTTGATGAAATTCGATGTATGTGTGGGGCAATCATCTCGTCCCACGCCTGCCCCTCCACCTGCTGCGGTCTCCCTACCCCGTCGGAGAGACAGGATGAAGGTGCTACCCCCAACATAGATGGCTCCCATACTTCAGTGGAACTTGCCAGGGTTCAAGACGCATGTGGAGGAACTTCGTCTACTCTCTCAGGGTAGACCAATGTGTCTATGTCTCCAGGAGACGTATTTCCATCCATCGTACTCCCCTGACATACGAGGCTGTACACTCCACAAAAAGAACGACCTGCGTGGAGAGAGAGCTGAAGGAGGTGTAGGAATTTTCGTCAGGACGGACTACGACTCCTCGCCTCTCTCACTTACAACCACTTTACAGGCCGTCGCTATGTCGGTGCACGTGCGTCATCCATTGGCTGTATATTCGCTTTACTTGCCCCCACATGATGCACTTGATGAAGCGGCCCTCACCTTCTGACAGGTGATTTTAATGCTCACAATGTGCTTTGGGGCTCTGCAATTACCTGCCCCAGGGGTAGAGTAATTGAGAGGCTTCTCCTGTCATGCTGTGCCTACTTGCTCAATGGAGGACAGAGTACTCATTTCTGCACAGCGAATGGGTCGTTCTCTGTCATTGATCTCTCACTTTGCTCTCCTCTCTTGCTGCCAGTGCCACTGGGAAGTGTTCGCTGACTTGCACGGCAGTGATCATTTCCCAATCTGGATTCACCTGCCAGATGGCGTGGCCCCCGAAAGGAGACCACCACGATGAGTGCTCAGTGGAGCTGACTGGACACTTTATAGCCAGTTGGCCCAATTCGAACACTATGCGAATGTTGAGGTGTGGGTGGATCATATTACCAAAACGGTCCACCACGACGCTGCAGCATCCATTCCACAGTCCACAGGCCAGCGGAAGAGGCCAACTGTGCCTTGGTGGAGTGCCGAATGGCGCTCTGCAATCAGGACCAGGCGTGCGGCTCTGCGACTTCTCAGAATCTACAGCCTACCGGGTGGCGAGGGCAAGATGTCGCCGCATTATTCATGAGAGCAAGAGGAGGTCGTGGCAAAAGCTCCTGAACACCACTAGCCGTTCCACCAAAAGTTCCATCGTGTGGGAGAGCATTAGGAGACTTTCTGGCAGAGGAGGGAGGTGCCCTAAAGCTGCTGCAGTGAATAACGGCACTCTCCACACGGATCCGCAAGACATTGCCCAGACTATGGCAGCGTATTTTGCCACAGTTACTGCAACAACCAGTCAGGACCCAGGTTTCCAGCGCCATAGAGCCGTTGCTGAGAGATGTAGTCTGGACTTCCAGTCCACCTGTCATGAAGTTTACAACTGCCCCTTTTCTATGTGGGAGCTGGATTCTGCATTGTCTGGAGCTCGTGACACACCCCTGGTCACGACAGGATGCATCACAGTATTCTACGACACCTCACAATGCGCAACAAAGAAATCCTCCTCGCACTTTTTAATGTCATTTGGGCGTCGGGTCACTTTCCTTACGCGTGGCGTGAGGCAGTTTTAATCCCTTTTTAAAACCTGGGAAAGACCGCACGATCCCAAGTAGCTACCGCAGTGTTGCCCTCACTAATTGCATAGGGAAGACCTTGGAGCGGATGGTCAACCGCCGCCTTGTCTGGATGTTCGAATCCCGGCAACTCCTTAGTCGCTTTCAGTGTGGGTTCAGGAGGTTTCGTTCCACCTTCAATAACGTTGCACTCCTGGAGGCGGCTATACTACAAGCTTTCCTACGCCGTCATCTCCTTCTAGGTGAATTTTTCGACGTCGAGAAGGCCTACGATACTACTTGGAGGCGTCCCATCCTGGAGCAGCTCCACGAATGGGGTTTTCGTGGTTGTCTTCCTCTTTTTATTCAGTCTTTCCTCTCGACACGATATTTTAGGTACCGAATTGGTGACGTTCTGTCTGATCGCTTTGAGCAGGAGAACGGTGTCCCTCAGGGTAGCGTTTTAAGTGTGACTCTCTTTGCCACCGCTATTAACAGCATTACGTCCATAGTGAAAAGTCCTGTCCAGTGTTCCCTGTTCGTGGATGATTTATCTTTGTTTTGCTCTTCTTCAAGCCTTCCAACAACAACTCGTTAGTTGCAACTTACGATTAGGCGTTTGGATGACTGGGCGCGGAAGAGTGGTTTTAAGTTTTTCACCGAGAAGACTGTATGTGTTCTTTTTAACCGTTCTCGTTCGATTTTAACCTTTCCTGAGTTGCGGATGAGGGACACTATTCTTACTTTTAAAGACACGGCGAGGTTTCTGGGGCTCATTTATGACTCGAAGCTCACGTGGTTACCTCACCTTAAAGACCTGAAACGGCGGTCACTTAAGGCTTTAAGTATTTTAAAATGTCTTAGCCACAGTACATGGGGAGCTGCCAGGACTTGTCTGCTCCAGTTTTACACGGCGTTTGTGAGATCTCGGCTCGATTATGGGTGGACGTTGTATGGGTCTGCGAGGCCTTCTTACTTAAAGATGTTGCACGTTGTGCTCCATGAAGGGCTTCGGTTGGCCACTGGGGCATTCCGAACTAGCCCCATACCAAGCCTCTGGCGCAGTTATTCCATAACCGGCAACGTGCGACGCAGCCCTATGGGATTCGCGCACAGAATTGCCTCGCTGCGATGTCTACGGCTGGTCTTCGTGTTTTGCGTCGCGGTTGGAGCAGATCTCCACCTTGGCTCCTCCGGAGACCCAAACTTATTTTACATTTGACTAATTTTAGGAAAGATCGCACACCAGATTTTACATTCCAATCTCTGTTTTTTAACATTTTAGATGTGCATCACGGTTTCACTGTCGTTTACACTGATGGCTCCAAACAGGAGAATTTCCCTGGCTGTTCTATAGTATTCCCTCATCAAGTTACCCGGATTCGCCTCCCTGCTGAATATACCGTTTTCGCAGCGGAGCTTCACGCGATCCTGAAGGCACTGGAGCAGATGAATCGTGTTCGGGGCGATCGATTTCCTCTCTGCTCCGATTCTCTTAGTGCCCTACAATCATTGCAGAATCTGTACCCAACTGAGGATATGGTCCAGCTGATACATGACCAACTGTACTTGCTCCAACGACGGGGTACAGAAGTATCCTTCTACTGGGTGCCTGGTCATGTCGGCATATGGGGCAATGAACAGACCGATCGGGCTGCCAAGGAGGCCTGCAGAGAGCAGGATGTGGTCCAGTGTCCTATTCCTTTGCAGTCAGTCATCGCTGCACTCCACAGGAAGTGCATGGAGTTGTGGGAGGACGAATGGCTGGCGGTGACGGCCAATAAACTGCGGTTGATAGTCAACGACTCGGCCGTGGCGTTCCTCCTGCCGGTTGCTCAGGCGGGAGGAGGTGGCCCTCACACGTCTTCGGATCGGGCACTGTCCTCTCACACATATCTTTTTACTACGGCGGGAGGATCCACCGTTTTGTGATGCTTGTGGTGTGCACATCTCTGTCCGGCACATTTTAACAGACTGCATTTTATACCGTGATGCACGGGCAGAAGCACAAGTTGATGGGGATCTGCCTTCTGTTTTAGCTAATGATGAGACGTGTGTGTCTAGGGTTTTTAAGTTTTGTGATGTGTCTGGACTCTGGCCTAAGCTTTTAGGCTGGAGGTTTTAGTGTATTGCAGAGTGGCTGATTCCTCCCCTTTTTACCTTGCGGTCAGCCAGCCACTTCCATCTGCTACATTGTTTTAGCTCCCTCTATTATTTTCTTCCTGTGTTGTCCATGTTTTACTGCTGACGCTCTGCTTCATCTCACGGTTTGGTGTGGGTGAGCACATGTTTTTCAACGATTGTTCCCCATGTTTTCTGTTTCGTTTTATATTCCTACCCGTCTCACTATGCTACTGAACGGGCGCTGAATACCTTGCTGCCGTGCGCCCAAAACCCCTCTACCCTACTCTCTCTCTCTCTCTCTCTCTCTCTCTCTCTCTCTCTCTCTCTCTCCTAGACGGCACTGGTTAAGCAAACCTGAAGCTTTTGGCTTAGCCGATTATTGGGCCGTAAAATTCGTATCTCCAGACACGAAAAAGTAAGGTATGTTCAGGAACTGCTCTTAATTCTTCGCTTCCGTCAGACAGCAAAGCGTCTACGAACCGCATTCGGATAACGGAAGCTTCACGTAATGCTTTTATGCACTCGTAAGTGTTAAGGCGTGTCTGGAGTCTAACGTGCGCTCCCTTGTCTAAGTATCGAGGATACGTATTTATTTACGCCCCTTTCAAGTGACGTTACAAAAAGAGCAGAACGCTTATCTCGTCTCTGCTCCATTTTCGGCTGATATAGGAACTTTAAGCCGCGTCACGAGTGCTATTTACAGCGGAAACAGACGTACATCGTTCATCAGCTCACCCAATATAGCGAAAGCATTGACATTCTGTCAGCTGTCGATACAACAAAGCGACGATCGCTCTTCAGTCGTAAAGTACGACTCGCTTGTCAGCCCCTGTCGTTTGAGCGTTATGTTTTTGACGTGCAGTTATCCGTCGGAACTAGCCTTCAGCCCATCAATAAGCTGCTATTCGCCCTGCTCTCTGTTCCATAGCAGCTAGTCAACGAGTTATGAAGGGCCGCCATTGTGATGGTTTCGACATCTGGAAATAGTCTAATGGAGGCGCCCAAATGTTATTACTTGGAGTTCATTTTCGGAGTATGGTGACTTACCTTCGGTGCTATAACTGTCATTTTCTGCTCATGTAAACTGTAACTAGCGACAGTCGGAGATTTACGCAGAATCAAAGGCAGCGTTAGTAAACACTGGAAAATATTCCTTCTGACCAGCATTATGCACACATCACTCATCGTACGTATTTACGAGAGGCGTGCAATAGGTAATGCAAGACGTTTTGTCCTGAAAGCAGGTTGGTTTTATTCAGAATTCCATTACATCACATTGTTCCTCACTCTTTTGGTCACAAAACACCATTTTTCAAAACAATTCCGTCTCCTTAGTGAGAAGAGCTGTATGCCCGAATGGAACTACTCTACTTGTTGACGTCGGAGGCAACATCTTGTTACATCAATAACTTCCCTATTATCGATGCACAAACAGACAGAAAAAAGGTTAGCGTCCCTGCTTGTAGATGGCTTGGCCCCGGTTCGAATCCCGGACGGTTTGGAGGTTTCCTTCGCTCGGTGATTGGCTGTTCGCATTCTCCCGATCATTTTCTCATCTTAATCAAAATGACTTGCACCAGGCGACCAAAAAACCCCAGGTGGGGTTGCCCCGTGCAATAAAACCAGACCGTCATTTCATTTTCGCCATCCGCAGAGTAATTTCGGTCTCCTCGAAGGTGAGGAAGGTATGCACCACTACGCTTAGAACTCGTTGTCAATAATTTCAATATGAATCACAATAGACTGAAGGCAATTATGCTACCTGAACAAACGTATCTGGATGAATAATAAATTACGAGTAATGCAACACATTTCTTTTTCTCATTCAGTTTCGGTTGAACAAAATGGTGAATTTGTGGACGTAGTGGAATATTCCCTCTTCAGCTTCGGTAGTTTCATAAAGTACAGTTTAGTGGCGGTACTGTACGTAGCCTTCAAAATGGCGTCCGTTACGAAGGTCCCGCGTTCCAAGCAGAGGGGCCATTCAGTTTATTTTGACATTAAAAAAAGGGAATTTCAGGTATTCATAGGCGGCTGCAGAGTGTCTAGGAGACCTGGAAGTGAACAAAAGCACAGGTAGTAGTTGGGCGAGGCCCCTGTAGTAACCGCAAGAACGTCGCGGGAAGCTGTTCGTTCTTCCGCGTGCCGGCCGGGAACGCACAGCTGTGCCGACCCTTGCAGTGGCGGAACTAGAGATGGGTAGTTCGTGAACGAACGGGTGCAAAGGAACGGTTCAATAAGACGGACGAAAGGACCGAGGAACTAATTCCAAGGAACGATTGGTTCATAGTTCACTTCGGTCGCGGCGGTCTACTTATAGTTCCCAGCAACGAGGAACGATCGCTTCGCAGTTCACTTCGGTCGCGGCGGTCACTTCGGCAGTTCTCGTTCCAGCCTCGGTCGCGTGCTCGCCTCAGTCAGTCTCCCTCGGCCGCACTCGTTTTTCTTCGCATGACCACCTGTCTCAGTTACACTGCCGGCTGCTCCTACTTACTTCAGTATCCAGTTGTTTGTTTCGTTCACTGCGCTCGCTCATTTTACATTGTAAGTAGGCTGTTTAGGTTTTTTATATTGGTATCGCTTACTTTGTGTACCATGTGTTTGGCAAGCACAGGGAGCCCTAGCTAATATGGTACACTCCTGGAAATTGAAATAAGAACACCGTGAATTCATTGTCCCAGGAAGGGGAAACTTTATTGACACATTCCTGGGGAAAGATACATCACATGATCACACTGACAGAACCACAGGCACATAGACACAGGCAACAGAGCATGCACAATGTCGGCACTAGTACAGTGCATATCCACCTTTCGCAGCAATGCAGGCTGCTATTCTCCCATGGAGACGATCGTAGAGATGCTGGATGTAGTCCTGTGGAACGGCTTTCCATGCCATTTCCACCTGGCGCCTCAGTTGGACCAGCGTTCGTGCTGGACGTGCAGACCGCGTGAGACGACGCTTCATCCAGTCGCAAACATGCTCAATGGGGGACAGATCCGGAGATCTTGCTGGCCAGGGTAGTTGACTTACACCTTCTAGAGCACGTTGGGTGGCACGGGATACATGCAGACGTGCATTGTCCTGTTGGAACAGCAAGTTCCCTTGCCGGTCTAGGAATGGTAGAACGATGGGTTCGATGACGGTTTGGATGTACCGTGCACTATTCAGTGTCCCCTCGACGATCACCAGACGTGTACGACCAGTGTAGGAGATCGCTCCCCACACCATGATGCCGGGTGTTGGCCCTGTGTGCCTCGGTCGTATGCAGTCCTGATTGTGGCGCTCACCTGCACGGCGCCAAACACGCATACGACCATCATTGGCACCAAGGCAGAAGCGACTCTCATCGCTGAAGACGACACGTCTCCATTCGTCCCTCCATTCACGCCTGTCGCGACACCACTGGAGGCGGGCTGAACGATGTTGGGGCGTGAGCGGAAGACGGCCTAACGGTGTGCGGGACCGTAGCCCAGCTTCATGGAGACGGTTGTGACTGGTCCTCGCCGATACCCCAGGAGCAACAGTGTCCCTAATTTGCTGGGAAGTGGCGGTGCGGTCCCCTACGGCACTGCGTAGGATCCTACGGTCTTGGCGTGCATCCGTGCGTCGCTGCGGTCCGGTCCCAGATCGACGGGCACGTGCACCTTCCGCCGACCACTGGCGACAACATCGATGTACTGTGGAGACCTCACGCCCCACGTGTTGAGCAATTCGGCGGTACGTCCACCCGGCCTCCCGTATGTCCACTATACGCCCTCGCTCAAAGTCCGTCAACTGCACATACAGTTCTCGTCCACGCTGTCGCGGCATGCCACCAGTGTTAAAGACTGCGATGGAGCTCCGTATGCCACGGCAAACTGGCTGACACTGATGGCGGCGGTGCACAAATGCTGCGCAGCTAGCGCCATTCGACGGCCAACACCGCGGTTCCTGGTGTGTCCACTGTGCCGTGCGTGTGATCATTGCTTGTACAGCCCTCTCGCAGTGTCCGGAGCAAGTATGGTGGGTCTGACACACCGGTGTCAATGTGTTCTTTTTTCCATTTCCAGGAGTGAATTTGCTTATACAACTTTACACATCGGTACCATATTCCTCTAACATTGAATTACATAGTTATATGATTATTTAACAGAGAAATAAACTTTTTTTTTACTACGTCAGTGACAGATATTTACGCAATTACACATTTGGATAACTTCACACTTATGAAATTGTGTTTTGTCTGTACTTGTGAACTGTTCATATTTTTTCGGAAGCATTGTGATAATATGAGAGCTTTGAATGTCGTATTTGGTATGGGATCATGTTTTTTAAAGTACGTTTGAGGTAGATGAAACTATTGAAATGAGCAGAGATTTTTCTTAGGTTTTGAAATTATTGGAGGGAGCTACAACGTTTTTGAGAATTGACTGAGATGTTGTGATATTATTACGACGACGATGTGTAGTAAGGTGTTGAGGTATGTTTATGATCAATAAGATGATGCTACCGTACACGAGGAATTTGATTATGCCACGTATTTCTTATGATGAAATATTGAAGAAGTGTCGACGAATATGTATATGTAGACTAAGGTAAGGAATAATGAGTAGTGGTTAGGGACTCTGATTTGTGGAAAAGGATGTTGGAAACCAAGAATCGTACTTTCAGAATTATGAAATGTATGTATATGAGTAAATGTATCACAACGCCGACGAAAATTTTTTGCACACTGTTATATTTATAGGATTTTGTTTCTACACATTTGTAACACAAATTCTCGACCTGTTAAATTATTTATATGAGACTGTCACTGTAGTGCAAACTGGTGTCGTAAATATTTCGGTGAGAAAGTTAAGTGACCACCTTCACGTAATGCGTCGTGGGCACCCAGCTGCGCGACAGTCGCCTGGAAAAAAAGCCATTAGTGTGTGCCTTTAAGAGGCACAGGTGGAAAAAAGAGGCAATTATCCTCGATATTGATATTTCTTTGTAGAAAGCGTCGCAAATACGACATACTCAAACTTCAAAACATATGATTACACTTTGGAGCTCTTAATTTATGATATTTACTAAAATTCCAAATGAAATGATGAGAAACGTTTCTACATCTATTGTCTTTCTAGTTGAGAGATTTCTTTTTGCCTTTGGAGACGCCATTTGCCTAGTGAATGACGTTTCATATGTTGCTTTATATATATATATTTGCTCATTTTGTTTAATATCTAGTTTCTTGCTGCATTGCAGCATTGGTTAAAATAAGATTTAATACATTTACTAATACAACTGTTTTCTGTCAACAGACCCAGCGAAGAATAATTTTATGATGTACTTTCATAGAAAAGAGAGCACAAATAGACATTTCCCAGCACAGGAATTGCAAAAATAATTTTTTTTACGGTTTGGTAACTTATCTGCTAGAGTAAGTTCTCGTGATGCATCACTCTAGTGTTAAGATGTGATATGGGTATTAAACATGGCCATTTTACTGTACAATTTTTTCTGTTTGAGCTTTGTCATGTTTACGTATAAGTTATAGCATTTGCTGCTGCTGTTTGCCAGGCATAGTGTTACTGAATTTGACTTTGTATTACTGTGCTAAGCCAGTTAACTACTGATTTATTTTTCTTGTTTGCTGCACATTGCCTTATATTAGTTGCAATATTGCAATTGCTTTGCTAACTTCTATAATGCTGCTTGCTTTGCAAACCTGCATTTTTTGTCATTGCTGTTTGTGTTAATTGTTATGTGCTGCTGCATTGCATCGTCCCTCAGTTTAGCAGCTGAGCTCAGTAGATTTTAGTTAGCTTAAGATGGGGTATGCTATATGAGAGAACGAGTTTTCATGAATTGAAAGAAATGCATTGAGAAGCTATAAGAAAATAGTTTGGCCAAAAAGGAATTTTGAAAGAGGATATGAACAAGAAAGTAGGGTTTAGAGACGACAGGCTTAGGTAGGATTTTCTTGGGAATAAATGATGACGTAAGATAATGGAAAATAAATAATGAGGTAAGAAATATGTGAACATATAAATACAGAAAGCATGCTTCGATAGCATTGTTTTGGTGGAAACAAATGTTGAAATAAGACGAAAGATGAAGTTTTGAGTTGGACTGCAGTACCAAATGTTACACTGAAAACAAACCCTGTCATTTCCTCCTGTGTTATTCTGCTATGTGTTTGTGTTCTCTTGTGTATTTGTGTTTTTCCTGTTTTTATGTGTTTATCTGATAAGAGATATGTTGTAGAATTTATCTAATACTATGTTATTTACTTTGTAAAGATGTTTAGACATTATTTATTGTGTTTTGTTTTAATGCTCATGTGTGAAAAGTTATTCTGATCTTTTATATATGTACTTATGTCATAATTCTTGTAACACTGATGTATATGTTTATTTATAATCTTTTGTAAAGCCCCTATTACTACAAATTTTATGTGTATTGTTATGTTCTTTAATGATGTATTTTGTACCTTTGTAATTGTATTCTTATGTTGTAAAATTGTAATTGTCACCAGTTCATCAAATTAAGTAACTTGTAAGTTACATTTCACTGCACACGTTTCTGTTGGTCATAGTATATGGACAATATGTGAGAAGTAGGGACTGATAGTGTTTGCACGTGTGTTGATAATTCAGCAAGGAGCTGGTTAACAGCATTGCTGGTTCTAAGTACAATTAAAAAAAAACTTAGTGAGTGCACAAGTGGTGGTTTATGAACTTGCTATATTCTCCACAAGACTCTTAGGTGGTGATTGTGCACCTGCACAGTCACAACAGATGGCTGTTGGCCATCTCTACAAGGACTACAGTGGGTCTACACGTTTGATAATTCACCAATACCTTTATTTCTACAAGGACTGCAGTACGTCTGCACCTCTGGTGGCCCACCAATACCATAATCTCTTCCAGGACTACAGTGGGTCTGCTCTGTGATGACCTACCTACCAGTATTCTTAAAAATTTCGACTGACTCCGCTGTGGGTTTCCTCTGTTGTGGCCCATTACCTGTCTGCATGTTGAGAGTCAGCACTGTCTTTCCGTTGGAAGGACAACACTACTTTTTCAAGATTGCATGGAAATCCACTACTTCCGTGTGCATTCTCTTTTACTGCTCAGACTTTGAGAAAAAAAAACACTGCAATTTTACTGTGATGAATCATCAGGACAGTCTTTATAGACTGTTAGAAAATTTTATCTTTCGACCAACATTGTATCAATAAGTGTGTACATTTGATGTCTTTGTTATTGTAATTATGATTATGAAAAAATTTTCAGATCTGTATTGGCCACTGCCCAAAACAATTTGTATAATTTTTTGTGGGGAGCATGGGGGCTATGTAAGTAGGCTTTTTAGGTTTTTTTAATTGGTAACACCACGTAGCGCTCTGTATGAAAATCACTGGCTGTGCTGTGTGCGGTCAGTGGCTGGTTGGCACTGTTGTAATACTCGCCATTATAGTGTTGGGCAGCTGGATGTTAACAGCGCGTAGCGTTGCACAGTTGGAGGTGAGCCGCCAGCGGTGGTGGATGTGGGTAGAGAAATGGCGGAGTTTTGAAATTTGTAAGACTGGATGTCATGAAGTGCTATATATTATTACTTTTGAAAACTAGTAAGGTAAATACATTGTTTGTTCTCAATAAAAACCTTTAATTTGCTAACTATGCCTATCAGTAGTTAGTGCCTTCCGTAGTTTGAATCTTTTATTTAGCTGGTAGTAGTGGCGCTCGCTGTATTGCAGTAGTTCGAGTAACAAAGATTTTGGTGAGGTAAGTGATATGTGAAAGGTATAGGTTAATGTTAGTCAGGGCGATTCTTTTGTAGGGATTATCGAAAGTCAGATTGGGTTACGCTAAAAAAAAAATGTGTGTCAGTTTAAGCACAGTCATGTATAATTGTTCAAAGGGGACGTTTCAACATGTGTTCCCAACTATTCTTGCACTTAGGTCTGGATATTCAGCGTCCACGAGCGGTAATCAGAAAGTGTTTTATAGTTTCGTAAATTACAAAAAAATTACCTTTTCAGGTAACAAAAGGGCATATCAGCTCACTTCATTATATCGATGAACAGCATAAGACAAACAAGGCAAGTTTTCTTGTTATTCATATATTTTTTGATTTCATTGACTTGATTTAGCAACTAACTTTCAATAATCTGCTTAATTTTTAGTGCAAGAAAATTCATATAAAATGATTTTTGTGTATGTTTCATATACAAGACATTACATTTAGAAAGGCTCTAATTATTTTTAAGTTTGGTTGTTTCCAATTTGCTTTACATGCTAGTTTGGTTTCTTTGAAAAAAAAATGGGTTGTGGGTCATTTTCGCTCAGTAGGAAAAGCAGTGTCTCTTTATTTGAAAAGACATAGATTGACAAAATCGTATTTACTTATTATCTCAAAAACATTTGTTAGAAGGAGCTCTCAAACCAAACACTTTATTACTGTGAACTTTATTATTATTGCTGCATTAATTTTAATAATGCAACATAAAAACCTAATTTTTACTAAGCGTGTAACGCAAATATAAGGAGAACCACATTTTGTTTTATGGTTCCATAAAGTCTACTTCGCCTGTGAACTCAGAGACAACGTGAAGTATATATAGGGTGTAAACTATTATTGTTTACAACGTAGCATAGCTATGTAGTGGAAGTCGAAACGAAGAATTTTATACAAGGCACTTGTGGTCTCTTAAGTTGGGAAACTGCCACCAACAGGTTTACGAGACTCATGTGCTATAGCCCATGCGCGTCGCGTGAGATTTTCATTTTCTCTTCGCCAGCTCTCTACACATCGCCATCGATTGTTTCGCAATTGTTGCTTGCATTAGCTTGTCATTTCTTCACTGCCTAATTATTACATGTTAGTCTGTTTGTTGTATCTGCTCGTAACGGGCAACACATCGTCCGTAATTGGCGAGCAGTCTGCACTCGGGTCCGGTTTTCCGTGCGCCACCCTATGTTATTCCCAACGCTACAGTTGGCTAAACGAGAGGTTCTGCAGAATCACAGAAATTACTTCTAAAAGTGTGTAAGAATTCTGTAATGAATAAAAACTCTATAATCCATGGGGGGGAGGGGGGCAAGTGCCCCCTCTTGGCGCCCTCCATCCTTCAGTCACCTACACTACTAGTTTTCAGTTTTTCATAACAACCATATACCAAGCACAAATGAATGGTGGACGAGTAAAAATGGTTCCCAAAAAAGAAAGATCAGCAGTGAACTAGTTCCTAAAGATTAAAGAGTTTGCTCATCACTAGGCGGAACGTGCGACAGATCACAGTGTGGTCGACCCATAACAACCAGGTAATCCGCTGCTCAACTGGGTGTCTGTGTTAGCAGTTCTGACACACTCGTCAAGCAGCTGGGGTACTCAAAGGTGCGTAGCTGCTGTGTTCCATGCCGCCTGACGACAGACGATAAAGAGCAGATGTTGCATGTCACGTCCCAAATTCCATCGCTGAAGATTGCACATAGCATTTTTTAGTACGAGTGTGGTTACCCTGAGCTACCGATCCGACTAAACCACGAGCTTCAAACTACAGATGGTAACAACATACAGACGCTTTGAATTCGGTCTTCCATTATGTAGTTTGCCGTATGAAACAGTTGACCTTCAACAACCTTATTATACCCCTCGCCTCTGAGCGCTCTCAGTTCCCCTCCAACCTAAAAAAAGAGCTGACCTCACAATGGAAAGCGAGGTGGGCAAATCAGTTCCTTCTCTACCAATCACTTTATAAAGAAAATTTGATTTATAGTAGGACAGTGTTCTTGTTGAAACTACATCAATAGCCACATTGCTAATGTAACATCTTGTAGCTACACGGCAACTCTTCATGTTCCAGAGATTCAGCGACCGCACACCGTTTCATAGCAGTTAAAAATTAAGGATGGGGTGGGGGAGACGTTCATGAAGATTCACACACTGTTTAAAAGATGTACCAATTCTATAATTTTGAAGATACAGCAATGAAATTTTGTACAATGTTTTACATCAAATTGACACATCTAGTGTTGAAGTTCCTTCGATTATGTTAATTTATCTTTTTTATGGAATTTAAAAATTTTATTTTCAAGTAGTAGTATATGTACATTTTTCCTCAGAAATTTTTCCCTGTTTAATCTCTTTGTATACAGTAAACTTCTCTCATGAGGTTCTTTTCTAATGTATCGATAGGAGAATTTTAATAACTTTTAATTATAGTACTCCAACTACACTCCTGGAAACTGAAATACGAACACCATGAATTCATTGACCCAGGAAGGGGAAACTTTATTGACATTCCTGGGGTCAGATACATCACATGATCACACTGACAGAACCACAGGCACATAGACACAGGCAACAGAGCATGCACAATGTCGGCACTACTACAGTGTATATCCACCTTTCGCAGCAATGCAGGCTGCTATTCTCCCATGGAGCCGATCGTAGAGATGTTGGATGTAGTCCTGTGGAACAGCTTGCCATTCCATTTCCACCTGGCGCCTCAGTTGGACCAGGTTTCGTGCTGGACGTGCAGACCGCGTGAGGCGACGCTTCATCCACTCCCAAACATGCTCAATGGGGGACAGATCCGGAGATCTTGCTGGCCAGGGTAGTTGACTTACACCTTCTAGAGCACGTTGGGTGGCACGGGATACATGCGGATGTGCACTGTCCTGTTGGAACAGCAAGTTCCCTTGCCGGTCTAGGAATGGTAGAACAATGGGTTCGATGACGGTTTGGATGTACCGTGCACTATTCAGTGTCCCCTCGACGATCACCAGAGGTGTACGGCCAGTGTAGGAGATCGCTCCCCACACCATGATGCCGGGTGTTGGCCTTGTGTGCCTCGGTCGTATGCAGTCCTGATTGTGGCGCTCACCTGCACGGCGCCAAACACGCATACGACCATCACTGGCACCAAGTCAGAAGCGACTCTCATCGCTGAAGACGCCTGTCGCGACACCACTGGAGGCGGGCTGCACGATGTTGGGGCGTGAGCGGAAGACGGCCTAACGGTGTGTGGGACCGTAGCCCAGCTTCATGGAGACGGTTGCGAATGGTCCTCGTCGATACCCTAGGAGCAACATTGTCCCTAATTTGCTGGGAAGTGTCGGTGCGGTCCCCTACGGCACTGCGTAGGATCCTACGGTCTTGGCGTGAATCCGTGCGTCGCTGCGGTCCGGTCCCAGGTCGACGGGCACGTGCACATTCCGCCGACCACTGGCGACAACATCGATGTACTGTGGAGACCTCACGCCCCACGTGTTGAGCAATTCGGCGATACGTCCACCCGGCCTCCCGCATGCCCACTATACGCCCTCGCTCAAAGTCCGTCAACTGCACATACGGTTCACGTCCACGCTGTCGCGGCATGCTACCAGTGTTAAAGACTGCGATGGAGCTCCGTATGCCACGGCAAACTGGCTGACACTGACGGCGGCGGTGCACAAATGCTGCGCAGCTAGCGCCATTCGACGGCCAACACCGCGGTTCCTGGTGTGTCCGCTGTGCCGTGCGTGTGATCATTGCTTGTACAGCCCTCTCGCAGTGTCCGGAGCAAGTATGGTGGGTCTGACACACCGGTGTCAATGTGTTCGTTTTTCCATTTCCAGGAGTGTATAACGCAAAATTCATGCGAAGTTCCAAACACTTTGTCCCACATGTCAGCTTAAACTCAGAATTTCAAATTTACTTTTGAGATTACATGTAGTGGGTCTATAGAAATAGGTGCATAATATTTCATAATTCCATCCTTCATACATCCTGAGAAAAAAATACATAAACTTTAAAAAATCTAACGTTCAGGAAATGCAACTTTTTGCTGATGTTACCTCTTCAGAAGGCACCAGATTTGTGCTCAGGGCCCTCTTTCGCCCCAAGCGTACTCTTCTGAATTCTTGTTTTCTGCCTTTCAGTTACCATATCTTCAACTACCTTTTAGGTGCAGAGAGGCGCTGTAAATCAATTTTTCTCAAAACATCTTTAGTGAAATTTTCTACCTTACATCTCTTATTGACAGATACCTCCAGCCACCCTGCGTTCCTATAATTAAATACAAAGCAGTGGATTTATTGAACGTTGAAATAATCGAACATTTGCATTAATTTCGGTCAGTGACACAAGGCAAAACAAGAACTGTGTCCTCGCATACAAAGCAGCTCATTTGTTATTGTTTCTAAGATACGGAACAGAGTCACAGAAGATGTATAAAACCAAAGAGTGTATATCACAGGATTCTAGATGTTCCCCATACAAGTTTGCTTGAAAGTAACCCATGGAATCGTCGTTCACCTGGGCAGTATTGAGGTTTTGTCTCAAACAGTGGGCGCTGTAGGTACGCTGCGCAACACGTTTACATATTTTTCAGGCACTTGTGAGGCGAGTTTATCACTGATACACGTAGAAGTTACTGCTCATAAATTCTACTAATATATAAAAAATAAACTGAAAATTGACGTTTTCGGTCAATTTAACTTGCGTTCCTCTTTAAAGAAATAATTTTCTCTATGAAAATATTCACCTAAACCTCTTATTCCAAGGTAACTTCTGTGAAGTTTGGAATACAAGAGATTTTATATGACGGAAGAAAAGCTGTAATGGAACATTGTGAGTCGTGCTTGGGCACCTCTGTCGGTAGAGCATTCGGTACGATAAGAAAGGTCCCAGATGCGAGTCACCGTCCGGCATACAGTTTTAATCTGTCAGGTAGTTTGACAATACTTTCTATGAAACTAATGTCGGTGGCTGTCATTCTCCCAAATGTACGAGGGGGAAACCGACGTTTACTATATTGGCTTCCGAGATATCGTTTTCATGATCTTTAAAAAAGGTTGATGAATAAGAGGGAAACCATGGTGAACGTGCAGACGTACCAGAACTGGTGATGTGGCGCTCCCGCTTGTTCATTTACTGCATTTCCCGCGCAAATTGTTTGAGCTATAAAGGCTAATTATAGATTCACTAATTAGATTGTCGACAATACTTGAGGCAATGTGTTTCATTTCTTTTGTTGGATATTTTTTAATATAAGTTATGGTATTCATTTTTATGTTTGTCTAGATGCTGTTTCAATTATTTAAATGATACAGTATTTTTTTTAGTGCGTGAGTCCACATACGCTTTAATTTCTTACAAGAAAAATAACTTGTTTTATGGAATTTATATGGAAAATTAGCGGGAATATTTGAAAAGGCCCAATTTACTGCGATTCCTCTGTAATGTTTTCGCTAATATTAAAATATGAACATTTTCCAATATAATTGCCACACATTACATGACGGCTGGCGGTACGATTATAAATTCAGTATTCCCAAAAGGTCGACTAATTATCTGTTCGCTACTGAAACTAATTTCCGGGATATTGTGATAAAATATATTTCACCACAAAGAAAATGTTGTATATAATTCAAACAAATATTAATAACCTAGTGACCTTTAAGCATCAAAGATCAGTCAGGAATATCAATCGGATGCTTTCATAGATTGCCTGGGTCAGGAGCTATAGTAGCAGAGATCTACAGAGAAAACTTGCAAGAACTTGTTAATAAATTATGTGCACAGGCAGTTACTGAGAGGCGTAGCGCAATGGTTAGCATTCGGGAGGACAATGGTTCAAACCCGCATCCGGCAATTCTCATTAGGTTTCCCGTGATTTCTCTAAATCGTTTAAGGCAAATGCCGTGATGGCTCCTTCTAAAAGGCGCGGCCGCTTTCCCCCTTCATCCTTCCGCAATCCGAGCTTGTGCTCCGTCTTCAGTGACCACGGGACGTCAAACTCTACACTCCTCCTTCGCCTCCATTCAGTTGTAACAGGGGATGACTTCACATTGCTACGTGTACATTGAGAGAGTCAAGCTATCGAAACTGGTGCCAGATAACAGGATTCATGTGACATTATTCTAAATATCTTGTACGAAAATTACTTCGAGAGGATAATTAGATAATCAACTTGAACAGGAAACGCCTTAGACCACCTTGCTCCAAACAGACCTAAAAGGAGATGTATAAGAAAAGTGTTCAATAACATTGAAGGAAAATTTTTTCAACCGATCTGAGTAAAGGGCCTAAGAGCTTTTTGTTTTAAGTAAAAATGGTAAGCGGATCGACGTCAGCTATTCAGTCACTCAGTGAACATTCAGGCACCGAAACGTGAAACAACGGATAGGAGGCTGAAATGCTGAATTCGGTCTCCCGAAACTGTTTCACCACGGAAAATCGTAATACGGCCCCTTCTTTCAGGCATCGTACGAACTGCGTAATGGCAGCTATAGAGATAATCGACCGTGGAACAGAATAGCACTTAGATCGTTTATTAGTGGAAAAACGTAAGTGCCAGATGAGATACCTGCATGATTCTACAAACATTGAGAAAGAACTGCTCCTCCTATAGCAGCACTTTATCGTAGTTTGCTGGAGTGTCGATGGATAATTAGCGACTGGAGAAAAGCGAAGTCATTTTAGTTTTTAAGAATGTCCTAGGAAAAATGCGCATAATTACAGACCTATGATGTTGGTGCCCGTCTATTGTAGAATTATGGAGCATGTTTTACGCCCAAGACATAGGACGTTTTTGGAGAACGAAAATCTCCTCTATAAAAATCAACACGGAATCCGTAAACAGAATGTTGTGAAACTCAGTCCGCGCAGTTACTCCATGCGGTCCATAGCTCTGTAGACATCGGCGCTCAGGTTGATGCCATATTCCTTGACTTCAGGAATGCATCTGGTACCGTCCCACACTGTCGTTCAATGAAACATTACAACCATATCGAGATCTAACATTCTGCGTGGTTTCTGCAACTGTTTGTTCTGTATCGTGCCTTCCTACCACTTTCGCGCAACGACGCTCTGAGCGTGTTTTTTAGGGAATTGACTGGTTTGAACCTGGGACCTGTTGCTAGTAAGGAGACGCCAGACCACACATGACATCTAGAATTCAGAAGAGTTCAGTGAGACTAGTGATGATATAGCCAAATACTTATTGATTTCAGTGTAAGCTCCACTGCAACCCCTGTAAAAGAATCTTAATACTAACTAAATCTAGTGGAAGGAGTTCAAGGTTTTCCTATTTTTAGTTAGCTGGTAAAATGACATCGAAAAAGCAGTTAAGTTTACCACTGGAAATTTTATTCCACTAACAAAACATCGTTTATAAATTTCACTATTGATTAAAGGAAATGTTTTAATACAGGATGGTAAAAACGAACTGCTTTCAACAAAAATGTGAACGAATATTCCCTGAATGGGTTTCCAACTTCTACAATGGATCGAAGGATGACCTATGCCATAGCACATCTATAATCTAGGTTTAAATTAAGTTTCACAAGATAGAAAACTATCAAAATGGTCCACAGTGACCCTCAATTATCTTTAATTACTTATCTATCTTGTCGTAAATTACAGTGGCTGATGTGGCTTCTCAATAACTACATAACAGAAAAATCATCGCGTTTCAGATTTTTACTTCAAGTGGAAAATGTGAACACCATGAGCTTTTTTTGACGATCGACATTAGTATTACGCAAAAAGGGGGTGTAACAGTTGAGACTTCTGCAGTTCTGAGTGAAGCTTTATGCGCTGTTACGCAGCATCGCGTGCATTCATTACCTTGTCGGTGTTCGTCAGGGGGCGGCGGGCAGCACAGCTCCGCTCACCTCGCCGTCTCGCAAGCAACTCCATCCTATCATTTCCTTCCTACAATTTACCGAAGTTGGATTAAAAAAAACTTCTGGCTGTGTTTTCGTCTGACCAATCAGGGTCTCAATGTTAACCTTAAGCTCCGCCTACAAACATTCTGTCTATCCAATGAGAAACGTTATACTTTTCGTGGTGGAGCAATGTTTTTAAAGTTTGCAACGTAACAGAGACGCGAAAAAGTCTAACGCTAAAACTTGCAGCTGGTGTGGTCCTTTTAGCGTTATCGTAAGATATATGCTGTTCTTCTGGAGGGCTTTATCTTTTAACATGGGCTGGGGGGTGGTCCTAACGTAACAGATGCGAAAAAGTCTCACTCTAAAACTAGCAGCTGGGGTTGTCCTAGTGGTTAGATGGCGACGTGGGTGTCCAGTCCGTCCCTTATCGTAGGGCCTTCAGCTTAACACGGTTCTGCTCTCGGCTTCTGTTCTCGTTTCTCCCCTCGGAACTCTGTCTGTCTCACGGTGGGAAGGTATGACATGCATTTAGGCCTTCTTGTGTTAGTCTGTGGTATTCCATTTGCTCACTCGTTACTCGTATTACTTTGGTTAGTTTAATGTCACGATTTATTCGGAGCTATGTGACATACTACTGGATTTTCTTATCATGTCAGGGTTTTCATGGAAGGTGTTGGATTTGCCTGATATCTTACAGAGTATCTTACCAGATTTGTACCTGCATTCATGACTTTCTTGCAGAAAGAACTCAACACGTAATCCTTAACGCAGAAAAATCGACAGATTTAAATGCAATGTCCAGAGTACCCCAAGGAAATACGGTTGTCTACAAGTAAGTAGCAACACCCGAAGACAGTACCGATTTGCAGAAAGACCTACAAAGTACTGATGAATGGTGTAGTGTCTGGCTGTTGACTCTGAACGTAAATATATGAAACTGCGCATAAATAGGAGAAGAAATCCTCTAATGCACAGCTACACTATTCATGACACATTGCTGGAAACAGTATCTACGCTAAAATATCTAGTAGTAACCATCCAGGGCGAGCTGAAGCGGAATTACTACATAAAACAAATAGTATGAAAAGCAGATGCCAGACAGACTCACAGGCAGAATATTATCAGTTAGGACTGATAGAGATAGAGAAGATCCAACGAAGAGCAACGCGTTTCGTCACGGGATTACTTAGAGAGATGATCAACAATCTCCAGTGGCAGAAGCTACAAGAGAGGTGTTGTGCATTACGGAGAGGTTTAATATTCGAATTTCAAGGGAGTGCTTTTCGAGAAGAGTTGGACAACGTATTACTTTGTCCCACAAACAACACCATAATGAAAAATTGGAGAACTCAGAGCGGATACAGAGACTCACCAACAATCATTCGTCGCACTTACCATTCGTGAATAGAACAGGGAAAAATAAATCAGTAAGTGGTACTAGAAGTACCCTCCGCCACACACCGCCATGTGGCTTGCGGTTTGTTGATGTAAACGTAGATTGAAATTATAAAGTTGTTTAGAATTATGGAATTATTTAGAAATATGTGTTTACGATGCGAAAGCAAGGAAAATCAAAGGGATACTTCTAATAAGAAACTTTTTATGCGAAAAGCGAAACTGCAAGTAACATCACTTATCTGCATAGTTTAGTTCAACCTCTCTTGACAAGATTGTTAATTCCATTTTGTAAGAAGTTTCGTTGCTTCGTAAAAATTCAATCTTTTACTTCCTCTGTGGCCTCCTCCTGTAACAATAACTTGGATTTTCTCACTTTCTGCTTCATTTGAGTAGTGAAAATTACTTGTCATTACGTGAGAACTTCTAAATATAGGTTTGAGGTGCATCACATTGTCTTCCCAGCTTTATGATGACGACATTATCTGAAGTAAATTAACACCTTTCGAAACCCTTCCTTACGACTTCATTTGGATTTCGGATTCTAGATCTTGCAGTAGCTGCCACTGTTCACACATAATGGAAAACAATGAGTAAGCAGTAAACCTTTCGTATTTCAAAACATTGTCTTAAACACCTTTCCTGCAAAAGCTTGGCTTTTAACTTTTTCCTGTAACTGAAGACAGATGTCTTCCAATGTGTACCCTCATACAGCGAGGTCGATAGTTGCGATATATGCTGCCACAGACTACCTGTTGCCAATAAGAGGTTCCTGCGCATGGAGATATAAGGGGATTCGTCAAGACCTCACAAACTTGCAGCTGATGTTGAAAGTGTGAAACAATAACATTTCTTTCATAAGTGGGCCCATTCGAGCGATAGTTTCTTTCATGTACATGAATTGTGTTGCGATGGTTACTTGTACTATTATAGTTTTGTTTCCGTCATCAGGCTTTTGGTTTCCGATCAACCAAACTTGGAAACCTCTGTGGGTGAAGGCTTGAGAAGCAAGGATCGGAAATCGAGTAACACAACATCTGATATACTTTTATTCTTGGTTATTCTAAAAGTATAACAGGAAAGTTACTTTAGCGATGCGCAATGTATTGTATTATTGGATCAAACACGGCTTAAGAAGATAAAAACGTCCGAAAATGCCAGCTTGACGCTGCCGGTACTCACGAAAGGACTAACATTTTGTATTTACAACAACTGTTGCGTGCACGCAATAGAAATTAAGAACGAGAAGCACTCGTAAACAGCAGTTTGATAATCTTTTGGGGCATCTAACAAGGTAAAGCAGGCTTCAAATTAACTTCCGTGCAAGGTACGTCTGTAGCCCCATCTCGGCTTATTATACCACTGTGTTCATGGGAGCATTCGCACGGTCCTAGCTTCTTACGTCATTCAGTAATTAAAATGGGCCAGCCTGCCAGAATGAACTCACTTCGTATCACACTAGATGACCACACCACTTATTGGGTCTCACTTCCACTACTTTTTGCATTGTGAAACGTTTAACCACGGACCATCTGGAGTCTTCTTTTGGTACTTACCTGTTTTGGTCTGGTTTTGTGACCTGTCAAGTGATAATTTTATATTCATTCTTTACACTGTAATAAAAATTGTTTGCTGCGATTTAGCAGCTATAATATTGGCAATGAGGACTCAGCATGTGTGTTACAACAGACTACGTTTCGTGATCATAGAGCCAGAATTCATGAAACTGAGACAGCAACAGCTGTAACATCAAACGCAACAGGAGGCGCAATAAGAACAACAACAAAACCAACGACTGTAACGACAAATACAACAGCATTTATAAGAATAACAACTAATTATGAAACAACAACAATGGCATATTATGGAACAGAAGCTCATCAAGCTAGAACAGTATCCATCACCACCATTCTGTTTCGTCAAGAAGGTGAAGAATGTTATACTATAGACGTCTGTATCGCAACACCTAAGCGATTAGCTGCAAGCAACGTGATATCTGCTGACTTCCAGGTAACGTCCTCTCACTAAACCTATCTAGAATTGTCAAAAATCCACAGTTTTCTATCCAAACAATCGAGCAGCAAATGCATATCATAGCAGCTAGGCTCGCATATTTTCATTGTCTAAAGACGTCGCCTCAATCACACGCTGCATGAGCAGCTGATCTCAAAGGAATGGTTCAAATGGCACTGAGAACTATGTGACTTCTGTGGTCATCAGTCGCTAGAACTTAGAACTAATTAAACCTAATTAACCTAAGGACATCACACACAATCATGCCCGAGGCAGGATTCGAACCTGCGACCGTAGCGGTCACGCGGTTCCAGACTGAAGCGCCTAGAACCGCAAGGCCACTCCGGCCGGCCTCAAAGAAATGACGCGAAGGAGTTGATTATAGTGTAAAAGTCAAAGTGTAAAAAATCCTAGCCCAAATGTATTGCAAATTACAAAGTGTTGTGCGAATTTATTTAATATCAGTAGCTCGGTTCACCCGTTTGTGGCATCCTCATATTGTGTCAAAGAAGCTGAATATGTAACACATCCGTTTTAGAGCCATATAAAATGGAAAATGGACGCAAAAGTAACTGGATATGTAGTCCATCCGTTATATCCAGATACTTTTGAGTCCATTTTCCATATTACATAGATTTAAGATGGATGAGTCACATATCTAGCTACTTTTACACGATTTTATGATGCACCAAAAGGGCGAAACGCTTTATTGATATTAAATAAATACGTAAAGCAGGCCGTTTTTTATTCTGAAATAATTCGAAACTGACTGATGTAGCCCACTGCCACAATGGAATGGAAAAATTTTCTGTAATAGATCGTCTGCACATGGTGTAATTACTACATGTGCATCTAATCCGTTTAAGCAAATTCAATGAAATTAATAGATTCTAACCTCATGGAGGTATTAGAAATATTAAAAATCATTGAAGTCTCAGCTGCACAGCCGTAATATTTAGATTAAAGCAACGTATCTTCTTTAAAACCGCTTAAAATATCTAATACAACACAGTAAAATTTTGATCAAAGTCAGATATCTCCCCTTGAAACGGAGGCCATATTTACACCACTCGTAAGCATAAGCGCAACTCTAAGCGCTCTGCACCACAAAGACAAGCTGAGTATATATTCGCTACAGCCATATCTGAACCTGTTCACAGCACATCCACAAAATGTTTCTCTCATACTAGTGATTAACAATCAGCCATAAAAACTCCTTTGTTGTAGCCGGTTCCCTAGGTTCTATCATAAATGAGGAAACCTATGCTGAACTTGGTTCTTGCCTCACCAGCTGATATCACAGAAGCTACAGCAAGCGCAGAGCAGTTTTGCTCAGTAAATATGCAGTAGCGGCGTTGTATAAGAAAGTTAGCCATTCGATTATTTCTTACAAGGGGAACATCATATCTGTTCATGAAGGATTTGATGATGACATATAGGTTCGCAGAACAGAGCGGATCAGGTTATGGTTGTGAAAAAGGACCGCGATCTGTTACTGTTAGTTGTACAAAACACACCCACTTTATTTTCCTAAAAACACATGCCCTTAAAAGGATTCAAAAACAATATGGCTGTAAGCCCGAGCACAAGTTATTAAATCTTAAGGCTTAAAGACTGGATAACAAACATTTCAAATGGAGGCAAATCTCCCTTTTAAAATAGCTTTAAACCAATCAGTTTTGAAAGCTTAGTTTAAGTCAGCTGAAGGCCTTAAAATTAAAACAAACTGAACTGATAAACAGCTGAAGGCCTCGCACAGTACTTCAGACTAAAGGAAAATAAACAGAACAGTAGTGCTCAGAAGTGTTTCAATAGTCAGCCTGGAAAGGTAACTCTAACGAAAAGTTAGGTGAGGCAGGCAGCCAAGTATGATTAAATAATCGGATGGCAACCCGACCTTCGGACTGATAAATTACTGAACAACGACTTACTCAATTCCCTTCCGCCCGAAAAACGACACGACAACGGAAAATGTCAGCGAGGACGAAGATACCAGCAGCACTACGTATTCAAATATTGGCATCCAAATACAGATAAGGCACAATAACCATCAAAAATATTAACAAACACCAAAGGCTGTTGAACTACACGGCGAGGAAACACACACTCGCTTCTCTGACCCAGCCGACCGACTGCCTACTACAGTATGCAAACAGCATTCGCAACTGCTCAGTGGGAATCACAGAAGCTACACACAGTTCCACGTAAACACTTGCACCAAGAACTCCGACAATCCTAAAACCAATCACTGTGGAACAACAAGGAGAAATCACAAGTCGACACATACAGAGTTTCCATAAGCGGTCGGTGACCAAATACACTTCGTTCGATGAGACGAATGACCGAACGACAAACCAAGGTCGTCCCCACTCAATTTATGTATGTCAGCAACGATTGGGCGAGTCATGGCTGTCCGGTGCTCACTGCAGCTCAATCCCGCCTCACTTGATGTCAGTTCGGAACTTGGAGACACGGCGACCCCGGCACGCTGGCTCGGACCCAACCATGCAGAGGTAACACTTGCCCATTGCCCATTGGCCACCCGACATCTCTGTACAGAAACGAACCGACCCACGTCCGGCAAGATGACCAACTGACGAAATCCAGAAACGGTCAAACGACCAAATACTCGTCGCCCGATGAGACGACCGACCGACCGACCGACCGACCAGCAAACGGTCGTTCCCGCTCCAGTCTCCTTCCGTCGGACATTGCATGTGTGTCGCCAGCGGTCGGCGAGTACTGGCTGTCCGGACCTCACTGGCGCTGCGTCCCGATTTAACTCACCGCACACTACGACCCGGAAATACTTGCGGTCGCTTCAAAGATAATACTACAGTGCCCTTATCGTAGGCGCTTCTGCTTCCACTCACGGGCAGGCAAGACAGCAACTTAGTGACGGCAATAAATCGAATAAGAAACGAGGCGACAGTTCTGTAAAGACAAGCTGTAAACCAAGAAACAGAATGAACACGATCCGCGCACGGCTCAGATGAATCTTAGGTAAGTTGTAGAGGGACCTGTCTTGAGTACTTGCTTAGCGGCTTTTCATGCCATAGTCCCTAGTTTCCTAGAAAATCGATGATCATGTTTTATGCCTACCTCTTTTAGCCTTAACGTTAGAAATGTTTCGAGCAGGGAAGCGTAGCTCAACGCCTCCTATCACAGCTACTACGCTGGTGAGATACAAACGAATCCTGCTTGTGTACTTTTTTTAATTTCATCTCATCGTGGAGAGATTGCATAAAAGTACATTTCTTAATTCTGATTTTTCATGTTATTGTTTTAAGGTAGTAGATGATATCAGCATTGCATTAGCAGCAGTAGCATCCGCTGATCTAGTTCACTACAAAGTGAGTTTACAAATCTATTTTCACCAGCCTTAGGGCGTGCAAATAATTATGTAGCTCACATTCAGTTAAATTCTTCAGCAAGATCTCGCTATTTTAAAGATAGATGAATGCCGGTAACGTTACGAGATGACTTCATATCGGAATTGTCTCAGACCCATCATATCAAGTCAACGACAGCAGCTTTGTTAGTTTGAACAAACAAGAAATTGTCCTTCTTGCTATTGGTGATTTTAAGGCAATCATAAATGCACAATCAGAGAATGATACCCATACAGTCACCGGACCGAAATCAGCAGGAAACAGAACTTCTCCACAACTGATTTATCCAAAACATGTTTTCAACTGTCGCTAGACGAACAGCCACATCAGTTCATGGCTATGAACACACGTATGGAGTTTACAGATATAGCAGGTATCATTCAGAACTGCAGGGCCACGAGCTATTTTCCAAAGGTTTTTGAATCAGATTATTCGTAAGAGTCTAAGTTCACCAAGCTTCTTCTTCTTCTCCCCCTTCTCCTCCTCCTCCTCCTCCAACCATCTGGATTACGTGATTTTACGTGGTGTGACAACAGTCTTGCCCTGTGTCTTCTGCCTGTAGATCTGTTATCAAGAATTTGTTTTGGAAGTTGTTCTCAATCAATCTATCTATATGCTTCCAGAATATTAAAACATAAAAAATACAACATAACATGTAAACAATAAATTAGTGAGTGACGCTAGAATAGAGCAACATCTTGCAAAGATACGCTTATTATTCCAGACGCTACAACAAAATGGAAAAAAATGAAATCAACAAATCTGTGAACTCTGAGCAAGTGGAGTACTGACACCGCTTACGGAGTCATAAATGACTGCAGTCATCTCAGTAACATCTGGAAGTCATAGAAAAAAGTATCTGCCAGTTTAAAAGGCATTCTGTTACTTCTTGGCAAAATTAATTACTGTGCCAAATTCATATTAATGCCGCCCAGATCGCCTGACATCTTTATAATTGACGCAAAAAAGGCTCAAAATACATGTGTCATGAGGCGTTTTAAAAGTTAAAGTCATCTCTAGCGTCTGCTCTCCGTTTGGTGACCAGTGACCCATCAAAACGGCTTACCCTGTGCCTGAAATGTCTTTCTCACAAAAGCGCTGATGGACATGGACAACTCATAGCATACGTGCCTAAAACACAAAATTAAGCCCAAATATATGTTCAAATCGAAAAAGAAACCCTTGTGGCCTTATTTGGTATATAGTACTTTTCTTTGCAGCACAACCTCAAATTTTCATTAACAATCATAAATTATTATAGCCCTTGCACTTGATCACAACAATGTCTTCAAGCTGATAATACGAGAAATACATTATATTCGGTCCATGTAGAGGTATGTTAAAAACTTAATACAATTATAACAAAAAACTTATTTTAACATCATCTAAATATTTCTTAGATAGAAATGTAACTCGTACCAGGTGACTTTGCGACTGGACACCAAAATAGGAGAAGCATTATCAATCCATTAATACTTGGCATGTGGGCAAAGAGAATCGCACTGAATAACAGACAAGCAGGAGCCGCTGACAGATCTGTGCTACACCACTATTGACCTCCACCATCCATGAAGCCAATGTTAAAACTCAACACAACTACACACGCTTCACTAACACATGTTGTTGTTGTAGTCTTCAGTCCTGAGACTGGTTTGATGCAGCTCTCCATGCTACTCTGTCCTGTGCAAGCTTCTTCATCTCCCAGTACCTACTGCCACCTACGTCCTTCTGAATCTGCTTAGTGTATTCATCTCTTGGTCTCCCTCTACGATTTTTACCCTCCACGCTGCCATCCATTGCTAAATTTGTGATCCCTTGATGCCTCGAAACATGTCCTACCAACCGATCCCTTCTTCTAGTCAAGTTGTGCCACAAACTTCTCTTCTCCCCAATCCTATGCAATACCCCCTCATTAGTTACATGATCTATCCACTTTATCTTCAGCATTCTTCTGTAGCACCACATTTCGATAGCTTCTATTCTCTTCTTGTCCAAACTAGTTATCGTCCATGTTTCACTTCCATACATGGCTACACTCTATACAAATACTTTCAGAAACGACTTCCTGATACATAAATCTATACTCGATGTTAACAAATTTCTCTTCTTCAGAAACGTTTTCCTTGCTATTGCCAGTCTACATTTTATATCCTCTCTACTCCGACCATCATCAGTTATTTTACTTCCTAAATAGCAAAACTCCTTTACTACTTTAAGTGTCCCATTTCCTAATCTAATTCCCTCAGCATCACCCGATTTAATTTGACTACATTCCATTATCCTCGTTTTGCTTTTGTTGATGTTCATCTTATATCCTCCTTTCAAGACACTGTCCATTCCGTTCAACTTGTCTTCCAGGTCCTTTGCTGTGTCTGACAGAATTACAATGTCATCGGGGAACCTCAAAGTTTTTATTTGTTCTCCATGAATTTTAATACCTACTCCGAATTTTTCTTTTGTTTCCTTTACTGCTTGCTCAGTATACAGATTGAATAACATCGGGGACAGGCTACAACCCTGTCTCACTCCTTTCCCAAACACTGCTTCCCTTTCATGCCCCTCGACTCTTATGACTGCCATCTGGTTTCTGTAAAAATTGTAAATAGCCTTTCTCTCCCTGTATTTTACCCCTGCCACCTTCAGAATTTGAAAGATAAAGAAATACATTATGATAAAGACTAACTTATGACTATTATGCAACGGTGAAATCATAATCAGTCCGTGAGTACTATGACTGCTGGATAATAAAGTATGTACGGCCTCTCCAGACAATACCATACTAACTTGACATAATTAGTAATGTGTTTCCTGTGCTTCATAACCACCACAAAGGCAATCAGACCATTTCATCCCTCTCAGTGCACATCACTCCGCTGTGATATACTCTCCTGAAAACTACTACCTTCGCCATCTCACTAAGGGAAGTGGGTCACAGGAGCTCAACACTTCGTGCTCTGCACCAAATCGCAACAGCAAATCTCTCCACCATTCCCTGTCTCTGGCTGTGAGAGGTCGTACTCTTCTGGACAACCAGTCTGTTCTCCACTCAGATGATGTCCGCACATAGCTGGTCACACCCTGCGTTGACTGTGCTACTCTGCACGCTCTGTGGCGCGGCTCCACCGTGCTTTTCGTTCCAGTAGCTCCAGCTTGCTGTTCGTCCACCCAGAGGTAATCCAGAGGGGCCCTAGAACAAAAATACGCACATAGCAACGAGAATTTCATGGTGTGTGCTACCACAAACTGCAAGTAAACTTCTCAGCAGCAGTGGGAAGTGCAAATGTACGGCACAGCCCTAAGCAATTACACTTGAACAATTCATTACCGTCTGACAGCACAACATCCTAAAATCAGTGCCTTGTCCAGACTACCCAGGGGGCCACAACACACATTTGCATTTCCAAATCTGACACCCTGCAAAAGAGGCTGTAAGATTTTCCCCTGACGGAAGCCGTAACTTCAGAGGACAGAGTTTCTAAAGCAAATTATGAGGTGCATTCACCAATGTTGGATGCAACGTGTCCCATACCACTCCCTTCCAAAACTTACATACTTTTCTCTCAAAAATAAGATCAACACCTTACAGAAAGTACAGATGTTGACAAGAGGCGACGAACACTGCCACTGTATCGAAAAAAAAGAAAAAAAGCTTCAAATGGCTCTAAGCACTATGGGACTTAAGATCTGAGGTCATAAGTCCCCTAGACTTAGAACTACTAACCTAAGGACATCACAGACAACAGGATTTGAACCTGTGACCGTAGCTGTCGCTCGGTTCCAAAATGAAGCGCCTAGAACCGCGCAGCCACTATGGCTGGCGCCACTGTGTCTGCGTATTATAAACTTACTGCATGTTGATCACTGGGGAATGACACTCACGAAAGCACTTACATGGCAGTATGCCCACTAGGCCGATATCGTCCAGTACATAGAGAGAACAGTCGACCCCAGCGCGAGCTGTCCACCAATACAGTCAACACCCTCCGCCCCTGGCCAGTGCCAGATCGCCCATGGAAACACATAGATGTGATCTTTACTGGTCTATTCCAGAGAGAGGTGTGACTCATTGTCATCAAAATACACTCCAAATTCCTTTGTCATACGAATGCTGAGTAAGACAGCAAGGGAAAGAAAAAACGCTTTGCAGGAAATATTGGGCTTAGCAGGGGCTCCATAAACAATTGTTTAGGACAGTTCTCATATAGCTTCAGGATTTTTGCTGACGGAATGGTGTAACGCATCCAGCCTTTAAT
This sequence comes from Schistocerca gregaria, assembly GCF_023897955.1. Lineage (NCBI taxonomy): Eukaryota > Metazoa > Arthropoda > Insecta > Orthoptera > Acrididae > Schistocerca > Schistocerca gregaria. The sequence continues at coordinate 631,341,463 of NC_064923.1, read as the reverse complement.
GGTGAAGCGGAGTATTAGTCCGCACCTCTGACTTGCAAATGCGAAAAATGATGTCAGCTGTACCGAAGTCAAAGTCGTTTGACCTTTCCTACCCTCCTTTAGGATCACATCAGTCCAGGGACGCACTGCCGAAGAAGTGCTCCTCAGCCACCGCTGGGCCTCCTATGGCATACAATACACCAATGCCAGCCCCTCTGCCACCTTCGCTCCTCTTTGGGCACATTGGGATATTTCCAGAATAACCACTAGACATCATCAGAGACGCCTTGGGCGAAAGACGTTCGCTTTGAAAATCAGTGGCACTTTGCTGGTGCCACAGTTAGCGGCATACATCTGAAGCCAACCATCACTGCCCTCCAAGTTAACTCAGTACGACTCTAGAGGACGCTGAGAGACTGGCTAACAATCACAGATCCAGTGACTTTGAAGTTGGCCCCTATGGAGTGGGCACCCCTTCCCACTTCCACTACAGATGGTGCGCAGATCAAAACACCAGCACCAGCAAACTACAGCACCATGTCAATGCCCCACTACAAGAACACGACACAGTGCAACCATGCAACCACACACACCAGCCTGCCGCCCACCCCCCCTCCCCTTGTCCGTGCAGCGATTCTGAAACTTACAGAGACTCTGTCAATCCTATAGGCCAGTTAAATAAGGAAGTGATGCTGTATTTGTGCCCTCACAGATTGACAAAGACTTAAGTTTCCAAAGGCTTATGTTGCTAAAGACTTACCTGTGCCCAATAAGACACGCCTGCAAGCAGTCGCATGGGCCTGGCGACTATCGACATACATGAGACAAAACTAGCCACCTTGTAAGGGGTGTGTTAGAACTCTCCATTACATTGAAAACAACGAATACAACTTAATGCGATTCTTTGCACTGTGTAACCACTCAGATATCGGTAGTAATAATCTGGGGGCGAAACATGGAGCTCGATTCTAAGCATTATTGTGAGATGAGGTCTCTCCGCCAGAGTGGAAGTGGAAGTGTCGGTTTAGAGATCGGAGACAGAAGACGTATCACTCTGCCCTCAGGTCAGTGATGGCAGATCTTACCAAACTCATGGCCTGATTTCATTTATATAGGCAGGAGAGATTTAGATGGCTTAACTACGCTTGAAGATTGAATTCAAGGTAAAATTCCCAAGCATCTCAACCAGAGGGAGCTCCGTGTGTTCGATTTGCCATTGAAGGTGCCAGTTTAGAAGATGATCGTAGCACTAAGACCATAAGCCACAGTGATAAGCCATACAGATGGAAAATGGGCACACTTTACCATGTACCTAGTTCTGAATGGGGTGCGCCAGATGCGCAAAGAACTTGTCTCGTCCTGTTCGATCATCGGTGGATGTCATCCCATCGATCTGTTCAGGCTGCAGACAAGACGTATATGTCAGATCAAGCTGTGAGCAACATTGCATCTTGACTGCCGACATGGGAGGGGATGATATCGCTTGATCTGACGGTGTTGCCAGTGACACATGTGGGGAACCTTGAATCTGTTCCATCAGATCATCAGATATCGACAGAAGCGTCGACCCCCCCCCCCCCCTCACACTACCGATGCGGTACCCCCTTCAGGAGGAATGTGATTGGCACTCCTAAAGTAGCGGACGATATGCAGAAAACAGCATCCCGACACTTCGCCAGAAGATGATGGGAACGAAAATCACTGCAACGTTGCGAGAGGACGACGCCACCACTCGGCTGATAACCAGAGAAGAATTCATCAGAAGCTTCGCCTTCAGTCGACACTGAGCAGCTTCGACGTCATACCAGGGAGCCACTGAAAGATATTATGCACTGACAGAGCAACACCTGGCGTTTGTCTTGAATCGTAAAGGGGGAACAGTCTGCAGGAAAGTTTGGTAACCTTAGATTTGGTGGAGAGAACCGATTTGAAGTCGACGACCAGCTAATCGTTGTGTGACGATCATCTCCAGCAGGTATATATGATCGTCAGTCCCCTTCCTGGATTCGATGTACTACATCCTACAGACATCACATTAATTCCGAGGTACGATGGCAGCGCAAGGCGATGTAGAAGATGTGAAGTCTGTTGCAGTAATTAAAGTGGTCACTGTTACTTCACATTACAACAGTTAAACGCCATAGGAGGGTACCCATTTGTGAGGGCAGGGCCTTCTTCGGGTCCCCAATCTCTACCACTTCAAACAGGCGCCAATAATTACACATCGCGTGCTAGGCCTACGAGATTGGCAAACAACCTAAATGCCGTCAGTTCTGAGATAAAGCTGCAGATATTTCGTGAATCGTTGTGGGCAGCAGATTTCTACGTCGCACTCCTCTAGAAACTTCTCCTCTACCACTTCCTGTCTATTCCTGGATACGACGTTTACAAGATGTAGTGTAGAGACAATGGCACCAGTTCGACCATTTTTGTGAAGGAATGCATTGTGATCGATCTAGCCAGTTTCCTTTGTAGTGTCTTTCTTAATCCACCCTAGTGTTGGGGTGTTACTGCAATGACGAGCTGATCCAAGCCTTTTCCACTATTACAACTGGTTATTATTTGGTCATCGGAATGTTGTCCTCCATAAAACGATGAATCAATAGTGACACAGAGTCTGACGACGTGCTGCTCTCTCCTCCTCATGAAATCAATTTCCTGCTATTCTAGGTGGTATAAATAAAAACGAGAGAAAAATAAACAAATAAATCCTTAACATATGTTGTACCTCCACTCAACGTTACCTACGATTCCTAGTTTTCTGGGAGTGATTAAAAGGGACATGGAGTCCAGGCCTAGAGGGTTGCGATGCCTGCATACTTTGACCCTACCCCTCACTTTGGGCGCCAGGAAGGTTCGAGGACGGTACATAAAAATTAGTGAGGACATCTGCCTAGTAAACAGGAAACTCGGGTTCGAATTACAGTTCGGCACAAATTTACAACTTTCCATACTCATTTCCCTAAATGCCGACTTGCAGCTAAGGTCTTAAAATTCCTTTGTGCACAAATTCATAATGGTTGTTGGATCAAAAATGGTGTCTGTTCTTTAGGATATGTCCGATCTCTTACAGAAATCTTTGGCATGCGGAGAGTTATGCTGATAACAGGCAAAGGAAATTTGAGAATTTCGGTCTGAGGGAGACGTGCTAAGGTATTTTGTGCAGATGCATTGACCAATGTGTTCTGATGGCTCAGTTCAACGGATCAGGCGTCGTGTTTACGTGCCTGCCGCTTTACAGTGTGAGCAGTGTTGTTGTGATTTACTAGTGTCTCTGTGTAGCTCACTTACTTCGAGGCGCCATGATAATTTCACAACGAAAGTCGACAGTGATGTTCAGTATACGACTGAAGATGCACATCCAAAAGCATTGAAAATTCAACAGTTTTTACGAGAAGACGTTCACTTCGGTTATCACAACCCAATACCTACTCACCTCTTCACTGGTTCTATGTGAAACTGACACGGTCTGTGAAAGGACTATCAACAAGATAAGCGACCCTTAATTCAGACACTTGGATGGATGTCACACGTGTTGAAGGGCACTGATCCCCGTGCATGGTGTGCCGGATGTCCGGCCTATGACGGTCTTCAATGCTGTCTTGAATAATTTCCGGTGATTCTACGCCACAGAAGACCAAGGCCACTGTGACAGACGAAGTCCTCCACTTGCTGCCTCGGACCCCTCAGTGGAGACCCTTATGGACCCCATAACGGAGAAGGACTCCGCTGACGTCCTCAGCAAAGGGGCGACCGAAATATCGCCGGGTCCAATGGTCTCCCAATAATTTAATCGTACGAAATGGTTCAAATGGCTCTAAACACTATGGGACTTAACATCTGAGGTCATCAGTCCCCTTGACTTAGAAATGCTTAAACCTAACTAACCTAAAGACATCACACAAATCATGCCCGAGGCAGGATTCGAAGCTGCGACTGAAGAAGCAGCGCGTTTCCGGACTGAAGCTCCCAGAACCGCTCGGCCACAGAGGCCGGCTTTATCATACGTTCCACGATGTTATGATGCCCCACTGGGATACGGTATATCACGAACTGATGATACCTGATGTGCAGGTGCCAATTGCATTTGTCGATAACATCCTTATATCGATTCCCAAGCCGTCTGCCAGAAGGGACGTAAACCATTATCAGCCTCATACGCTGCTCAACAGCAATTTCACAATATTTACTTGAATTGTAGCTGCTAACGTTCGAAGTGTCCTTCGCTACGTCGTTTGTACAGCCCAGACATGTCTCTGCGGTAACAGCGACATACTGACGGTGCTGAATGGTAATCATGATGTCACTGCACTGACAGAGGCGGGTTGCTTGCGCAGAGCCCTAATGTCAGTGGACTTAGACCATGCTTTTGATAAGGTATCTCGTAACTATGTAGAGTGGGTACTGTGGCATCTGGCCTTCCACGAGCCCATCATAAACACCGTCATATGCTTCGTGCATGCCGCGACTTCACAGGTTATGATCAATGGATGTATATTGGGAAAGATCACCATCACTTGCTCTGTCAGGCAGTGTTGCTGCCTTTCAGTAGTTATGTATGCCACTGCTATAGAGCCACTGTTACGCAGACTACATTGCCGACTGCAGGGACTTACGACGAGAGACGTTACTTTTGTCTGGCAGGTGTACGTAGACGACCTGGTGTTTATCGTGTATACGCCATATGAAGTCAAAAGACCACTGAATTGGACTGCCCAGTACGGTGCCATAGGTGCAAGCTACTTCAGCCTGAAGTCTGGAGCAGTATCCTAGAAGGGAGGTTATCCCCTCACCCACTTCAATATTACATTTGGAGGCTGCCTATAAATGTGACTTTCGAGCACACTTTACGTATACTCCTCTCTTACACGGCATACATAAGATATCTGTAGCAGCTTGTTGTGGTCTTCGTACATGATCCAACATTGTCCAGCGGGTCTATCTACACTAAAGCACCAAAGAAACTGGTATAGGCACACGGAGATATGTAAACAGGCAGAGTACGTCGCTGCGATCGGCAACGCCTATATAAGACAACAAGTGTCTGACTCAGTTATTAGATCGGTTACTGCTGCTACAACGGCAGGTTATCAAGATTTAAGCGAGTCTGAACATGTTGTTATAGTCGGCACCCGAGCGATGGGGCGCAGTATCTTCGAGCAGCCATGAAGGTTGGTTGGTTGGTTGGTTTGGGGAAGGAGACCAGACAGCGTGGTCATCGGTCTCGTCGGATTAGGGAAGGAAGTCGGCCGTGCCCTTTCAGAGGAACCATCCCGGAATTTGCCTAGAGTGATTTAGGGAAATCACGGAAAACCTAAATCAGGATGGCCGGACGCGGGATTGAACCGTCGTCCTTCCGAATGCGAGTCCAGTGTCTAACCGCTGCGCCACCTCGCAGGGGGATTTTCCCGTCGACCATTTCACGGCTGTATGGTGAATATCAGGAAACATCAAATCTTCGACATTGCTGCGGCAGGAAAAAGATCCTGCAAGGACGGGGCCAATTATGACTGAAGGAAATCATTCAACGTGACATAAGTGCAACACTTCCGCAAATTGCTGCAAATATCAATGCTGGGTCATCAACAGGTATCAGCGTGCGAACCATTCAACGAAACATCATCCATGCCCCATTCGTGTACCACTGATGACTGCACGACACAATGCTTTACACCTAATCTCGGTCCGTCAACACCGACATTAGACGGCGGTGCCCGGAAACCTGTCGCCTGGTCAGACGAGTTTCAATTCAAGTTTTATCTAGGGGATGGACGTGTACGGATATGGAGTCATCCTCATGAATCAACGGATCCTACGTGTCAGCAGAGGACTGTTGAAGCTGATGGGGCTCTGTAATGGTGTGGGGTGGGGGGGGGGGGCTGCAGTTGGAGCAATGTGGAATCCCTGATTAGTCTAAATACGACTGTGACAGGTGACATGTACATAAGCATCCTGTATGATTATATACATTCATTCACGCCCACTGTGCATTCCGAGGGACTATGACAATTCCAGAATGCTACGGAGTGGCTCAAAGAACACTATTCTAAGTTTAAACACTTCCGTTGGCCATATATGAGATGCCTTGCAACGTGCTGTTCAAAACAGATCTTTACCCCCTTGTATTCTTACGGTTTATGGAAAGCCCTACTAGATTCATGGTGTTAATTCCCGCCGGAAGGGCGGCCTTTAACTGTGTTAATTCAACTTTATTTACTTCCTTTACCACCAGAAGGACACACACCATTGCAGGAATAAAGAACTCGTGTTTAATCTGCCTTCCTGCAGCACACACACACAAAAAAAGGAACAAAAAGGAAGAATGGAAGTGGGTGGATCAGGGAGGCAACGAGGGAGGCGTCATGGTCAGGCATTGGGTTTCGGCCCCTGTCGACCCTGAAGCTGGCTGTGCTACTTTAAAAGAGACAATGGTAAGTGGAGGTTCCGGGCTCGAACCCGGTGAGACAAAAAGAGTGGTCAGAGCATCTGTCTACTAAGTAGGAAACCCAGGACTGAGCCCAGGTCTGGCACAGAGTTTCCAGGTTCCCTACCGATTTCAAGCAATTCCCACTTACAGCTATCTGTTGATCATTTTGTACGCATATAATAATAGTTTCTTATCTTTCTGTGACCATACACTGTGTCACATGATTTACTTGTATGACGTTTCTGTAATTCATTATTTTAAAACAATGATGCCATATTTTTCTTACCTCTTTTGTAGACTTAGAAATCTCTTACTGTACACTACACGTGTAGTCCATATGTACATCTACGTAAAATATTATTACTTCTGTCTGAAGAGACGTAACTGTGTACAGTAATTGTAACCAATTATATATGATTGACCATTCAACAGAAATGACTGGGAATTGCCAGGGCGTAAGAAATATGTCTACTGATTATATACTGAATTAAATTCTATGCCAAATGTTAGCATGCTCCACAGACATAACATGCAGCTGACTTTCATCAGGAACTCTTCAAATACCACAAGATGGCTTTGGAGTTACAAATGGATCTAAAGTCTGATTCAAGCAGATACTACTACAACTTATGCTGCTTGTGCATATTTGGGCTTGTCTGTGAGAACTGCTTCAGGTAACTGCTCACAATAGTTTCATTATTGCAACGAGCTAAAGAAAGTCTGGTCTTCTGTGACAAGGACACACTTCTAATTACCTTCGACGTCCAAATTACTACTGCCATATGCGACTGTGCTTCAAAAATGTAGGCCTTGTGTGATACAGACACTCCAGCCTACTTCCTGTGTGCTGCAGAAACAGTGAAGATCACCAACACGACTTCAGTACAAAATGTGACATATAAACCTTCAAAATACACCTGTGCAGAACGTTCTCATAGACATCATGAAACATAATAACATGGCTGTGGTGAATTCTATTGATTATTCCATTCACATGATCTCGAATTTTGTAATTTCTTTTTACTTATAGTTCTTTAACCCCCATTCTTGTAAAGCGATTTTTCTCTTTGCATTTGTAACATGTTTTGTGTGTATAATTTATATATAATGTTTACATTTTTTTCTCATCCCTTTACTATCTTAAATGAAACATGTACAAAATTTTACTCGGGGACACTGGAGGACATGTAAGTTGCGCATGTTGTTTTGATTTTTGTAAGTTATCGATGTGCACGTCAGAGAGGGAACAAGATATGTGGCTGTTAAACACTCTTTGGTCTTCTAGAGTCTTTGTCTCTCCGCAGTCTGATAGAGGGTGACAATTATTGAAATAATGAAACACGAGTAAATCGTCGTAACCTGTGGCCAGCTTGCGTTAGGGCGTTTAACAGCGTGGTAGAACGCGAGGATGGTGGGAACTATTCTGCGCATGCGCACGCGACTTACTGTTGTCGACCATTGGCACGTGGAAGTGTCAGTGCACAGCGTGCCCCAGCGTGCAGCGCTTGTAAAGGCCTAGTAAGCGGGCAATAACAGCTCATCTGCGGCTCAAAGGAAGTTTGCGGCCGAGTTCAAACTGAAGACAACCGGTCCAAGTCTGCTAACTAGGAGGAACTTTATTCGGAAGTTTGAGAGAATGGGCAGAGTTCGTAACGTGTTGGCATTGTCAGTCGTCAAAAAAGGGTAGAAACGCCTGAAAACATCGAGCAGACACGAGTTGTTTTTCAAACCAGCCCCAGGAAATTGATCAGATGAACTGCACAACAGGTGGGAACCAACCAGGAGCTACTGCGAGAAATTGTTGTTGAAGACCTGCATCTCTTCCTAAATAAAATTACAAACACATCAGCCTTAAACCCCAGGGCTATGAAACAGCGGTTGCGTTTCACTGATGCTATTTTCCACTAAATTGCTGAAAAGGACTTTTATCTGAATATGGTGTGGTTTAGCGATGGAGCCCGCTTTCATGTGGATGGGTTCGTCAATTAGCAAAACTAGAGTATTTGCGGGACTGAGAATCCTCATTTCACGTAAAGTCTGTTTACCTTGAACAGGTGACTGTGTGGTGTACAATGTCCAGTGACTGAACAATCGGTGCGATACTCCTTGATGGCACGATGACTGGCAAACGGTACGTGCACATTTTGGAAGATGATTTGAACCCCTTTTTTCCAAAGTAACCCTGGTTTTAACAAGATGTGGTTCATACAATACGGATTTCGATACCATTGAAGCTGAGTGTTTGATGTCCTGGAGAAGCACTTTGGGACCGCATTCTGGCTCTAGGGTACCCAGAGGCCACTGGCACGGGCCTCAGTTGGCCCCACTTGCTCCGTATCGGAACAAATGCGACTCCTTTTCGTGGGGCTATATTAAATACAAGATTCCCAAAACCATTTCTGAGCTGAAAACAGCCATTCAGAAGGTCATCGACAGCGTCGATTTTCCGACACTTCAGCAGGTCATGCAAAACTTAGCTATTCCTCTCCGCATCATCGTCGAGGATGACAGGCATATCGAATATGTCATAACCTAAACCGGATATCTGTAGTGATGTTTACATGTTGAGTAAAGTGTGTGCACGCCGTTGTTTGTAACTAATTGACTGTTTTTCATATGGTTCAATAGTTGTCACTTTGTACATCCTTAGTTGAAATGTAGTAGGTGATGGACGTATCCAGTAGTGTCAAGTTGACTTGTGATTGTACGTCAGATAAAGACAGGTGAAATGCTTGGGCTAGCAGGACAGAGCGGATTAGGTATTGGAAAGGGGCGAAAATGTGTTCCTGTCAGTAGCACTCAACATACAAACTTTATTTATCAACACACAATATTACAACAAGGATGCAAAACACACAATATTACACAAGTATGAAAGCACTCAAAACTTAAATCGACTTCCTTTGATTAACTTTAGATCGGCTAAAGGCCACATTCAGTATCCCAGACACAAGGCTTAGACAAAATTGAAAAACAAGGTCTTTCTGGAGGTTCACCCAAGAATATTTTCTAAATCTCCTATGTAATCGGCTGAAGGCCTTAGCAATTTAATTTTAATGGAACTAGGCTGGAGGTCGCATATTAAGCAATAAGAGGAGTTTCAATCAAAAGGCAGAAGGCCTTATCTTAAAACATTTCATGGAAAATTGGGCTGAAGGCCTCATTCAAATCTTATGGCTTAAGGGCAAGAGAAGAAGATTAATTTAATGGATATTAAAACTAGACTGAAGGCCGCTCACCAACAAATAATTCAACGGCTAGCCCTAGAAAGAAGAGTTTCAATTTTAAAGTGCAGAAGGCTGCATCTTAAAACATTTCATATAAAATAAAGTATAACAATCTCATGCCGTAACGACTTCAATTTAAGGGATATTAATACCAGGCTGAAGGCCACATATCAACGAAATATGTTTAATAGCTTAAGGCCTGGAAAAAGTTTCAATCTAAAAGGCAGTTTCAATCTAAAAGGTTTAATACTAATTCGGCAGAAGGGTCCATATAAAATACAACAATCTCATGCCTTAATGGCAAGACTAGAATATTAATTTAAGAATCCACACATCAGCCAAATAACTAAAAATCCAAATAGTGGAATTACTACATAACACACAAGGAATGGCGCTCAGAAGTTTCCAACGCTCGGCCTGGGACTGTAACACTAACGCCCGTTTAGGTGAGACAGGCAGTCTGTCCACTAACTTCCTAATCTGGAGACAACCCAACCGAAAGACAGCTGACCGACCAATCAAACCAATCAGTTCCACTCCATGCAACCAGCAAAACGACCACAAGATTTCAATACTCGACACACAGAATATTAGCGCCCACAACGACCAACAACACCTCAGCTGTCGAACTACACGCCGCACTGGACAGCAACAATACGACGAGGAAAATACACTGTCTAAAATTACATCAAAGATCAGGGCAGCTAACCAGAACGTCAATGGCCACAAGGTAGAAGATAGTGCTGGTGAACTTCAGTAACAGAGAATGAATTAAGTTAAGTTAAATTTAACAGGAATACGGCTGGAATCTTTTTTTTTTTTTTTTTTGGTCGTCAGTCTACTGGCTGGTTTGATGCGGCCCGCCACGAATTCCTTTCCTGTGCTAACCTCTTCATCTCAGAGTAGCATTTGCAACCTACGTCCTCAATTATTTGCTTGACGTATTCCAATCTCTGTCATCTTCTACAGTTTTTGCCCTCTACAGCTCCCTCTAGTACCATGGAAGTCATTAGTCATTCCCTAATGCCTTACCAGATGTCCTATCATCCTGTCCCTTCTCCTTATCAGTGATTTCCTCATATTCGTTTCTTCTCCGATTCTGCGTACAATCTCCTCATTCCTTACCTTATCAGTCCACCTAATTTTCAACATTCGTCTATAGCACCACATCTGAACTGCTTCGATTCTCTTCTGTTCCGGTTTTCCCACAGTCAATGTTTCACTACCACACAATGCTGTACTCCAGACGTACATCCTCAGAAATTTTTTCCCCAAATTAAGGCCGGTATTTGATATTGGTAGACTTCTCTTGGCCAGAAATGAATTTTTTTGCATAGCGAGTCTGCTTTTGATGTCCTTCTTGCTCCGTCCGTCATTGGTTATTTTACTGCCTAGGTAGCAGAATTCCTTAACTTCATTGACTTCGTGAACATCAATCCTGATGTTAAGTTTCTCGCTGTTCTCATTTCTACTACTTCTCATTACCTTCGTCTTTCTCCGATTTACTCTCAAACCATACTGTGTACTCATTAGACTGTTCATTCCGTTCAGCAGATCATTTAATTCTTCTTCACTTTCACTCAGGATAGTAATGTCATCAGCGAATCGTATCATTGATATCCTTTCACCTTGTATTTTAATTCCACTCCTGAACCTTTCTTTTATTTCCATCATTGCTTCCTCGATGTACAGATTGAAGAGTAGGGGTGAAAGGCTACAGCCTTGTCTTACACCCTTCTTAATACGAGCACTTCGTTCTTGATCGGCCACTCTTATTATTCCCTCTTGGTTGTTGTACATATTGTATATGACCCGTCTCTCCCTATAGCTTACCCCTACTTTTTTCAGAATCTCGAACAGTTTGCCCCATTTTATATTGTCGAACGCTTTTTCCAGGTCGACAAATCTATGAACGTGTCTTGATTTTTCTTTAGCCTTGCTTCCATTATCCGTCGTAACGTCAGAATTGCCTCTCTCGTGCCTTGACTTTTCCTAAAGCCAAACTGATCGTCACCTAGCGCATTCTCAATTTTCTTTTCCATTCTTCTGTATATTATTCTTGTAAGCAGCTTCGATGCATGAGCTGTTAAGCTGATTGTGCGATAATTCTCGCACTTGTCAGCTCTTGCCGTCTTCGGAATTGTGTGGATGATGCTTTTCCGAAAGTCAGATGGTATGTCGCCAGACTCATATATTCTACACACCAATGTGAATAGTAGTTTTGTTGCCAATTCCCCTAATGATTTTAGAAATTCTGATGGAATATTATCTATCCCTTATGCCTTATTTGACCGTAAGTCCTCCAAAGCTCTTTTAAATTCCGATTCTAATACTGGATCCCCTATCTGTTCTAAATCAACTCCTGTTTCTTCTTCTATCACATCAGACAAATCTTCACCCTCATAGAGGCTTTCAATGTATTCTTTCCACCCATCTGCTCTCTCCTCTGCATTTAACAGTGGAATTCCCGTTGCACTCTTAATGTTACCACCGTTGCTTTTAATGTCACCAAAGTTTGTTTTGACTTTCCTGTATGCTGAGTCTGTCCTTCCGACAATCATATCTTTTTCGATGTCTTCACATTTTTCCTGCAGCCATTTCGTCTTAGCTGCCCTGCACTTCCTATTTATTTCATTCCTCAGCGACTTGTATTTCTGTATTCCTGATTTTCACGTAACATGTTTGTACTTCCTTCTTTCATCAATCAACTGAAGTATTTCTTCTGTTACCCATGGTTTCTTTGCAGCTACCTTCTTTGTACCTATGTTTTCCTTCCCAACTTCTGTGATGGCCCTTTTTAGAGATGTCCATTCCTCTTCAACTGTGCTGCCTACTGCGCTATTCCTTATTGCTGTACCTATAGCGTTAGAGAACTTCAAACGTATCTCGTCATTCCTTAGTTCTTCGGTATCCCACTTCTTTGCGTATTGATTCTTAGCGACTTAAATTCACACACGTTGTTGCTCGCGGGAATTTCCCAAAAGCGACAACCGGGATGAAAGGAAGAAATGTGAACTGCTGAGGCTCGATAGTAAGTTAAGTGAGTACTCAACTTTCATGTCCGAGATCGGTGGGCGACGAACTTCGTAGCACTCGCAAGCAGTACCTCATACACCAACCGCTCGTGCATGCCGGCAACGGCTCCAGCCTGATTCCCCTCGACGGGGGCTTGCTTGCTGCTCCACGCCAACCGACCGACTGAACTGCTGCTCCGTCGCGACTGCACTGCTGGTGCGTCTCCCACTCACTGACTGCCCTACACACGACGACCCGGAAATATTATTGGCCGCTCCAGAGATGGTACGACAGTGCGCTTGTCGATACGCGCTGCTGTTGCCACTCACGGGTCAGTAAGGCAGGAAGTTAGTGACGCCAGTAAATGGGATAAGAAAACGAGGCGCCACTACTGTAATACAAGATGACAAACAATTGATGGGACGAATATGAGCCGTGCACGGCTCAACAGACTTATTGTAGAGGACATTAAGGATACATTTGAAGTATATCTTGCAGAACGAAAAGAATATAAATTTTGAATAATGTTATTATTTTTGAAGAGAAGAAGTTTAAGATAAGACTTCAACACTGTGCAGCTAATTTGTTAGATTAGTTATTGTCAGTTAACCTGCTCGGAGCTGAGAGAAAGACCATCTCACTGCCCTGAGTAACGCAGTAAGATGTCAACTGATTAGGCTGTTTGATTTTAATAGAAATTCTCTGTTAACACTGTACCCTTTCCACATACTTTTTCGCATCGTATTGTTCAGACCAACGTTGTGTGTGAAGATCGTGAGGTTTTACTCTGTTCTTGATATCTTTGTCGTGGAATATCATTTCATAGGAATAATTACTCTCCCCAGTCCACTGTTTACAGAAGGTTTATCATTACGCATCACTAGATAGCACCATCTGGTGTGCAACAATTTGGATATTCATTTAGATATAGAAATCCAGCTTAGTCGATGCTTGCTTGCTACTTGATGTTGTGCTATCGAGAAATATGCGAAAATGTTTTCAAGATCCGAGGTAAGTAGAAATTTTGATTAGGGTCAGAATCTAACCGTTAGATAATTATGTAACTTCAGTTGCCCATTTAATATAAGGACAATTTGTAATGAGACCAGTTACAGTACAGGTCAAATTAGGTTCTGTTCAGTCGAAGGTAGCATATGAGTTCAAGTAGTGTAGTGGTTTCTGGGTACGTACTTTTAATGGTAGCCGGCCGCAGTGGTCTAGCGGTTCTAGGCGCTCAGTCCGGAACCGCGCGACTGCTACGGTCGCAGGTTCGAATCCTGCCTCGGGCATGGATGTTTGTGATGTTCTTAGGTTAGTTAGGTTTAAGTAGTTCTAAGTTCTAGGGGACTGATGACCACAGATGTTAAGTCCCATAGTGCTCAGAGCCATTTGAACATTTTTAACAATACCTAGACTTTTTACAGAAAGGGAATCAAAGTTGGGCTAAATTTCATACAGAAACATATAGTGGGTGGCTTATAAAGGTTCCGGCGTGATATATCAACAGTGTTCTCACTTGAAGATGGTGGCTAGATGGAGCAATGGGTATCGTGTCAGGCTGCAGACCCGACAAGGATATTGTCGGGAAGGTTACTGCATATGGAATTACCAGGTGAGTGGCCGTTTAAAGGCGGTGTATGGCTGGGTGCCCGATATAGCGGGAAATGGAGCTTGCCGCTTTTTACTGTTTCCGAAAGAATAAATCCACTACTAATAAAGCTACGAAACAGGCAGTGACGCGATATGAAGGAGGATAACGATGCGAGGAAGCGTGTTTAAAGACCTATTCTGTAGGTGGAATAACAGGGCTATATTACCTAGATACGATTGCAAACATAGATGAATCTTTCTCTTTAAAAAATGTAACTTCAAAAAAACTTCAAAACATAGGACGAAATGACCAAAGTAACAAAATAATAGAAATCGGAGCTTGTGCAGAAAGATTTAAGTATTCATTTCTCCCACACTCTGTTAGAGAGTGGGACTGTAGAGAAATACAGTGAAGGTGGTTCAAAGAACCCTCTAACTGGCAGGTAAGTATGAATAATTTTTGAGAACATTTCTCTCAGAGAAAATCAACTGTATAACAAAAATACTTTATAATGAATTTAAAACAGTCTTCACAGAAATAAAATATTTATTTGTGATTGTAATCGATTTCGCTCAGAATGTGACAACACTCAAAACATTTATGCTGAGATATAAGTACAGAATAATAGTAGTGAGATATAAATTATATGATTTACAGCCATAATTGAATGAAGAAATTATACCCATAATGACAGGATGAGGTGTTGAACGGAGCAGATGTTGTGGCTCCATGAACGGCAATTGCTGAGGAGAGCAACGGAGTTGTTGCTTAAATATAAGATGCAGTTATTTTATATGATATAACGTACCTGTTTCCTTATTTGTAATTGAGTTTGTGTAACTATTCTGTATACACCTTTTTGTAGTAATTGTTTTATGTCTAGTATCCATGATCGGCTGTTGGTGACATAATGCATTATGCGGTCGGCGCAGCATCTCCTATTTAAGTAAGAACTCCTTTACTTTTCTCAACACTTGACGTTCGTGAAGCAACAACATCTGGTCCATTCACCGGCACCGCCTATCATCATGGGTTAGGTCTACGTTTAATTTTGTTTGTATGACATGTAATTTATATGTTACTGCTGTTCTCAGACTTCCCACTAAATTCATTTGTACTAATATTTCAGTACATATGTCGTGAACATGATGACATTTTGACCGAAATCGACTACCATTACAAATAAATATTTTATTGCGGCGAAGACTGTTTTTAATCCATTTTAAACTTACCTGTGAATCGCAGAGTAGTCATGTAGTTCTAGGTATAGATGTAGATGAGTTAACAGAGATCGACCAACGCTATGATGATAAGTCTGACTTGAGTAGCTATCATATCTAGCTCCAAGGTTCTTTCCTCAGAGGTTTAGCGGTCGCAGCGTTATGCATATGACGTTGTCAGCGGCCCGAGGTACCAGTAGCAGATGGTACCTTTCTCGTGGGAAAGAGCGCCAGGATTGTAATCTATTAATGAGATTGGCTGATTCGTTCTGAGGCTACGCGGCAAAATGCTAAATTTCTTTCGTTGATAGTTTAATAATGATTCTTTGAACTTACTTAAAGTTCTGTGATAAATATCTCAAAATTTCAAGCTGTTGCCTACTTGTTTCGATGGTCAGAATTATATCCATAACTAAAAACTTAGCTAAGTAAAAAAGACAGACGTAGCTCTTTGACTGTCTTCGGAACTCCGCCTAGAGCGGGCTACCAATCGTAGTAGCGGCGCTGTCCAATCACATGGAAAGGGGCAGACGCGAGAACACTTATATTTCAGTATTTTGTAAATGCATTAAAATGTCGGATCACAAAGGTCAGACATTTGTGTGGTGCGGTTGGACAGTTATTAATTTTGTGTAGAAATAATGAATTTAGAACATTTTAAGAATTAGCAAAGTGTACTGAGTTAATGGAGTCGCAAGACTGGCATATTTTGTAATAGGTTAAAAGCGTGTGACTTGTTAAAAGTAGTGTGTAATGCTTGTAACTCGCAGCTTCTTGTTTTGTGCTAAAATAAACACAAGTGGCTACATGAAGAAATTAACGAACTACCTCCTCAATATTGGTGTACTACAGCCTCAAGATAACGGATCTACGACCTACGTGGTGCTCCTTGCATGGGAACGCTTTTAGAAGCACGCAGACTGGTTCAAATCACTAGAACTCTACACACTTTGAGGTGAAAGCAACTAGGCAGCTTGCGTATAATGTATTCCCAGAGCATGTGAGCTGTTGTGGACGTCATCTGTGTTAAGAGAGGAGGTCAAGGGATTATAATCAGTATTTCTCCTTTATATCACTGCACTACTGAAAGGGAGTAGCAGACTTTTATTAAATAATTACAGTTTAAGCTAGAAAGTTGATTCTGATGATTAAAAAACCTAGTATTCTGAATTTGGAAACCAACAACAGCAGCATACGGTAAGAAATCACCTTTACTGTCTGTAAAGAGATAATTCGTCTTAGGTGTAGATAGTTCATCAGAGCAGCAGTAAATATTCCAGGTATGGTTTCGCAGAAGAGTTTGTGAACATTATCGAAGTGACAATGTTACCGGAAAAGAAAAAGGCCATTCAGTATTCATACTGCAATTTCCACGACTTTCAACCAACTTAATATTGAGCTGATGCTGAGGGGATTAGATTAGGAAGTGAATTTTGTTATTTGGGTAGCAAAAGAATTGAGTATGGCCGAAGTACAAACAAAGGACATAAAATGCAGACTGGCAATGGTAAGAAAAGCGTTTCTGAAGAAAATTACTAACATCTAAGATACTGCATACTTAGGTTTAGGAAGTCTTTTCTGAAAGTATATTTGTGGCCGAGAAACAGTTTAAACTTTAGACAAGAGGAGAATAGAATTTTTAGAAGTGTAGTACTACAGAAAGATTCTGAAGATTATATTCGTAGATTACGTAACTAATGAGGAGATAATGAATAGAGTTTGGGAGGAGAGAAATTTGTTGCACAACCTGACTAGAAGGATGGTTCGGTTGATACGGTTGGTAGGACACATTCTGAGGCATCAACGGATCATCAATTTAGTACTGGAGAGCGGGGGCTGAGGGAGGGGATACAAATCATAGTGGGAGACCAACAGATCAATACAGTAAGCAGATTCAGAAGGATGTAGGTTGCAGTAGTTACTCGGAGATGAAGAGGCTTGCACGAGATACGGTGGCATGATGAGCTGCATCAAACCAGTTGTGACTGAAGCGTCAGCAACAACTACTACTTAGCTTTAAGTCTCAAATTTCCAACAGCATAACCATATAGTACGGCTATCAATAAAACAGAAGTACAAGCATTGCAATGTTGCGATGTGAATGTAGAAGAATCGTTAATAAAACATCCTAGGGTTTCAAGCCGCGTCGAGTGGTTTACTGTCCACAAGCTTTCGGCAGAGATCTCCTCTGGCATTGTCAAGTGGATGACTGTCGTACCGTTGTCATTGGCGGTCTTTATATAGCTGACTTCACGAGCGATGGCGCGGCTATATAAAAACTGGTAATGACAACCACACGACAGTCATCCACTTGACAATGGCAGAGGAGATCTCTGCCGAAAGCTCGTGGACAGTAAACCACTTGATGCGGCTTGAAACCCGAGAATGGTTTATTAATGGATATCGCCGCGAAAGCATGCATTCGTACATAGAAGAATCGTGTTTCTCGCATGGATGATACCTGGGATTTTTGCGTTTTGGGCAACCACAGCAATTATTCATCTTTGTAACTGAAAGCGGATAGCGAAGCTTAGTATTTAAGAATACACTTAGAAATAGTTGTAGGCTATACCAATTGATGCTTAACTGCACATTTTTGTCTAATATATAAAACAAGCAGAGGAAATACGAACATTGTCACTTTGAGCTAGTACGCAAATAAATTCATAGCAAAAAAGTGACACTTAGAAACTGATGAAACTGTAGTCCAGACTGATATAGAGTGCCATACAACGCTTGTGGTAGCAATTACTTTTAATATAGCTTTTACACATTAAAAAGTCCACACGTCCAATGGGACAGTGATGGCTGTATACGGATGCGGCCCATAAGGAACTCTACGTAAACAAAAATATAAAAAAAATCCTAAAATGTACTATAAAAAAGGGCACCTCTCTTGTGCATGTTCATCTGTCTCGAAATTTTCATTCTTCTGTTGTTTACGAAAGCAAAAGTGATTGACCACTCACTCTTGTTCTTCCTTTTAGGGCTTGCAGACAATAAGGTTCTATTGCGATTATTGTTATTAAACTTACTGACGATAAAAAAGAAATCAGTTGTGTTATGCGTTTCACTTTATTTAAGATAGTGTAATCAGCTCCATATTCCGCTAATCTTTGGTATATTTTCACCTCCTTAAATAGTTGGAAATGATTGGTTTCGTGACGCAACAATAGTGCGCTGACAGCGTGCTTTCGTTTATGCATTTTCAATCTACAAATCGATCCTACAATGTAATATTCTTTACCAAGTCCGATTACCACAGTTATTGCCATGAAAATCATTTCGTGTCGTCATGTGCCACCAAACTTTTCCACTCTTCGGCGATGACTTTTGGGCCTGATGAGTCATTTACATACCTACAGGGATCTAATCAATTGAAAGGGATTAGACGGAGCAGGAGACTTTTCTTCCACACGTTTCTTCTAAAACCCATGTTTCTTTCTAGATTTTGTCATTCTCTTGCTGCTACCTGTGTGATGTGGCCTTGTTTCGAGAACTTTTTACTTCTGATTTCAAAATACATTAAAAATGTACACTGCTTGAAACAAAGCCAGCGTTACAGGTGATACACTGACCAGCCAAAACATTGTGACCACTAGCCACCATAACGTGGGATGTCTCCAGGTGACGTTGCAAGCACTTGACGTGGTACCAAAAGCACGTAAGCGGAACAGACACGTACGAGAGATCACCCTGGCGAAAATACGGGCAGCAAGTGGAGAAATCCATTGAGATAAGCACTTTGACAAAGCACATTCGTTACTACCCAGAGCCTGTGAACTAGTATCTGGTCGACTGTTCACGTGCTACTGTCGTGAGTATCTACTGAAAGAGGTAGGACAGTGAAACTACCACTAGGCGCTAAATGATTGTAAGTTGACGGCTCGTCACTGAACAAGGGGTTCGAAGGCTTGTCCGTTCGGTACAGTAAGATATATGGTGATATGCGGTATATCTGACGAAAGAGCGCAATGCTGGCGCACCCACAAATGTATCGGAGCACTCCGTTCATCGCACATTGCTGAACAAGGAGCTTCTCAGTAGACCATCTCTACGTGTTTACATGTTGACCCAGAGACATCGTCAGCTAGTGTTGCAGTGGGCACGAGACCATCAGAATTCGACTCTCGATCTATGGAAACTTGTGGCTGTTCGGGTGCTACACTAGATCGATGGTCATCTCCACAAACGCCGTCATCGAGGTCAACGACGGCTCAATAAGTGCAGCGCGCCACAGACACAGTATTATGTTGTGGGAGACAATTCTCCTGCGCTTCCATGGGACCTGTGGTAGTGTCGAAGACACGCTGACAGCTACGAACCACCTCCATCCCTTCGTGCTCGATGTGTTCAAAAATGGCTCTGAGCACTATGGGACTTAACTGCTGTGGTCATCTGTCCCCTAGAACTCAGAACTACTTAAACCTAACCAACCTCACACATGCCTATGCCCGAGGCAGGATTCGAAGGTTCCAGACTGCAGCGCCGGCCGGCCTCGATGTGTTCCCCGACGGCGATGTCATCTTTCAGCAGTACTAATTGTCCGTGTCTCAGTGGTTTGAGAAGCATTATAATGAACTCACGTTAATGTATCGGCAAAAAAATTCGCTTGATGTAAATCCTATGGAACCCACCTGAGTCGCTATAGGGTACCATCACCGCGTACGCAAATCAGCGGCCACTTATTTACGCAACTCACATGACCTGTGCCTAGACATGTAATGCCACATACCTCCACAAACCTAATAACAAACTGTCAGACACCTAATAAGCAGAATTAGTGATGTATTTTGTTCCGAAGACGGACGAAACATCTACTAAGCTAGTTGTTATAATGTTTTGACTCATCAGTGTAGTTGTCTAGGTGTCACATGTACATACTAATAGAGGTATGAACACGCAGTAACCTGCGAAATCTCACATATGTGCAGTGTGTAATTCGTGTTTTAAGTATCTGAAATTGTTCGTGCAAAGGTCTTGGAATCTGCTAAATTTCTTGATGTCCTTACAGACTGGAGTAAATTTTCTACGTTACATTCTTGCAGACCATCCTCTGAACAGACGGGCGGAATTCAAACATTACTAAAACTTTATAAGAGTTTGAGGACTTGTAATATCTTCCACGGCGAATTGAGGGAATAGTGATAATTTCAAGGCACACCACGTGATTGGGACTGTGGTAGCCATGACTGACACCTTACGATCCAGCCACCAACCACACAGCAGAGAGCCGTGGGTTGCCGCACTACTAAGACGCCTGAAACTTACCGCAGCTCAACACACCTGCTGCAGCCGCTGAGGTATCTGGTGGCACTACATCTGCCGGATACAACGCTGCTGTCGCCAGCTCCGCAAGCCACGCGATACAAGCACGACTCCTCAGCATTCCTCCGCTGGACGGTTGTTTAAGACATCGCCCAGTAGATCACCAGTCGGTCTGGGAATGTACGAGTTCCAGTTCCAGTTCGGGAGTTTCACTCGTCTGAATGTTGAACATGCCAGTAGGAACCCAAACAGTGATAGAGTAGCAGATACAGACTTTTCTTACGACACTGTTTCCTTCCTGTGACTGCCTGTGTACGCAAACTGTTCCTCCAAGTCCTGTTGACGAGTAGACCACTTTCTCGTTATGTCGGGATGACCTTTCACTTGCACTGATTCACAAGCTCTTCACCTGCTGTTCAAAACCTATATGAACTGTGTGTTACCTGTGTCAGTAATATGGTTTTATTATTCTTGGTTACCTGGGCACATCTCTCCTTGTAGTGCGAATCTCTCACATTACTACACAAAACAGGCGACGGACTAAAAAATGAAACTACAACGTGTTTAACCAGGTAGCTTTTCTCGTTTCTCGTGTGCCCTCTATGCCACGTTTTCGTTGCTCTACCCTACATAAAGATCCAAGGGTAGCGTCCTTGACTAACGTCCTCTTTCATGTATTCGAACCACGACGCTGCTCCAACGCTGAATAAAATCATCAGCAATGGCGGTCGAAGACTCGGCATAAAAAGTCACCCTGAGTCTGCTAATGGCCTTGTCGAAGAGGTCAGAGGGAAAAACGCAGGTTCAGGTCATCCTTTAGTTCTTGTGATGGGAAATCGCCCCTGAATGGCGGAAGAATAAGCAATGAACAACAGCACGAGGATGCAGAAGGCAATGGAAACCACTGCATTAAAGATAAATAATATGCATCCACAAGAGCTGTGGCATGTCACTGAAAAATTGTCATGATTATGTCTACATTGTTAAAAGATTCTGGACTAGACCTCATTCACATCTCCGAGGGGAGATGACGATGATTAAAGGATTGAATAACCAACGAAAGGATAATGTTCTACGAGTCGTGGCATGTCTTGCCAGAAGAAATGTCGTAGGAAGGCCATAAAACCAGAAAAGGGAGCCGGCCGCTGTGACCGAGCGGTTATGGGCGCTTCAGTCCGGAACCGCGCTGCTGCTCCGGTCGTAGGGTCGAATCCTGCCTCGGGCATGGATGTGTGTGATGTCCTTAGGTTAGTTAGGTTTAAGTAGTTCTAAGGGCCTGATCATCTCAGATGTTAAGTCCCATAGTGCTTAGAGACATTGGAACCATTTGAACCAGAAAAGGGAAATGCTACACTTCAATCTAAACATAGGGGAGTTGAGTTCATTGAAGTGGAAAGAAGACGAGGATTTCTGGTCAGTCGTGTAAAGGGTAATATCAACAGCAGCATAAACAGGTGTAGGGTTAGCTATAAATAGGAAGGTAGAGTAGAGAGAAAGTTCCTGTAAGAAACTATGTGATAGGATTATTCTCATTAGACCCGGCAGCAAAGTGAAAACTACAAGAACAGTTCAGGTATACACTTCGAAACCGCAAGTATGAGATTAAAGCAGTGAGAAAGAATACGGGAGTACTGAAAGGGTAATTCGATATGAATGGGGAGATGAAAATCTGATTGTCATGAGGGGCCGGAATGAGGTTGTAGGGACAATAACGAGTTACCGGAAAGGCACAAGGAATGACAGGGGATGAAGACTAATTGAGTTCTGCAGCAAATTTTAACTGGTAATAGCGAATACTATGTCCAAGAATCACAAGAGGGGGATGTATACTTGAAACGGCCGGGAAAGACGGGAGTATTGTAGTTATATTGTACCGCCATCAGACAGATATTCCTAAATCAATTACTCGTCTGTAAAGCGTGCCCAGGAGCAGATACAAATTGAGATCACGATTTAGCTTTGATGAAGAGTTGGGTGAAGTTTAAGAGCCTTGTCGGAAGAATTAATGCGCTAAGAAAGGGGATTCTTTTGAGTCATCAGTCTTCTGACGTGTTTGATGTAAATGACCACGAATTTTTTTCCTGTGTCAATGTCTTCGTCTCTCGACGGCACTTGGTACCTACGTCGTCAGCTGTTAGCCGGATATATTCTAATCTCTGTCTTTCTGTACGGATTTTACCCTCTACAGCTCCGTCTAGTACCACGGAAGATTACCCTGAAGTCGCAGTAGAAGCCCCATCTTTCTATCCATTGTTCTTGTTTGTGTTTTCCATATCTTCTTTTCCTCGCTGATTCTGCGGAGAACCTCATTCATTACTTTTATCAGTTCACCTGATTTTAAGTACTTTTCTGTAGGAGCACATCTCAAATGCTATATTCTCCTCTGTTGTTGTTTTCACACAGTCCATGTTTTGCAACCATACGTAAGTTCTCATATATATTTTCATCAAATTAAGGCCTACGTTTGATACTATTAGACTTCTCTTTGCCAGGAACTCCATTTTTTCCAGTACTAGCCCGCTTTTTATGCCCGGCTTGCTCCGTGGGTCATCGGTTATTATGCTGCGTTCGTAGCTGAATTCCTTAATTTCATCTACTGCTTGAACAGCGATCCTGACGTTAAGTTTCTCGCTGTTCTCGTTTCTGATACTTCTCATTACTTTCGTCTTTTTTTTTATTTACTCTGAGTTCATAATCTGTTCTCACTGGACTGTTCGCTCCATTCAGCAGATTATGTATTCTTCTTCACTTTCCCAGAGGATAACAATAACATCTGAGTATCTTATCGTTAATATCGTTTCACCTTAAATTCAAATTTCACTTTTGATCCTTCGTTTTATCTCCGTGATTGCTCTTTCATTTATAGACTGAACAATAGAAACGAAAGACCACATCCCTCTTTAATTGAAGTACTTCGCTCCCGTTCTTCCACTCTTATTATTCCCTCTTAGTCCTTGTACATATTATATATCGTCCTTCTTTCCCTAAAGCTTACCACTGTTTTCCTCATAATTTTGAACATCTTGCATCATCCGACATAGTCAAACGCTTTTAATTATGAAAGTGTCTAGATTTTTTTATTTTTATTCACTATTGCTCCCATTATCAACCGCAACGTTAGAACTGCCTCTATGATGATTTTACCTTTCCTAAAGCCAAACTAATCGTCATCTAAGAGATCCACAATTTTCTTTTCTGTGTGATATTCCTGACAGCAGCTTGAATGAATCAGCTGTTAAGCGGATTGTGCGATAATAATCCAGTTGTCAGCTCTTGTAATCTTGGGAATTGTGTGGATAATGTTTTCCGAAAGTAGGATGGTATTTCGCCAAACTCATATATTTTACACCACAACGCGAATAAAGATTTTATTGCCACTTGCTCCAATGATTTTAGAAAATATGATGGAACAATTGCCATCCTCCATGGCTTATTCGCTCTTAAATCTTCCAAAGCTCTTTTAATTTCTGATTCTAATACTACATCCACTACCTAATATACAGTGTGATTATAATTAAACTTAAACTTTCAAAACGCTGTAGAAGTAATACCACTGGTCAGAATGACGTCAAATTGCAACGGAACATTACCAGAAGGGGGAATACGTATGGAATAAGAGAAAAATAGTGTGAAAATTGGTCAATAGAGCTGTATCTGTCAGAATACGTAAATGAAAACACCTGTCATGCGCACGACCCATTGGGGTTGGTACAAACACTCCGGATACACGTATTTTCCTCCTTTCGCGTCTGCGAAGTTCGCCATGACTTTCTCAAGGCAGGATAGCGCTCTACTCGTGTAGCTGTATTACAAGAGTGATGACTGTGCACACGTCGCTCTGCAGAAACGCGGGACACTGAAGGGTTTGAAAAAATTCGTTGGACCGATAACTGCCGTGGTTCTGGATAAACTTGTCCGGAAATTCGAAAAGACGGTTTTTTTTGTGTGTAACCTGGTAGAGGGAGCAAACGGATTGATTCGACGTCAGTGGAAACAGTGGCCACAGCAGTGCAGGAGGAGACGAGTGGTGGTGTGGAAACGTGTAGTGCACGGAGAATTGCCCGAACATTGTACATACCCGTGAGAACTGTTCGTAAAATCCTATCAATTTAAAATCACCCATGTGCACGAGTTGCTTCCTGTTGGCCTGCCAGCAAGAGACCTGTGCTTTGGACTTTCGTGCTCGCATGGAAGTGGACAGTGATTGACCGTGTCAGATTTTGTGTACAGACGAAGCCCACTTTCATCTGACAGGAAATTTCAATACATGGAATTATCGAATATGGACAACGGAAAATCCACACGCAAATCAATCAGTGGCAGTTCATCCTGAAAAGGTCACTGTGTGGTGCGGATTTCCGGCGTCATTTATCATAGGGCCGTATTTTTTCGAAGAGACAGGTGGTTCCGGTCCTATTACCTCTACCGTCACTGGTAAGCGCTATGAGTGTCTTTTGCTCAACCAAGTCATCCCAGCTCTCCAAGAGCGTGGATGTGTGGACGGCGTTATTTTTATGCTAGACGGCGCACCTTCGCACATTGCAAATCCAGTTAAGCAGCTGCTGAAGTGCCATTTCGGAAATGCTAGAATATCAGCCCCATTTCCTTACACCCTGGCCGTCCTGATCACCTGATCTTAATCCATGGTACGTCTGGCTAGGGGCTAACTGAAAGAAGTGTTCAGTGTTCTGATTGCAAACTTAGCTGCACTGAAGGCACGCACTGCGCAACACGTTCTGAACGTGAACCCGGAAACACTTCGATAAGTTGTGGAACATGCTGTTTCTCGATTTCAACTTCTTGCAGAAAACGGTGGGCAGCGTATTGAACATGTTTTGCGCCAGTCACACGGAAATTAATAATCAGATTTTGATTGATGCTTTTTATGCGGTTTTTGGCCTCAGGACAGTCAAAAACCGACATGAATGATGTTTTTTATTCTGCTTTTGGCCTCAAGACAGTTAAAAACTGAGTTTTCTCATAAGATGTGATACGTCCTTTCTGTGGCGGATGGGCATACATAACTAACAGTATCACACCTTTACTCCCATGCACACTGAGTAGTACAGTTTTCAAAGGTACGCCTCAGGCATTTTTGTCTGATTCAGTCATTTCTAGTCGACCACCATTAAATTATGATGCTTATAGCACCATCTATTGTCACATTCTGTAACTACATATTTTTCTTCTCCCAAACGTTTTTCCCCTTCTCCGATAATATTCTCTAGCAATTTGACGTCATTCACACCAGTGGTGTTATTTCTACAGTGGTTTGAAAGTTTAACTTTAATTATAATCACCCTGTAAATAGACTTTCTTCTATCGCGTCATCGGACAAGTCTTCTCTTCAAAGAAGCTTTCAGTGTACGCATTTCACGTATCACCTTTTCCCTATTCATTTAGCAGTAGAATTCCCATTACACTCTTAATGTTATCACCCTTGCCGTTAATTCCACCGAATGTTTTTTGATTTTTCTGTTTAGAGTCAATTACTCCAACAATCATTTGCTAAGAGATATCCTCGGATCTTTCATGCAGCCATTTGCCCTTAGCTTCCCTGCACTTCCTATATATTTCATTTCCAAGTGATTTTTGTTTCTGTATTCCTGAATTTCTCTGAACATTTTTGTGTTTCCTTCTTTCCTCGACCAGCTGAAGCATTCCTTCTTTTGCCCGTGGTTTCTTCGCAGCTACTTTGTTGTACCTATGTTTTGCTTTCAAACTTCTGCGATTTCCCTTTTTAAGGGCGACCATTCCTCTGTAGCTGATTTATTTACCGAACCCTTATCGCAGCATGTACAGCCTCGGAAAACTTAAAGCTTATCTGAAACTTCCTTACAGATTAAAACTGTGTGCCCGACCGAGACTCGAACTCGGGACCTTTGCCTTTCGCGGGCAAGTGCTCTACCAACTGAGCTACCGAAGCACGACTCACGCCCGGTACTCACAGCTGTACTTCTGCCAGTATCCGTCTCCTACCTTCCAAACTTTACAGAAGCTCTCCTGCGAACGTGCAGAACTAGCACTCCTGAAAGAAAGGATATTGCGGAGACATGGCTAAGCCACAGCCTGAGCGATGTTTCCAGGAGTGCTAGTTCTGCAGGTTCACAGGAGAGCTTCTGTAAAGTTTGGAAGGTAGGAGACGGATACTGGCAGAAGTAAAGCTGTGAGTACCGCGCGTGAGTCGTGCGTCGGTAGCTCAGTTGGTAGAGCACTTGCCCGCGAAAGGCAAAGGTCCCGAGTTCGAGTCTCTGTCGGGCAAACAGTTTTAATCTGCCAGGAAGTTTCATATCAGCGCACACTCCGCTGCAGAGTGAAAATCTCATTCTTAAAGCTTATCTGTTCATTCCTTAATACAGGGTGTTTCAAAAATAATATACGTATTACAAAGTGTTATTTTATCCAAACTATCGAACACTGCTCCTCGGCTCAGCTATTGGAGAAACGAATACATAGTTTAGTTTATATTAACAGCCGCTAAATGTCAGTTGTCTTCTGTTTTCCTTGGTAGCCGTAATTTGTTTAAAATGGCTGCTCCGCAGTGGAAACCATTTTGCGTTCCAGAGTTTGGGAAGCGCAACTCCGTGATTACAATGCAAAGACGATTCAGCTTGAGGTACCAAATTGACCCTCGGAATGGGTGGAATATTCGCAGATGGTATCGACAGGTTTCCTGAAGGAAATGTTTCACGAATTCAAACTTTTTTTCAACGTAGTCCTTCAAAATCAACTCGTCTTGCCAGTCGGGAGTTACAACTGCCTACAGCAATAATTTGGCGTACTTTTAGATGTCGGTTGGTTATGAAGCCGTATAAGTTACAGCGATTCTTGATGCTATTGTCAATAATAACACTTTCGCACAAATCATCGTATTCAGTGATGAAGGGTTTAGTTAAAGACAACGTTTATGTACCACCACTCCCACAGAACATGGAAGAGTTGAAAAACCGGATCCGTACTGCCATAACACGAGTGAAGAAGGACACGCTTGCCCGAGTATGGAACGAATTTTAGTTCGATATGATAATATTCGTGTCGCTGATGGAGGACATGTTGAACATCCGTAATCTGAACTTGGGAGGTTCGTAAATATGTGTGTAAAGTTTCATATTCGTATGTCTTAAAGTTTAATAAATGTATTCATTCGACATACGTATATTCTTTTTACATCCTGTACTTGCGTATCCTACTTTTTTGAGTATTCAGTCTTCGTGACTATTCATTTAAAGTTCTTTCCATCACTTCCGTATAATCATATACGTTCTCTATTTCATTTTCAACTTGCGACATACATACATGAATTATCGTTATCAGTGTTGGTTTGCTGTCGATTCTGATGAGAACAACCGCATCGCTGAACTGTTCACAGCAACTCAGTCTCTGCCCTACCTATTCATAACTAACCCTACACTCGTTATACCGTTTTGTGCTGCCCTTGATATTACCCTATACACATCTACCCAGAAATCCTCGTCTTCTTTCCATTTCACTTTAATGATCCCCACAATATCTAGATTGAGGCTTAGAATTTCCCTTTTCAGATTTTTTAGCTTCTCTGCCACGATCAAACTTATGACATATCACGCCCATACGTGAAAACGTAATTCTTTCCTTAGTTATTCAGTCTTTTTCTCATAGGTACTCCACCTTTTCAGTTCCCTCCAAATGTGAAAGGGGAACTATCCCGGAATCTTTTGCCAATGGAGAGGTCATTATGACACTTTTTTACAGGCCATATGTCCTGTGGATACACATTATGTATTTTTAATGTAGTGGTTTCTATTACCTTCAACATCCTCATGACGTTGATCATTGCTGATTCTTCGGCCTCAAGTGCCATTTTTCCTCCCCAAGGGCAAGAGAGTGCCCCAAACATCTGTCCATCGACTTTGACAAGGCCATTGGCGGAATGAGGGTTACTTCAAAGGCCGAAAGTCTTCGTCCACTGTTTCTGATTTTTTTGTTTTTGTAAACAGTGTGGATGTTATAACCTGGCTATCTGAGTCTGTAGGCACTGCGATAATGAATAGCTCAGTAGACAGTTTAGCTGAAGAAGAATGGACATCTTTAAACAAGGCCGTCACATAACTGGAAAGAAAGATGTAGATACAAGGAAAAGAAACCCTGGTTAACAGAAGAAATAATTCAAGTTGATCAACGAAACAAAGACATACAAAAATGTTCAGGTAAATTTAGGAACACTAGAATAAAAGTCACTTAGAAACGAAATATGGAGGAAGTGGAGAGAGGCGAAAGCGAAATGTTTGCATGACAAATGTGAAGATATTGAAAACATATGGTTGACTTCCAGACGGACTCATTATACAAAAGAGTCAAAACAACCATTGGTGAAATTAAGGTTGGTAACACTATGAGTACGTTGTAATTCCACCGCTAAATGCAGACGAGAGAGCAGGTAGTGGATAGCACACATTGAGGGCCTTACAAGCGTAAGGCATTGTTGATGCTTGGCCGAAGAAGAAATAGGGTTCAACAGGAACGAGATAGGGGATACAGTATTAGATTCAGAATTTAGATAAGCTTTAAAAGAAGTAAGATCAAATACGGCAGAAAAGATAGACACCATTCCATCAGCATTTCTGAAATCCTGGCACCAAAATGACTATCTACGTTGGCAAATAGTAGAATGTGTGATGTTGGCGATATACCATCAGACATTTGGAAAAATATCATCCACACTGTTCCGAAGATACCAAAGGCCAACAAGTGCAAGAAATATGGCACGATCAGCTTAACTGCTCAAGCATCCAAGTGGTTGAGAAGAATAATGTACAGAAGAACTGAGAAGAAAATTGAGGACATGTTAGATTACGATTAGTTTGTCTTTAGGAAAAGTAAAGGCACCAGAGAGGAAGTTCGGAGGTGGTGGTTGATAACGGATGCGAAAGTGATTAAAAATCAACAGTGTAACAAGAAAAGGGTATGTCACACAATTATTATCTGCATTTCCTGTAAAAAGTTTACAGATAATTTCCCTTCTTTATGCATGTTTTACTGTTTGTATCATTATGAACTTATAGCTTTATTTACAGATCGTTCCAAAGATTTACTTTTTGAGAATTTGTGGTGGAACTACTCAACACACCTCGATTTTCATCAAGCGTTGTAGTTTACGATACTGCATAGGTATAAAGTAAAGACCCTAAAGACCCTTCGATAACCTACGCTTATTGCTTCCTACAATCATTACTTTTATATAAAATGAAACTGTATCTTTTTGGAAATAATGTCCATCATATTGATGCTGTACGCATACCTTCGGATGTAAATGTCGATACATTCAAATATCTGCGAACTATGGTACCTTTGTTGTTGATGTTTGTGTATTAGTATCTTAAAGTACATTATCGAGTCGTGGGTCAACTGCAGTTATGTAGTGGCGTAGTTGGTTGGATTCTGAAATCTAGTGTTCCAATTGTGGCTCTGAGCACTATGGGACTTAACATCTGTGGTCATCAGTCCCCTAGAACTTAGAACTACTTAAAACTAACTAACCTAAGGGCATCACACACATCCATACCCGAGGCAGGATTCGAACCTGCGATCATAGCAGTCGCGCGGTTCCGGACTGAGCACCTGAACCGCTAGACCACCACGGCCGGCTTACAGTTGTAATGGGATGAGCCGCAAACAGTCATGGTGACCAATAATATTTGTAAGCGTTTTCTACAAAGTATGCAAAATGTTTCATCGTACATATATGAAAGCAAAACCTAATCCCAGTTTTAGGAAGCGAGACCATCGCGCTTACATCCTGTTAAAGAAGTATTCTGCGTCAATGAGACGAAACTTAGTAAAAATTATGTTGTTTTTAAAAGACACCTGCTAGTTTTTTGTTATCAGGCAAATGGACGAATCGTTTATAAGTACATAGTTTAGTTAATCATTTTTTGTTTTAGCTATTATTGATGCTAACAGAGCAAGAAGGCGTGTTACAACTTGCAGGCACTGAGATTAAAATAGGTGTATACTGAAATGTTATGTAAGTTGCGGGAAAAGACATTCTAATTGTTAACCAACATTCAAAAAGGAACTGTCTTCCAAGAAAAGAAAGAATAACAAACTATCAGACCGTAATTAAAATGAGAAATAGAGCAACTAGCCTAAGAGACAAAGGCAGTGCATTATCTGAAGTTAAGTAGTGATTTTTCTTTTATTTTGTTTGTGCTGTGGGCATGTGAAAAACATTTAGTAAAAATGACCATTTTTTGATCCAAAGTCGGAGTAGGACTAAGTGTAGGGCAGTGAGAAACTGTTGGTCAGGCGAGAGTTAGACATAATAATCGAGGAAGAAAATAAATTGTTTGTATCAGTGGAACAGAAAAGTTATTAGTCCTGGGTTAGTTAGTAAACCAAATTAATAACTGTTTAAAACAAACTAATGATGCTGTAAAACAAACCAAGAATGGTGTTGAATAAACTAAGCAATATCTCGATACGAGAATTTCTAATATGGCACATTTTCAGGACCGAACAGCACAACACATCTTGAATTTATGTGAAGGAATGGTAACGTTACATAGTGAAGTACATAATCTCCAATGTATAGTTAATAATATAGAACAAAAGATCTTGGCAGCAGAGTCAATACTGGGAGAAATAGAAACTAATCCCAGTAGTGAAACGAAGCAGGCCAAAGACGAAGTTGGGAATGACAGAACAAAATAAAACTGTGTCCGAAAATATTCACAAATAAATTAAGAATGTTGACTAGAATTAAACAAAAATCTGGAGTTGACACAGATGTTGACACCAAATTGGTAGCTCCTAAAAACAGCTTTGAAAATTAGAAAAAACATAAATGTAACTGACAAATACCATTTATGGTAACTGGCAAACCTTGTAGCTAATGTTGACGATTGGGTATATCATTTGTAACTGGTATAGAAGAACATGTAACTGATCCTTGTAATGTTGTAGAAGATCATAATCTTTTGAGTGAAGAGGACAATTTTTACGAAAATACTGTAGATGATCCTGTTGTTGAGACAGCTTGTGTTCCTGAAGAGAAAACGAACTTCCGACATTATTTGCAGAAAGTCTACTTAAACATGAACGTAGTACCAACAAAATTGTTTGGCAAAGGATCGTCAGAAATTTCTGAAATACTAAATTTTGGCTGGTGGAAAGAGTAACTGAATATATTTTACAGATAATGCAACGTTAGTTTCATGGGGAGAACTATATCAGTACACAAAACTAAATCATATTTGGTTCAAAATATACGGAGAAATAACGCTATGAACGATTATACAAAGAGGAACCTTACCAGAAATATGACGAAAGAGATAACAGTAAGATTGCACAACGCGGTGGCTAAGACAGTTCTTATGCATGGTACTGGAAACTGGATCCTAATAAAAAGAGAAGAGCAAGGAATTGGCAGTATGTCCATCTTTTTAGAGATGGTTGTGGGACTCTAATTTGACATCCTCTATCAAACATCAAACACCTTCCAGACGTCTAGTTTCCTACCTTATTTTATTTGGCAATCAGTTTCAGCATTTTACTACGCCACCTTCAGGCCCCTGACCGACATGTAGGAAGAACAGGTGTTTGAAGATTGTCGGCAGGTGATAGTTGAAGTGTTCACTATAGCAAAAATCTACTGTTACGTATACTGCTGGCCGCTGTTTTGATAACAAACGAGGTAGATTTTTCTTACATGTCGTTCAAGGGCCTAAAGATGGCGTAGTGCAAAGCTGAAACTGGTTGCCAAATAAAATAATGTTGGAAATTAGACGGCCGAAAGCTGTTTGATTTGACATCTTCGAGCAAGGAATAGATGCAGCTGAGATAAGGTTTCTGACGTCACTTCTTAGAACTAACGTTAAGGAACAGATAGTGAAGACATAAGACGGCAACTAAACGTGAAAATAACAGTGACAGAAGGCGATGGCTTCTAACGAAGAAAAATTGTACGACCACATCAAAAGTACGCCATTCGGAGCACCTGCCACGACAAGCGTCATATTTTACCCACACTGGAAGACGTGATCTAGGACGACCAATGAAGAGATGGAGACAATTTTGCTAAATTCCTCGGTTTTCGGCACAGGCCAACGCCCGCTCTTTGAAATGAAAGGAGAAGAAGAAAAAGAAGAAGAAATAATAATACGAAAATTTTAAAACTGTCCCTGTACCTTTCACAGCAACTCAGGGCGACTGAGTGCAAACTGTGTCACATTGGAGAAGGAATGTGATCTTCGAAATTTACGCGTCATTTTCATCATCGGAAGACCAGTGACTGTATCAAAACATAATTTTTGCCTGAAGCGGGAGACCAGTGACTGTATCAAAACATAATTTTTGCCTGAAGACGTAAGTTCTGTCAGCTTCTGCTGCTTAATTTGGCCACATTCACATTCAAATAGTTCTACAGAGTATTATATTTGCTTGTTGCTGATACCTTAGACTGTTATGTTGCCACTTAATATTTGGTTAGTGGTAACAACAATATATATGATTCGTATTGCCCAGGACACAGTTGGTTCAATAACGGCACGCGTCATTTACAGCTTTCCCATTTCTCAATATTAGGGTCGGGCTTCGCCGCTGGATAATTAGTACTGCCCTGTACTGTTTACGTCAGTAACCAATAAATGTCGCTGCCGCAGACGTTGACATCGAAAACGACTATTAAACTGCCACTCATTGTGTTGTGCGTTATTGGCTGTTCGGCCATAATTTCCAACTAGCTGCTGTTCACTGACGTACTGCTAATTACCCATACATACACGAAACCAACAAACAAAACGATTCTGCTGTTTCAACTTTGATCATATGACGTGCGACGACAACATTTAGGCTATTTGCTTTTACACCCATTGAGTACATTTCGTTACGGCAGTCATTGGATATCTCCTGCTTCGTTTTTGTTGCATTGTGTCTATATACTGGCACCATTATATAGAGTCCTCAGCTGCACCCTTCATGAGATGTGCAACCTTCTCTTCCTCCTTCATTCGAGGATCCACTACTTTATACAGCTCCAAACGTATTGAATGTAGGACGCTGTCGTTTCTCCTGGACGCTGTGCCCTGCACTTTGATTTATCTTCAGCCTTGCACTTCTGGCGCTGTGTGTCGCCGAAGTACTTGGGCAGTTCCGCCTGGAATACTTACCAGCTTGTGCACCTCTGCTCCTTGTTCTCATACCATTGCTTGGTAGTGCCCTCCAAGTAGAAAAATACGTTAGCCAAACACGCGGTGTCATCCCATTTGTTACATTTGGCTACTATACGTTCACATACCTTTAGCCACTTGTTTGAAACTTTGCCATCGTCACCAGAGAACCTGGAAGGATGACTCATGTGATTGCACACATTTGCTGTCATCGTGAAGTCCTCTTCTTCTGTCTCCGATAGATTGCGATCTGCTGAATATGGCTCGAACTCGGGTACCCCGCCACGTAAACGGCGGCTCTGTCGTGGCCTGATGTGAGCCAATGTGTCGTCGATAATGGGCGGTATCACAAGTTCCACTACCTAGCGTGTCCACCAAAATAATGTCACGTAAGTAGATGAATGACGAACACTAACTTCACTTAGCGAAGGTTTATTCAGCACTTGCACATACAAGAACGAGGACCAAGCTGCCTCCGGCCAGAACACATATGGTATATATAGAGCTACAGAACATTCCAGTACAATGATTGTTGCCATTTGTGGATACTTCTAGAATGTACTCGAACCGAATATAGAAATTAAAGTTTTTCAGTTCAGGAGAGTTTTGAACTTACGACCCTCTATGCAACAATCTAGTGTCATAACCACTTCACTACAGTGACTGCGCAGTTCGGATTCTTCTGCGACAGTATGAACCATTTTCATAGCCCTCCTCGTTTTTTTTAACTAATAATGCAACTGACACAACATAGACGACAACAAAGTTTTCTTTTGCAGTAGTTTGTGCCATGTTCCGTAATTCTACAGTGCGAAGCAGAACGAAACCTTTGCTATGACAGTTTTAACTTTTTGTTGCTTAATGGTCTGCAGGGATAACGTGAAAGAAAAATGCCAAAAACAGAAACAAAAAACGCTGTTTTCTAAGTGTCTGAAAAGTGAATTAACTGTAGGAGGTGCAGCTTCTAAACTCGCTGGATTAGCAAAATGGTGTAATACGATTAGTATTGTGCTCTCATGGTTTAAAGTGTAGATGATGTACTTGTGTCAGGAGCTACGGCTATGTGAAATCGACTTAGCTAAACGCCTTGCCAGTGAACCGAATGTCTAGATTTGAGGAGAGGCAGGGCCACTGCCAGTGGGTGAAGATGGCTTTTTGAGTCTGTGCTAGCGCTGGAGGTGGAGATTTCACGCCATTTCATTCGGAATACTCACAAGGGACGGTGCCTACTCATCATTACTGATTTGGTTCAAATTCATGGTACATGCAGGGCTTGGGCAGGAATGATAGTGACAGAAGTGAAAGCTCCAGATGGGCAAACGCTTGCGCCAAAATAGCATTTTTGGCTCGGGTGGGGCGAGTCGTCAGCCATTTACCTCAGCGTGGTTCCCAGTCTGCGCCCGACGCAGCGAAAAGATTCCAGAACGGGAATCCGAGGGTCGTGAGATCGATTACGTAATCGAAGACATTTTCTTGGTTACAATGGAAATAAACCGAAATTATTCTCATTATATTTCCTTTATTAGCATTTTCGTAAAAGGTATGAAAAGGGAAGGCTAAATTACACTAGAGATTGCAAATAAACTTACGGTAAGGGATTTAAGGCATATGAATTTGTAACGTGTGTATATTACTGCTTCCCATATTTTCATGATGGTATCACCCTAGCACGTGCATACCGCCGACTATAAGATGACGTAACCGTCTAATTTCGTATATGGAAGTTCTCGTGCACATATTACACTGAAGTGCCAAAGAAACTGTTGTAGGCGCGCGTATTCAAATACAGGGATATGTAAACAGGCAGAATACGGCGCTGCCGTCGACAGCGCGTATATAAGACAAAAAGTGTGTCGCGCAGTTGTTAGATCGGTTACTGCTCCTACAATGGCAGGTTTTCAAGATTTAAGTCAGTTTAAACGTGGTATTATAGTCGGCGCATGATCGATGGGACACAGCATCACCGAGGTAGCGATGAAGTGGGGATTTTCCCGTACGACCATTTCACGAGTGTACCGTGAATATCCGGAATCCGGTAAAACATAAAATACAAGATATCGCTGCGGCCGCAGTAAGATCCAGCAAGAACAGGACCAGCGACAATTGAACAGAATCGTTCAATATGACGGAAGTGCAATCCTCCCGCAAATTGTTACAGGTTTCAATGCTGGGCCACCAACAAGTGTTAGCGTCGAACCATTTAACGAAACATCATCAATAAGGGATTTGGCAGGAGAAGGCTAATTGTTGTAACGTTGATGGCTGCACGACACAAAGCTTTGTGCCTCGTCTGGGCCCTTCGAAAGCTCCTTAGAACTTTTAATGGCTGGAAGCATGTTGCCTGGTCGGACGAGTCTCATTTCAAGTGGTATCGAGTGGAAGGACGTGTACGGGTATGGATACAACTCATGAATCCATGGACCCTGCGTGTCAGCAGGGAACTGTTCAAGCTGGTGGAGGTCCTGTAATGGTGTAGGGCGTGTGGTGTTGGAGTGATATATGACCACTGATACGTCTACATAAGACTCTGAAAGGTTACACGTACGTAATCATCTTGTCTGATCACCTGCATCCATTCATGTCCATTGTGCATTCCGACGGACTTGGGCAATTCTAGCAGGACAGCGCGACACCCCACAACTCCAAAATTACTGTAGAGTGACTCCAGGAACACTCTTCTGAGTTTAAACACTTCCGCTGGGAAGGAAACTTCCGAGACATGAACATTATTGGTCATATCTCAGATGTTTTGCAACGTGCCGTTCAGAAAAGATCTCCACTCCCTTGTACTCTTACTGATTTATGAACAGCCCTGCAGGATTCATGGTCAGTTCCCTCCAGCACTACTTCAGAAGTTCGTCGAGTCCATGGCACGTCGTATTGCGCCACTCCTGTACTCTGGCGGGGACCCTACAAGCGAACCAGTTTCTTTGGCTCTTCAGTGTATAATCCCTTTGTGGCAATGTATTTGCTATCCCGAATTAACCTTTGTCTTTCATTTTCATGAGCTTTGCGAAATAATTAATAACGGCAATATTCTGAACATTATCTCGGTTTATTTGCAGTGTAAGTAACGTCAACATTTAAAATAAAAAAAACAAATGTATAAAGATAACATTTGCCAAGCGAAAGTTGGTAATAAACTTTCACAGAAATTTAGAACAAGCAAAGGCCTTTTACAGGGCTTTTCCATATCACCATCATTATTTAAAATCTATATAGATATTAGCCTTAGAACATGGTCTCGTAAATGTAATAGTATGGGATTAGAAATAAGACATGGAGTTTACCTACATCATTTATTATTTGCTGATGATCAAGTAGTCATAGCACAAGATGGGGAGGATGCTAACTATATGGGCAATCAACTAGCAGTAGCTTACAAAACTTGGTGTTTGAAGATTAATTATCAAAAAA
The DNA here is from genome assembly GCF_023897955.1 of Schistocerca gregaria. Lineage (NCBI taxonomy): Eukaryota > Metazoa > Arthropoda > Insecta > Orthoptera > Acrididae > Schistocerca > Schistocerca gregaria. The sequence goes on along the minus strand of NC_064923.1, from coordinate 631,304,174 downwards.
CAGAATACTTGACTAATGATTCAGATGAACTATACATTCAAGGAAAGAAAATCAAAAAGATAAACACTTTCTGTTATTTGGGATCCATTTTATAAATCGAGGGAAAATCAGAGTCAGAAATCAATAAAAGAATTAGTAGCGGACGGAGGGTCATTGGGATGCTTAACTCAGTCTTATGGAGCAGGAATGTAATGAGCAGAACTAAAAAATTAATATACAAATCCATATTGGAGAGTGGACAATTAACATGAAGCACATTAAAAAATTACAAGCTCTAGAGATGGACTTTTGGAGAAGACCGGCAAGAATCTCCAGGAAAGAAAAGTTAAGGAACACCGAAGTAATAAGGAGAATGCAAATAAAAGAAAGAATATATGACGTAATGGATAGGAAGAAATTACAGTGGTACGGGCATGTACGACGAATTGAGAAAACCAGAATACCAAAATTGATACTGGAGTGGGAACTGAAGGGGAGAAGAAGAAGACGCCCTATGACCACCTGCCTCCAAAATTTACAGCACACAATGAGGAGAATGGGCGCAGAGGAAGAAGACATACAAGATCGAAACACCTGGAGAAATATTTTGAGATTATAGTTCAAGAACGTTTAATGTTTGTATTGTAATTTCCAAGTCAATTATTATGTTGGAGATAAGCCTCTTTAATGAGGAAAAGCTCAAAATAATAAAAAATGTTAATGTTATCTGTTTTCTGTCGTTCCATCGTTACTACGAAATTCATAGCCGCGCGGAGTGGCTGCTCGGTTAGAGGCGCCATGTCACGAATTGCGCAGCCTCTCCCGCCGGAGGTTCGAATCCTTCCTCGGGCATGTGTGTGTGTGTGTGTGTGTGTGTGTGTGTGTGTGTGTGTGTTTTGTCCTTAGCGTAAGTTAGTTTAAGTAGTATGTAAGTCTATGGAGAAATGACCTCAGAAGTTTGTTCCCATAGGAATTCACACACATTTGAAATTTTTGAACTTCATAGCGGTGTGTCCCGTCCTTGCAACTAAATGAAAGGCAATTTGTCTATTACCATATCTCTTTCGCTTCTTTTATTTGTGAAGCATCTTCAGTGGTGTGTTGTACATGTTTATTTTTGTGCGTATAGTAAATGTTTATGTAATAGCTATTTTATACTACTATGTTACATTTTGTCATGTTTTTCTCTTGTTGATTCTAATCTGAAAAAACTGACAAACTGTGACATAGTAACATACTGTAACTACTACATAATACGTTTTCTATATGTAGAAAGAGGAACATATGTTACAGACACTGAAGTTGCTTCGCAAATACAAGAAACGAAACGCTTATGGAAATAAACAAACTGATGAAACATGTCTCCATGAAATAAAAAATTAGTTTCCAGACATGCCTAAGATTGCCGTTCGGAATTTCTGTTGCACAATTCGCTGCCTCCAAGTATACGCACCACAAAGGAATAATTCGAATGGGACTGAAATCCGCGGATGTTATTTACATTTACATGTGGACAGATGATTACAATTTCGTAAAAAATAGATAACTGATTTATTCAAGAGAAAGAGCCTTGGCCTGGTATCTCACTGAATGGAGTAGAATTATTTTTAGTACTCCAATAAAAGTAACAAAGCAATTAAGAATTCCGAAATGCACCATATTTTGTCATACAAACTTCATTTTCCCATCGCCTTCTTTGCTCGAAACCTTATATGTTTGGTCACTGACTGGACTCTCCCAAAATACGTGGAATGCTCCATCGAAGTACAATGCTCATCAAAAATGTGTGTGAATTTGTAAGGGGCCAAACTGCTCAGGTCATCGGTCCCTAGACGTACACACTATTGAAACTAACTTATGCTAAGAACAACACACACACCTATGCCCGAGGGAGGACTCGAACCTCCGGCGGGAGAGATCGCGCAATCCGTGACATGGCGCCTCAAACCGCGCGGCCACTCCGCTGGGCTAAATGCTCGTCCACGACGGAATTGTTGAGGTGTAGAAAGGGGGGTCAGCAGACAGCAGAACACTTTCGGCAGCAATAGTTCTCCAGCAGAGAATGAAGAAATATAAAAGTATCTGTGGAGGATATTCTAAAGAGGATATTCTGTACGTAAAGGACGATGAAAATTAAAGTCGTGGGGGATTGGGATGCTGTTCTAGGGCAGTAGGAGAAATGGTTACAGAAAAATTTGGGCTTGATAGTAGGAACTAGAGAGGAGAAAGGCTAATGTCAGTTGTGCAGTAAATATTGGTTAATTATAGCAAATACTCTTTCCATGAAATAAGAGAAGGGCGCATACTTGGAAACGGCAGTAGGATATTGGACGATTTCCGTTAGATTGCGTCATGGTCAAGTAGAAGCTGTGAAATCAGATGTTGGATTGCGATGCATGCCCAGGGGCAGATGTAGATTTATATCACAATTTAGTATTAATGAAGACTAGGCTGTATTTTAAGAGACTAGTCAGGAAGAACCAAAGATCATAGATGTGCGATACGGAAGTACTGAGGATTGAAGAGATATGCTTGAAGTTTCTTCTAGTGGCCATTTTCGCAGCAGCTGTACATAAATTGCAGCTGTATATAAATTGCAGCTGTATATAAATTGCAATTTTCTTTGAAACAGCTGCAATTTATGCTTGAAGTTCTCTGACTCTATAGACACTGTGGTAATGAATAGCTGAGTGTGCAGTATGGTTGAAGAGGAATGGACGTCTCTAAAAGAAGGCAGTCACAATGCAGGAAAGGAAGACGGATAATAGGAAGGAACTGCGAACTGCGAAGAAACTATGGGTGACGGAAGGAAAACTTCAATTGATCGATGAGAGGAGGAAATACTAAAATGTTCAGGGAAATTCAGCAATACAGAAATGCAAGTCATTCAGGAATGAAATATACAGTAAATGCATGGAGGTAAAAGGAAATGGCTGCATGAAAAATTTGAAACAACGAAAAAGATATTACTATAGGAAGAACTGACTGAGTGTACAGAAACAACCTTCGGTGAAATTAAAAGCAACGGCAGTATCAATAAAAGTTCAGGGGGGATTCCACACTTAAAAACAGAAAGAGGGGGGGGGGTGAGCGGATGATTGGAAAGAATACATTGAAGCCTCTTAGTGGGGGAGACTTTTCTGATGACGTGACAGTGGAAGAAACAGGAGTGGACAGGGAAGAGAAAGGAGAGCCAGGAGAAGAATCAGTATTTAAAAGAGATTTGGGAGACTTAAAATCAAATAAAGCAGCAGGGAATTTCTGAAATCATTGTGGGATGTGGCAACAAAACGACTATTTACGTTGGTGTGTAGGATGTATGTGACTGGCGATGTACCATCAGATTTTTGGAAAAACATCATCAAAAGAAATCGGAAAATAGCAAGAGCTCCTAACGGCGAGAATTGTTGCACAATTAACAGCTCATGTATGCAAGTTACTCTCAAGAATAGTATACAGAAAAATAGAAAAGAAAACTGAGGATGTGTTAGATGACTATTAGTTCGGCTTTAGGAAAGGTAAAGGCTCGAGAAAGGTAGTTCTGACTTCACAGTTGATAATGCAAGCAAGAGTAAAGAAAAATGAAGATACGTTAATAGCATTTGTCGACCTGGAAAAAAGCGTTAAATGATGACAAATGGTGCAAGATATTCCAATTACACAAAAAAATAGGGGTAAGTTTTGGGATAGACGGGTAATATACAATGTGTACTAAAACCAAGAGTAATTATAAGAATGGAGGGCAAAACGAAGCGCTGATTAAACTGGGTGTAAGACAAGGATGTAGTCTTTCTTACCTGCTCTTCAACCTATAAACTGAAGAAGAAATTAGGGAAATCAAAGAACGGTTATAGAGTAGAATTAAAATTGAAGGATATTTGTGATAAGACCAGCTGATGACAGTCGTATCCTCAGTGAACGTGAAGAAGAATTAGAGGATGTGTTGAACAGAATGAGCAGTCTAATGAGTACAGTCTAATAACAGTAAACCGAAGAAAGACGAATTTAATGAGGCGTAGCAGACATGAGAACAGCGACAAACCTAACATTACAAGTTGAGGCAGAAGAAGTTAAGGTATTCTGATACCTCGGCAGCAAAATAACCTATGTCGGTCGGAGCAAAGAGGACATAAAAGCAGACTAGCACTGGCAAAAAAAGGCGCTCCTGGCCAAGAGAAGTTTGCTAGTATCAAAAACGTGTCCTAACTAGAGGAATAAATATCTGAGAATGTACGTTTGAGGCACAGCACTGAATGGTAATGAGACATGGGCTATTGGAAAACTAGTACAGAAGAGAATAGAAGCCTTTGAGATGTGGCGCTACAGAAGAACGTCGAAAATTAGATGGACTGGTAAAGTAACAAATGAGGATGCTTCCCGCAGTATCGGCGAGGAAAGGAGTATTTGGAAAACACTGACAAGAAGAAGGGACAGAATAGGACATCTGTTAAGGCATAAGGGGATTACTTCCATGGTACGAAAGAGGTTTTTAGAGCGTAAACCCTGTAGAGGAAGAGGGAGGCTGAAATACGTCCAACAAATAATTGAGGACGTAGGTTGAAATCACCACTCTGAAATGAAAAGGTTGGCACGGGAGAGGAACTCGTTTCAGGCCGCATAAGCCTGTGAGAAGACTGATGACTGAAAGCGAATTTAAATAAAATAAAAAATAAAAGGTAGGTGTGTTGCTAGTGTCCGCTGCTCACGTCTTGTAAAGTAAGTGTTGTTCGTGCAACGAAGCTTTTACTATACTATGAAGTAGTGATGAAGAGTAGGCTGAAGTTCGACATTAGTCAGGAAAAATCAATACGCAAAGAAGTCGGATACGGAAGTTCTAAGTAATGACGAGATACGTTTGAATTTCTCTAACGCTATAGATACAGCAATAAGGAATAGTGCAGCAGGCAACACAGTTGAAGAGGAATGGACGTCTCTAAAAAGGGCCATCACAGAAGTTGGGAGGGAAAACATAGGTACAAAGAAGGTAGCTGCGAAGAAACCATGGGTAACAGAAGAAGTACTTCAGTTGATTGATGAAAGAGGAAGTACAAACATGTTCCGAGAAAATCAGGAATACAGAAATACAAGTCGCTGAGGAATGAAATAAATAGGAAGGCAGGGAAGCTAAGACGAAATGGCTGCAGGAAAAATGTGAAGACATCGAAAAAGATATGATTGTCGGAAGGACAGACTCAGCATACAGGAAAGTCAATACAACCTTTGGTAACATTAAAAGCAACGGTGGTAACATTAAGAGTGCAACGGGAATTCCACTGTTAAATGCAGAGGAGAGAGCAGATAGGTGGAAAGAATACATTGAAAGCCTCTATGAGGGTGAAAATTTGTCTGATGTGATAGAAGAAGAAACAGGAGTCGATCTAGAAGAGATAGGGGATCCAGTATTAGAATCGGAATTTAAAAGAGCTTTGGAGGACTTACAGTCAAATAAGGCAGAAGGGATAGATAAAATTCCATCAGAATTTCTAAAATCATTAGGGGAAGTGGCAACAAAACGACTATTCAAGTTGGTGTGTAGAATATATGAGACTGGCGACATACCATCTGACTTTCGGAAAAGCAGCATCCATACAATTCCGAAGACGGCAAGAGCTGACAAGTGCGAGAATTATCGTACAATCAGCTTAATAGCTCATGCATCGAAGCTGCTTACAAGAAGAACATACAGAAGAATGGAAAAGAAAATTGAGAATGCGCTAGGTGACGATCAGTTTGGCTTTAGGAAAAGTAAAGGCACGAGAGAGGCAATTCTGACGTTACGGCCAATAATGGAAGCAAAGCTAAAGAAAAAATCAAGACACGTTCATAGAATTTGTCGACCTGGAAAAAGCGTTCGACAATAAAGTGGTGCAAGCTGTTCAAGATTCTCAAAAAAGTAGGGTAAGCTATAGGGAGAGACGGGTCATATACAATATGTACAACAACCAAGTGGGAATAGTAAGAGTGGACGATCAAGAACCAAGTGCTCGTATTAAGAAGGGAGTAAGACAAGAGTGTAGCCTTTCGCCCCTACTCTTCAACCTGTACATCGAGGAAGCAATGATGGAAATAAAAGAAAAGCTCAGGAGTGGAATTAAAATACAAGGTGAAAGGATATCAATGATACGATTCGCTGATGACATTGCTATCCTGAGTGAAAGTGAAGAAGAATTAAATGATCTGCTGAACCGAATGAACAGTCTAATGAGTACACCGTATGGTTTGAGAGTAAATCGGAGAAAGACGAAGGTAATGAGAAGTAGTAGATATGAGAACAGCGAGAAACTTAACAGCAGGATTGATGGTCACGAAGTCAATGAAGTTACGGAATTGCGCTACCTAGGCAGTAAAATAACCAATGACGGGCGGAGCAAGGAGGACATCAAAAGCAGGCTCGCTATGTCAAAAAAGGTATTTCTGGCCAAGAGAAGTCTACTAATATCAAATACCGGCCTTAATTTGAGGAAGAGATTTCTGATGAGGTACGTCTGGAGGACAGCATTGTATGGTAGTGAAACATGGACTGTGGGAAAACCGTAACAGAAGAGAATCGAAGCATTTGACATGTGGTGCTATAGACGAATGTTGAAAATTAGGTGGACTGATAAGGTAAGGAATGATGAGGTTCTACGCAGAATCGGAGAGGAAAGGAATATGTGGAAAACACTGATAAGGAGAAGGGACAGGATGATAGGACATCTGCTAAGACATGAGGGAATGACTTCCATGGTACTAGAGGGAGCTCTAGTGGGCAAAAAATGTAGAGGAAGACAGAAATTGGAATACGTCAAGCAAATAATTGAGGACGTAGGTTCCAAGTGCTACTCTGAGATGAAGAGGTTAGCACAGGAAAGGAATTCGTGGCGGGCCGCATCAAAGCAGTCAGACTGATGAAAAAAAAAAAAAAGACGGAGCATTATCAATACGTGCCTTTTGTATATGGGGCCGTCTACAGAAAACCGAAAGCCAGCCACAATGGGCCCATGAAATGGTTCTACTCCAAAGTAATCACTACACACATTACGAGGACGGCCCTTGTGGCCGTGCGGTTCTAGGCGCTTCAGTCTGGAACCGAGTTACCGCTACGGTCGCAGGTTCGAATCCTGCCTCAGGTATGGCGGTGTGTGATGTCCTTAGGTTAGTCACATTTCAGTAGTTCTAAGGTCGACGGGACTGATGAACTCAGATGTTTATTCCCGTAGAGGTCAGAGCCATTTCAACCCTGAACACATTACGACTGTTAGCGTAATCAATTCCGGTTTTGGAGAATGCGGTCGGCCGCTGACGGGCCCACAACCTCACCCACCCTTGCACTCCCTAGTTTGACTCATACCGACGTCCACGCATGTCTTTAGGACACCAAAGATATGTAAAACAGAAGGTGAAAGATCCGGACTGTATGTAGGACATTGAAGTGTGTCCCAGGAAAGTAACTGAATTGTAGCCTTCGGGCGACAGGCAGTGTGGGAATGGATTTTATCGAGCAACAGTATGATACCATCCGACAGATTCCTAGGTGATTTGACTTATGGCGCGTTTTCTTATAATAGTGCCGTGCTCCAGGACATCGGCGAGCAGAGGACCCTTGCAGTCGAAGAAGAGAAACATCGTGACCTTACCGGAACTTCTTGGATTTCTTGGGCAGGGGAGAAATGGAATGTTTCCATTGCTGTGTTTAGCGTTCGCCTCTGGTCCCTGTGGTGATATGGGACCAAAACGCGTGCCCTTCCTCGTGGCACCGTAGCTGATGAATCAAACTTGACGTCATTCTGCACGTACTTTGCCCATCCATCAGGTGATGTGGCACCCACTGCTCGAAAATTTCTGTAATACAAGTGGTCGTTGATGATGGCATGCATGGAACCATTATTAATGTCGACCTGAACACTATTTCATCCTCAGTGATTCGTTGATCTCCCCAGATAAGGCAATCAATCTGTCCATTACGTCAGGGCTAATGGCTCGAAGAGATGTTCCTGGGTGCGGATCGTCTTGCTGTGGTGTGCTGCCTTCCTGGAAATTCCTCTGCTTCTCGTGAACACACAGGGACATGTAGTGTTCACCGCACAAAGTGGACATGACACGATGAATTCTGCGAACTTCAGAAAACGAACCACACCTCTTTGCTCTTCTTTGCATGCCTCCATGTCAACAGATGGACGAACACATGGACCAGTCTGCAAACAACACAGGTCATAGCTCAAGACTGGCGTGCATATGTGATGTGGCATTGTGCCGTTCCTCTGCTACAGCGGTGACAGTATCGCAATGTAACAACAGTGGGACCACCTGTCGCACGGATTATATGTTATTGTGGTTGTTTGGTTTTCATTTGACTTCCTCTTGTAAAAGTGGAATAATAAAGAAGTATCAAATGGATACTGGCCACTGAAGAAGAAGACATCTGTTCTGAAGATGATCTGCTTTTTAGGAAAGGCCGTCATTTTCATTCCTCAACACATGGTTGGAAGAGTGAATGTTATGGTATAATTGGATTTAGAATTTCAATTTGTAGTGTCTAATCACTAGATAATGGTCGTAATGGAGATAAATAGGCAAGGATTTAGCTTTGATCTGTGAGGTTGGTGCGCATATGAGTTTGAGTGATATCACCTCAGCGTTACTATTTCGAGAAGAAGCAGCAGTTACAGGATAGGGTCCTCTGCATCGCCATTAAAGCCAGCCCGATAGTTCCAAGGTGCAAAAATAGGAACAGTTATGAGAGAGAGCGCCTCGCGAGAGCAGCAAGTGAGCTGGCAGCAGCCTGGCTGGCAGCTGGCGGCTCTTAGCTGGATTGCTGCCGAGCCTGCCGCCAGTTTCTTTGTTGCGCGCCTTCCAGTAATAGCGCCACGGCCCGCAATCTGCGCCCCTCTTGCCGCCTCCAGCAGTACTTCTCCCTTCGCAGTACTGGAGTTCTGAAGACCACTGCTCGCGAGATCTGCCCATGAAGCTAAAAATGAGGTCGATAATATTAATAACAACAATAAGAATTATAATAAACTTCTTCCTTTGCCAGTCTTGTAGCCTTCATTACAGCTCCCTGGAATCTCAGATCCGTCTCTGAAGTGTCACCGTCACTTCTGCCAAGTGCTAAAGCTGCATTCGATCCACAGTAGTATCAACCATTTTCCCTTTTGTAAGGGCCTCGAAACTACCTTTGAGGTAAAAGAAACGGTATCATTTTTGACTGGAATACTCTTTTTCAAATTCTAAAGGTGGCAGGGGTAAAATACAGGGAGCGAAAGGCTATTTATAATTTGTACAGAAACCAGATGGCAGTAATAAGAGTCGAGGGGCATGAAAGGGAAGCAGTGGTTGGGAAAGGAGTGAGACAGGGTTGTAGCCTCTCCCCGATGTTATTCAATCTGTATATTGAGCAAGCAGTAAAGGAAACAAAAGAAAAATTTGGAGTAGGTATTAAAATTCATGGAGACGAAGTAAAAACTTTGAGGTTCGCCGATGACATTGTAATTCTGTCAGAGACGGCAAAGGACTTGGAAGAGCAGTTGAACGGAATGGACAGTGTCTTGAAAGGAGGATATAAGATGAACATTAACAAAAGCAAAACGAGGATAATGGAATGTAGTCAAATTAAATCGGGTGATGCTGAGGGAATTAGATTAGGAAATGAGACACTTAAAGTAGTAAAGGAGTTTTGCTATTTAGGAAGTAAAATAACTGATGATGGTCGAAGTAGAGAGGATATAAAATGTAGACTGGCAATGGCAAGGAAAGCGTTTCTGAAGAACAGAAATTTGTTAACATCGAATATAGATTTATGTATCAGGAAGTCGTTTCTGAAAGTATTTGTTTGGAGTGTAGCCATGTATGGAAGTGAAACATGGACGATTACTAGTTTGGACAAGAAGAGAATAGAAGCTTTCGAAATGTGGTGCTACAGAAGAATACTGAAGATAAGGTGGATAGATCACGTAACTAATGAGGAGGTATTGAATAGGATTGGGGAGAAGAGAAGTTTGTGGCACAACTTGACTAGAAGAAGGGATCGGTTGGTAGGACATGTTTTGAGGCATCAAGGGATCACAAATTTAGCATTGGAGGGCAGCGTGGAGGGTAAAAATCGTAGAGGGAGACCGAGAGATGAGTACACTAAGCAGATTCAGAAGGATGTAGGTTGCAGTAGGTACTGGGAGATGAAGCAGCTTGCACAGGATAGAGTAGCATGGAGAGTTGCATCAAACCAGTCTCAGGACTGAAGACAACAACAACAACAACATCATTTTTTTCGAAAAACATTACAAATAAAACTTATTTAAATTCTATAGCGACTGTGAAGACCACAAATTTCTGGTCACTGTAGGCAGAATAGCATAAATATGAGGTGAACGAAATCGTAATGAGTTCTGAAAGTGCACAGGAGTTCTGACTGGGCGCCACAGCGTCTATAAACTTAAAGAACGAGATCGTTTCTAGCAGGCTGTTGACTCAAATAAGAAATCCAGTAAATTCTATTAGCTCACTGTCAGATGCACAGTGGATGTATAAACATGTAACAAAAACACACTCATGCAAGTGGATAACATGTAATTGTTCTAATATACTTTACAGGACATTGTGTGCTTGATCATTTACACATGCTTCAGACTAGCTATTAGGGCTTATAGCTATTAGGGCTTTAACAACATGAGGGGGTCGATGTCGTTGTTTGAATAAAGCATCTTTGTACTGACGATTCTATGAAAGGGTAAATGCCCTCTCTGCCGTGTACCATTCTCTTTCGCGAAAGCGTATGCTTGCAGTGGTGTTATATTATTTGGGAAAGTGCCATATGAATCCAGCTACAGCCCGTTCCAAAGTCAGCTGTTACAAGAGATTTAACAAATAGTTGCGAAAGAATCTTAGCTTACATAAATATGAACGTTTATTACAGGCGATGATAGACAGCAGTAATGTTTGGATTTCTCAGGCGCCTTCTTTTTGAAACATTCTTTTATACGGGTCAGTTTCCGTTACATTGGCAGGGCCTCGTATTAAAATCGCAAAATGAAATATCCTATGTTTGTTAACGCGAACAATTACGATATACCTCACAGCTACGCAGGACAAATGTCACATATCTAGTAAAAACCTATTCCCATATTGTCATCGAGAATTCACTAACTGCTTTATGAGATTACCTTATCACAAGATGAATCTGAATTCATGATTACAAACGTAGCTTCATAATTTTTAATCTGAGCACACTGGGCCTAAACTTTTATGCCAGTGTGAAAAACAGGATCATTTTCTTTTTCTCTGGATATCCAATGGTCCACGTTAGACTTCCACAAGGAGCTATGGTTCAGACGTGATCTTCCCATATCTTCCTCAGTCCAACATCAATAATCAACATCATTTGAGCTATTTTTAATGAAGAAAGTTTTCTTTGTTTGACCAGTAGTCTCCTGATATTTTTTATGTGTATAATACAAATATTAAATGAAATTAAGCGGAAAGCGGTATTAACAATTTTACGAAGTAGAGAACGAAAGTAACAAAGTAAACAAACATAAGGGCAATAGGACTCAAATTTTCTGGAGATCAAGACGCCAGTAGGTACCAGATGAGTATACATGACAGTCTAATAGATGACTAAGTATACGTGATAGTCTAACACATGGCTGACTACTCAGCCGAAAACAACAATCACTGTTTGTTAAAATTTTACGCTCTGGGCTATCAAAGGATTTTATATAAAAATCTTTGACGTTTAACATTCATAGATCGCTTGTCTCCACCCTGACCACTCAGGAAACATCTCTAAAAAAGAGCAGTCACAGTACTTGGACACACAATGATAGGTAAAAGACAAATAGTTGCTAAAAAAGCATCGATAACGGATGACATTCTTCTACTGCGCATCGATAGAAGCAAGTAAAAATATGCCCCGGGAAAGACTCTGGTAAAGTTACGTAAGTCACTGCGGTATGACGTAAATAGGAATTGCAGATGTGCTAAGATGAAATGGCAGCAGAGAAGAGTGATGAACTCTATAAAGAAATGGTTATTTGAGGGCTCATTCTTCATACAGAAAATTCAAAACAACCTTCTATCAAATTACAAGTAATACTAATTGTACAATGGGAAATCCACTGTAAAATGCAGAAAGAAGACCGAATTGATGGAAAGACTATACTGAAGATCTCTACGAGGAGGAATAATTATCTAATGACGCAATAGAAGTAGAAATGATGATCGATATGGAAGACCTTGGTGATATAGTATTACAGTCAGAGATTAAAAGAGATGGGAAGACTTGTTATAGAATACGACATAACGGATGGATAACATTCCTTAGAAATTTCAAAACTCAAAAGATGAAGTGACAACCAAGCGACTATTCAAACTGGTTTGTAGAATCTGTAAGTCTGATATGTATCAACAGACTTTCGTAAAAATATAACCCACAAATATCATCTACACAATTCGAAAGGTGACAAATATCTCCAGATAACTGCGACAACTGTCACATAATTTGCTTCGCAGCTCATACCAACAGGTTGCAGAAAATAATGATACACGGAAGAAAGGGAAAAAAAGATAGGAAGGAGGCCGTTCTGACATTGCGATAGGTAATGGAAGCGAGACATAAGACAAATGAAGACACGATTATAGCAATTGCCGATACAGAAAAACGTTCGATAAAGTGGAACTGCGCAGTATGTTCCATTTTCCCCAAAAAATACAAGTAATCTTTAGTGAAAGACGGGTAATAGTTTTAATATTTCAAGAACAAAGTTAGAACGATATGAATGCAAGATCAAGAACGAATTCTCCGAACTGAAAAGGGAGTGTGGGCTGCAAACTTTCACCTCTACAGTTCTGTCTAGACACTAAAGAAGCAAACAACGAAGGAAATAAAAGAAATGGTCAAGAGTGGGATTAAAATATGAAGTAAAAGGATGTAATTGTTAAGATTCGCTGATTTTTCGGTGAAAGTCAAGAATAATGACGTCTAGCGAGCGCTTAATATAGACTGATAGTAAACCGAAGAAAGCCTAAAGTAAAGGTCATGCAGAAATGAGATTAACGATAAACTTAACATCAAACTTCGTGAGCATGAACTACGTGAGATTAAGGAATTCTGCTTTCCTGGAAGCAAATTAATACGTGACAGAAGGAGCAAGGGCGTCAATAACATAAAAAGGATGCTAGTCAAGGCATATAGCATGTTCCATTCCTATAGAAATCAACTGGTGACAAATATAGGCCTTACTTGACGAATACGACTGTAGCACAAAATTGCATGGAAGGAGATCATGTACAGTAAGAAAACCAAAATAGAAAAGAATCGAAGCATTTGAGATGTGGGGCTGCACAAGAATGTTGAAAATCGGTTGGATTGATAAAATAACGCATGAGGAGGTTCTCCGCAGAATCAACGTAGAAAGAAAGATTCGGAGAACACTGGCAAGAATAAGGTTCAAATGGTTCAAATAGCTCTGAGCACTATGGGACCTAACATCTGTGGTCATCAGTCCCCAAGAAAACAGAACTACTCAAACCTAACTAACCTGAGGACGTCACACACATCCATGCCCGTGGCAGGATTCAAACCTGCGACCGTAGCGGTCACGCGGTTCCAGACTGAAGCGCCTAGAACCGCACGGCCACACCGGCCGGCTGACAAGAATAAGGGATGGGATGATAAAACATGTGTCAAGACGTCTGGGAATAACGTCCATTGTATTACTGGGAGCTGTAGACGATAAAAACTATAGGAGAAGACAGAATTGGAGTATACCCAACAAATAACTAAGTACGGCGCAAGGGGCAGACTGAGATGAAGAGTTTTCGAGTGAGAGGAATTCGTGGTGGGCCAGATCAAATCAGTTAGGAAACAGACGGCTCAAAAAAACAAAAAAACAACAACAAGAAAACATTTAATTACTCTCCTTCCCGTTCACTAAACACCACTTCCCAGCTAGCTACTTGGCACTAGAATGTTTACCAGGTTCTTGCCTACTGAGTACGTACACACTTGCTGAACGGCTACGCTCCCATAGAAAATCGAACATGACTCGATCAGAAACTGACGCCTGCACACGGGAATACGCAAACAATTTTTATAGCCGTCCTGTTATTGAAAAGTAATTTGATTGATCACGATGGATCACCTTCTCCTGATATCATAAGTAACCTACGAAAGCAACACCTCTGCCTCCGAAAGCACACACCTTCTTCATACACCCCCACGCCATGAGGGCTGCCGTGAAAACTCCAAACATGCTTCATGAAACTGGTCTTCGGCCAGTCAGACTCAGTAGCCGAATGTGGACAGCTTCGTTGGCCAATTACAATTCCATCAACAATACTGCTCAGGGAGTAAAGTTGCTTGGAAATTCATCCATGCTGGAATAAACCTCGTAGGCCTCGACCACAACAAGTTTAGGAGGATTAGGGAAAGTGCAGCCTGTCGTCCCTTTATTGGAAAAGAGCTCGTTATGCCGGATATTGGAAACTGGCTATGGTGTACACAGTAGCTCCAGGACGAGTGCAAGGTACGGCTAGCAAATAATATTGAAATCTTTCATATTAAGAAAATGGAACAATCGATCTGTGTAGAACAACCTTATATATCTCTGATAGCATTTATTAACACTAATTATTGATGAATGGTTTCGAGACTGGACACTGTCTTCACAAGATCTTCGACGAATTTTTGGTTGTAAATCACGTTGCATTATGAGTGTATCACTTATGCTACGTCTTCATTGTTATGGAGAATGTGCAGCACATTATATTTGGGTATTTCAAAAGTAAAACCAAGTACTGATAAGAAGCTCCTTCTGCAGATGACAGGTTACAGCTCTTGACCACTGTCCTGCATTGCCGTTCACCGAGAAAAGAAAAATACGAACTTAACGAGCATCAGACCAGATTTTCAACGTGATTCAAGACTTCCTTGCAGACAGAACTCAACGCGTCGTTCTTAATGTAACAAATCCGTCAGATATAAACGTAATTTCAGGAGCACTCCAGGGAAGTGTGATAGGAACTTTACTGTTTGCAATGCATACCAATCATCTAATAGAAAGAATAAAGATCTTAAGACTGTTCGCAGATTTACAGTCGTCTACAAGAAAGCAGCAACGCCAGAACACATTATGGATTTTCAGAATGACCTACTAAGCATTAAGAAACGGCGCAGGCTCTGTCAGTTGATGCTGGGGGTAAATAAATGTAACTTATTTTGCACACACAGAAAACGAAATCCACTTATCTACAACTAGAATAATCATGACAAATTGCTGGAAACAGAGTCTACGCTAAAAATATCTAGGAGTGACTATCCAGAGCGACCATAAGATGAATGACCACATAAAACAAATATTAGGAAGATCAGATGCCAGGCAGATTCATAGGAAGAATCTTAAGGAAATGTAACTCATCCACGAAGGAAAGGGCTTACAGGGCGCTTATTCGACGGATTTTTGTGTATTGTTTATCGCTATGAGATCGTTACTAGGTAGAACTGATCGAGGATACAGAGAAGATCCAATAGAGGCACCTTTCGTCACAGGATCTTTCATTTGGCGGTAGAGCTTTACACAGATGCCCAACATACTACAGTGGCAGATGACGCAAGAAAGACGTTGGGCACCACGGAGAGGTTTACTGTTGAAATTACGAGAGAGCACTTTCCGGGAGGAGTCGGATAACGCACGTATTTTTAAATTCGCGGGCTTTAACCATCTGGTTTTCAAAACTTTATCTAGATTATATACATTTTCCTGATGTATGTCTCCATTTCCAGCTGACTGGAATATGTATTTTATTGGTGACAACGGCTCTAGATCACGCTAAGCAACTTTTTCGGTACACATATATACCAAGGCCCAAACGTCCAAATAGAACCAGCCTAAAGAGCCCAGACCGAAGAAAGTTCTTCAAGTTGGATCATATATGAAGGCTCTTCTCATGGTTTTCTTCGATTGCAGTGGCATAGCGCATCATGTGTTGCTTCCTTACTGACGTACGGTCAATAGGGAGTACTGGGTGTAAGTTGTACGCCGTTTGCGTGAAGCAATCGGAGGAACCACCTGAACTGTGGCAAAACCAGTCGTGGAAATTGCATCACGATAATGGTCGCTGTCACATCTCAATGATTCTTCGGGACTTTCTGACAAATAGGAAAACGTTGTGTTGTCTCAGCTACGGTATTCGCCGGACATGAACGCGTGCGACTGTTTTCGATATCTGAGGCTGAAGAGAATCATGAAAGATGTCATTTTGCCCCTCTGATGGGATAAAACAAAAACTCTGAAGTAGCTGAACCTCCTATCGAAAAATGAGCTCCAGAAATGCTTCCAAGATTGGAAAAAGCTCTGGCACAAAGAGTTATATGTATGGGATTACTCTGAAGGGGAGATAGTTGATGTTGATAAATAAATAAATATTGCTTAAGAAAAAAAGAACTCCCATTACTTTTTGAAGACATTCCGTCAATCTCGTGAAATGATCTCGACGAGAAAATTCGATAAGTTAGAGCTGATACTGAGTCTTATCAACAGTTATTCTTCCGACGCACCATTGAAGAGTGGTACAGGGAAGGGCGCTACGAAAGTGTTCTCTGCTACAACCTGTTACGTGGGCTACAGAGTGTGATGTAGATGTGGGTGTATGATAGTTGTTCAAACGATGGGGCTTTTAGGCGGAATATTAATCACGCTAATAAGAATGACGAGGAACCACCTTTTCACTCCTGTAGGTTACCGTTCGTTTCTGGGGTCACTGACTGCATAAGCAGAATTCTAAAGAAAAATGGCATGCAGACATATTTCTTTAGTCAAAACAAAATAAAATATTTTCTCCGACAAAAGTGGATGCACCTGTTTGCCCCCACAATGAAAGCGTCTATCAAGTGACATTTGGCTGGGACAAAGTGTGTATAGGCGAAATGTGGAGAACTGTTAAAAAACGCATAAAGGAACACGGACGGCACACACGGCTAAAACAAAGTGTTAAATCAGCAGTAGCGGAACATCATGAGAACTGTGGCTCTGACACAGATTTTAATAACGTACGTGTGGTGCCCAAGAAAGCAAGCACACATAGAAGATTATTCAAAATGACAGTCACAATCGCAATATTTATTTTGCCGTCAACCGGTTTCAGCCCGCGATGGGGTCATCTTTAGGGCAATTTACACCATTTGGTAGCTCGCTGGAGTCGTCACTCTGCCTGTGCTCGATTGGTAACTATGCACCGTGCAGAGGCAGGCAAAATAAATAATACGATGGTGACTGTCGTTTTGAATAATTGATTACAAGTAAATTAATCGCTGTTTATCTACATACAACTATGTTGTCTAAAAAATTACAGGAGAAAGGTCCTAGAAGCGGTT